>NC_140428.1:30029902-30674902 GCF_965140295.1 Lepidochelys olivacea
CTTCAGCTCTGTCTTCAGCCTGCCACTTACTCTCTTCAGCCTGCCACCTCTCCTCCCGGTCATATTGTGCTTTCCTGCACTCTGACATTGTCTGCCTCCACGCATTCATCTATGCTCTGTCAGTGTGGGAGGACAGCATGAGCTCAGAGAACATTTCATCACGAGTGCGTTTTTTTCGCCTTCTAATCTTCACTAGCCTCTGGGAAGAAGAAGATCCTGTGATCCTTGAAACACATGCAGCTGGTGGAGAAAAAAAAAAGAGACCGTGGTATTTAAAAAGACACATTTTCTAGAACAATGGGCACACTCTTTCACGGTAAACCTTGATGTTAACATTACATACACAGCACATGTGCTTTCGTTCCAAGGTCGCATTTTGCCTCCCCCCACCACGTGGCTAGCCCCTCACACACACACCCTCCCCCGGCTAACAGCGGGGAACATTTCTGTTCAGCCACTGGCAAACAGCCCAGCAGGAATGGGCACCTCTGAATGTCCCCTTAAGAAAAGCACCCTATTTCAACCAGGTGACCATGAATGATACCACTCTCCTGAGGATAACACAGAGAGATAAAGAACGGATGTTGTTTGAATGCCAGCAAATATACACTGCAATGCTTTGTTCTACAATGATTCCCGAGTACGTGCTACTGGCCTGGTGTGGTAAAGTGTCCTACCATGGTGGACGGAATAAGGCTGCCCTCCCCAGAAACCTTTTGCAAAGGCTTTGGGAGTACATCCAGGAGAGCTGCAAATGCCAGGGCAAATTAATCAGTAAACATGCTTGCTTTTAAACCATATATAGTATTTTAAAAGGTACACTCACCGGAGGTCCCTTCTCCACCTGGCGGGTCCGGGAGGCAGCCTTGGGTGGGTTCGGGGGGTACTGGCTCCAGGTCCAGGGTGAGAAACAGTTCCTGGCTGTCGGGAAAACCGATTTCTCCGATTGCTTGCTGTGAGGTATCTACAACTTCATCATCATCATCTTCCTCGTCCCCAAAACCTGCTTCTGTGGTGCCTCCATCTCCATTGAAGGAGTCAAACAACACGGCTGGGGTAGTGGTGGCTGAACCTCCTAAAAGGGCATGCAGCTCATCATAGAAGCGGCATGTTTGGGGCTCTGACCCGGAGCGGCCGTTTGCCTCTCTGGTTTTCTGGTAGGCTTGCCTCAGCTCCTTAAGTTTCATGTGGCATTGCTTCGGGTCCCTGTTATGGCCTCTGTCCTTCATGCCCTGTGAGATTTTGACAAATTGTTTGGCATTTTGAAAACTGGAACGGAGTTCTGATAGCACGGATTCCTCTCCCCATACAGCGATCAGATCCCGTACCTCCCGTTCAGTCCATGCTGGAGCTCTTTTGCGATTCTGGGACTCCATCATGCTCACCTCTGCTGATGAGCTCTGCATGGTCACTTCTGCTGATGAGCTCTGGCCAGCGTGGCAAGCTGCAGGTGACCATGCAAACAGGAAATTAAAATTCAAAAGTTTGCGGGCCTTTTCCTGTCTACCTGGCCAGTGCATCTGAGTTAAGAGTGCTGTCCAGAGCGGTCACAATAGAGCACTCTGGGATAGTTCCCGGAGGCCAATACCATCTAATTGCATCCACAGTACCCCAAATTTGACCCGGCAAGGCCGATTTCAGCATTAATCCACTTGTCAGGGGTGGAGTAAGGAAATCGATTTTAAGAGCCCTTTAAGTCGGAAAAAAAAGGGCTTCATCATGTGGACGGGTGCAGGTTTACATCGATTTAATGCTGCTAAATTTGACCTAAACTCCTAGTGTAGACCAGGGCTAAGAAGACTGGGACTGTTCAGCTTCGAAAAGAGACAACTAAGCGGGAATATGATAGAGGGCTATAAAATCATGAATGGTGTGGAGAAAGTGAATGGGGAAGTGTTATTTACCCCTTCACAACACAAGAACCAGATGCCACCCAATGAAATGAATAGGCAGCAGGTTTAAAACAAACACAGGGAATACTTCTTCACATGATGCACAATCAACCTGTGGAACTTGTTGCCAGGGGATGTTGTGAAGGCCAGAAGTATAACTGGGTTCAAGAAAGAATTAGATAATTTCATGGAGGATAAGTTCATCAATGGCTATTATCCAAGATGCTCAGGGACACAACCCTTTAAATGTCTGACTGCCAGAAGCTGGGACTAGATGACAGGATCACTCAATAATTGCCCTGTTCTGTTCGTTCCCTCTTGTGCATCTGGTATTTGGCTACTGTCAGAATACAGAATTCTGGGCTAGATGAACCTTTGGTCTGACCCAGTATGCCCATTTTTATGGTCTTATCTAAACTCAATTTTAAAACCATAATTCACTCAAATGTAATGAGTGTAACGTATATTCCTGCATAGACCAAGTGTGCTAGCATTAGACTGAAGATTTTGACTCTTAAAGATAGCAATATTAAAGGCTCCTTGGAATAATGATGTGTAGGAAAGTTCTGGAAGTACCTTTTAGACAGGTATGCCTTCTACATGTTGGGATATATCATTTGGAAAGCTATCCAGACTTCTCTTGCTAATTATGGACCTGATTCTGCCACCCTTATCCCAAAGTATCTTGCTCTGTAAACATCTGGAGTAAGGTGAGAGAAAGAGGCCATATTTATTTGACTCATTTATTTACATTTATGAAGGGTTTTCTCAAGAAATACAATTTTAGGGGGACTTTCTCAAATATCTCACATCTGTGGATTTTGTGTCAGATTCCTTATTGAAATTTTAGTCATGTGAGTTTTCTTCCATGTATTTCTCTCTAGTTTATAGTGCACCTCTTGGTTGTACCTTAAACCCTGTACATAGATTTTTTTCCCCCCTTAAATCAGAGAATATTCCATACTTCTCCAAAATTCATTCCTAAAACTTTATACACTGAAGTATTCTGGGGAGTGTTTGGATTATTTAGCTTGATTAGTTTTTATTTGAGGTTTGATCACAAACCATTGTGGTTTCTCTCTGCAGTTATCATGCACTCTTGGTTTTCTTTAGCCATGTTACTATATTTTTAAGGATAAAACATAAATGTATATAATGCTTTCGGTTGCAGACAGGAACCACAGGTCTGCAGTGTGGTCATGGAAACATGCACTCCGATTCAGCAAAGTACTTAAGCACATACTTATGCCCCACTTACTTTAAAAGTCAAGCATGTGCTTAAGTGCTTTGCTGAATCATGGCCTTAGAAAGAGTTCTTCTCCGAATATCCATATCAGATATTTAATATTCCTGAGAACTGCTGCCATTCTGAAACATTACAGCCACAGCCTGCCCAGTTCCTTGGGATTTAATCAGCATTAATCTCAATCAGGTTTTGCTCATCTCATGCTTACAGTAATTAAAAACTAGATGTATCTGAGAATAAGAAACAAACTAAGCAGCAGATATGTTGCCTCATCTGTTCTTTTGCGGACTTGCCTAATATGTATCACATGAACTCTTGTAAGAAAAGGAGCTCATGTGAAAAATAAATGTCCTCCTCAGAGCAAAGGAAGGAGGATGGAGCTACTACATCAGTCTTGATGTGAGGGTTGAGCAAGGTGCGGAAATCAGCCCTGAACTCTTCCCGCAGCATTTGGCACCTGTACAAATAGCTTGGGTCTCAAATGCTGTTGTTCTTTCAGTTTTATTGAACATTAAATCCATCATCAAAATATGCAGAAAGAAAAATGAATGCAACATCCCTCAAGGTCACTTACGTGGATTGTCTCCATGGATGTACTGTAGCGGCTTTGGGCTTTGTTGTAATAAAGCAGCATCAATTCAGGAAGCTCCAAATCATAGAGCAATGTTCCTCTTTTCTCTGAAAAGTATAGTACAAATATACCCTATCCATACAGCCAACCTGTTCAGTGAGGCACTCAGATTAAGGGAAATTATACTCATTACAAGAGGTCACCTCTATCTGCCATGTACTAAGCTGTACGTTAGTACTCTTTCTTCTCAGAGCCCCAGTGACCACGTGACACAAAAAGGAGTAGCCACACAAGTAGGACAAGTTCTAGCATCTGTGGCACTCCTGCAGCTGAGAGCAATCCAGGCACATGGACCCCAAATTCACAATAACATTTAATTTTTAACCCATTTAACTTTTATTTTCTGGCTTAACTTTATGATGAGAAATTGGGGGAAGTTTAGGGAATAGGCAGAGGGAGGAAGGAGACCAGGTTTTGTGTCTTTTATGTCTTCTCCATTAACGTGAATTATTTATATTGTCCAGTGTTGCCTCCCAACTGTGTGGTGCCCACTGTAGCTATAGAGTCACACGTCCTATTTCCCAGTAGAAGTGAACCTGCCTACAGGAAGCCTAGAGTTGGGTGAGACCTGTTTTGGTGGGCACCAAGGAGGAGAGAGTTCTTGGAGAAAGGGGAGGCAGTTGTACCAGCAGCGCTTTTCGAAGATCGAACTGCACAAGGCAGTGGGCAGACAGCGGTGGAGTTGACCAGCACAATCTCTGTATGGAAACAGCTGCAGTTCTGTCACTGAGATATCTGGACCAA
Organism: Lepidochelys olivacea; assembly: GCF_965140295.1. Taxonomy (NCBI): domain Eukaryota; kingdom Metazoa; phylum Chordata; order Testudines; family Cheloniidae; genus Lepidochelys; species Lepidochelys olivacea. The sequence goes on from NC_140428.1 coordinate 30,034,416, forward strand.
ATGGGAAAATGAAAGTAAAATAAATGTGTGTTCCTCCCAGTTGTCTCCATTTACAACTTCACTTGTGTGTGCAGTTTCCGGACAGAAGATGCCTGTGAAGCAAGTGATCCACTGTCCCAACAACACAGCACTCTCTCCACTCGGGGCTCCATGGCACAATCCACAGGGCATCTCACAGGTCAACACACTGCACTGAACAGCCAGGCAGGCCCAAGTCCGTGCTGAAGAGCACTTTCCACAGTGAAGGCTTGTGCAGCTCCAGCGTGCCCCACAGTACCTAAAAATCTGACCTACCACTACCACAGTATGGAGGTACATGGACTCTGAGCTGTAGCAGTGGACTCTGCTAAGAATGGGGCAGGAAAATGAGAGGCCAGAATGAAATGGAAGATTTTAAACCTTAATCCCCCTCTAGTCCAAACCATCCTGTAAGGAAGGAGTCCAGGTTCTCATTCCTTCTTCCACTTTCCAAAGAAAAGGAAGCACTCACAAGCAAGACAACACTCTGAGTTATACGTGTACAAGAGAATCTTTCTAAATAAATAAAGCTGACATTTTAAAAAGCCATTTTTCCCAATCTGTTTGTGTTTGCTTGTGCTTGACATGTACATATTTATCCATTGGTTAAGCCATTAATCAGGAAACAGGAGCTGAATAAACAGATCACTGGGCATTCTTCAGAGATGGGTCTTGGGCTGAGCTTCAGCATTTCCTCAAAAATGTTGCTTTCGCTTTTAGCTTTTCAGTCAGCAATAATTTCAGTGCAAGGCATCAGTCTCATAAAGGAGGGAAATGAATGTGTTTGCAGAAGTAAATTGTGTTTGGAGTAGAAGATGAAGGGAGAGGTCTAGCCAGAGTGATTTGTTACGACCTATGTCCTTCCAACTTCCTGACGATCAGCCTTTGAATTTTTGCCTTCGTGTCACCTTGGGGAAACTGTCTGTGTATCTATGGAAAATTCATGGTAGGGTGGCGTGGTATAGAGGTTTTATCAGCATGAAAATGAGATGATTTTTACTCAGGAACGGGTCATGTAGGTCATTCCAAGTGAATGGCAATAAAAACTCTAAAAAGAAAAGGAGTACTTTTGGCCTAGCAGCCTCTTGTTCATATTCCGACCTCTTCATGATGACGACAGCACCTCCTTTGTCAGCCTTTTTGATTATGATGTCAGAGTTGTTTCTGAGGCTGGGGATGGCACTGTGTTCCGCACGGCTGAGGTTATGGGGCAAGTGATGCTGCTTTTCCACAATTTCAGCCCGTGCACATTGGCGGAAGCACTCTACGTAGAAGTCCAGTCTGTTTCGACCTTCAGGAGGAGTTCACCCAGAATCCTTCTTTTTGTAGTCTTGGTAGGAAGCTCTCTGTGGATTAGTATGTTGTTCACTACATAGAGTGCTTCCGCAGACGTGCATGGGCTGAAATTGTGGAAAAGCAGCATCACTTGCCCCATAACCTCAGCCGTGCAGAACACAATGCCATCCATAGCCTCAGAAACAACTCTGACATCATAATCACAAAGGCTGACAAAGGAGGTGCTGTCGTCATCATGAATAGGTCAGAATATGAACAAGAGGCTGCTCGGCAGCTCTCCAACACCACTTTCTACAAGCCATTACCCTCTGATCCCACTGAGGGTTACCAAAAGAAACTACAGCATTTGCTCAAGAAACTCCCTGAAAAAGCACAAAAACAAATCTGCACAGACACGCCCCTGGAATCCCGACCTGGGGTATTCTATCTGCTACCCAAGATCCATAAACCTGGAAATCCTGGACGCCCCATCATCTCAGGCATTGGCACCCTGACAGCAGGATTGTCTGGCTATGTAGACTCCCTCCTCAGGCCCTACGCTACCAGCAATCCCAGCTATCTTCGAGACACCACTGACTTCCTGAGGAAACTACAATCCATCGGTGATCTTCCTGAAAATACCATCCTGGCCACTATGGATGTAGAAGCCCTCTACACCAACATTCCACACAAAGATGGACTACAAGCCATCAGGAACAGTATCCCCGATAATGTCACGGCAAACCTGGTGGCTGAACTTTGTGACTTTGTCCTCACCCATAACTATTTCACATTTGGGGACAATGTATACCTTCAAATCAGCGGCACTGCTATGGGTACCCGCAGGGCCCCACAGTATGCCAACATTTTTATGGCTGACTTAGAACAACACTTCCTCAGTTCTCGTCCCCTAATGCCCCTACTCTACTTGCGCTATATTGATGACATCTTCATCATCTGGACCCATGGAAAAGAAGCCCTTGAGGAATTCCACCATGATTTCCACAATTTCCATCCCACCATCAACCTCAGCCTGGACCAGTCCACACAAGAGATCCTCTTCCTGGACACTACGGTGCTAATAAGCGATGGTCACATAAACACCACCCTATACCGGAAACCTTCTGACCACTATTCCTACCTACATGCCTCCAGCTTTCATCCAGACCACACCACACGATCCATTGTCTACAGCCAAGCTCTGCGATACAACTGCATTTGCTCCAACCCCTCAGACAGAGACAAACACTTACAAGAACTCTATCAAGCGTTCCTACAACTACAACACCCACCTGCTGAAGTGAAGAAACAGATGGACAGAGCCAGAAGAGTACCCAGAAGTCACCTACTACAGGACAGGCCCAACAAAGAAAATAACAGAACGCCACTAGCCGTCACCTTCAGCCCACAACTAAAACCCCTCCAACTCATTTTCAAGGATCTACAACCCATCCTGAAGGATGACCCATCACTCTCACAGATCTCGGGAGACAGGCCAGTCCTTGCTTACAGACAGCCCCCCAACCTGAAGCAAATACTCACCAGCAAACACACACCACACAACAGAACCACTAACCCAGGAACCTGTCCTTGCAACAAAACCCGTTGCCAACTGTGTCCACATATCTATTCAGGGGACACCATCATAGGGCCTAATCACATCAGCCACACTATCAGAGGCTTGTTCACCTGCACATCTACCAATGTGATCTATGCCATCATGTGCCAGCAATGCCCCTCTGCCATGTACATTGGTCAAACTGGACAGTCTCTACTAAAAGAATAAATGAACACAAATCAGACGTCATGAATCATAACATTCAAAAACTAGTTGGAGAACACTTCAATCTCTCTAGTCACTCGATTACAGACCTAAAAATTGTAATTCTTCAGCAAAAAGACTTGAAAAACAGACTCCAACGAGAGACTGCTGAATTGGAATTAATTTGCAAACTGGATACAATTAACTTAGGCTTGAATAGAGACTGGGAGTGGATGGGTCATTACCCAAGGTAAAACTATTTCCCCATGTTTATTCCCCCCTCCACCCCCCACTGTTCCTCAGATGGTCTTGTCAACTGCTGGAAATGGCCCACCTTGATTATCACTACAAAAGGTTTCCCACCCTCCCCTCCCTGCTCTCCTGCTGGTAATATCTCATCTTAAGTGATCACTCTCATTACAGTGTGTACGGTAACACCCATTGTTTCATGTTCTCTCTATGTATATAAATCTCCCCACTGTATTTTCCACTGAATGCATCCGATGAAGTGAGCTATAGCTCACGAAAGCTTATGCTCAAAAAAATGTGTTAGTCTCTAAGGTGCCACAAGTACTCCTTTTGCGAATACAGAATAACACGGCTGCTACTCTGAAATAAAACCTCTACACCTTACCTCACCATTGTGCATTCTACATATGCCACATTGAACACAACATTTTAGAAATGTTTTCAAGGGTTTTCAGAAAGGTTAGTAGGACAATTTTTCATTTCTCTCCAGCTATAAATCTGAGTGCCCTAGTTACTGAATGCAGCTGTGCAGATTTAGATGGAGAGAAAAGTTATAACTCATGGATATTAGAAAGCTAAAAAATTACCTAAAATAGCTTTTCTATGCATAATAAAGTCTGATACCTTTGGACTTTCTAGGGCTGGAAGTGGCCAGTATGTATGTGTTAAAACAACTGGGAATGTCTTCCTTCAAGGAATAGAGAGAATGTCGGTCATACTTACAGGATGGGGGACTGAATCCTGGGAAGCTGTGACTCTGAAAAAGATTTGGGGGGGAAGTGGTGGATAATCAGCTGAACATGAACTCCCAGTGTGATGCTTTGGCCAAAAGAGCTAATGAGATCCTGGGATCAACGAACAGGGGGATCTGGAGTCGAAGTATAGAGTTTGGCACTGATGTGAGGCACTCTATGTTTGGCACTGATGTGAGGCTGCTGGAATCCTGTGTTTAGTTCTGGTGTCCACGATTCAAGAAGCATGTTATTAAATTGGAGAGGGCTCAGAGAAGAGCCACACAAATGATTAGAAAACATGCCTTACAGTGAGAATCAAAGAGCTCAGTCTTTTTAGCTTAACAAAGAGAAGATTAAGGACTAACTTGATTATAGTCTATACATACCTATATGTGGAACAAATATTTAATAAGAATTGTAGACCAATCAGCTTAACGTCCATACCTGGAAAGATTCTGGAACGAATTATTAAACTATCAGTCCCTAGAGGATTATATAATAGGGTTAAAAAGAATAGTCAGCATGGATTTGTCAAGAACAAATCATGCAAAACCAATTTAATTTCCTCCTTTGACAGGGTTACTGGTCAGGTGGATGGGGGGAAACAGTAGACATGATATCTGTTGATTTTAGTAAGGCTTTTGACATGGTCCTACATGCCATTCTCAAAAGCAAACAAAGGAAATACAAGCTAATGAAATTTCTATAATGTGGGTGTACAACTGGTTGAAAAATTGTACTCAAAGAGTAGTTATCAATGGTTCGCTATCATGCTGTGAGGATGTATCTAGTGAGGTTCTACAGAGGTTAGTCCTGGGTCTGGTACTATTCAATATCTTCATTAATGAGTTGGATAATGGAGTGGAGCATTTGGTTATAAAATTTGTGGCTGACACTGACCTTGGAGAGGTTGCAGAAGCATTTTGGGAACAGGATTAGAATTGAAAAGGACCTTGATAAGTTGGAGGATTGGTCTGAATTCAATAAGATGGAATTCAGAAAGATAAGTGTGAAGTATTTCACTTAAGGAAAAATCAAATGTGTAAGTACAAAATGGGGAATAACTAGCTAGGCGGCAGTGTAGCTGAAAAGGATCTGGGACTTATAGTGGATCATAAACTGAATATGAGGCATTTACATTGTTGAAGTTGCAAACAATGCCAATATTCTATGGTGTATTAACAGGAGTGTTTTATGTAAGATAGGGAAGGTAACTGCCCCGCTCTACTCAGCATTGGAGAGGCCTCAGCTTGGATTATTGTGTCCAATTGTGGGTGCCACACTTTAGGAAAGGTGTAGACAAGCTGGAGAGAGTCCATAGGAGAGCAACAGAAATGACAAAAGGTTTAGAAAACTTGAGCTATGAGGAAAGTTTAAAAAACTGGGCATGTTTAGTCTTGAGAAAAGAAGACTGAGGGGAACTTGTTACAGTTTTCAAATCTGTTAAGGGCTGTTATAAAGAGGGTGGGAATCAATTGTTCTCCATGTCCACTGAAGGTAGGACAATAGGTAAGGGTTTAATCTGCAGCGTGGAAGATTAGGTTCGATAATAGGGAAAATGTTCTAACTCTCAGGGTAGTTAAGCTTTGGAACAGGCTTCCAAGGGAAGTGGTGGAATTGCCACCGTTGAGGGTTTTTAAAAATAGGTTGGACAAACACCTGTCAGGGGTGGTCTAGGTTTGCTTGGTCCTGCCTCAAGCAGTCCGCAGTTCCAGCCACCTGATCTAAGATCCCTTCCAGCCCTCCATTTCTAGGGTTCTGTAACTCGTGATGGGTGAAGGTCTACAGTCGAAGATGCTCAGTTCAGCCGAGCAGCCAGAAGCTTGGTGACTCCTGTGACCCTTTCAAAGCTGCCCCCTTACTGTGGCTTTCATGCAGCCGCAGGCTCAGTTTCAATCTGTGTCCCCCTCTGCGACACTGAGCCCCCCGTATTCACTGGCTGCTCACCATTGCAGTCGCTTCCTTGCAGAATGTGCCTAGTGAGGTATCATCTGAAATTTAATAACTCGCTAATCAATAATGACCTAGTGACAGAGGATGTGGAAAAAGCTAATGTACTCCATGCTTTTTTTGCCTCTGTCTTCACGAACAAGGTCAGCTCCCAGACTGCTGCGCTGGGCATCACAAAATGGGGAAGAGATGGCCAGCCCTCTGTGGAGATAGAGGTGGTTAGGGACTATTTAGAAAAGCTGGACGTGCACAAGTCCATGGGGCCGGACGAGTTGCATCCGAGAGTGCTGAAGGAATTGGCGGCTGTGATTGCAGAGCCATTGGCCATTATCTTTGAAAACTCGTGGCAAACGGGGGAAGTCCCGGATGACTGGAAAAAGGCTAATGTAGTGCCAATCTTTAAAAAAGGGAAGAAGGAGGATCCTGGGAACTACAGGCCAGTCAGCCTCACCTCAGTCCCTGGAAAAATCATGGAGCAGGTCCTCAAAGAATCAATCCTGAAGCACTTGCATGAGAGGAAAGTGATCAGGAACAGCCAGCATGGATTCACCAAGGGAAGGTCATGCCTGACTAATCTAATCGCCTTTTATGATGAGATTACTGGTTCTGTGGATGAAGGGAAAGCAGTGGATGTATTGTTTCTTGACTTTAGCAAAGCTTTTGACACGGTCTCCCACAGTATTCTTGTCAGCAAGTTAAGGAAGTATAGGCTGGATGAATGCACTGTAAGGTGGGTAGAAAGCTGGCTAGATTGTCGGGATCAACGGGTAGTGATCAATGGCTCCATGTCTAGTTGGCAGCCGGTATCAAGTGGAGTGCCCCAAGGGTCGGTCCTGGGGCCGGTTTTGTTCAATATCTTCATAAATGATCTGGAGGATGGTGTGGATTGCACTCTCAGCAAATTTGCGGATGATACTAAACTGGGAGGAGTGGTAGATACGCTGGAGGGGAGGGATAGGATACAGAAGGACCTAGACAAATTGGAGGATTGGGCCAAAAGAAATCTGATGAGGTTCAATAAGGATAAGTGCAGGGTCCTGCACTTAGGATGGAAGAATCCAATGCACCGCTACAGACTAGGGACCGAATGGTTAGGCAGCAGTTCTGCGGAAAAGGACCTAGGGGTAACAGTGGATAAGAAGCTGGATATGAGTCAGCAGTGTGCCCTTGTTGCCAAGAAGGCCAATGGCATTTTGGGATGTATAAGTAGGGGCATAGCGAGCAGATCGAGGGACGTGATCGTTCCCCTCTATTCGACATTGGTGAGGCCTCATCTGGAGTACTGTGTCCAGTTTTGGGCCCCACACTACAAGAAGGATGTGGATAAATTGGAGAGAGTCCAGCGAAGGGCAACAAAAATGATTAGGGGTCTAGAACACATGAGTTATGAGGAGAGGCTGAGGGAGCTGGGATTGTTTAGTCTGCAGAAGGGAAGAATGAGAGGGGATTTGATAGCTGCTTTCAACTACCTGAAAGGGGGTTCCAAAGAGGATGGCTCTAGACTGTTCTCAATGGTAGCAGATGACAGAACGAGGAGTAATGGTCTCAAGTTGCAGTGGGGGAGGTTTAGATTGGATATTAGGAAAAACTTTTTCACTAGGAGGGTGGTGAAACACTGGAAGGCGTTACCTAGGGAGGTGGTAGAATCTCCTTCCTTACAGGTTTTTAAGGTCAGGCTTGACAAAGCCCTGGCTGGGATGATTTAACTGGGAATTGGTCCTGCTTCGAGCAGGGGGTTGGACTAGATGACCTTCTGGGGTCCCTTCCAACCCTGATATTCTATGATTCTATGATCTTGCGTCATGTATGTACATGGTCGGTATTAAGAGGTATGGATGTATGCTGAATTTATAACTCAAGTGAGTGTGAGCCAGTTATGTCAGGGGAGTTGTTAAACAGGGTTATCCAACACAAAGGAATGTCTATTTATCCCAATTTACAAATAAGCAATAAACAGACCCATCAAGCTAACTAGGGCTGGAGACAGACTTCATACTAATAAGTGGGGGGGAGACAGCATGGTGTCTACGCCCAGTAGGAGAGAGAAGCTTGGCCGGGGTTTTCCTATTCAGAAGAAATCATTTAAAAGATTTACTGGTCTATAAAGAAAGGGGGTCTAAACCTCAGGTGATAAGTTATTGAATCAATTGATTGTATACAATGTCACTGCACTGTAAGCATGTATAAAGTGAGGTCTTTTCTGAAAGCTTATGACACATTGGTGTTTAATATCATTGTGAGATGTATGTATTAGCGCTATTTAAGGAATTATGAGTACTCATTGATCTTAGGCTGTATGGTCTGCCCCAACAGCAGGGAATGTCACAGCTCTCTACCTGTCTCCTGTGTAAATTAAGAAGGGTGGAATGAGAAAGATGGAAGCTCCATTTACACAGAAATTATACAGAAGAATGGGAAGCCCACAGAGAGGCAAGAACAGCATGAGTTCATCCTGCCTCTTGAAACAAGTTAACTGAACTTTGGAAGATATAAGCAAAGACAGAAGCCAACTTTGGCATCCATCACTAGACAGACACAAGGGAACAGAGCCCTTGCAAGCTGAGACAGGGAGGTCCTTTGACCAAGGCGGAATTGACGTGTCTGGAACTGAGCTGGTGAGAAACCTGCTTTAGCAAAGATCTTTCACTTAAGAAGAGAAGCTAGCACCCTGTACTTTTGTCAAAGGCCTCGACAGAGGGAAAGTCATCTATGGCTGGGAAGAAGGACTGGTGAGAGAAATCATGCTGAACAAATCATGTCCTGCTAGATTAAGTTTTAGACCTTAAGAAGCCTGTTTTGTTTTGTTTTACTTGTAATTCTTTTTGTCTTCATTCCTTATACTTAAATTGACTTAGTCCTATGTATATTTTGTTAATAAATTTATTTCATTTTTACCATAAACCAACTCAGTGCTGTGTTTAAAGGGAAGCGTGTATTCACCCTAGTTAAGTTAATATGCTGTGATGTGTTTTGTCTTTAGAGGAACAAATGAACCAGATGTTTGCTCTGAGCTGTCCAGGAGAGGGCTGTAAGGCACCCAGGGTTACAGGGAGGTGGTGACACAACCCTGCACTGGTCTGGTTTGCACCCCAGAATGTGACATCCTCCCAATAACCTCTGGCTCCCTCTGACTTTGGTAATTTAGTGACTAGGCCTGTGCCGTCCCTGGTTCCAGCCCAAAGTTCCTGTTTAGGGGAAGGAAGAATAAGGAAAGGACTTGATTAAAAAGTGCATGTGCTTTTTTCTCTTGAATGATATTTGCCATGAAAACTGTGCATGGAATTTATTCTCCTTTCATATGATTTTGACTGGTTTTAGTGCACAAGTTCTGAGTAGAAAATGTAGGCAATAAAAATTTGATGTGGTACTGTATATAGCTGAGCAGAATTTTTTTAAGAATTCCAACTCTGGAATATTTATTTTGTGTCTAGCTTCAGTTTTAGTACCTATTTCTATTCTGCAGATGCCCTCTTTAGCCTGTTAACCAGTTTATAAAGAAATCATCAGCCTCTCTGACTCGTATTGAATCTGTCTGCATCACAGAGCAGGCATGAAATGTTTCGTCAGTCACTGAAGTTTCCAGTGGAGACCACAGCTGCCTAGAGTTCTCCTTTAGTTCTGTCACCATGAAAATCAGTGCTTTGTTTAAGCTTAATGAAGGGGCCAGAGGTCTTCAGGCTCACTTGAGCTAGGTGAATTAGGACCATAGGGAATAAAATATTATCAAGTCAGTGGGCAGTTCTGTAGCTGACAAGAAGATGGTGCACTTGATTTATATTAAGTTGTGAAGTCTATTGAGAAATAGAAATAAATTTACTGAGGTTTAGTAGGGAAAGTGCAATAAATTTTGATTTATTATCCTCTGATGCTTGCGCTTGCTTAGCATGCAAAACAAAACCATGTAAGGACAATAGAAAATGGAGCTGAAATGGCTAGGATGAAAATTCACTATCTGAAGCTGAGAGTTGTCGGCTTCTGAATAGCTGTTTCTTGCAGTGGAGAGAACAAGTGTTTATGCTGATCGTGGCTTCTAACTGTCCATGCACAGGGCAGTGGTTGACCAAACTGATCCTTCACCTTTTCAAGGCAAGCTGGAATATTATTGTTCCTTCCATGAAACAGTTAAATATTTCTGGTTCTGCCCATTTCCTTCTGTGGCTTTGGCCAAATCACTGAGACAAATGCTTTTCCAATATAAGTCAGTAAGAACTTGGTACCTCTGAAATCCAGGTCCAAAGTGTTGCAAGTTGGGCACCCAGAAAGGGAACCTCCAAAGTTGGAGGTGATTTTTGAAAATTTTGTCCGTAAGTGTACCTGTCTATGAAAAAGAGAAAATACATGCCTACCTCCCAGGGGTTAATATCTTTCAGTGCTGTGAAGATGAGAAGTGCTATATAAATGCTAAATATTATCAGGACCCTGTGTATTCTGCAGCAGTCTGTGCCTAAATTCTGCAATAAGATCCTGGGATTGTGTGGCAAACTGTAAATTCTGCAATAGCTACCATATTTATGCCTTTTACTGAATTAAATATGCAAATGAATAATATAATTGTGATGGAATTCCTGGGGTGCAGCCTGGGACTGTGAGACCGCTGTGCCCCCTTAACTCTCCAGCCTGGGCTGTCTCTCTCAGTGCTTCGCTAGTGAAGCAGCGAGCCCCTCCAGGCACTGTTATCACTCAGCACAACCACATGTGGAGCCCCACACCCAGCTAGATTGCATAAATGCTCCCAGAGCCACTCATGAATCACGCAGGGAAAGGCACCAGCCAAATCCCCGCAGCTCCCAGCCTTGTACCTCAGGAATATACCATCTTGCACTGCTCAAGACAAGCAATGCAAATGTATTAATTGGTTCACCACTTCATCTATGGAAAGTGGATATACACCAGCCTTTGCAAACCTAAGCAGGTTTACCAAACACTTCAGGCAGACTCACTGGCAAAGATAAACAGTAAAACAAGTTTATTGACTACAAAAGATACATTTTAAATTATTATAAGTGATAGGCAAAAAATCAGAGTGGTTACCAAAAGAAAATATAAGCACGCAGTCTGAACTCTCAACCCTATTAGACAGGACAACATATAGTTAAGCAGTTTTTCTCACCCCACTGGATATTGCAGTTCATAGGGGACAGTTTTTACCCTTGAATCCTGGGCCAGTCCCCTCTGTTGGAGTTTTCAGTCTTCTGAGTGCCCTTGTTGCTTACAGTGTAGGTGGGGGAAGGAGAAAGGTCAAGCATGGGACCCCTGTGTTCTGTGCTTGGAGAACACAAGTCCAGGCATGTTTAGTGGGCATTGCTGAGTCACAAGGTGAAGCAATACCCCGGTGTGTCTACTGTGAGTGAGTCATTGAATTGTAACTCCTCTGCTGGACAATGGCTGGTGATGTCTGATCAACACCCACCTGGGCATGGGATACCTCCTTTGTCATTGTCTCTGGAGAGCTAATATCTGGGCGCCTCCCAAGCCCACAGCATATTTTAGTGACAGCCATACAACGTATTCTCATAACTTAATATGCATTAATGATACACTTATTTAGGTAGAAAAATGACTTTCAGCAGATCATAACCTTCCCCCGATACCTCGTACAGCCTGCTTTATATGCAATATCACAAGTTATATATAAGTGAAGAATACAGGGGTGACAGGACGCTCCCACAAGTTATAGAATGTCACAATAATCAGGACAGCAACCCCTGAGACATTTATTTTGGAATGAAATTTCATTTGTTTTACCCAGTTCTCATACTTTCAGTGTTTGATATGTCAAAGATTTTTGTGCTGCATTGGTGAAGCAATCAGGAGATTATTGGAGATATTGGCAGTTTTTGATAGTGGAGGCTTTTAATACTTGTGGGGGGGAGGCATAGAAACAGCTTGGAATTGTGTGAGAAACACATCACCTGGAATCTTCTCCTAAAATGAGCAGCATACAATAGTTAACAATGTTAATCTTAATGTTGTCATCTTTAGGTTTCAGAGTCAACATCACATTTTCTTGACTGGAGCAGTTCATGCTATTATTTCAGGGTGCCTGAAGCTTCAGGCAGACAACACAGAATCGACTTACACTCAGTTCATATTGTTGGGGTTTTCTTCTTAGCCATGAGGACCAGAAACACATGTTTAATTGAAAATGTAGTTTCTGGAGCATGATTCTGTGGCAAGAGGATGATTCTGTGGCCCTGGAATCATAGAATACAGAGGGTATATGGAATATTTAGCATCACCTACCATTGCAAATGAATACTTACTGGGTTTTGGCTTCCATAGGAGCCCAAACATGTCCCTCTGGTGCATTCCTAGCAATATGGGTGAGAGGAAACCCATTGCAACAAGATTCCAGCTGAGAGAGAGAATATTTTCATGCTTTGAGTGGGAATGTCAACTTGATAGGGCTCTATCAAACCAGTGCTGTTTATTTACTTCCCATTGAAGAATCATCAAGGAGCCCCTCTGTGCTTCCAGGTATATTATACAGCTGCTGCTTTATTTATCATGGTAAAATGGCATAAGATGTCTGAGGAAATGTTTCTGTGGGTTTCTGTCTGCAGGCATAAGGACAATGTGCTGCTTGTCAGCACAAGCCTCTGCCCTGGATACATTTTCCTTTTAAACAAACTATTAAATGAAATGTGTCTCTAAAAATGGTTTTCAGGCCCTTATACACAGACTGATTTCCTGATGCTTCCAGACTTCTTCTCATGAAACTATTCTTCAGCTGATACAGAAGCAAACTGAGTTTGCTTGGAGAGCTCTGCTCTACACACGGGTGATTGGAGTGGTCCCCAGCTACCCATACGCTCATATGTAATCAGAACTGGCATGGACGTAAATGTAATGAGAATCTTTTTTGATTACATAGGTGTGTTTTCAGTATGACCATTATTGTTTCCTTTGACTTTGCTACACATCTATATACTCTATGAAGGACTTCTTCATGAGGACTCAATAATGTTAGCAAAGTGACATGCAAGGTGATATTGAAAATAGCATGCTGCAATGGAGGGAACTTGCTGTGAAACCTGTACACAATTGATTTCAAAGACAGAAGGAACCATTGTGATCATTTAGTCTAACCTGCATAACACAGGCCATAGAACTTCCTCAAAATAATTCCTAGAGCAGATCTTTTAGAAAATATCCAACCTTGATTTTAAAATGGTCAGTGATGAAGAATGCACCATGACGCTTGCTAAATTGTTCCATTGTTTAATTACAATCACTGTTAACAATTTAGACCTAATTTCCAGTCTGAATTTGTCTAGCTTCAATTTCCATCCATTGGATCATGTTGTACCTTTCTCTGTTAGACTGAAGAGCCCATTATTAAATATTTTTTCCTCGTGTAAGTACTTATAATCTGTAATCAAATTACTCCTTAATTTTCTCTTTGTTAAGCTAAAAAGACTGAGCTTGTTGAATCTTTCACTGTAAGGCATGTTCTCTAATCATTTGCGTGGCTCTTCTCTGAACACTCTCCAATTCATTAACATCTCTCTTGAATTGTGGACACCAGAACTAAGCACAGGATTCCAGCAGTATCACATCAGTGTCAAATACAGAGGTAAAATAAGCTCTCTACTGCTACTCCAGATCCCCCTGTTCATGGATCCCAGGGTTGCATGAACTCTTTTGCCCACAGCATCGTACTGGGAGCTCATGTTCAGCTGATTATCTACCACTTCCCCCCCAAATCTTTTTCAGAGTCGCAGCTTCCCAGGATACAGTCCCCCATCCTGTAAGCATGGCCAACTTTGTTTGTTTGTAGATGTATACATTTATATTTAGCCATATTAAAACACACATTGTTTGCTTGAATCCAGTTTACCAAGAAATCAAGATTGCTCCGAATCAGTGATCTATTCTTTTTTGTAATTTACTCTTCCCCCAATTTTTGTGTCATCTGTTAACTTTATCAGTGATGATTTTATGTTTTCTTCCTGGTCATTCATAAAAAATATTAAATAGCATAGGTCCAAGAACCAATTCCTGCAGGATCCCATTAAAAACACACCTGCTCAATGATGATTCCCTATTTACAGTTACATTTTGAGACATATCTGTTAGCTAATTTTTAATCCATGTAATGTATATCAAGTTAATTTTATATAATTCTAGTTTTTAATCAAAATGTGTGTGGTACCAAGTCAGACACCTTACAGAAGGCGAAGTATATTATGTCAACGCAGTTATCTTTATCAACCAAACTTATAACCTCATAAAAAAAGATATCAAGTTAGTTTGACAGGATCTATTTTCCATAAACCCATGTTGATTTGCATTAATTTCATTGCTGTTTGTTACTTCTTTATTAATAGAGTCCCATGTCCGCCACTACATTATCTTGCCAGGGATCAATATCAGGTTTACAGGCCTATGGTTACCTGGGTCATCACATTTACCATTTTTAAAAACTGGAACATTAGTTTTATTCCAGCCTTGTGGGACTTCCCTAGTGCTCCAAGACTTATTGAAAATTAAAATTAATGGTGTAGAGGGCCTCTCAACCAGCTCATTTAAAACTCTTGGAGGTAGATCTCTGGACCTGCTGATTTAAAAATGTCTAACCTTAGTAGCTGTTGTTTACTATCCTCCAGAGGCATAAGTGGAATAGAAAGAGTGTTGTCATTGCCATGTGATGAGACTATATCATCTGTATTTTCCCAAAATACAGAATAGATATATTTACTGAAGACATCTGTCTTTGATGCATTATTATTGATAATTCTACCATTTCCATCTAGTAATTGATCAATATCATGCTAGGATTCTTTTTGTTCCTAATATACTTTTAAAAATTCCTTCTTATTGTCGTTAACCCCGCTGATTTTTCCTGTGTAAATACATTACATCAATACTATTACCTTTAGTAACCAAACTTGTTATCTCATCCAAAAAGGTATCCAGTTATTTTGATAGAATCTATTTTTCATTGTGCCTTGGCAGAACTTTCTGGAACCTAATAGCAATGCTTTTCTGTTATATTGTGCTTAGGATATTCTGGACTATGTCTCCAGCTGACATGGTGGAATAATAATAAGATTGCTGTCTGACAGGCCTGGACATTGTAGGAGTACTAAGAAACTGAACATGGTAGACAATTTTGTGAGCCAAATATGGTTTTCTATGGGAACCAAATGCCAGCATTGGCAAAGCTGTATAGAGTATGGGTCAGTGCACCTCATTTGGGTGGGATTTTGTTACTGGGCACTTTTACTGAAGATGTGCATTTGGTCTCTGCAGCTTAAAAGAGATACCAAGGCCCATTTGGCTCTTACCTGTGCATTCGCCCTGTGGGATGTCTGTATCTTCTAAAGTAAAAGGGGGCAGGTTGTTTCCACTCTTGTGAAGGAGTGAAGACCCCACTTTGGGACAAGGAAGGGTTATAAGACAGTGATTGTCTGTATAAAGCCTTCATTCTTCAGCTTCATTTAGGTATCTCAGAAGGCAGCTTATTGTTAGGCCCTTTTCATACTTTGCCTATTAGGCCCTAGGTTTCCCCAGTGTGATTTCAAGACTCAGCTGATGGGTTTAAAGTCTGTAGAAGCCATGTAATTGTTTGAGGAATATCAACTCTTTGACATTACCAGTGGTGGATACTGGGCTAGTGGGACCAGTATGGAAGCTTTAATGCTATGTTTCTAAATACAGGGCTAATGACTGCCTGATTAGGAGCTGCTCTGTAACAATTATAAGGAATTGTATATTCTATATGTTTGTCTAAATAGTTCTAAGAGATTTTTATTGTATTAATATGTTGTTTTGGTGTAAGAGCAGGCCATTGGAAAAGGCAAGCAGGAAGGCAAGCCAGTGACTCAAGATAAGACGTTACTCAACAACCACTTGGGTATTGTTACAAGACAATGGGAGGACGTTGTCTCAACCTCCCTGCAGAGCTCATCAAACTGGTTTTGGGAAGCAGATTCAAGCCCAAGAAAAACTGGGAACAAAGACTTGTGGCGGGATTAAAGACACTCCCTAAATGACGAGGAGCGAGAGAGTTGAAGTGAAGAGACAGACCCAGTTAAGAGTCTGGAGTAAGATAGGGCTTTATGTAAGATAAACATGCATGTAGACTTTTTGTTTTAAAAATCTAGGTTTGTTAAACTAATTATCATGCAGGTGGAATGAAAAGTGAACAGGCTACCCCTCAACTTAATTACACTTACCTTTATCCATTGAGTCCTGTCCTTGAGCAGGAACCTTTTGTATGGTGATCCAGAGGACAACAGGACAGGCTCAGTGAAGTCAGTGGAGATGCACTGATTTATACCAGCTCAAGATCTGGCCTGTTGTGTCCCAGTGACAGTCAAATTGATTCTCTCTCAGTCTGTCTGCAGAGGCAGCTGCACGTTTTAATTCCAGTTATTCCCATCCAGTCACTGTCCTGGGGAGAACAATAAATTTTGCAACCTCAGCATCCACTTGCCGCTTCTCATTGCTATAGTCACTGTTCAATAAAACAATAGATGTCACCAAATATAAGAACCCAAGAAACATAGTGAAAATGCCTGAATAAGGATAAGTCCACAAACTCTTCACATCAAGTGCTGCCTTAATCATTTATCGGGATTTTGGGAAAGAATTTTGACAACTGACCTTGGCAAGCCTGAGGTAGCAATGTAAACCGTCCAGAAATTCTGTGGCATGCTGAGCTAAAACATCATTTTAGCATTTTAATTGAAAATTATAGCTGTCAAGGTTCCTCCCCCACTCTGAACTCTAGGGTACAGATGTGGGGACCTGCATGAAAAAACCTCCTAAGCTTATCTTTACCAGCTTAGGTCAAAACTTCCCCAAGGTACAAAATATTACACCCGTTATCCTTGGACTGGCCGCTACCACCACCAAACTAATACTGGTTACTGGGGAAGAGCTGTTTGGACGCGTCCTTCCCCCCCAAAATACTTCCCAAAACCTTGCACCCCACTTCCTGGACAAGGTTTGGTAAAAAGCCTCACCAATTTGCCTAGGTGACTACAGACCCAGACCCTTGGATCTTAAGAACAATGAACAATCCTCCCAACACTTGCACCCCCCCCTTTCCTGGGAAATGTTGGATAAAACGCCTCACCAATTTGCATAGGTGACCACAGACCCAAACCCTTGGATCTGAGAACAATGAAAAAGCATTCAGTGTTTTACAAGAAGACTTTTAATAAAAAATAGAAGTAAATAGAAATAAAGAAATCCCCCCTGTAAAATCAGGATGGTAGATATCTTACAGGGTAATTATATTCAAAAACATAGAGAACCCCTCTAGGCAAAACCTTAAGTTACAAAAAAGATACACAGACAGAAATAGTTATTCTATTCAGCACAATTCTTTTCTCAGCCATTTAAAGAAATCATAATCTAACACATACCTAGCTAGATTACTTACTAAAAGTTCTAAGGCTCCATTCCTGGTCTATCCCTGGCAGAAACCAGCATACAGACAGACAGACCCTTTGTTTCTCTCTCTCCTCCCAGCTTTTGAAAGTATCTTGTCTCCTCATTGGTCATTTTGGTCAGGTGCCAGCGAGGTTACCTTTAGCTTCTTAACCCTTTACAGGTGAGAGGAGCTTTCCCCTGGCCAGGAGGGATTTCAAAGGGGTTTACCCTTCCCTTTATATTTATGACAATAGCAAGGACACACGTTCTTGTGGCTGGTGTAGACTTGAACCATGCACTCTGGGATGGATTCTATCCAGCAGGGCAAATCAAACTCGCTCCTCTCTATAATTTGTTAACAGGAAAATGTTTTCCAGTCACATGTTACTGTGAGGAAACTTGCTGAAATCTACAACGGGCCTTTTTCATCACTCTTTATAAAGTCTCTGTCTCCTCCCATGTGAAGCTCCAGAGGAGGGATTTGTTTACATGGCTCACTCGAAAAGAGAGAATCTTGCTTGACATAGAGACAGGCCAGATGTGCAAACATCTTCTAATTCATCATCCATTCTGTTTCTTGATCAGATACATACTGCCCCATTAAAGGTTCAGATCTATAGATTGCTTGCCAGTCACATTAATTAACAGCCTTCTAAGCCATTGTGAATCACAGACAGGTGTATAAAGTATACATATTTTTCTCACTTAAACCTACAGTTTGTGTATTGTAAAAAAAATTCTTATATAGCATCTTTTAGCTGGGGACCTCAACACACCTGTGCGGTAGGTAAGTAGAAATATCCCAATATTTAGGGTGAGTGACCTGAGACACACACAGATGAAGTGACTTGCTTTCAGTTACACAGCTAGAGAGGCAGAACTATGATTAAAACCCTTTTCATTCCTGTACTCTTATTTTGTACCATGGGACCAAAGTCTTCCTATGTTTTGAATTGTAAGTGAACCTCACTTTATTGCACTATAATTTGTGAACATTATATTGTGGTAACTTGATCGAAACATGAATTTCCTTTTCAAAGGAAATAGAAATGGGCTGTGTGGAAGTTTGTGTTTCAATTCACGTTAACTTCTGAGCAGAAACCTCAGTACCAATGCAGTGGCTTACCTCTCCCTGGGATAAGAAGTAAAGCTGGAGGGCATTGGTAGGGTTGCCAACCCTCCAGAATTGTCCTGGAGTCTCCAGTAATTGAAGATTAATCTTTAATTATAGATTATGTCATGTGACGGAACCTCCAGGCAGATGTCCAAAAAAAACTGGCAACCCTAGATAGTTTAGAACTACCTTCCTAAAAAGGCAGCTAATAGTGTTAGAGTTAGAAAGGGAACAGCTCTCACTCAAATAAAGGGAAAGCGGACGTTCCTTTTTTTGCAGTCTAAATATTTCCTTCTAGCCATGTTCCCATCCCAGATAACTGAACAAGTTCAGCATTAATGTAACAAAGTGAAAAGCATCATGATGGAGGGATGAGAAATCAAGTAGAAAACAATTCTCCAAACTTAGAAACCAAGTTTGGATCCATGCTTAGCATCTCAGGGTCATTGTAAAGATTTTTAACAAGGTTCTGGTATAATGTACTGTAGGAAAACAGATTTTGTGGTCTTCAGCAGTAGACTCCACTGCATCCATGAGTTATTGTCTTTTCAATGTATTTTAACACAGAGCTGGAGGCTCAAAACATTGAGAGCTTTTTACTAACATTTAGTGATAAATTTTTGTCTCCTGTGAGTAAACAATCTGCTTCTTAGCCACTTTTTTTCAATTTAAACGAGAGTACATTGAAGCCCTCTTGCACAAACATCTATTTATGTCAAACAAAACTGTAGGGTTTGGGTTGTTTCGATTTTTTTACTTCTAGTGTTCTCATATCAAATCCTCACTCAGAAAATACTGCTCTGAAGTGGGTGGAATGGCATGTTGCTGTATAAAATATTCCAGTGCTTTTTTAAAGCCCATGATTTTATGTTGTGGTCGGCTGGGATTTGGTGTTAGAACAATTTTTGTGGCACACTATTTGATTTCTGAATTGTTAGACAGACCAGACATCATACCTCATGGACATTCTGACCATTTGTCCTTCTGGTTTACTCTCTTTCTGGATTATTGTCCATCAGTTACCAAATGGAACAGGATCTCTGAGTGGCTTATAAATTAGGGCCATGTTAGAGGAGCACCCCGTAGTGCTGCTATATTTCAGACAATGTCAGAGTTTCTATTATAAACCCCATTTTTCAGAGGTTTATAGCTCAACCACAAAAATTCACTGTGCGCTGGGATTTTGAATATACCAGCCACATCATAGCCAGGTAGTGGGTTCCTTCCCATTTTTTTTTAAATAAAAATGATTTTGGCCTTATTTAGAAAGAGAGAGAGAGAGAGAGAGTGTGTGTGTACACTCTTGTGTATATAAAGTTTCATAAAAAGCTCTATGTTCAAAGAAGGTTATTTATGTTGCAAAGTCAAATGCTTGAAAGTTTGGAAGTGCCAAATTTACGGTTGCTCAAGCAACCTTAACTTTTCCCCTTTGTATTTCTGTCCTGCACACTGGATGAGACAGGGCTCCTGTGGAAAAAATATGTGATTATGTAATTAAAGGCTGTATCATAATGCATATGTACAAGGGAGACAAAAAAGGTTAAAATTAAGTATTTCAGCACAGACTTTGGGTGTTGGGGTGCTCCAGCCACATACGGTGCCTCTATCAGTGGCAATCAGCCACTAGGCCAAGGGGGCCCATGCCCAGGGGCCCCAGCAAAAGTCCACCACCGGCAGCGGAAGCCCAGCACCCCTGCCACCGGATGAGCAGGGCGAGGGAAGCCCCCTTGCTCCAACCCTGCTCCACAGCAGCAGAGCTGGGCGGAAAGCCCCCACCAACAGCCCCCAATCCTGTCCTCGGTAGCAGCTGTGGACAGGGGAAGCCCCTCCTCCCCTGTGCACAGGACCTCAACCCCATCCCTAGTAGCAGCCACGGGAGGGGAAAAGTCCACCCGCCCCCCCAGCCCTAGGAAAAGCTGCGGGGCAGCAGGGTAAGCTCCCATGCCTGACCCACTCTCCGGCAGATGTGCTGGACGGGAGAACCCCAGCACCCTAACCCTGGTCCCCCTGTTCCAGCCCCAGAGCCGTGGCTCGGGGACAGAGCTTCTCCAGTCTTGGGGCCACAGTGGGGTAGGTGCAGAAAGGAGCAAAAGGAGTTGCAGGGCTGGAATGGGGAGGTGGAATGGGGAGAACCCTGGGTGGAACAGGGGCGAGTCCCAGGGAAGGGGCAGAAAAGCGGCGGGCTGTGGGTGGGGTCACAGGCAGAAGGGGCAGAACAGGGCAGGGCCACAGGCAGAAGGGGTGGGGAGAGGCCCCCACTTGCTCTGGCCCAGGGCCCCAGGAAAACTTAATCTGCCTCTGGCCCCTATGAAGGGGTGGGGGGCGGGAATATATGGGTTTTCCCCCACCTAAAATCAACATCTTGCTTCAAACAATGTAGGTGTGACAGCTTCTCAAAGAAAAGGCTGCAAGAATCTTTGGTAATGGAAAGTGTTAAGCCATATAAATATAGGGGTCCTTTCCAGCTCCCCCTATTTTATGGGTTGAAGTTTCTTTTTCAGAGCTTAAATATTGAGCAAAAGACTTAATGGTAAAGAATAGAATCTTACAAACTTGCTACTGGCTTTTGTTAGGCTAAAAACAATCAACTGTTGGCAATATTAATCCTAAGAGTGGCTCTTACCTATTGTAAGTTAGGTACAATGACTGCTGCCCAGTTCTACTACACAAAACCTCCTAAAATGTTATACATAGTACAGTTTTAATGTCCTGTATTAGATCTATGATGTGCATGTTTACATGCCTTTGAATATGTATTTATAGTATTCTTTTAAAAATATGTGTAGATAAAATAATTATTTCCAAGATGGGTGTTAACTGTAGGTCTTACTTGCAGCTTGTCCCTGCTCCATTGTTGATTGCCCTATCAAAACAAAATCCAAGACAAGTGAGAAAACGCAAGAGAAAAAGACACCTTTCCACAAAGTTGTGAGCACTTACATGTAAATCAAATACAGAGAAACATCAGTGTGCCTACACAAGGCATGCCCACCACCAGGATGTGCATTTGTGTGTATACACATTTTGCATGCACCTCCATCAACAGAGGGATCCTGGCACACACACATGCAACACCACACATACACCTGCACACACAAAGGAGGGGACACACATGAGGCTATTTACAAACACTCCATTCGAATGTAAAGAATGAGAGAGAAACAATATTGCAAATTGGAGTTAAAGCCAACTATTGCTAATTAGTTCTTTTGTGGCTTGTATCGCAGTGAGTACTAGATATATGTTCCATAGGATTGCTCATTATTGGGAGACTCCCTGCAATCCAGAGATATACAAGGCTTATGGAGGACAGGGAGATAAATAGAAAGATGGGATCAGTCTTAACTTTTCTTTGTGTGATTTGCTTTATATGGATCTTAACATTCTTCCATGTACTGTGTGGGTGCATGTGTATGTTAACACATTTTAACTTTATTACTAGAGTGCTGCATTAATTTTCCTCCTGAATTCTGCCTTGTAAGAAGCACCCTATAAAATTTCTTTTCAGGTGCTGCAGTAGCAAGAATACATTAAAAATTGGTTTGTTTTATAATTATGGTCTGCATGTAGCAAATTTCTACCATCTCTTTTCTCTTGTGCTACCCAGTATTTCTAAGCTAAGTCCAACCCTAAGTAACAATACACTGTTACAAGCATAATACATAATGACAACGGATTTCATAGTATGTAATGTTATGATTCTTATACTAAATCTAACCCTGAATCTGAGAATGGAGGTGGAATTCTTTCATGAACACGCTTGCATCGTCTTATTAAATACTCACATCTTACGTTTTTCTTCAGATTGTGTCCTTATGGGATACACGCACCTTTTATCACACATTTTTGGTAGCAGTGCCCGTTTAGCCTATGCATGCACTCCAGAGATCCTCATTCCCCATATCGCCGACATTTAGGGTTGTGTGGGCAAACCATCCAACAGCCTGAGATGCAGTGTTTAGCCTGGCCACTTCTGCTTTGGTCTAGCTTAGTTTTGAATTCTCAATTCTAGTTTTAGTTGAGTTTAATTCTCTAATCATATCTCCTTAGTTTATTTGGAATTTTTCTTTTTAATATAGTCAGAGCTGGGCTGTGGACAGCCTGTTTACACCAGCCAGTTACCAAGTTGCAGTCAGGAGACGCGAAGTGGGGTGGGGTCGAGCCAGGTCAGGATACCAGGGAGTCAAGATCCAGCACCAGGTTACAAATAGCAGTGTTGGGGACATACCAGAGTCAGCAACCAGAGTCTAGGGGCCACAGCCAGGCAAGGTCTGGAGCAGAAGCAAGCAGGTGCTCTGCATCATTGCTCATACAGGGCCCCGTGATGGCTTCCTAGTTTACATACCAGCATCAGCCAATCAGGGGGCTGCAACTCAGGTCCTGCCGAGCGGTACTTCCTGGAGTGCCTTCACCGGGTCCTCCAGCGGAAACCTGGCCTAAGCTTCCAGTGGCAGACTTCCTGAGTTTCCATTTAACTCATCCCACAATGGCAAGTTTAATCAAGGAATTGGTTAACTTTTTCCCCACTAATCAGAGAGCCAACTCCTGTATGGGATTTGAACTTGGTCCTTACTTGTCTTATAAAACCTCCCTTTGAACCTCTAGCTAGGTGGTTTTTGCTGCACTTATTTATGAAAACAGCATTTTTGTGGCCGTCGCTTCTGCTTGTAGAGTCACAGAATTAGGAGCATTAATGGCTGATCCACACTGTTTTTTTTTTAAGTATAAAAAATCATTTTGTCTGCATCCCAAGTCCATGCCTAAAATATCCTCTGATTTTCACTTTAACCAAGTTATCACCTTCCTGTGTTTTTCCCAAAGCCACGCCAGACCAGAGAGGAAGCTGCCCTCCAAACTTTGGCCATTCAAAGGAAATTAGCCTTCTATTTGGACACAACCAAACCACTTTTCCAGACTGTTTATTTCAGTTACAGACAGATCTAAATGATCTACAGTTTTCACCCATAGGCTTTCAAAGTGGGTTTCCAGTTGTATTCTTGTTTGCTAACACTCAGCCTCCTTTGAGAATAATAGCCTCCTTCTACAAGATCCCAAGCCACCTCCATGGCACTATTAAAACATTTACCAGTTGCTGAAATTTGCAAAACAGCATCCTGGGCATCAGTGAACACTTTTTCCAAATGCTGTGCCCTAGTACACACCTGCAGACCAGATGCTGCTGATGTCCTGGTAGTCCTTTCTTCAGAATTGGATCTAGTTCCAAAGCTCCATTCTTCTTCAGGGGACACTGCCTGGGAGTCACCTGCAGTGGGGCACCTATAAGGGACACTACTCAAAGAAGGAGGAGAGGTTATTCACTGCACTTCTTCGAGATGTGTGTCCCTGTGGATGCTCCACTGTCCTTCCCCTCTGCTTTCAAGTTCACCTTGCGGGACATCGCAGTGGAGACTGCAGTCTGCCTAGAGCAGGGGCGGCCCACCTGGGGCTCCAGAAGTTAACACGCGGCTCCTTGTCTAGGCACCGACTCCGGGGCTGGAGCTACAGACACCAACTTCCCAATGTGCCGGGGGTGCTCACTGCTCAACCCCTGGCTCTGCCACAGGCCCTGCCCCCACTCCAGCCGTTCCCACCCCCTCCCCTCAGCCTGCCGCGCCCTCGCTCCTCCCCTGTCCCCCCCAGAGCCACCTGCATGCCACGAAACAGCTGATCAGGAGGTGTGGGGAAGGAGGGGGAGGCGCTGATGGGTGGAGCTGCTGGTGGGTGGGAGGTGCTGGGAGTGGGGTGGGGTGACTGATGGGGGGCTGCTGACATATCACTGTGGCTCTTTGGCAACATACATTGGTGAATTCTGGCTCCTTCTCCGGCTCAGGTTGGCCACCCCTGGCCTAGAGCATTACTCCTTTTGTCTGTTGTGAGGATATCTGGGTTTCGGTCTCAGGGCATGTTCTCTAAGCTTGGAGAGTTGAAGGCAATCCCTCTAGCTGATTTAGAAGAAGTGTTGAAGAAGTGAAAAGGTCCAGCACATGGCACTGAGAGGAGGTGGAAAGTGGTGGTGTGAGAAATCCTCCTGGAATGACCATGACCACGCAGTTGTTTGTGCAAACAGGGTTCACACCATCCTGGATCCTAGCACATTTTTTCTAAACCTCTTTTTTTATTAAATGTAAAATCTGAAGTACAAAGACTTAATTAAAGGAAGAAAGGTGATGAATGGATAGAGAGTTACCTATTTACTTATGATGTGATATGACTACAAAACGAGCCATGTAGGTTCAGGCATGCCATCCAGGGCAGGCGGTGATAGTCCTGCTATACAAGGCTCTAGTTTGACCCCTTCCTAAGATACTGTCTTCAGTTCATTATCAGAAAGTTACTAGTAAATTGAAAAGAGTTCACAGAAGAGCAACAAAAATAAACAGGGTCTGGCGGGAATAGAAATATAGGAAATGACATTTTACATCAGACCTGTGGAACTTCTAAGAATTGACTGGACAAGTACTAGCAAATGTGCTTCAGGAAACAGTCCTGTACTCATAGGTAGATAGACTGGGTGTCCTAGATGGGTATTTTTCACCTATAATATTTATTATCGTGTTTATGCAATTCAAACACCTTCTTCTATGTACTCAGCAATATGCCATCTGCATCATTAATATTTAGCATTCCTGCTATGCTGTTTCTTATTTGTGTGTTATCATGAGCCCTGTGAAAATTGTCTGAACCAACTAGAAACTAGCATACAGGACTTTGTTTTAAAATACCAGCTTTGATGGACAACACTCTTAATTATCCTCTCTGAAGAGACTGTATTATCCAGCCCCTATCCAATGGTACCTTCCCAAACGTGGAAAGATGGGCTGAAACAATCATATTATCACTAACTTTCATCCTCCTTCAGCACAGAGCTAGGGTCATGAAGGGCAGCTTTGCAGGGAATGTTCATTTTTATTTTTCAGTACAGGACAATTTTCTGATACCCCACCAGCTGATGATCGCCTACCTGCCCTTTTGGAAAGGTCACCTAGCAATATCAATGGTCATGTACAAATGCAAAGTAACGCTATAGTTAAGACAGAGTTAGAGAACCAAACTGAAAGCCTCCTTGTCCTGTGAGGATATGTATTGGTCCCTCTGCTGACTAGTGACTCTTGCTATTTCATATCTGCAAAAGCAATGACACATCTTAAACCATGTTAATTACCCTCCTGATCAGTGAAAACATAAATTCTGCCCTCCTTGGCTATCCAACACAATTTTGCTAGAGCCTGTCTTATCAGTGAGCTGTACTCTGGATCTGTGCACAGTGCATTTTCTTAATCAAACTCAAGACAGAGATGGCTTTAGTGACTGTGTCCGAAAGGGTTGCACTTGAAAATGGATGAGACTGCCTGACCCTCCTGGAAGAGTTTGTTCTTATAGATTTTCCTATTATTAGATCTTTCTAACCCATGTAGGTCCTACAGAGCTTTTTCATTTCCACTTAAAGCTACTTATCTGAGGACCCTGATTCAGAAAATAAGTGACTACCATATAACTTTGCTACAGGTATCTAATGTGCGTTTGGAACTGGAAAAACATTGAACACACAGAGCATGCTGTAGGCTATGTATAGTCTGCTCTGTCCCATGCATAGCTTCACATCTATGCTACAGAGGCCATTTTCTCAGTGGTGACTTGCTTTTGAAAAGGTAGTAATGGGCATAAGTGCAGGAACTAGGGATGCTGGGGGCGCTGCTGCATCCCCTGGTTTGAATTCGTTTCCAACATATACAGGGTTTACAGTTTAGTTCAATGGCTCTCAGCACATACACATTGTTCCAGCACTCCTGCTAATGGGCCAGGGAAAGTGATTTGCCCCTCAGAGTTACATGGCTCCTTCAATACAGCACAACCCAAATGTTCTCGAGTTGCATTTTACGACTCCACAGGGCAAGTCCCGGTATTTTATTCTTTCTTCTCCCCCATCTATTCTACCATCCTCTGGGTTCATGTTATAAAGGTTCAGGAGTGCATGGAAGCAATGCCAAGAGAGAGATATGTAGCTGGTTGCTGCAAAACCAAGATTTCTTTTTTTTTAAAAAGTAAAAAAAATATTTTTTCTGCTTCTAAAACATATTTTCCTGTTATAAAGCACGAGTCTCCCAAAAGCTACTACATCAGTAGTGAGTGAGAGAGACTGGATCGGTCTAGTGTGCGTATTAGGTGTTGTTACTTAGAGCCATGATCTTAAATAAGCTACAGAGTATAGGATGCTTTTGCAACCTTCTATAAAATACTTGCATTGACAAGAAATAAAGCAAAACATATAACATTTTCGATACATTAATGACATTGTTTTCATAGAGATATTTTAACTAAACATAAGCAAGGTACATCCACCTGCTCCAATCTAGAGATAGGAGAGAGGTGTCATATAAACTCGTGAAAATTAGGGGCTCCATTTACATCCTCCCCGGAATTGTCTCTCTGCATTGAATAAAAGCATCTGAACAAGAAGAGTTAATTGAGTCATATCAGAATTATTTGTACATTTGGAAACTAATTTTATTTTTTCTTTGAAAAAATGAGTTTGAATAAAATCACATAAAGCTAGCCCAAGAGGAGTGTCTCTGCTCCCAGATTCTGGTGCATCTCTGACCTTAGGGATGCTTATTTACTAGCTGTATAGCGAGAAGATTGAAATGCATCATTAGCAAGCAGCATTATGTGTTATCTGGAGAAGATCCTAAAGGAGTAAATTAGGAGAGAAACATCTGTTGCTTTCTTTCTTTGTTTTAGTGCTCAATCTGGTGCTAATTGTGGCCTTTCATGACCTTTTTATGTGTCCCCTCATCCTAAATATTAGACGTGTTTTGTTCATTAGCTTCTGATGTGTTGCAACCTTCTGGGTGAATTGGCTCAGAGAGCCTCTCTGATACACACAAGAGATTTGTTAATTTCTTCTTTTCCTTCACTCTGTCAGACAAGCTCTCAGAAATGGGGAGGATGGGGTATTGGGTTCGGAGGCAGGAAGTACCTGAGCAAAGGGGGGATTGGTACTGTAATGCATTTCTTTCCTAACCTCACACATATTCTCTCTTTATTGCAAAAGAATAGACATTGTTTTGAGTTTCTACAGAGTCCTGTGGGTGAAATCCTTCTCCTGGCTCTATGTACAAGTAGCCAGTGTTGGTGCAAGAAGGTGCCACAGGAGTAGGGGTGGAATTCCCTACCCAGATCCTCCAATGAGTCTTAACTAGCTGCCAAGGGGCCAGTCAGCTACTGTTCCTCAGCCTCAGCGATTGGAAGGCATGTCAAAGGAAGGAGATGGTGCATCCCCAGTTGCTCCTGGATCACTAGGTAGCAGCCATGGAGAAGCATTTTCTCCAGATGACCAAAACAATGTGACCTTCCCTGTTTGATGCAAGACTTCGGCACACTTATCTACGCCTTTATGGCCTCAAGATTAGCCACTGCAAGGTGCTCTGCATGGGGCTGCACCATCCAGGAGCTATAATAGTACGCAATACAGCAGCTTACTTATCAAACAGTGATGTTGGTAGGAAGCGCCTCAGACTGCTGCTCCCTGGCCTGCACTGGTGCCTGGTCATGTCTGGGGGAAGCCATACACTGAGATAATCAGAGGTGCTCCTGCTGCAACTCCCCACGCTTGCTATCAGATACCCCAGTCTGCTGAGCTCCGGTCTCTTTGAGCAGGCTGGGTTGCAAATGTGCTGGCTGAGGTGATGGGTGGGAGAGTTTGAGCTGTAGTAGGTTAGCTAGCTGGTGGTTGCTATGTGGTACAGAAGGGTAAATCATGCAGCAGATTTGGTTCTGCATTGATATGGGTAGGGTGTTTAGAGCCTGGGTTACACCATGTGATCACACAATTCAGTGACAAGGCCAAACAGTCTTTTTAGGGTGTGTTCCTTTAAAGTTTTCTCATGATCTTTCTCCCACTTGCTCTTTCTCTTTCGAGCTATTGTTCTATCTGTCTGCCCTTGGCCCCTGGCACTGGGGAACAGCCTCAATTGCCCATACAATCCCTTCTCACCAAAATGTTAATATGGAAGGAGGCATCAGGATTTTACTTTGAGACAAAAGCCACTTACATTTAAAATAAAGTACATCCCTTTCCGCTCCAAACAGACCCCTCTCTCCTCCTCGTACAGAATAGCCTAGTGTCTTTCAGTGCTACTTCTAAGTCGAGCTGACACACCTTCAAACTGACTAACCAGGCTGCTCCAAGTGGGACTAGAGTAGACTCCTAAGTCACCATAGTAACTGGTCTGCCCAGGGAAGGAACCAGCCTCAAAGGCTTGCCAGAGAGTGAGTGTGAAGGCCTCCTTCCTCTGGAGCCTCTCCAGACAGAACTAACTTACCAAGGAAGTGCATGAATGCTGTGGTGATGGGACAGACAGACCCTCTGCTGCCAAGTGCCTTGTACCATTACTGACAGTAACGCAAGGTGGGTGTAAAAAATTTGTTTTGCACAATTCTAAATGATGACACTAGGTGCCCAGCAGTAGAGAATCAGCTCCTGAGTCTCTAGGAGGTAACTAGTTGAACCTCACATTCTGTGCCCCACATGGTTGAATCCAGCATCAGGCATTTCATTCCCCTGCTATCCCTCGATCTTCCGCCCAAGCACTTATGAATTCCTTTAGATAATGCTGGCAGTGGTTCATCTTCCTAAAATAAAATGAAGGATTTATTCTATCTCGTCTGTAGAGACTATCCTACCTCTGGAAAATGGGCTTCTTATTTTCATATCACATCAAATAATAGCCTGAGACAGAAACCGAACAGAGCAAAAACAGTAGCAAGTTGTGAATGTAATATAGAGATGTTTCATGTTGTTATAGCAAAGGAAGTTAAATAGTTGACATTGAGACAAGCAGAACAGTTTAGGAACAATTATTGCTTCCTTCTTGTCACAGTATTTCCAGGATTTGTGCAGTTCTAATGAATTCAGCAGAAGCTGCTGCTGCTAGGCTTTTTCTTTCGCAATCGTGGAAGGGTTCCCTTCATTTGCAAGGAAGGTGAGCTAGGGAACGAAAGGGTTGTGTTTTTTCTTGAATGTGAAATCCCCATCTGACGTGTTCAACTCTCCTGGCAGACTTTAGAGAGATTGTTGATTTTGTAAGTCTGTGCCATTTAACACCAAGTTGCAGCAGCAGTCACAGTCAAGGAGGGGTTTTGTGCAAGACTTAAAACACTTGCTCAAATTAATGACCAAAAATGTCAGATATGTCCACAGCTAATTATTCATTAAATGTGTAATTAGTGTGGGATGATCATGACATTTTAATATTATTAATTTTTATACTGGAATAGGAATTAAATTAGTCTGCAATCACAGAACCCAAGCTTTAACTCCACATTGGGGATGGTTGCTGTTGTGTGGGGAAAGCGTTGGCCAAAGGTTGTGAGTTTAAACCAGTGAATGGAATTACCCTGTTTTACGTGGATGCATAAAATGGATTGCATGGCACTGACGAAGAAGCAAGGAGAGCATGTTAACAGCAGGAGACATGCTTCAGCCCTTCTGCATCTCATGAAAGCCAGATCTGAACTGGTTACAGGTGATGAAGTTCTCTGATTATACATCAGCATTTTGGGGATTGCAGTGCTGATCACAGGACCAAATTAATGTTGGCATAGTAAGCAGAGAGGCTGCTGGATTTCAGAAACATGAAGAGTGAATTAACCTTTCTCCCTACTATAATGGGGTTCCTGTAACACAGAAAAGGGGATGAAGCTTTGTGAAGAGATTTACCCTGCAGCTAGCTACTGTTGCTATAGTTCATTCTTTCTTAAATGGAAAGATACAGTCTTCATTACTCTTCATCTCTCACTCTTTAGAAGCCAAATATTACAAAAATTCATGAAAAACATAACATGCTGTTGGCTTCAGAGAGCACAGAGAATACAAATCTGTTCTCAGGTACTGTAGACAGAGGACTCCTCATTAAATGTATGAGGAAAACACTCCATGATCTCCCTGCTTGCTCTGGTGGCACTCAGACTCCAGGCTTTAGGAAAGAATACTGCATGGTTCACACCAACAAGTCATACTGGTTTTTACTTTCTACTTGTTGTGCTGAACTTTCGCACTTCCAAGAATTTATCAAAATCACGACTTCTCCCTCTTCCCTCTCCCACATCCTTCCGTTTCCTTGGGGCCCATGATGAGCACGCCTCTAAGTCAAAAATGGAAAATGAAGAAAAGTTAATATTTGACTAAGGCTGAAATGATAACCAGATGCTTGAATTAGAAACCCTTTCAAATCACCAGAACCGCATTTAGAACAGGGTACGTCAGAGGTGCTTTGGTTGCTTCTATGATGAAGCAATCCCAATTCCTGTAGAGTTCAGTATGAGAGAAGTTAAGAGATGACACATTCGATGTGGGGGTAAGGGCTGTCTTGTCACAGGAATTTGACATGGAAGAACACCCTGTCCTTTACATTAGTCAGAAACTGTTCCCTAGAGAGAGGGCATGTTTAGTAATTGAAAAAGAGGCCTTAGCCGTAAAGTGGGCAGTGCACACACTGAGGTACTCTCTGTAAGGAAATTTCTTTTCCCTGGTAACTGGCCATGCCCATCTATGAAGGTGGAACAAAATGAAGGACACCAACCAGCACACTATATAATGTGGGACAAAAACATTAAAATGGTGCTTTTTTTCCTCTTGGGAAAGAGTGTCCTAGATTTAACTGTGAATACCATGGGTCCCGCCTTGAGGGGGAGGGTATGTGACAGGGTGTACAAACCCTGCACCAGGAAAGAAAGGGTTAAAGAACAGCTTTAGGCTCAGGCAGCCTTGCCCCCACACTTGCAGGGCATGCCAATCTTGGAGGAGGAGCCTTGAAAAGGAGAAGCCCAGTTCGGAAAGACTAAGGCTTGGGACCTCTCTCCACTAGCTACCAGGAGGGAGACCCCAGTCAGGGAAGGCTTGCTGACCCCTCTGAACCTGGGGACTAGTTGGGGAAAAGGAGCCAGCGGACTGAGCCTCTGTAGCTGGGCCTAGTTACAAGTCCACTCCACAGAGGAGAGCTGGGTGACTGGCCTTGAGGAGAGTGACTGAGGGACTGCCAGAACCCCAGCCCCAGGAGCAGTCCTGGGGAGACTAGAAGGGCTATGTGAAATATAGCTCAGCTACTGCTGGTGAGGATGGAAGCAGCTTTACGGAAGCGCTTCAATAGCCAGCTGGGCAGAAGCTATTAGGAGCCACAAATCCAAAGGGAATTGAAGGAGCAATCTGTAACTGCCTAAACCAGGGTCCTGGGCTGGAACCCAGAGGAGAGGGTGGGCCTTGGTTTCCCTAGCTGGACCCCAGGCCACGGGGAAAAGGGCAGACTTCCAGAATGAAAGAGGTCAAGAATGATGAGCCGCAGATAGGGGCCTGGCATAGAAGTTGCTAGACTTTGACTTTTTCTGTCTTATGGACTGGACTCTGAATGACCCCAAAAGGGGTGACACTCAAGTGTGACCTAGCTGCGTGGGACAGCCGGTCAGCAGAGCAGTAGTGGAGAAAAACCTCGCAATGCCTCACCTAACTGTGAGGGGGCACCCTCTCTGCTGGGTCACTTTGCCGCACTTCCATTTTAAGGGTTGTTCCCGGAGTCATCTTACCATTCTTGGAACGAAACATGTCCTGGAAAATCCAGATCTTTATCAATACAGAAGGTGGTGTTTTGTTGCAACAAAGCACTTGTTTTCCATCCCAGTTTAGCTCAGGCCCTACCATGTCTGTTCAACAGAAGATACATATGTTGGTTTCAGAGTAACTGCCGTGTTAGTCTGTATTCGCAAAAAGAAAAGGAGGACTTGTGGCACCTTAGAGACTAACCAATTTATTTGAGCATAAGCTTTCGTGAGCTACAGCTCACTTCATCAGATGTTCTAACCACAATAGGAACATGGGATTATCTATCTCATACAAAGATATAGAGGCCCCAGCTTCTCCACCTGATGGTAAAGCTATTTGTTTATTTTATCAAGCCCATTCGGGCCAAGGTGCTGTTCAGAATGCCAGATCCTGCATGCTCTTTTTCCATAGGAACATAGCAATGGTCCTACCAGAACAGACCAGCAGCCCAGCTACTCCAGTATCTTGTGTGATATTGGCCAATGCCAGCTGCTTCAGAGACATATGTAAGAAGGCCTGTAACAGATAATTATGAAATCTCCTGGCAAGAGGGGAAGTTTCTTCCAAATCCTCTCTCAGTGGCTGGCTTATGCCCCCAAATCTGAGTGTTTTTGTTCCTTATCAGGTATTGGTTTTATCCTCTGTAATATAACTGTGGGTGATCCCATTATCAATATAAAAGTCAAATCCTTTTCTATTATTTGTTAGAATACCACCTAGAGACCCCAACCAAAACTGGGCCCCCAAAATATTGCATGATATAGATGCACATATTAAGAGACAGACGCTGCCCCACAGAGCAGTCTAAACAGAGAAGACAGACAAAGGATGGGAGAAAAGGAATATCATTATCTCCCTTTTACAGATGGTGAACTGAGTGTTAGTGAAAGAGGGCCAGATTTTCAGGTGCCCAGAAGCCATGATGGGAGCCAGATTTTCCAAAGAGTTCAGCTCCTACCTTGGTACCTTCATAAAGTCTAGTTTTTCAGAAGTGCTCAGTGTCCAGAAACTCCTGTTGTACTGCTTACGGACAGAGTTTGAAAAGAGCCCACCACCCAGCTTGCAGCCAAAGAACTGAGCTCTTCTGAAAAGCTGACCAACTATTTTGGTGCTGAATAGGAACTGAGGCTTTTTGCAAACCCAGCCCTGAGAGGGGATGCTGAGCTCTTTTTCAAATCTGCCCCAAATGATGTGCCCAAGGTCCCAAGGAAACCTATGGCAGAGCCAGGAGTTGAACTTAGATCCCCTAGGTCCCAGTTCAGTCCCTTAACCACAAAACCATCTTTCTTCTTTGTGTAATTTTTAAATTCTATTCAGTCCTTGCCCTTAATACTATCCTGTGGTAATGAATTCCAAAGGTTAAGTATACAGTGTGTAACACCTGCATCGTTTTAAATTTGTTGCCTTTACATTTCATTGCCTTTCCCTTTGTTCCTATCCACCCTTTCTCATAATACAGGAAACATCTTATTAACTTCTGTATGTCATTGATTATTTGTTCACCTCTGTAATATGCCCCACCTTGTTCATCTCAGTTTTAACCTAAACATCCCCAGTCTTTTCACTCTCTCCTCAGATGGAATTTTTTCCATATATTTGTTCTTTTTAGTCACCCTTCTCTATAACCCCTCTGTTTCTTCTATATCCATTTTGAGGGGGGATGTTCAGAAATGAACCCAGTATTCTAGGTGAGGGCATTCCATTGATTTATATAAAAGCATTCTAATATTTTCAACATTTGTGTTTTCTACTCCATGATTTATACATCCTAACATTTTGTTTGCTTTTTTGATGACCACTGCATGTAGAGCAGAGGTTTAAACTGAGTAGTCCTCAGTGATACCTAGGTCTTTTTCTTGAGTAACTGTGGTTAATTTAAAGTCCAGTGATTTCTACAAGTAGTTGACATTATTCCTTTTAAATACCCTACATTTTTCATCATGTTGCCCTTTCACAGGATTTGTTAGTTCCCTTTAAAGATCTGAAAAAGAGCCTTGATTAACCTAAATAATTTTGGGTTATCTGCAGAGTTGCCACCTTACAGTTCACCATCGTTTCCAGATCATTAATAATAATATTGAACAGTATCGGTCTTGGTATGGACTCTTTAAGCACCTTGCTGTTAGCCATGTGCCTTGTTTAAAATTGACCATTTAGCTTTCTGCCTTAGCCAGGCAATCCACGACAATAGTCATGTAAATTTTCCTCCAAAAATTCTTTTTATCATTTTCCCAACCTGAAACTGGAAGATCTGTCCTCCAGGAACGCGGTATGGTACGAATGAGCCAAGCAAATTAGAGATAAGTGACCTTATGTGCTTAGTCAGCCAGTTCTCGGTATAAAGACAAAGAGCCTTGTCTGTGACAGAGAACACACAATTATTTTCACAAATGTTGATTTTTAATGGCATGTTATTTTAGGAGAGTAGTGATGAGCCCTTTGCTTCTTATACAACCTTGCTTTAAACAGTGGGTTGCAGGCCTCCTAAATACGAAGCCTAGTTGTCTTCGTTAAAGTAACCATAAACTTGAAAAGAGCAAAGGCAAATACATTGGGTTCTGTTCATTAAGAGACTGGCGGGTTTCTGGCTTTGTCGTCTTTTAATACACCAAGAACAGATGCAGGTTGACAAGTGGCATCAGCCAAGGGACATGGCTTTATAAGGTTCTGTTGAAATAGGGCTTGGAAATAGCCAGCTGAAATCTAATTTGTAGTCAAATGGAATAAATTGGAACTGATAGTTATTCAATTAATGGCATGGGCAGCAAGGTGAGGTCTCCTCTCAAAATAGCAGAATAAGGGTTTCTTGACAAGGAGGTTGGGGAAAACAGGGCACAGCACCAGGTTTTCAATCAAATTCAACCATTAATCATCAGAGCAGCAGGAGGGAGATGTGATTACTATAGAAAGAGTCAGCAAAGTGGTTTAACTGAAAGCTTCTCTACGGTGTGACGTGTGATAGCATCTAAAACCAAATCACTACTGGATACGCCACAGATTCTGCTTTGAGTAGAGTGCCCCCCAATTCAGGGCTGCACCAGCCAATAATATAGGTATTGCCTGCGTGTCAATCAGGCCAAAAACAGTCTGCTCACGTGCATTGTCCCTTTCTCCTGCATGTGCTTTGTCAGCACTGATGGGTAAGCTCTCTGGAGGACTGAGATACATTTCACTGTCTTGGAGCCTGAAATTCCTCTTCAAATGATTTAAATGGGGATCCTGCTAAGCTAGTTAGTTAGCTGAGTGGTCTGAAGTCTGTTGTTTCTGAGGGTCACATTCGATGGCCACCTACAGTGTCTTCACTCACATTTCTTGGGTTCTGTTTGCATTAAATATCTTTCAGGTCTTGAAAGATGGAATCATGAGGTTAATGCATCTGACCCATTGTCCTATCTCTCATTTAGCAAGAATATTTATGTATTCCTTCCGTTGGACTGAACCTATCTGCATGCATCTTCTTACAACAGCAGGAATATGGATTCTCTAACCATTGTAAAATTGGCAGTTTTCTCTTGATCACTTTGTGCTGAGCCTTCAGAAGTATGGATGTTGAAGGTGAAAAACTACCAACTACTCAACTCCACTTCCAGTGAGCAATGGTGAAGGCCACACACCCAGGCGTAAACTTCTCAGACAGGGGATCATTACAGCCCTCAGGTGGGCTCTCAGTGTAGTCACCAAGCTCCTTAAGAGTGTTCTGCTTTGCAACGAGACGTGCTGCCTGGGTACTCCTGCAGTTACCCTTGTTGCATGCAAAGAAGAATGGAAACTTGCAGTGGATGTGAGGGCCAGGCTTAGAAAGGCAGCAGGAGATTAAAGGCTTTCTCAGGCAGTTTAAGGAAATGTACAGGACAGTCATGGGGGAGAGAGCCAGACAGTGGGCCAGACTGTAGCTGTACCGGGGGAAGGAGCTGGCCGAGGGCTGGAGTGTGACAGTGACCCAATATAGCCCATTTAGAAATTGCATCTTGTCTCAAAAATCATGAGATTGGCTTAAAAATCATGAGTTATAAAGTTATAGTTTGTCTTAATCTGTCCTTTTATCTTGGGGAACCCAAATGCACAGGCCTGGGCTTTTCTACTTTTGCTATCTCCATGCAGACGAAGCCTCTCCTGTAGCTCCCATGCTGATTTTAGAAATTCCTTTTATCTTTGAAGAGTTGGGTTTCCTTGCTGCAGGAGTTTGCTATGAATGGATAATTCCTGTGTCCTTTTATTGTTCTTCCTGTATGCACTAAGAGCACAGAGTAGGAGGTTCGTTAATATATTCACTAGCCTTCTAGAAGACTCCCACGGTGCAGTGTTTCAGATGTTTGTATAATTTGCATAGTGATGAAGCTCCCATAGTTCTCTTCACCACAAGGAGACCAAGAAATATTGAAGGTTTTTTTATCAAAAGAACAATTTCTCCCTATGCAAATGGCTCAGTAATAATATTATCAGTGCAGCCTCAGGCATAGACAAGCTGAATGGAAGAGAAGCTGAGTTTATGGTTTTCAGCATAATGATTTTAAGCTTTATCAGTTCAGTATATAACTAGGAAAGGGAGACACATTTTACCTTGAATAATATGATTCCTTGGGTAGAGGAACAGACTTTCATTTAGGGACATGCCAAAAAAGTTATCCAACTAGTAAATTCTTAGTTCAATGTCAGTGGCTGAAAACCTACTGGATCTTCTCTGTGCTCTTAGGTCATTCTGTGGAGAGAACCTGGAAGGGTAACTGTTACTACTGTTTGTGCCCTACTCTGTGTAGACCTGGTTCTTTCTGTGTTCCCCGCGTGGAGCACAGGTCTGAGTTTTCCCCTCACACATTCATGCTTTCTGGGCTGCAAAGGTGGTCACTGTGAATTCTTCCTGAAACAGAGCTGCTCTGCATGCACACTGTCTGTCATGCCCATTCAGTGCCCAACCCTGCTCTCATTGAAGTTAATGGGAGTGTTGCCACAGCCTTCAGTGGGACCAGGATATAGCTCACAGTGCAGGAAACTTGGAGCTTGTCTGCAGCAAAAGACTCAGTTAATATGTTACCACTGGGATTTTAGCAGGTCCATGGAAGAGAACTCTGCTAGTGTAAACCTCCCAATAGCAGCAGTGGCAGGAAGCTCCTTGCTCCTTGACCAGCCTCAACAGGCTACTCTCTAGCTTGTCCAGAGTTGCTGCAACTGTGTACAGACATGGCCTGGTTTCCTCCCCACTCTGTGACAATCACTCATGTGGTGGAAGAGTGCTCATCCCAACATCTGGAGGGCAGTCAGCACTACCTATCCTCCCTAGATACAGAGGTTATCCTCTCATTACAGAACCTGGACATCAAGCCCTGACGTCTGCATAAGAGAAAAGATTTAAGAACTGGTGCTCGGGACTCAACTGAATACATACACTGTGGTCAACAACAATGAAACATGCACGAAGCCTGGCCTTGGAATTGCACCCAAATTTTCATACAAATACAGTCCAACATACTTCATAAAACCATGCTGTGACATTTGAACAGAATATTTATGATCCTTTAATAAAAAGGAAATAATCTAAGGGTGAGATTTTACACAGTGACATTGATTTGATACATGTGGAGTCATTAGCTATTTGATGCTGTAGCTTTCTCATTATAAACTTCTGTGGAAGAGGAAAATTAATTTTTCTGTGCTATCAAAAGTTCTCTAAGCAGTTCCTTTCCCTCCTGGATAACCAGATCGTAAATTCCCCGTGCACATGCATTGACCCCCATCTCTCTGGAGGATACAGTAGTTTAAGTTACATTCTAATTAAACTTGTGTTACAGAGGAGAAACGTAAAGAGTAATGTAAAATAATAGTGGCATA
Source organism: Lepidochelys olivacea (assembly GCF_965140295.1). Classification (NCBI taxonomy): domain Eukaryota; kingdom Metazoa; phylum Chordata; order Testudines; family Cheloniidae; genus Lepidochelys; species Lepidochelys olivacea. Next base: position 30,072,323 of record NC_140428.1, read on the forward strand.
CCTACATTGGTTTACAATGAGTATAAAACAAGACAGAAGCTAGTATAACAGAAGACTCCCAGAAGAGGGCATGGATTGGAAGTGCTGTTCAAAGCCAGGTTTGGTTAGGAGGACAAATCGTTTTAGCTTTTATGTGGAATAATTTTTGCAAATAGGAATAAAAGAAAAATCATAGGGAATATTCTCATTGTAACATCTTTAATATCTTGAGATGCCCCTGCGTGTACAGGCACTGTATTATCTGATGGGAGGCATAAGAAATTGCATCAGTGTGAGAAGTAGTAATTTCTCTTCCTAATCACAGTGTCTGTTCTCTCTGAAGTCAGTAGCCATGTGCACGATGGATCCCTCCACTGCTGTCACCCATGCCATTTATTTAGTGCAGTTAGAGACGATTTTCAGAGCACATGACTATAAAGCACACCTGAGTAACCGATGAAACCACTTACTTATTTACCGAGGTCTGTATCTCACTTAGATTAAAGTGTTTTAAAAGAGCAACATGAATTTGACTTACCAAATCCATCAGGTAGATTCTCTGTGCTTCCTGGCATGTTCCTGTCTGTCCAGTCATCCATATCAATTAGCCCCAGTTCCACAGACTGGGAAGAAAAGCCCTTTTCGTTCGATCCAGATCAGTGGCAAGTCCCTGGCAAACTCCCCTGGGGTGCAGGCTTTCATACACAGATGTGCCCCAGTGATATTTCACCCACACGATCAGGAATTCCCCAGGTATTGGGGGGGCTTCTCATCCCCAGAGCAAAGTCACGGTCCAGTGGAACTGCAGTTGTGGAATTGGAGACCACAAGAATACAAATAATAAATAATTGTTTTCAGTCCTGCTGTTGCAGGATGGGACACACAGGGAGGAGAGGTTTCAGAGTAGCAGCCATGTTAGTCTGTATTCGCAAAAAGAAAAGGAGTCCTTGTGGCACCTTAGAGACTAACAAATTTATTTGAGCATAAGCTTTGGTGAGACTTTAAAATATGTTTTTCTTTTGGACAGACAGTGTGCTCAATCATGATTCCAGCTTACTTTCTGTTAAGGCTTTAAATTTAAAACAGATTTTTTTCAAGACCTCCAGAGAAAAACTTATTAGAGATTTCAACCTATTTTAAGTCTATGAGCTTTGTATGATAATGTCTTTAGGTCAGAACATGGATCTAAAATTTCTCCCAAGAATAATCCTTCAGAATTAGAACCTAGGGAGGTGGAGGTGGTGGAAATCTCCTTCCTTAGAAGTTTTTAAGGTCAGGCTTGACAAAGACCTGGCTGGGATGATTTAGTTGGGGATTGGTCCTGCTTTGAGCAGGGGGTTGGACTAGATGACTGCCTGAGGTCCCTTCCAACCCTGATATTCTATGAACCCTCCTTGCAGCTGTATGGACACATGCATAGCCACCTTGGTACTCTGGCCAGGCTCCTGCTTTCAGAAAAGGGTCCCATACCCACTTTCCAAAATCATGTGATTCTTGGCCAACACTTCCAGATATTAGGAAGCCAGAAAAATACATGCAAATACCGAATTTTTAATTTCCTCATGGACTTGTCTTTGGTGCTCTCACCATAATATCTGTGTGCTTCATAAACATGAATGAATTTATCTTCACTCCTGTCATAAATATAAAGGGAAGGGTAACCACCTTTAAAATCCCTCCTGGCTAGAGGAAAAACCCTTTCACCTGTAAAGGGTTAAGAAGCTAGGATAACCTCGCTGGCACCTGACCAAAATGACCAATGAGGAGACAAGATACTTTCAAAGCTGGAGGGGGGGAGAAACAAAGGCTCTCTCTGTCTGTGTGATGCTTTTGCCGGGAACAGAAAAGGAATGGAGTCTTAGAGCTTAGTAAGTAATCTAGCTAGATATGCGTTAGATTCTGTTTTGTTTAAATGGCTGATAAAATAGCTGTGCTGAATGGAATTTATATTCCTGTTTTTGTGTCTTTTTGTAACTTAAGGTTTTGCTAGAGGGATTCTCTATGTTTTGAATCTGATTACCCTGTAAGGTATTTACCATCCTGATTTTACAGAGGTGATTCTTTTATTTTTTTTTCTTCAATTAAAATTCTTCTTTTAAGAACCTGATTGCTTTTTCATTGTTCTTAAGATCCAAGGGTTTGGGTCTGTGTTCACTATGCAAATTGGTGAGGATTTTTATCAAGCCTTCCCCAGGAAAGGGGGTGTAGGGTTTGGGGAAGGTTGGGGAGGGGAAGATGTTTCCAAGCGGGCTCTTTCCCGGTTATATATCTGTTAGACGCTTGGTGGTGGCAGCAATAAAGTCCAAGGGCAAAAGGTAAAATAGTTTGTGCCTTGGGGAAGTTTTAACCTAAGCAGGTAAAAATAAGCTTAGGAGGTTTTCATGCAGGTCGCCACATCTGTACCCTAGAGTTCAGAGTGGGGAAGGAACCTTGACAACGCCTGTGATGTGAGGTGGAATGATTGTTCCCATTTTGCAAACATGGAACTGAGGCACAGCGAGTCAGTTTATAATTTTCAAACGCTCTGCTTACTTTGGGTATTCAGCTTGAGACACTTAGGCCCTGCTTTTTCAGAGTACTTAGCATTTATATAGCATGTCATATGTTCAAAGCACAGCTCCAATTTACTGCAGTTACAGTTGTGAGCACTCAGCACTTCAGCAGATCTGGGCTCAGGTGTCTCAAACTGATCACCCAGAAAATGAGGAACACGCAGTTAGTGGCCACCTGTGAAGTTCTGAGAAGTGATTTGCCCAGCAACACACAGGAACTCTGTGGCAGATGCAGGGATAGAATCGAGTTTTCTAGGGCAGCGTTCAGCTGCTTTGACCACAAGACCATCCTTTCTCTTCCTGCATTCGCCTGGCTCGTTCAATACACACCTTCCAGCTTCTTCAACAAAGGAGGCAGGGGTCCCACAGAAAACCGCATAGTTTATTACTCAAAATGTTTCATTTTGTTTCATTCCGAGAGCATGTCCATCCTGTGTACTGGATGAGGTGAGGTCCTGTGGAGAAATAGTATGTGATCATGTAATTAAAGACTGCATCATAATGCATGTGCACAAGGGGGGTTGAATTATGGTTAATTCTGGATTTCCTAACTTTTGAATGCTTGACTTTATAACAATAACATTATTTAAACACAGGGTTTGGATGTAATTTGCTCCATTTTTTAAAAAGCAAACTAAACCCCCTCTGCCCTGCCCCTGGAATTCCATCTTGTGAGTCCTAGGCAGAAATTAGACCTTTAGATTCACAGCGCAGACCTGCAAAACTTGAGCTAACAGAGTAACTGTTACCAGGAGTAGGCTGTTATCCTCTATATGGCTCAGTCGCTACAGAAGGATGAGGCACATTTTGCCAGTGGGTTTTCCAGCTATTTGCTGGACAGCAGAGGAATGTTGAGACTCAGGAATCCTGGGTTCAATTCCAGGCTCTAGAGGGGAGTGTGCTCAAGTCGTTACAGACTGGGCTGTCCTTGTTATCCCTCTGCTCCTACACACTCACAGCTCTTATCCCTGTCCCTGTCCTCTGCTGCTATACCTCTTTCCCACTCGCTTCTGTTCTCTTATCCCCCTGCAGTTGTCAAGTTGCTTCCCCCTTCTTCTACATGTTTTTTTTCAGAATATCCAATTCATGAGAAATTTAAAAAAAAAAAAGGTTTTGTTCCAGGTTTTTTCCAACAAAACCAAATTACAAAATGCTAAAAATTCTCATGATCCCCAAATCCTGAGTTTTGGCCAGACCTAGTGTCTTTTTACAATAACAAGAGCACTAAAAGGAAGGCCCATGTGGGCGGCTAACTGGAGCTTTGGAACATGGCCCCCGGTCTCAGTATTATTTGTTTTAAACATTGACTTTAAACGTTAGTTACAGGATTTAATCCGGTTTCTTCCCACTGTCCCCCTGCACTGAGTGCCTCTGAAATACCAGTCTGTATATATACCCGAACATGGGAAAGAGCCTCACTCCCCCAGTAGAAGGTGGGTTTAGCTCTTCTTTTTACAGATGAGGGAACTGGAGCAGAGCGGAGTTACATGATCACCCTATGGCAATACTGCTTTGTAACAAGTCTGTGACAGCACCTGGAATCTAACCCAAATCTCCCACTCACTCCTGTGCTTCGACTACCAGATGAGCATTCTCCCAGCTGAGGAGCTTGGCCTTACTTTAAGATGGCTCGTAAAACCTAATACGTATTAAGTTTTGTTTTTAAAATAAGATAAGCAGACTCCATTTTAAACCAATCACCTGTCTTAAATCAAAATATTAGTTGAACGGTATAGGCAGCCTCTCAAGCATAGGTGTCTGTCTTCCAAAAGACAGGCAAAATCAGAATCCTTGCCATAGTTTGATCTTAATATGATGAAGAAGGAATGGTGATTGTTTCCTTTTTCTAGGTGTGATATTGACAGCAGGGGCTGAGATCTTGTAAGGGCTCAGGAGAACCCCAGGTGCTCTCTGGTGTTTAATATTGCATGATAGCCTGATGGTTTCTTGCTGACAAAACTTCTATAGTTCTTAATATCAGCCTGTCTGCATTCATCAGCTACAAAGCTTTTCTCTCCTGTTGGGCACTGGAATAGCACTAGACAGCAAGTGGAGAAAATGTAGGGAGCTAATATGATCATTTTTTAATCTGATCTGCCATACACAGGAGGATCAGTTATGCTGTGATAACTGAAAGTTATGATGTAAAATAGAGAAACACTAGGTGTCATTTTAGTGAGGCAGGAGGAAATATATTCCCAACCACAGCATTTGCAATAAGCAGGCTGCTCTTGTTACCTCTTCCCAGCCAAGTGTAGACTGTGCTTTAGGAGTGTACAGCGTTATTATTATTATTACTGTTTGTAAAGGGCTAGAACCTGCAGCACTTACTCACATCAAATGGTACTTTACTCCCAGCTAATCCGTGGGGCTCAGTGCAATCCTGATCCTGAGATTCATTGAAGGCCAGGGACATCCATGTGCTCTTGTTTTCCCCACAGTCATTGCCCCAAAGGCCAACTCACTTGCCAGTTTTGCAGCCCCTCATCCCATCTATCAAGGGAACGTCTTTCAGAACCCCTGAGTCCATGCTGGGAATTTCCCGTCTCCAATCTGGGAATATTCCATGTGCACTAGAGCACTATTTAGTCCTAAACAACATGAATACCCCCTGCTTGTTAATATATCAATGGCTTCCCTGTCTCATGGACACGGATTTGGCATGTTTACAGTCAGGTTTGTCCTAAAGGGCAGCGCATTCCATACCATGTGTGCTCTCTTATATTCCCTTCTAGTTGTCTTCCCATCAAGCCCCATAAGCCTCAATGCTGCTATAGCCGAAAAGTGCCCAGGAGCTGAAGAAGAGTTTCTGAAAGAATGGACCCCTCGTAGACTGCAGTAAGCTGCCGTATGCAGTCATGGAATGCTTAGATTAGATATGCAAAACTTGAAAGGTGATTTAGTGCCTATATAATTTTAGGTGACCCATTAAAGTACCGTGCTCTGGGGTGTTCAGCATGTCTAGCAAAGTAGCAGTCCTAGGGCTGTGTGGCAGATGCGGTGCATTAGACCAGCCTCCTCACTTTAATGATTTAGGCATGCCAGGGAACATCACGCTCCGGAGCTTAGTAATGCAGCAGGTTTCGCGGGACTGTAAGAGCTGGGCTTGCACTGAACACTGAACCCAGCGTATAAAAGAGACAAACGACATAAATGTGCCGGTGCTTAGCCGTGGGGCTTTGTGCCTCTAAAAAGAGGCACTCTGTGCGGAACTTTGCTGGGGCAAGAACTAAAACCATTCCTTTGTGGCCATAAAGGAAATGGCCGGGTTGGCATCTGGTAGAGAGGAGTCAAACCTGAGCAGCTGCAAGTATTGTCCAAATATCCATGCGTTACGCAAATGACCCCCGACCCGCCTCAAAATGAGAAACATCACTGCTGCCCAGCTTATTCTTACCTTTTCATCGGTGGTGGGTTTCCCTGGCCATCTCCTACCCCTCGCCCCTCTGGGACAGCCACCTTCTCATGGTGCTAGCTAACACTGTTAGTCCTGTAGTCCAGGTGGCTGCACTGCTGAAGTTTCAGGATTGAAACCCTGATGATGCAGCATAATTTTTTGATGGCAGAGGGAAGGTAAAAGCAAGTTATACAAATTAGACTTTGTTTTTCTACCTTTTTGAGAATTAAGGTTGCGTGGGCACTGACAAATCTGGCATTTCCTAACTTACAAGTCCTTGAGTTTGCAACTTAAATAATTTTCTTTTAATATAATTTGTGGGTGTACACACACACACACACCAAAGTTAGGAAATTACAGATTTATGGCTGCCCATATTTTTAATTCTGAAAAAATGTAAAAACAAATTCTGATATGTGTAACTTTCATTCCCTCTCCTCAAAAGAATTATGCATCAACAGTAGGTTTTGAACCCAGAACATTCAGCAATGAAACACAGACTCCACACACTTTGACTATAATACTAACTGCATTAGCTAGTAGCATAAGATGGCTGCTGTCAATACACTGGAAAGTGTGGGAGAGACCTAAGGGAAATCAGAGAAATTAAGAGTCCAGTTTTCCCAGCATTAATCTTAACAAACATCTTTGTCCATGAAAACAGTAGTTGCAAAGTTGGTCTCTAAATTAGACATATTGCTCGAAAACAGGCTGAGTGTGTGTCACGCTTGGAATGAGGCCAGGGCCAAGAAGAACTGGCTGGTGAATCTTGCCCATATGCTCAGGGTTTAGCTGATCACCATATTTGGGGTCGGGAAGGAATTTTCCTCCAGGGCAGATTGGAAGAGGCCCTGGAGGTTTTTCGCCTTCCTCCGTAGCATGGGGCACGGGTCACTTGCTGGAGGATTCTCTGCTCCTTGTAGTCTTTAAACCACAATTTGAGGACTTCAATAGCTCAGACATAGCTATTCACAGGAGTGGGTGGGTGAGATTCTGTGGCCTGCATTGTGCAGGAGGTCGGACTAGATGATCATAATGGTCCCTTCTGACCTTAGTATCTATGAAAAAAGAACTTGTCATCTTTTCAGTGTAAGTCCAAGTTAGTTAAGGGCTACTGTGTATGCACTACCAGAAGTGATGAGCCCAGCTTCTTCATTTGTGATGGCTCCTCTCCTCCTTCCCTCTCCACCACGTTCCGTGCCCCCATGTTCTACTGTTGAATGCAGCTTTCTGCGTCACTTCAGAGTGAGAAAGAATGTAAAGAATTTGACTTTGTTACCACATACTATTGTGAATAAAAAACTGGATTAAGAGCTGGGTAACTGAGAGATCTCAAAATGTAGTTGTTAATGGGGAATTATTAGCTAGTGGTGGTCCCAGATCTAGTGTGTCCCTGTAAGGACTGGTTTGCAGGGTTATAAATAATGAGGAGGCAAATCACTGGTACAGAGAAATCTGGACCTTTTGACATGTGCTGTAGCAGAGCCACATACAAGCTTGTACCTACAAGAGCCTGCACTGAGGTTAGACGTACAGCATTCCGGCTAGCAGTGACTCTGAAAATGTCTTAGGGTTCATCGTCAATGGAACATGAGCTCCCAGTTTGGTGTCGTGGCAAAAGTGCTAACAAGAAAATGTGTTCAGGTCCAGCTCCTTCACTGCAAAGGGGACTTTGAAAAACTGGACAGGGTTTGGAGAAGAGCTGCAAGAACAATTAGATGTCAGGAAAACATGCCTGACAGTGAAAGACTAAAGCAGCTTACTCTGTTCAGTTTTTCAGAGAGAAGGTTAAGAGGTGACTTCATTGCGGTCTGTAAGAACCTTCCAGGTGAGACAATCCCTGATACAAAAGGCTGTTTAACTTAGCAGACAAAGGCAGAACAAGATCCAATAGCTGGAAATTAAACTCAGCAAAGTGCACACTAGAAATAAGATACACACTTTTAACAGTGAGGATAATTAACCATTGGAGCAAATTACTGAGGAATGTGTCTCCATCATTTTAAGTCCTTAAATTCAGATTGGGTTTAGACATGCTCTGCTTCAACCACAAGTTATTGGCAGGAATCCTTGAGTGAGATTATATGGCCTGTATTATGCAGTAGGTCAGACAAGATGAGCGTAATTGTCCCTTCTGGCCTTTAAATTCATAAATCCATGAAAAACCCAAAGGTAAAAGAGGAAGCTGTGAAATGCTATGTGCCACTATAGACAATGGGAGCTGAAGGTTCTCAGGGTTCATGGACCCACCCAGATAAGAGATAATTGGTGTGTGTGTGTGATACTCAGATTGCACATAAAGAATGTGTGTGCAGGGATTTCTGAGGCAGTGGCACTGAGGAGCCTGTCAGCCACAGAAAGCTGCACGTTTCACCTCGCTCAAGAAAGCGTCCAGGAGATTTCAGTATCGTTCACTCTCGACAAACTGCCTGCTTAAAAAGAAAATATCCCAGCAAAAGTGAAGCCACCCATTTGGAGTGACCCACCAAAACAGAAGCTTCTGTTGATAACTTTAGACTCTGGTTCAGAGATGCCAGCTGGACAGTCTCTAGTGCCTGTGGTGAATGAATCACCAACAGCCAGGCTGTATGCAGAGGACCTGCGTATATGTGTGTGCTGAGTTATCTGGCAGCTGCACCTTTGGAGAGGACATGTTAACACAAACTGCACTTTCCGTGTGGCTGGCGGGGGGAGGGATATGGGACTGGGAGATATTTTAAAATGGAAAGACTATCAGGACTAGAAAAGATGAAAATCTGTTTTGCTCTCCCTGGACGCATAGCTTCCTCCCCTCCAGCCAGCTGGCAGGACTTCGCTAAATATTTGAGATGGTAAAGGACTTAAACTGGATTACTTCTGGATATGAACAATTATAATTGTAAATGAACTATCATCTGAATGCTCTCCTGATACTGATTCTGCCGTGATGTGTGACACTCAGTGACAGTGAGGCTAAGAAAGTCAAGTGCAATGTAAGGAGAATCCTTTCTGGTTCCTAGTTAGCTGTTTTACAACATATGACCTAATGTGAACCATACCTGGTAAACTGTCCTTCTACGTGGTCAGGAAAGCTGCATGAAGTTCTCCCATATGCCTCAGACTTGAGTTATTTGTATTTATTGTAAGTGTAGGTAATAAATGGGGAAAATTCAAAGTAGGTATGAACAAATATAAGATCAACCCATTTAACAATATATCAGTTTTAGTTACTGAGCTTTCTGTACAGTAATATATTTTAATAAGGTTTAGGGCACATTCTTTTTAACGGTGTCAACTTAAAAATCTTTTGTTTCTTTAAAGTACTGTTCAGTATTTTAATGCACTGGTATATTTAAGGAATACAACTCAACTAATATTAATGTAAAGGGACAAATCTATATTAAGGCAGCAAATAAATTTACTGCACAATAAATATAAAAATATCCATTTAGCTATGCACATAAAACAAATCCTTGGCAAGTCACAAAGCCAGTCAGTATTCATGATTTATCCTACTAACTGTCGGTGCTCCAAGTGCATGCAGCTGTGGACTGATGGGCAGGAGGAGAACACTGCCATACAGCAGTTTGAGGGGTACCACTCACTGGAAATGAAGTGAATGGAGACAGTTCACACTTCTCAGGGGTGAATCCTTCTTAGCCTGGGAGGGACCTCTTGTTATTGCACAAAGGGTGGTTCTATTATGCAGGGTCAAGGTGGGATTTGGAAAGCTCATTCAGAGGATGCACAATCCCTGCGTGCCAAGAAACCCAGCTGTGCTGTGGCTCCCTGTTTACCATTGTGCAGCAGGGATTTGGAGACTGGGTTAGTGGACATATGCATGCACACGCACGTTTGAAAATGTTTCTTGTGACTACTTTTATGAGATTGAAAGGCACTAACAATTTGGATGAAATTAACCAGTGTGTGTTAAAAGCCTCCAGCCTAATGTTTTAAGGTGGTTTTTATTTGTGTTTCACTGATGTGTTGAACTGATCGAAGTCACTGTCAGTGAATTATTAAATATGAAACCTACTGCTTAGGCGCAAAGCAATCTCCCTGTCCCTAGCTGTGAAGGAGATGTGTTTAGAGAGAAGAGACCACACAAAATGAAACATTCACCAGAACCTGAAATTGCTTCCCTTTCTGGAGCCAAGGAGATCAAAAATTTGCTCTCTTTCTAGTTTCAAGAGGGAGAGATTGTCTAAAATGCTGTTTTCTCACAGCAGAGATCAGAGAAAGTTTAGCAGAAGCTTGGGGAGCTTCATTCCAGGAAAACAGCTGCCTTCGGTTTCCCGTAATACAAACACTACACCTTTAATTACCACATTTTTCGCAGAAGGAAAGGAAAAATCTGATGCACAGGAATATCTATCCCACCAAAAAGAGTTTAGCATCCCCATTGGTTTCTAGGGGATATGGTGGAGTCCTCTTTGACTTAAACTAAGGAGCCATGTAGTTTTCCACATGACTTCTGCTAGTTTATGATAAAATCACTTCAGGGTTTCATGTCTGTGCTGAAATTGTTTTCTGGACAGCTTAAGGTTAGACTTGAGCTATTTAACTGGAGTTAACAAACATAGGAGACTACCAGTGCTGCTGACAGGGAGGATTTATTTATAAATATACGTGTGTTTACTTTTAAATTAACATTATAAATGATTTATGCTCTTCTCTGTTAAGAGAAGCACAGTGGGTTGCTCTGAGCAGAGCTTTCTGAAACTCTCCCCCCCCCCCCCCCCCGCGATCCTCTGTCCTGGGGCTACCTTCTGCTCCTCCTTTGTGTGCAGTTCTACTCAGAGACATTGTTAATTAGAGGGGGGAAGAGAACAATCAGTAAAATATGCAAAACCTGCTTACCTTTCTGCATCTGATCCTTGCACCAAGGGACATTTTCAACAGGTGTTTGCGTGAGGCTGGCCTCAGTTTCTTCCATATTAGATTGAAGCCCATATTGCTAAACAGAAAGGATGTGACGAATCCAACATTGCCTTTTGCAATCCTCTTTGACAGGTGGAATGGATGTGTGTCCTGGGTTTCTACACACCAATATTCGTGCTTTCTCTGTGGTAAAGTGGTTTTGCAGGCAGAATGCTGGGTTTATGACCCCACAAACCCAGCCAGAAAAAATGCTATAGAGGCCTTATGCCATCCATCCCGTCCCAAAGTTTTATGGAAGTCCAGTGAGTCTGCATAGGCCTAATTTCTGCTGTTCCAAAATATCCACCCCCAGCAAGAGCAAACCCATTATGTGATGGAGTTCAAGTGCCCCTTGCAAAATCTTTTGCTTGTTCTGCCCTGCCCCAGACCTCTTCTGCAACCTGCATTGTTTAAAGAAGTTTATATAGAACAATGAGCCCGGAGGGCTGCATTTGACAGCAGCACCGTGAATGATGTCAGCTAAGGTATTTAGGCTGAAGCTTACCATATGCACTGTACAAAGGAATTTCCTTTCTGGGACTATTTGATTAGAATAAAGGGAATATACTTTTAGCAAGTCCCTATGAATATCTAGTGATCACGCTTGCTTCACTTTGTATCTGAAAATGTTCTGAAGTTGAGATGTCGATAAAAAGAAAGCTTCATAAAACAATGCCAAAGAAGAAATGAAACCCTTTTATCTGGCTCTTAGCCAGTCCCCTGAGGTTCCTGAGACATAGGATAGGGGGACTGCAAGGTCATCTGATGAGATCTAGCTTTAAAAGCCTTCTTCTTTTTTTTAATATCTGCATGAACAGTTAACTAGAGCAATCCGCAGAATGTTTATGACTGGATTTTGGCTTCAGAATGGATTAAAAGTTTTTGGTTTTTTTTTAAAATCCATCTACAAAATGCCTTGAAATTTGGTATTGTTGTGTGCTCAAAATAATATCAGTCTTTTAATGTTTGATCCATTGGGTGCCCGCAGGGGATCAAAGGATTTTGAAATGGCAGGAGAAGTGAAGGGTTACCGTGAGCATCAAGAAGGATCCTTTTGATACATGAAAGGGGAACATCTGCTCACTACCAGGCAGAAATTTCAGTGTAAGCTTAAAAATCATCAGGGCAGTGTCATACCTTGAACAAAAGTTGGGAGCTGTTATACATAGCTTAAATATCAACAATACGCAAACCACCTAAATAGCATGGGCTAATCCAACCTGCCTTGTACCTGAAAAGTGTGGGCTGCGTGTTCCAAACCAGAATTGAGGCCTACTTCCGAGTGATCTCCCAATTTCCTACTGACCAGTGCTGGTACCTGTTATATTCCTGGTCCATGTACCACCTCCTAGTTACTTGGTAACTTCACTTTCTCTCAGGCTGGCAGAAGCCATGTCTTAGGTAAGGTTAAAGCTAGTGTATCAAAATAAACCCAATTTCCAACCCTATTTCCAACTTTCTCAAAAAAGAAACCGATCTCCTTGAATTTCCCAATGCTATTATTTTATCCCGGGGAAGAATTTTTCCAGGAAGTTTAAAAAAAAATCAGAAATGGAAGTGGAGGAACTACAAAATTATACGTCAGGAACCTGCAATAGGATGTGTATGTACCCCAGGCAGAGAAGGGGCTCTATAGTGCAGGTATCTAAAAAAGAACAACAACTTTCTTTTTCTATCTAGCTCAGCCGAGCTCAGCCTATGTGTGAAACAAGGTCAGGAAACCAAAGGAGGGAGGACTAGGAAACTGACCATCTTGTTTACAACAGACGTTGTAAATTAGAGACTGTGTGTTTTTATGCTGCTTAAAGCAGGCCATCCGTTATTGATTGGTCTTTTTGGACCAGGCTGGAGAAAGCCCCAATCCTGACTACTCATATATAAGTCCAGGATAGAGAAATTCTCCTGGGCAGAGGAATGTGTACCTTAAAGCTTCAGAACACAGTATTTTGTCTCATTTTTTATTTCCTAGTCATATTGTGCAGAGCTAATTTCATATGTAATTAATTCTGTGTAGCTCCACCATTCAGAATCTTTGATATCAGAGAATTTGTAACCAGTGTTTGTCTTGATATTTGACACATTTGTTCATTCACCTTGTAACCCTGTCCTCTCATCATTAAACTAGACTCACCTTATCACCTTCCAGGTGACAAGGACTCATTGGATATTTTCTGAATACTAGATTCAGAGAGTAGTTTCAGCTCCCCAGCTCATCACAGGGGTAAATGGTCAATCAGTAGAAAAACAAGTTGGGCAGATTTTAACAGTGTTGGTGGTTTTCCTCTGCTTTGAGGTCTCTGCCCCTCTTTTCCACCAGGTTCTCCCCTGAGAGCTGCTTTGTATCTTACGCATGTTGGGATGCAGAATTGCTGAGTGCCATGATCTGGGCCTGTTCCTGATTCTTGAGAACAAGCTGAACTTTGCTGTCAGTTCTTGGCGTCTCTTCTCTCTCTGTCAGTGGTACAGCAGAGTAATATCTGCTGATACAAAGCCATGCATCTTGGTGTGTGACAAATCACTTTTTAATTGCTTGAAGGAAGAAATCCATTAGTCTTCCCTTTACGTGAGAATAATAATAATAATCTGCGAAGTATGAGCTGGATGAAGTACGAATCTGTGGGCTCTGCTGCTGTTTTCAGTTTGTATCAATGTCCGGGCTCAGAGTATTAAATTTCAATATAACAAAATTGAACTGTCTGACACCTCAGAGTGGTTTGCATGCATGAATCACAAGGGGAACAAGCTTTATAGAAACAGGGAAGAGCATTTAAATGATGCATTAATTCTCCAGATGAATTTCTCACGTTTCATGCAAAATCCATCTCCTCTTAAACAAGTTCCAGTAATCAGTCTGCTCAGCAGCAGAGCAGAATAGAAGTAAGTAGGTTTGGACCCTTCTGGGCACAGCATACACCAGCTTCCTTGCATCTCATGGCTTCCCACGCAGAAAACCTCAGAGCATTTCTTCATGTTAAATTATTGTCCTCCATCTTCATTTAAACTTATTGCTATGAAAAAACGTTCAAAAGGTCTCTGCTGTGCTGTCAACAGCTGTGGTTTCACTGACTGCCTTGGCTGAAGTTGATGGACATTTCCGACAGATTTGGAGTTTCTTCAGGTATCTTTTATTGGAGGAATCCAGTTTATGACAAAGACTGAATCCCCAAGTCCCTCTGTGTTGTTAAATGTGACATCCCTACTGCATCTAACTAAAGTATCATTAATACAGAACCCTGCTCCTGCAGATCTGTCAGTAAGATACAAATTCTCGTTCTGGGCTAGCAGCATAGATGATGCATTTGCAAATGTCCCTTAGTTAAAAAGGAGGAGATTAGGTCATGATGTTCCAAAGCTATTTTTAAAAGATGTTGAAGCCCTTGAATAATTTAGTTGTTTTGTCACCATTATTGTATTTAACAAAAGAAAAACAATAAAGAATATTCTCCATGTGACTTTGATCCATGAGATACAGAAACTCCATTTTTAACAAGCATCTGCAATTGTAACCATCGCTCTGCTCAGGATGAAGCTAGAAGCTCATTATGTTTTGAAATATAGGACAAATTACATTTTTTAGCTGATTACCTTAAGTGATTATGTTTATGATGTCCCTGATTAGTCAGAAATTTAGGGGGAATCATGAATTTTAGATATGAAAATTGGCAACTAATTTTCCTCCTGAAGATGAATAGCACATTTCTTTTGAGAGACTCAGTGTCCACTAGCATCTTCCTGTTATGATGCTAGATTAAGTAGTTGGGAAGTTCTAAACTGATTAAATTGGAGTCAAGCTGTGTGGGTCACCAGTCAACCATGTGATATATGGCTAAGAAACCTCCTGGACGCAATATGAGATTCATGTGAGACCCACAGGATATCACACATGCAATTCGCTTGCCACATTACAGCAACCAAGGACAGGCTAAAGGGAGAGTCAGTGCCCAGTACACGCTGTGAGCACATTCCCAGTGGCACCATTTGTCAAGCAAAGAGCCCCCAAATCTCCTTGTGGGGAAATAAATAAAACTCCTGGTGCTATTTTGCTCTTTTGAGAACAGGAGAGTGAAGATTTCCTTTTATTTTGCTGTACCACGGTGACCTATACTAACCTGATACAACAGTGATCCAAAGCACCAACAGATTACTATCGAACAGGCTCATATCCCAGAGGCACCACTTGGTTAGTTTCTCTTGTAACCTTCATCTCACTATGTTTTATTAGATCTCAGAGTTACGAATCTACATGGAAAAACACACCACCATGATCTGCTGCATCTTCTCTGCTTTCACCCTTTGTAAAGAATTCATGTTGTTCTCTGGGGGAGCATGTCCCCCCAGCATCCCAATAGGAACATTCAGGATTGAGCAAGATTTATATTAATAGGGGAAATTATTTGACGCAGACCTATTTAGAAGATCATGTTATTAAACTGATATAACATTATCACTGTGCTTTCAAATTTATAACTTTGTTAAAAATAATTAAACCTTGGTACTGAGGTAGTTAACAAATTTAAACTCACGATACAAACTATTGATCAAAACAAGGATAGATTATCTGAATTGTATGCTATATTAATTAATTAAAGAGTAAGACCCTCAAATCAGATATATTGACCGTGGGGAGACTGACTTCAGAACTGAAGAGAGCTGTCAAAGGAGTATAGAGGCAAACCTCTAAAATGCCTGTATTATACTGTGAGGTTTTTTTAACACCTCAAAGATTATATTGAAAGGGAAGACTTTATGCAGATGATGTAATTTAGCATTTGGTGATTGAATCACAGATGATAAAGATTTTGAGGGAACAATTAATGAGACAAATTGATGGGATTTTGAGGCCCCTATACAAAACAATTTCATTATCTCCTTTACTAGTAGTAAAAAATGAGCCTCTAGCAAGAAAGGAAACGATTACCCTCTTTATGCTTTTTACTAGTTGCTATTCATCTCACAATAACAGCCCATTGTCATACACGCCACACTCCAAGTCCCTTAGTGAACAACTGGCTTTTGCAGAGCTTGGGACGTTCTTGCCATGGGTAAAACCTAACAACACGAAACATGGTGAAAATAATCACCAATATGTTGCTGTTTAGCTTCTCTTCCTTAAGCACACTGAACCTGAGACTCAAACAGCAATATGACCCAATTTACTGAACTTGGGACCATGTTGATTTTCCTTGTATTATATGTTTCAGAGTAACAGCCGTGTTAGTCTATATTCGCAAAAAGAAAAGGAGTACTTGTGGCACCTTAGAGACTAACCAATTTATTTGAGCATGAGCTTTCGTGAGCTACAGCTCACTTGATCGGATGCATACCGTGGAAACTGCAGCAGACACGATATGCATCCGATGAAGTGAGCTGTAGCTCACGAAAGCTCATGCTCAAATAAATTGGTTAGTCTCTAAGGTGCCACAAGTACTCCTTTTCTTGTATTATATGTTAATCAATACGGAATGTATTATGTTAATTTATTTAATCTGTGATTACTTTTAATTATTATTTATAAGTGAGATTTATGTTCTTTAATTGTGCTTTCAAAACAGAATAACTACTGGTATCAGTGCCCACAACAAGTGTACAACAGTATTGCAGTCTGCAGTATCCAAAGATAAACTAAAGTGGACCAAATCTGTGTTATTCCAGAGCTTGTCAGAGACCAGGAATGATCTGTATTCCTAGCATTTTACCCATGCTGTCCTGGAGATGTGCCCACTCATGCGATGATGCACAGAGAGTAGCTTGTGCAGCCTGCTGGATGATCTTGTGGACTGGTGTGACAGATTGGGGAGATGCCTGTGTCAGGGTGAATTCCCTGTGGTTCTGTAAACCCCATTTTGAGTCAGGGGCTCTACTTTGTATTGTAACCTCCTTTGTGGACTAGAGCATTCATTTGGTGTAATGGGGACTTGATGTTTGAGGAGCTTTGATAGAGCTATCAACTTTGAATGATTCTACACAGAAACCTTCTGTGGAAGAGGGGAGGCTGGAACCCAGATCTACCTTGGCTGAAGCACGTGGTTAAAACGGGGGACAGAGATGGTTTTAAAAGTGGGGTGCCTTTCTAAGCAAGGGGCCAGACCAGTGTGACATGCTGGAAGGGCTTCCTGACCTAACTACTCTAAGCAAACCTAGGACTCAAAGGCGGGGTGTACTTCACCACAGTATACAGTGCAGCAAAATCTTATAAGCTCAAAATTTCTCTTATGTCCCCTGGCAGGAATTATTTACCCATCATGGACTGAACTGTGGAAACCCCATCAATAAATACTGTACATAACTGCCAATTAACGCACAGAAGTAGCATTGGTATAATAATATATGTATATTAACCATGCCTTCACACCCTATGATTCTAGGATTCGTGCCCTCTGATTTAGAATATCACCACATGCCTGGCATATGTTCCTGACTTGACCCAGGAGTTCCAATATGCGTGTACTCCTTCACTACATCCCTGCTGCATCTCCTACCATTCAGATGTTCTCCCTAGGATTTCACAGCAATTCACAAATACACCAAGGGTTGAAGGGTTTATGTGGGACTCTTTCTTGCTTATCTTCTGCTCAGTTTAAAATCAGAATAACTTCTGAGTTGCAATGCTAAGCAGATGGATTCTTCCCAGGCCTCTGAGCTAATCAGGCCTTGTTGTAATAGGAGTAACTGTTTGTAGACCATGTATGAAAATATGGCTAATTCTTCAGACAAGCCAGTAGTCCTGGGAGCACTAGGCTGCCTCCATGTACCCAAGGCTGTTTTGGCATTCTGGTGAAATCCTAATTCAGAATCTCAGAAAATTTGGGATTTGGAGTTTTATCTGAAACTCTGGAGGCCTCCATTCCCCGAGCCCCCTGCTCCCAACACTTACACTGATGCAAATCCAGAGTAGCTCCATCAATTTCACTAGACATTACCGTGGACTGACATCTGTGAACAGACCAGAACTTGGCCCTAGTTTGAAGGAGAGCATACTAATGTGCTAGTGGATATGTCAAGGGACCCTAAATTATCCCAATTTGGTAACAGGGTGAAAGGGCAAGTAAAGTTTCCAAAAAGGGCTAAAGGTATGCTAATCTGGTAAGAATATGTGAAAAGTTAACAAGAAGTAGGGAGAAGATAAATAGAAAGCCCCCGTCAGTGAGAAAAGAGAGAATTAAAAACTTTCAGATAGAATTTGAAGTTCTTCCTGACTTCCATGTATAGGACAATACCCAAAGGAAGGCCAAGTGTCTGTATTAATGGGTAGCTGTCACGCCACCCTCCTCTAAAATCTAGTTTTTGGTTGGATTAATAAATGTGATTTTTTTTTATTGTTGTGCAGCACACCATTTTCCATAAGCTGTCTTTACTGAGGAACTACTCCTGCTTTTGTGTGTGGTATGAGTAAACAAAGGAAAGAAAAATGGTATGGAGAAATGGTAACTGTGTTCTAGGGCTCTGAAAAAATGAAAGGAATCAGTCTGTGCACGCTGAGAACAAGTGAAGTGTGTTTACTGCAGCAGGGATTGGTGCAGTATCCTGTCAGAATTTTGATTTAAGTTACTGAAGCATCACATGATAATTATTAGGCTGAAACTGTAGAAAAACTTCATGTTCAAAAAATACAAGTATCAAAATCTCCTACAGTCAAGTTAGTTCAGTGCACTTGAACTCTACCTTCTATTTCCAGCAGAAGAGGGAAGGCTAAAAATAGAAAGTTCAAAGGCAAGAGAATAAAGTGGGAAAAGTGTTGTGGGTTTTTTCCCCTAATTCCAGTTAAGTCTTTTTGCGGAGAGCAGCTACTTTAAATAGAGCAGAAAGTGGCTGGCATGACTCATAGCTCCAATGTTCAAATAGAAATCTCTCAAAGAATAGGGGAAATTAACAGCAGGTCCTTAATCCAGTTAGGGGATATGACTGGACTGGGGACTAGGAATCTGAAATACTGCCCTGGTTGTACTGGGATCTGCAGCAACAGTGTAGGATTCTGCTTCTCTAGCAGCGGGAGAGGCAGTAGAAGTGGACAGAGAAGGACAAAATATTATTATATTAGTAATAGCAAGTAGTATCGCCGATAGTTAAGGTAGACTGACACTTTCCATTATAAGACTTTGATTCCAATTGGTTATAACTTTAACTGTTTGGGCTGAAATTTTACATCCTGGATGTCTGCCTCTGGCTATATATTTTTAGAAAATTTCAGCTAAAACGGTACGGCCATTTCCAGGAACCAGATTAGGGGATAATATGTTATTTGGCCCATGTTAAAAAAAAATTTACAACTATTTCATTGAGAAGCTCTAGCACCTTAATACTTTGATACAGGAACTTGAAATTGGAGGGCTTGCAGGGGCATGGGACAAAGATGTGCCTCTGTCAAAATTTGCCCAAGTTATGAGCCACTGAAAAATCTTTTTGCACATATTGAGTGGGATCTTACTAGAACTTGGCAGCTACATTCTCCAAAGAGTCCACGTGCACTGAGCATGCTCCATCCGCTCCAGTTCCAATGTGCTGACAAGAGGGCACGCACACTCCCCACAGAGCAGCTGAGCATGCTTTCTTCCCAGTCACCCTGGGCCGCTGTGGAACTCGGCACCAGAGCTGAGAGCAGGGAGACTCTCTTGTGTCTCAGTGTACCTGTTGCTGGCACCTGGGCAGCATGGAGTTGAAGGAAGAAGCAGCCTGACAAAAATGCAGAGGGGTGAGGAAAGCTGGAGAAGGGAGCAGAAGCCCAGAGGTTCCATAAACACTAGAACACTCTCCCCGGCCCCGAATCTGGAATTAACCCAGCAGTTTCAAGTCTCTACTTTCCCATACTGTCAGCAACTAGGGAAACCACTGGTAAACTGCATCTCATCTCCTTCTAATGGTCGGTGCACATACAGGATAACAGCCTACTACTTCTATCAATTATTACATTAGCTCAAGTAGTAGAAGTCTGTGCTGTTGATCTAAAGGTCTGAACCCTGCTTATGACCCAAGCTGGGCTCAGAATGGTTTCATGAGATAGAATTTGTGCTTTTTCAGTTTTTATTTTATTTTCTTTTTAATTAGGAAATTACAAGCAAAAACGATGTCAAAAGAATATCAGGTTGCATGATTAAGCACTCAAAAGCTAGGAAATGCCAGACTTAAGGGTATGCAAGCGTAATGACATAAAAATGCTCAAACTGGGTCAGACCAATGGTCCATCTAGCCCAGTGTCCTGTCTTCTGACAGTGGCCAGTGCCAGATGCTTCAGAGGGAATGAACAGAACAGGGCAATTATTGAGTGATTCATCCTCTGTCATCTAGTCATAGTTTCTGACTAATAGCCATTGATGGATCTGTTCTCATTGAATTTATCTAATTTGTTTTTTACCCCAGTTATACTTTTGGCCTTCACAACACCCCTGGCAATGAGTTCCTCAGGTTGACTGTGCATGGTGTGAAGCAGTACTTCCTTATGTTTGTTTTAAACCTGTTAATTTCATTGGGTAACCCCTGGTTCTTCTATTATGGGAAGGGGTAAATAACACTTCTTTATTCACGTTCTTAATGCCATTTGTGACTTTATAGATCTCTATCATATCCCCTGTTAGTCTACTCTTTTCCAGCCCCAGTCTTTTAAATTTCTGCTCATATCCCCCTAAAACAATAATAATAATTAATAATGCAATGATGCCTTCCTGTGCATCGGCATTATGATGCAGTCTTTAAACTCATAACCATATACTATTTTTCCACAGGGACCCCATTTTCTACAGACACTTAGGAGTCTAAATCATGCTGAAAGGCAATGGGACTTAAGCTTGAAGTCACTAAGGTGCTTTTGGAAATTTTACCTTAGAACAAACTAAATTATTAATATAGTATAACTAATACTTAGTCCTGCCTTGAGTGCAGGGGACTGAACTAGAAGACCTCTCAAGGTCCCTTCCAGTCCTGTGATCCTGCGAGTCTACGATAGCTCAACCTGCCAAAGAGTGTTTAAAGAAATCTGTAGAGTAGTAAAAATAATGCTGATGAATACACAATAGGGATACAACATGTGCTATTTCGTGGTCATGACATAATCTCTCTTTATCCGAGGAACAATATAACTTCTATTAAATATTAATTAATATTGTGTAATCCCTGTAAAGAAGACAAATTCAGCAGTCTCTTTATAGTGTGCTGGATGCAGATTACCAAAAAAATTTAATTGTGTGGCTTATCAGGTCAGCTCTCCCGCCTGAGATCATACCAACTTTTCTTCTGCACAGAGGTGGTTTTGGCTATTTTGCCAGATCAGGAATTTTATCTTTAATGAATATTTCAGTATAAAAGAAAGATAGGACAGCTTGTCTGTGGGTGAAGGTTACCCCTGAAAAGAATCAATGGTTTAAGTGAAATTCTAGTGGTACCTAGTCACTGTGTTGGCCCTTTGTAAAGGGGAATTTCACTCTGACACTAATCTCAATCCGAATGTTATGTGACAGCGATAAATATTTCCTCATATTTGTACTCTATTTTTATAAGGAATATTCATCTTTGCAGTTGGGGATTAATTTTACATCTGAATTTATGGAGACTGTGGTGTGTGCAAAGAAATTATACTATATAAACATTTTTGATGGAGTTTAATTGTTCAGATTTTAGTAAACAGTCCCTAGTTCACTATCCAACCTGTAACATGAAACGCTTCTCTGGTCACAATTCTTTCTTGCTTATGGGACCAATAAATGAATTCACATTTGCAAGTTAGATAAACCATTTGAATGTATTATTGATGCAAACAAATGAGGGTTCAAGCTCTAGACAATACCTAATGAAGCTGACTTGACACAGACTGTTCCCGCTGAAGGGTGCCAGGTTTCAGTGCAGAAAGATTGATGCCAGTTTTATCCCATAATTATCCTGTGGCTTACACTCTTTTTATACTTTACTTGCCTAGGCACAAGACTTAAAGACACCACAAAAGGTAATTAATTATTGGCAATCCACTAGCAGCTATTAAAAAAAGATCTTGCACAACTGATAGCATGTAGCTGTATCTGAACTTTCATCATTATATTGACTCAAAGCCCAGGGATTCTGGATTTTTTCTAATGAATTTTACGATTCAGACTCTTTCACAAAAAGGTTGTGCCGTATGTTATCTTTTCTGAATGAGAAATGTTTTCCAGCTGTGGATTCCACCTACTGCTAATAACCTTAATTAACAACCCTTTATGTATAGATCTGGATTATAAATAGACCATTCAGAATTAAAATAAATACCAATTCAAAGGTGGGTAGAGACATGGGGAAACTACCTTCAGATGGCGTGTCTCTTTACCTATCACAGATGTGAAAATGTTCCTTTCCTGACTAGATAGTTTCCTTTTCCCTGAGGGCAAATGGTTTCCTTGCTATTACATCTCTGAGAGGTATATTCCATGGTTTCAGTTTAAGCCAGAAAATAGATCTTGATGCTGTATGGCATAATGCAGGACAAATCTGCCTTGTACAGAGCTAAATCATGCTCATTAGAACTAGATAACAATTTCCATTTTGAAAATGAGTGTTTATGACGCTAAGAAACAGATATAACCCAAGTGAACAGTATTGTGTCTTTTCTGCAGATATTTCTGATCTTGGCTAAGTGCTCCAGAGACTGTGCACATGCTATCCCCACGAATATATGTGTAGTAACAATGAACAGCACACCCTTAACAACACTATCCTAACAGTGGTGGGTATCCATTAGGTAGGATCCTTTGGTATCTTCAGGTAGTTTACACGGTTCTTTGTGAAGCCAACACTGAAAACAGTGGGAGGGTTTTACAGCTAAGGAACTGGTCTGGGTGGGACTCAGGGAGCTTGGGGTGCAATTCTCAGCAGTACAACAAATTCCCTGTGTAACCTTGAGCATATTACTTAATCTCTGGTTGCCTCATTTCCCCCATCTTCAAAATGGAGATAATGCTTCCCTATCTCACAGGGGTGTTGTGAAATACAGTAATGAATGATGGTGAGACATTTGAATTCTGTGGTGATGGGGCCATACGAATACCTCACTAGCTAGATGTATGGGTTTAGAGAGACTGAGGCTGGAGGATACTATAAAGTTTTGTTGCCACAGGTTTGACTTAATGACGTTACCATTAAGATCTTCCCAAACAAGTGGCTATAAAAACACTATCGGAGAAAAAGCCAGAATCCAAATGTAAGTGATCAGATCACATCCCAACTCACTGGCTGGCAAAGAAAAATGCTGAATAACTCAGAAATGGGTTTTGTCCTTACAATTGCTATAGCTTTGCCTTTTCATATTAAAACTATTGTTTCCTGGCAGCGTAATCCAGAAAGTATAGCAGATTGTACTTTATACAGATTAGCTTGCATCCATTGCCAGAGATACTCGACTATATGTTGAAACACATTTTACTTTTTAGATATTGCAGAAAAGTGGGTTCAGTTAGCTGTGATCTTATTCCCATTCTTCCCACTGGTCTGGCATGGCTGCCGAGAGAAAGTAGTAGAGAAATGCATGGTTCTCCCACTGACAGCGGAAAAGTGATGCCCAACGTAGCATCGGGCAAAGAGAGCGGGGAAATGTTTTGCTTCTGTTTTCTGGGATCTCACCAAATCTTGCAGCGGAAATGCGGCGGCCTGAGGCTAGCGGGTAGGTGCAGAGAAAATGGGTGCAGCGTTGCTATGGAGTCTGTTACTGATTGGGGACCACGCAGATTTCTTTTGCAACAGCATTCTAGTTCCCTTCAATGGATATTAGCATCAAGAGAACTGTCAGGGCGATTTCACTGCAGTGTCTTGCTTTCTTTTCTCTACTTCAGTCATTTCCTTCATTTACTTTCAAAATGTCATTAAGCTGTACGTTTAAGTTCTTCCAAATGTAATAACTTGTTGATGTCTGTGCCATTGGTCAGTAAGACAGAATTAGGCAAGGTTAAGTGAGAGCGTTAGGGGGTAGCTTCACTCCTGGACTCTGTGCTGCATTGTTATTCAGGCAGCTCTGGTTATTTTCAAAGGTGAGGCAAGAACAAAGAGTGGGCTGGAACCATCAGCATCTCCTGCTGCCTAAGAAATTATCATCCCATTGTGTAGCAAGTGCTTACAGAGACATTTCATCTCCAAAGTTCATAAGATGAAACAAGATTAAAGGGACAGTGTGTCAGGACCAAGAGCCCCAATGTTGACTCTGCTGTAAAGATGATGTGATTCCATCATACTCTTCTCCTCTTGTCTAAAATAACAAGGTTCCATATAAGTTTCTCAGACCTGCACTGAAACTGCTGGGATACTGGGGTGCTGAGTATCTGGGACTGTGTACCTCACAAAGCCTTGTCCCGGTTCCTCCAGCCTGATTTCTGTAAGCAGGGATGGAATGAGAGTAGTTAAGGATCCAGAGACCTGATTCTCTCCTGCCTTGCACCTTCTGCCATCATTTATGTCTGTGCAAATTGAGTGTAAAAACATGATCCCTGGTGTGAGTGAGAAGAAAGTTCTGATTTGGTGTTTTACACTCACTCCGCCCAGCAGTAAATTAGACAAGGTCTGTGTTATGGAGAAAATGTTCCCTGATCGCTGCATTCCTCAGCAGGATCTGGTGTATTTGAGTCCTTGCATGCTCATGGGGATAAATCTGGAAGTTCAGCATATGGTCATAGTTCAAAGGACAGCTAGCAGAGAAGTCTCATTTCAGACCTCCCAGACATTTTTTTGAGAGTGACCTTCTCTGTGTTGCTTAGATTCATAGATTGTAAGGCCAGAAGGGACTATTGTGATCATCTAGTCTGATCTCCTTCACATCACAGGCCATACACTCTGACCCACCCACTGCTGTACTAGACCCATAACCTCTGGCTGAGTTACTGAAGTGCTCAAATCATGCTTTAAAGACTTCAAGTTACAGAGAATCTGTTTACAGAGTCCGGCCCTGACTGGCTTGAGTGGAAGTTCAGTGCTCAACACCAACTTAACTGAACACACAGATCTTATAATTTTATTTTAAAACAAAGAAATGAACAATATTTTCCCAACCTGATGCTGAAGACACTGGGAGGAATCTGGTTAATTAAAACCTAAACTCCTTGGCCATAGAGAAATGTCAGAATACAACTAGGAGCTTTCATATAACTTAGGATCTATGGGCAGATCCATCTTGGGAGCAGTGGGAGGAGCAGGGCATCTACTTACAAGCCAACGGCCAAATTCTCTTCTCAGTTACACCTGTTGACTTCAGTGGAGTTGCACAGGGATAACATAAGAGGAATTTACCCTCATGATGTAGGTGAAACATTGTTAGTGTTTTGAACTTAGGTGCCCTTCATTAAAACGTTTATTTCCCCGAGTGGTCTGACGGTCACCAGCAATATAACAAGCCAGGAGCCTTTCTGAAGGAGCTGCAGGGCTAGGTACAATGGGTAACACTTTTTTACTTTCCCTGCATGTCCTCACTGATGAATCTTATCACTTAAAATGAATTAAAACACTTCAGTCCCAGACAAATAGATAAATTCTCCAGCCCAGTGACAGAAACGAGATTTTAATTTGGATGGTTTTATTCAATAAATGCCCCCAAACTGAGCACTTTTCAAAAGGAAACTGCAGATTTACTCTAACCCCTGGGGAGCAGAAGAAAGGCTTTTTTTTTTACAGTTCAAACACAGAAGGAAAATCTCTTCCTCTCTACAGAATCATTTTCCAAAGAAACTCCCGCACCCCACTACTGAAAAGATGTTTTCCCTCCACTCTTTGATATAACTGTTCTGATTTTTTTCCTGTACTCTACAGTGGATTCCTGCCTAATAAATTTATCATGATGAGGTGGCGGTGTTTTATTAAAGAGCCCTGCAGCTAAAAGTGGCAGGGTCCCTCAGCACCCTGTAATGACAAGTGGAAATCCGCACCGTGATGTGGTACACCCAGCCTGTATTCTTGTCAAAGCAGATTATCACCATCTTAAAAATGTCAGGGAAGAATTTGTACATGTACATTTGACTCTTCCACTTTTAACTTCCTTTTCTGCTGCACCAGAATTCATGTACATCTAAGAGACGACATCCTAAATACTCTCCCTTCATTGATCACATTGGGGCTCCTTCTAATTATGGGATATGCAGCATGAAAATGCATCCCTTTCAGAAAGACATTAATGTTAGGGGAAGGAGGAAAGGCATCAGATTCATTGCAGCTCCTTTGACAAACTTGTTTCTTTCCTGAGATTGCAGAGCAATGTGATAGTCCCTGTGTGTTCAGGCATCTTTAGAGTTATACCAGTGTAAAAGTGGAGTAATACAGTGGTGAATCAGACCCACAGTTTGTAATTTCAGGAATCCTGACTCTAGGTGCTCCGTGGAACACTGGAGAGCATTGTCGGCAATTGCAAACAGCCTCCTGACTTGTGTGTGTACTCCCAAACTCTTTACACCAAACAAGAAGGGGTGTGATCTCCAAATTCATCCTGGAAAGGTTTGCTATAACATCACCTCAGGAACAGAAAGAGAGAGAGGGTTAAGCTCCATACCCTTTTGCTCCTTGTGCTAGTTAATGTAATTGAACTGAAAGTTGGGACTTCTTTCTCCACAACCATCTCCAATACATGAAGGTGAAATTCATCCCAATGCAAAGGACCAGCACAAGGGTTCAGCATCCCTCAATCCCCAGGTAAAACTGGCCTGGGCTTTGTGTGGAGTGAAATTTCACCTTGATTACATTGTCTGGCTTGTTGATTATGCATTGGTGCAGAATTTTATCTTGTTGCTTTGAACAGCCTCTTAGAAAAGTTTTTATGAGAGATTTAAGGACCACACAGGAACGTTCCAATGAGAGGAAGATTGTTCTCCATTGTCATTAGTCATGTTCTCTGGCAGGAACTAGTGGATCTCTCTGAAAGTCACATGGCACATTACTCTGATATTCAAGAGTGAAAGCTCCTCCTCTCCCTCTCCTTTTGAACTCAGAGGTTAGAGGAAACATCCTCCTGACAGAAATAAATTACAATTAAGTAACCAGTGAGCTATTGGAATGACCTGCAGACCCGACACATGGGAGGAGCAGTTAAATGGCACAGAGCTGGACTCTCTTTTCTTGGGGAGTGTAAAAGGGATTCAGGAGAATGTATCAAATGCCTTCATCTAGAAGTCACAGCTGGAATTTTCCTGCTTTCAGTTTTAATTCTCACTGGTGCCAACTTGAATTCATAAATCTAATTGCCGGTTCTTCCCCCTGTGCAGGTGACAAGCAATTGGCCAGTTGGTAATGAATAATGCATCAGGTTAAAGGCTTCAGGGGGATAGTTATACAGTCAAAAAGGTTACAAAAACTATTGTTAATGCCTAAACACTGAGATGGAACTATAGCAACTTGATTAATTGACTAAATCATACAGGCTTTGACCTACCTCTCAGAAGTTTAATGAATTAGTTGATTAGTTTCAGAAAGTTGCTTTGCCCCAGAAAAGTAGAGAAGGTCATTGGTTTTAGAAAATGACCCACACAGCTAGCTCCCAGGCGTCTGCCTTTGGCAGATGCCAATTCTGTCCGCATTTCCTTACAACTCGGGGGTGAATCAGATCCCTAGACACTATACTGAACACAGTGAGAAAGGAGCATGTTGTTGTCCCACAGACCGCAGTGCGTGTGACCTTCTGTTGCTTATCCGCGTCTTTATCCTGACCCAGCTTGCTTTATATATTAATCATTCAGTTGTTTCCATTTGCTTCCCTCCTCCCTTTCTTTTTATCTCTTCCTTTTCTGTTCTGATGCCCTGAAGGAAATTGGTGCTTTCCCTTCTTGGTGTGCTCAAGTCGTGCTTTGTATTCTGTATGAAAGCCCATTGTCCATGTGCTACTTAAGGATGACCTGGACAAATAGCTCTCTGGCCATGCGATTAAATGTGGTTATATATCCAAACGGTTCTTATCAATAGCAATCTTCTTCTCTTAGAAGAAAACTGAAAACCTTTTCAGAATTATTGATGTGAGCAGAAATGTTCTGAGTTGGGGGCTGGGATAAGGGTTGGTATAATGGCCACAGGACATGATTTAGTCAATAAAGCCAATTGGTTTAAGTGAAAATAGAACAGTGATTGCGAGCGTGTTTGAGAATAAAGTAATTGCAATCTGATGTGAACCTAATAGAAATCCCAGTTTGCTCGGAATTAGTACAATATATTATATATTACATTAAAACTACAGTATCAGGGGATAGCCGTGTTGGTCTTTATCCACAAAAACAACAAGGAGTCTGGTGGCACCTTAAAGACTAACAGATTTATCTGGGCATAAGCTTTTGTGGGTAAAAAACCCCAACTTCTTCAGATGCATGTTTTGTTATCCCATTTTTTCAGTTTGCATCCTCCTTATGTATAAGTCTTTGTAACTGTGGAGGCTTTAGTTAGTGCATGAAGTGCAGTATGGAGACTTGATTGTCTGTCCATTGTAGACTTTAATTTGTCGGGTTTTGAGAGAGAGATTTTCCTTGTTCTCCAAAGGTATTTCCTCAGGAAGAGGGAAATCAGCCTCTAATACTTTGTTAAGCAGAAGGCCCCCGGGAACTCCTATTCTAGTTGATGTGAATCCTTCCTTTATCCTCTTATAAGAATTGAATTATACTTCAGGTCTGGGAAAGGGTTTCACAGCAAAATACAAGGTGGAACAGATTGTTTAGGATAAGTAGTTATTGGGAATGGACCCACATCCACCCTGACTGAATTGCCCTTGTCAGCACTGGTTCTCCACTTGTAAGGTAACTCCCTTCTCTTCATATGCCAGTATATTTATGCCTGTAGCTGTAATTTTCACTCCATGCATCTGAAGAAGTGGTGGTTTTTTACCCACGAGAGCTTCTGCCCAAATAAATGGTTAGTCTTTAAGGTGCCACCGGACTCCTCGTTGTATTAAAGCTACAGTTTTTCCACTTATGTTTTATTAATATATGATACGTTTAACACCTTTTCCATGGTACACATGCATACTCAAAAGGTACAGGTTAGATATGCATTCACTGTTACACAGTTACTGTACTCATCCAAACAATATTGCAATGGTATTTCTGTGTAGATTTATAAGCATAATTCTAATCTACACCATACAGTGGCACTAAATGGTGCAGTAACTCTGATTTTGGTTTGTTTTACTGGAAAGTAACTGCTGGTAACAGTCTGAGATTGTCATGCTTTATCAACAGTTTTACATGGTTATGTTAACCCAAAATGGGTCTGCGTTTGAGCTTTCTACCTTAAGGGGAAAGAAGTGAATTTGAGCACTGAAAGTGTGTTGCAAATTCAAATGGAAACTCAGCAAGAGGACTACAAAGGGAACTTGAGGGAGGACTCTAACACCCAGTCCTAATTTGCAGCTAAGTGCCTTCATCTGTATCAGCAAATGTAAAGCTTTCAAGGTTTGGGAGTAGAAGAATGCCAGAGCCAGTTGGGAAAGTTGGAGTTGTAAAGGGCACTGGGAAAAACCCTCACATGACTTGGAAATTGAACAATATAGACTGAGTCCCAATTTTGCTTTATTGAGTGCAAGAACTGGAGAAGCTGATGGCAAGGAAAGATACTGAGTCAGAGGAATGGGAGGAGAGCGAATTTAATCTGACTGACTTTAGGGGGAGTTGAGAATGCTCAATGCCTTTCAGGATCTAGAGAGTATCAACACACCTGTAATACACCATTAAACCAACAGTGATGGGTTAAAGGTATGTGTAGGACTTCCTCCAAAATACATTGTCAGACAAGGGGCTGCAGGTTTTACATATGGTTGAAAAGGAAACATTTCAGAGGCATTCCCTGGAAGAAAAAGCAACTGATGAACATCCACATTTTGGATTGCTAGCTCTGTGTAAGTTGCTGTTTTTTCTGAGTATCGTCAATTCCTTTGGAGTGCTGTCTGGTGCCGCTGCATTGTAAGCTCCCTGCTGGCTTTTTCTTAGGCACGTGATTTAAGTTGCTTGTTTTGGTTGGTTGCACTTCATTTTGATTGATTGCAGACCCTTTTCTGGGATGTACAGCACCCCCTCGTATAGCTGTCAAGGTCTCAGAGAGGCATGGTACGCTCGAGTGCAGCTGCAAGTTTTCTGTTCCTTTTGGGATCCTAGTACACAGTATATAATCAGGTGGTGGATAAATGGGGACTGACGGTATTAGCATTTGGGGGGTTGCTAATTATACTAGTAGTTGCACTTCTAAAATGAGTTTCTACTTACAGTTTGTTCCAAAGGCAGTTGTGTAAAAGCCATCAGACTAAACTAGCTCCTTAGGGGGTAAAGCAACCCCAGTTTATTTTAATGGGTTCTTGTCAAATAACTGATTGGAATAAATGAAAGAGCTCTTGGAGCCTGAATATTTCATGTAAAGCTTTCCAATAAAGAACAGGATTGATTTGGAAATGTCACTTGTGATCTAAACACTTTAACAGTGAAAATATCAGGATATAATTAGTAACAAACCATTTTTCTTTCATTTAGTCTTAGGTTTTCTGAGTTCTTGATTTTCTGCTTGGTGTTAAGACTAATCAAATTGGCCATAGAGTCACAGAATTTAAGGCCAGAAGGGACCAGCAGATCATCCTGTCTGACCTCCTGTATACCACAGACTACCAGCACCACCCAGCACCAGCGTGCTAAACCTATATCCCACACAGACCTGTGCAAACCATCTGGATATTGCTGTTTTTGACATTCTGAATAAATTCATTCCAAGGAGCAAAGGAAATGCAGTGTCAGCTCACTGATCCAAAATGCTTGGCCTGACCAGAGGCACCATCCTAGTGACATATGCTGTTATCTCCTTCACTTCCTTAGCAACTGGCTCCAGCTGTCCATGGGCCCCAAAGTCTCAAGCTGCAGAAAGTGCAAATTCTTTATTTATTTCTATTTTCACTCATCCCTTGATCTCCCAAAATGCTGGGACTCAGTTATTTAGTCTCCTTGTTTTGTCTCATACTGGGTGAAATTCACCCCTCTGCAGAGATCCACCATGGAGTATGTACCATATAGGAAGGTGTAAGTTAAAGGAATTAGTTAGGGAAATGGACTGGACTGAAGAACTCAAGGTTCTGAATGTGTAGGAGGCTTGAACATACTTTAAGTCAAAGTTGCAGGAACTATCTATATCCCAAGCAAGGGGAGGGGAGTGTGGGGGGAGAAATTGTAAGGAAGAGTTGCAGACCAGATTGGATGTACAAGCATCTCAAACAAGTGATTAAGAAAAGAATAGCCCACAAGGAATAGAAGATTGGATGGATCAGCAGGGAAAGCTGCCTCTTGGAGGTCAGAAAGTGCAGGGAAAAAATGAGAACTGCCAGAAGCCAAGCGAGTTGAGCGTTGCAAAGGAAATAAGAATCTTTTACCATGGGTTTTATAGCCTGATAAATAAAAAGAAAACAGGGAAAGAAGTGGGACTGCTAATTACTGAGAATGGGGTGGAGATTAAAGATAATCTAGGTATGGCTCAGCATCTAAACACATGCTTTGTCTCAGGTTTTTATAAGGGTAAACTTGTCAGGCTGGAGGGAGGGTACCAGTGGATTTCCTCAGGGATCGGTCTTGGGACCAATCTTACTTAACATTTTCATTAATGACCTTGGCACAAAAAGTGGAAGTGTGCTAATAAAATCTTCAGATGACACAAAATTGGGAAGAATTGCCAATATAGACGAGCACCGGGGTATCATACAAGAAGTTTTGGACGACCTTGAAAACTGGAGTAAAAGAAATGGGATGAAATATAACAGTGTAAAGTCATGCACATAGGGACTAACAACAAAATTTTTTGCGGTAAGCTGGGGACATATCAGTTGGAAACGAAAGGAGGAGGAGAAAGATCTGGCTGTTCTGGTTGGTCACAGAACGACTATGAGCCGCCAATGGGATGCAGCCATGGAAAAATGCTAATGCAATCCTAGAATGCATGAGGGCAAGCTATTTCCAGTAAAGATAGGGAAATATGAGTACCATTATATAAAGCACTGGTGAGATCTCATCTGGACTACTGCATGCAATTCTGGTCTCCCGTGTTTAAGAAAGATGAATTCAAACCAGAACAAATCCAAAGACGGGCTACTAGGATAATCAGAGTAATGGAGAGGCTACTTTACAAGATGAGATTTAAGGAGCTTGGCTAGTTTAACCTAACAGAATGAAGGATGAGGGGATACTTCAGAGGGATAAACACCATGGAGGGAGCACAGTTATGTAAGTTAAGGGCCAATGGTGGTGTAATGCCGACAGACCCCAGTCAGCAGCAGCCGGGATCAAACCTGGGACCTCTGGAGCTTAATACAGGACCCTTTACTCTACTGCATAAGCTAAAAGACACATCTCTTAGTCAAAACTGTAGCAGGCTCATCAATCTTTAGTTGATCTAGGTGCCATTAGAGGGGAACAGAGTGTCACAGCAAGCAGGCATGAGTTGCAGTCACATAAGAACAAATGGATGTAAACTGGCCGTCAGTAAGTTTAGGCTTGAAATTAGATGAAGATTTCTAACCATTGGAGGAATGAAGTTCAGGACCAGCCTTCCAAGGGGAATAGAGGGGGCAAAAAATGAACTTATTTTAAGACTGAGCTTGGTAGATTTATGGCGGGGATAGTATGACGAGGTTGCCCACAGTGGCACATGGCCCATCCATGACCACTATTAGCAAATATCTCCAATGTCTGGGGAGAGCTCTGAGTTACTGTAGAGAATTCTTTCTCATGTGTTTGTCTGGTGGGTCTAACTGATCGCCATATTTGGGGTCAGGAAGGAATTTTCCTCCAGGTCAGATTGGCAGAGACCCTAGGAGTGCGGGTGGTTTTGCCACATTCTTCACCATTGGGTATTGGTCACTTGCTGGTGTGAACTAGAGTAAGTGGTGGTTTCTCTGTAACTTGACATCTTTAAATCAAGATTTGAGGATGTCAGTAACTCAGAAGTTCTGAGCCCATTACTGCAAGAGTGGGTGGATGGTGTTCTGTGGCCTGCGATGTGCAGGGGGTCAGACTTGATGATCACAAAGGCTCCTTCTGATCTTAAAGTCTATGAGTAAGAGGGAGTTAATTGGGGCATAGATCTTATGCTGGCCCTGTGCATGGAGGTGAATTTCATTGATGAGCAGAATTTGGAAAGTGTTCTGGTGAGTTGTGAGCCATGTTTCCAGGGAGCAGAGTGAGTGTGTGTGTGTGTGTGTGAGAGAGAGAGAGAGAGAGAGAGAGAACTTGTGGTGTTTTACCTTCTTGTAGTCTAGGTCCACGTGCTCTCCTGGTTCTTAACTAATGAGGGCTGTACAGTTTATTTTATTTTATGTTTTTCATAAGAGAAATGGACTGACAGTTGTGAACTCATCTTCCAGAGGATCATGAAGATTTCATAAATCTGGTGTCTGATTCAAGTGGTGATGAGGATGCCAGGGGAGCAGGCTCCTCTGTCCTCGTTAAATTCTGGTGCACGATACAAGGCCAGGTCATTCCACAAAGATAAAACAAAGCGTGGAGTATGGCCATCAAAGAGAGTTGTGTAACCAATGGCCCAATTTCCACAAGCCTCTAGAGAATGGCTTCCAGTATTTTTCACTGAAAATAGTCAGTAGTGTCTGTGAGGGGTCTGGGCCGTAGGGCTGAAACACAGGGTTTGATAGAGTAGAAAACGTAGTGTAACCTGATAGCTGTCAGGGAAAGACAAGCAGAGATGGTCAGTAGGAAAGGTGGTGGGAAGGAGCAAACTATTAGACAATGGCAATGCCGTCTCTGGCATTATCCCGAACCTCGAAAGTGTTATTGCAGATGCTCAGAAAAATAAGTCACATGAAAAGCTATTGAAAATACTGATCTAGTCATTAAACTGTCCGTGCATGTATCCTAGCACACTAGTACACTTTACTTCACTTTAATGACTTCCGACTGCTTGTCAAGCGGCTCAGAAACTTTCCTATTTAGCTAATAGGAAGAAGGTGTGCTTGAGTTTTGTAGCATTCTCCTGTAAATCCAAAGCCTCCTGGAAAGGGAAAAGCCGTTAATGTTGTCTGACGGGGCAGTGCAGTAAAACAGCAGAGTGGGAATTAGAGAGTAATTGCTGGAGAAAACACGGTGGCAGTTCAGAAACTGTGTTGCTTACTTCCTCCGACTCTGTTTTCTGAAAGTCGTAGCGCACATTTTAGGGTTAGGAGTGAAATCAAATAGCTCTGTGCATTGTGGGTAGCTCCCGCTGAGTGTCACATGGCTTGAGTATCTCACTCCAGGGAGGGAGGGCACTACCATTTTCAGTTCAGCCACTTTCTTTTTTTAACAATGTTTACAGGGTAGACTTTCAAACTAAGATTTCAGAATAGCTGAATGATCAAAACAGTCATGTAATGATGTCAGAACTGGAGCTGTAGAATTATTAGCCGCATGTGTCAGAATTGTATAATTATATAGGAATAATCTCAGCACACTAACCCTGTCAGCCCATTAAGAGTTAATGTTAAAAACCATACAAGCATGTGTGTGTTCGCCTCTCTAACAAATTAATTCAGCTTTCTGACTCAGAAATCCCTCCCAGATTGGCAGAGCTGCCTCCTATTTACTCAGGGGAATGTATTAGCTTTTTAATTTAGTCTTCTATTTATAGAAGAACCAACAGGACCCTAGTTTGTTTAGAACTGCAGAAAAATGATGATTTTGCTTGACGCTCAGTTCCATACAAAACAGCAAGAAAATGTCTCATTTTAAAGAGCCCCATAACTGCTCATGGGGCTAGAGTGAGTGCCATAAGGAAAAGGTCAGAAGTCACGTTATCTGAGTTTATGGATAATGAAGTTGCCCCATGCAAAAATAATAATATGCCTCTTTCTCATGTTTCAGACAGGGTGTCTTCAGGCAGATTTAAGCTGCTCCAAATCAATACGCTGCCTTGGTTTGTTTTTTTTTTCACCTAAACAATGGAGGGTTCTCCCACTATGAGGGGTCCAGGTAAGGGGCAGTGCAGCTCTCCTCCTCTTCTGCAACAGGAAGGAGAGTCTTCCTCCTCTCCCTGTCTCTAGATTAGGAGAGTGCAACCTTCCCTTCCTCCCAGTCCACAGGTAGGACTCACCTGATGAATCTGAAGTGGAAGCAGCAGATGATGATGGTGCCTGGCAGGATCATTCAGACTCCCAAGTTCCCTTCCAGGAAGTGGAATGAGAGAAGTGAAAAACTAAGGAAAAGATCCTGCATTTAGCTGTGATGCTGGGAGTACCTTTTCCAGACCTGAGGTTGAGCTCTGTGTGGCTCAAAAGCTTGTCTCTCTCACCAACAGAAGTTGGTCCAATAAAAGATATTACCACCCCCACCTTGTCTCTCTAAGGAAAACATAGGCAGGCATGAGGACAGGAAAAAGTGGATGACAAATGGAGAACAAGAATAAATATGGGGAAGACAAACAGATTCTGATCATCTTACTCTGCAAAAAGTTCCGCTGCAGTCAGTGACACAGCTTGTGGAGTAAGGGTGTCCACATGTGATCTACAATGCCTAAACACCCAGACTAATGTAGAGACCTGAACTAATATATTGTGCTAAAATTCACAGTAGAGACCCTCCCTCGCAAATCCCTGAGTGCTTATCCCCGTGCAGGGACAGGAACTGTGGCTAGATACTTGCAACAAATAAGAAGTGGCAAAAATGATATATACAGGTCATACAAACATGTATCCCTGCACCATTTGTGTGACGGTGACATACACAACATAAATTCCATTTGACAGCTCCAGTCATTTGCCTCTCTAAATCATCTCTACCAGGGTTTCTTTTGACATTTCAAGCCTCTGCATAGCTTTCAGATGACCACTGTTTGGAAAAAAAACCCTATTTCAACACTGTTTCCTTCTTTCCCCAAAAGTGTGTGTCAGGGATTGAAAATTACACTTGCTATACACAGTCCTGCATCAATGAGTTTTAAGGTCTAATATCTTGCAGACTACCTCAGTTGATTTATCTCACTGAAGAGCTGAACCCATACATTGCACTGAAAGAGAGAATTGGCAAGCAATCTGAGTCGTAGAAGATCAGTTCTTAAAATAACAATAGGCTGACTTATAGAAAAGCTACCTTAGATAATTTTTCTAGAAGTTTTCTAAACAATTATTCTAATATTTCTGTCATTCAGATGCTTGTATGTGGTTATTAAGGCAACCTTGGAAACTAACAGTATTCTAAAATAACTTTCCTTTAAGGGTTTATCTACACGGGGACGCTTAGGAAACTTATTCTGAATTTACTTAATAATGCACCACACCATCATGTATCTTGTTGATGTACTTAGCGCTAGTCTACATGGAGATACAAATTAATCTGAATTAACTTGCCGAGTGGATTTGTTAAACCATACTAAATCCCTGTGTGTGGATGCTTTTATTAAGAATTAAAGGGGCCTTAATTCAATTTAACTTCTAAAGAGACTGTTTGTATGTGTGTACACACATAATTTACTCTGAATACATGTGGTAATATCAAGGGCTTTTTTGGCCACATTATTCATTTTTCTTGTAACCCCATAAAACATCTGTGTGGATCTCTTATTCAGATTTAAGGTATGTTACGAATTACACCTGGCAGGACACGCACGCAACTGCTGCGAATTATACCTGGTAGGACACGCACACAAGTGGTACGAATTACACCTGGTAGGACACGCACACAAGTGCTGCGAATTACACCTTGTAGGACACGCACACAAGTGCTACGAATTACACCTTGTAGGACACGCACACAAGTGGTACGAATTACACCTGGTAGGACACGCACAGTTCGAATCTAGGCTGAGGCACAGAAATAAAGTCCACAACTGCAGAGTTCCCAAAAGACACTATGTTTATTACGCTCGAGCGTGGTGCCCCCCTGCTAGCCAGGAGGGGACCCTGAATGCAGATTATACAAAGGTTATATACCTTTTAGCAAAGCATGTTGCCCACGTGCATCGGAAACCTTAGCCAATAAACAAACCCTTGTCTTATCTACCACCTATCCCTGCTTGGTGCATTCCTCGTGCTATACCAGTATGTTAATTACACAGCATGGTCCTAAAGCCATGCATCAGTAACTTTTATTATCAGGATGGGAGGCCTCACATCAAGGCCAAGAGACAGGGAGTTAGAGACTGACAAAAACCAGATACTGGGAGTCAAGGCAGGCTGGAGACAAGGAGGAGGATTTTCACAGGGATTCAGTATCTAAGGATTACTCCTCCTGGCGTATGATGTGCTGGCATTTAAACAATGGTGGGCCCCAAACCAAAATGGAGTCACATGTGCTAACTTTTCCTTAACAGGTAGCCTTAATTTGGTTTAGTTTAATTCATTAAAACAGATTAAGTTAACTTTAATTCTGAATAAGAACATCCACAAAAGGGTTTTATTTGGCTTAACAAATCCACTTTTCTAGTTAATTCAAATTAACTTTCCTAAATACATCAAACAAATGTATGATGGTGTGGTGTACTATTAAGATTTTGTCAATGTTAATTTGGTATGACTTGCCTATCTTGCCTGAACTTTTCCCATGTGTGAATAATGTGGTCAGGAAAATCATTCTATAACCACATTTGTACATTGTGTGTGTGCGTGTGTACAAATATGATCAACTTCCCTGTGTTGCAACACGTGTATCTAACTGACGCCTTCCCCTTCTACTTTTCAAACACCCTTAGTCTTTTCAGTTGTGGGCGGTTTCTTATCTCATGCTTTCAGAAATCAGCTCTTCTTTCACTCAGAAATGTCTTCCTTTGCAGCCTATGTGGAGCTGTTATGAATTAGGGCCCCAGTGGAATGATTATTTCCCTAAATTCCCTTTCTCTTCCTAACTGCTCAGAAGTGGGATAAGCTGGTGAAATGGCTGGGGAGTTCAACCTGACACCTCTGTAATGCTTAATTTTGGAGTTTAGATAAGTAAAAGAGAGAGACTCCTAGGTCTTTAAGGGAATATGCACCTCAGTTCTGCTGCTCTTGGTTTTTTGTTTGTGTTGTTTTAGAGAGAATAATACTGAATGGCAGTAACTCCCTATTGAGGCCCAGAGAATGAGCTCAGCCATCACTGCCTCTTGATGTCAGACTGCTGTTCCCTTCCTCTAGGAAACGCATCCACATGTATTCAGGGACGCTTGTTCCTCCCAAACTTGCACATACAACAGTAGCTCCATCCTTACTGAGTGACACAAAATGTAATGCAAGGTGGCAGAGTGATTGTGGTCTGATTCACTTTGGCTGTCTAGGAAGCTTATATCTGACCCAGTTCACTAGGTTTGTCTCTATGAGGTGTGGTACCTGTTGAGAAAGCATCATGTTTTCTTTCCTCTTTTAATTCAAACTGTTGAGATCAGCAATGGCCCTTATTGTCATATGGCAACACTAATATTCTCTGATACAGATTAAGGCAGCAAAACAATACATTCAGAATTAGAGAGTAATTTTAGCAGCTGTAGTCGTTGTTAAAAGTCCCACTAATTAGTAGAGCCTTATTTGTAGGGCCCTACCAAATTCACGGTCCATTTTGGTCAGTTTCACAGTCATAGGATTTTAACAATCGTAAATTTCATTATTTTAGCTATTTAAATCTGAAATTTCATGGTGTTGTCATTGTCGGGGTCCTGACCCAAAAGGAAGTTGGGGGGCGGGTCACAAGGTTATTGCAGGCGGGCTTGAAGTACTGCTACCCTGACGGCTGCTGGCCGGGAGCCCGGCTCCGAAGCCAGCAGCGCAGAAGTCAGGGTGGCCCGGTCTGGTCTTGCCATTCTTACTTCTGCACTGCTGCCGGCAGAGCCGGGCCCTCGGACAGCAGCCGCCGCTCTCCGGCCGCCCAGCTCCGAAGCCAGCAGCGCAGAAGTCAGGGTGGCCCGGTCTGGTCTTGCTTCCCTGACTTCTGCGCTGCTGCCGGCAGAGCTGGGCCCTCGGACAGCAGCTGCCGCTCTCCGGCCGCCCAGCTCCGAAGCCAGCAGCGCAGAAGTCAGGGTGGCCCGGTCTGGTCTTGCTTCCCTGACTTCTGCGCTGCTGCCGGCAGAGCTGGGCCCTCGGACAGCAGCTGCCACTCTCCGGCCGCCCAGCTCCGAAGCCAGCAGCGCAGAAGTCAGGGTGGAATAATGTGGTGTTGCCATCCTGATTTCTGCGCTGGTGCTGGCGGTGGCTCTGCTCTCTGGGCGCCCAGCTCTGAAGGCAGTGCAGAAGTCAGGGTGGCAATACCATGAGCCCCCGCAACTCCCCTTTGGGTCAGAACCCACAGTTTGAGAAATGCTGGTCTCCCCCGCGAAGTCTGTGTAGTATAAGGTAAAAGCACACAAAAGACCAGATTTCACGGTCCATGGCGTGTTTTTCAAGGCCGTGAATTTGGGAAGGCCCTACTTATTTGGTTCTGATAATTTAATTGGATTTCTTTTAAAATTACAGAAAAGAATCATAATCCTGCAACACTGTCTTACTTTTAGCATTTCTTATGCTAACTGTAGAGGAATTATTATTGAAAGCCTCTAATATTCCCTCCCCAAAAAGGGAGGGGAGCATTTTCAAAGAAAATAATATAGAACTTCACTCTGCTGAGAGAAAAGGCAGGGGAGACTGGGGTGGAGGGAACTGTTATGCTCCTGTTAAAATAGTTCATTTAAATGTGCAGCTAGTAGCTCTCCTTATTTAGTGCATTGAGAGACGCGGAGCCCTACAGATATTTTGCAAAGCGTAGTTCCATTTCAGGTCCTGCAAAATGGTAACAACTTCACAACTTCAAAATTGTTTACAAAATTATTTTTCTATTTTGCAAACAGCTCCATTTATAACCCTGTCTCTTCCCTTCCATTTACTTGTGTTAACTGCTTCTTAAAGAGGCTGCATGAGCTGTTCACGTGATGCTTTGTTTGTTCTCCCATACTGTTGTTAGAACACCACTGAACAGGCCCCAGAGACACTTCCCACGCAGGGAGTCTGGAACAACAGCCCTGAAGGTGTGACTGCAGCATGGTTAGATATACCCAAGCTAGCTTTAATTTAGCTAGTTCCAGTAACAATGGCAGTGAAACCCCAGCAGGGACGGCCGCCCTCCTGGGATCATGTTATATACATGTGCTGCAGTTAGACCCTGAGTCTTGTGTCCAGCCATGGCTCTTTCAGTATAGCTATTGTGACAGGGTCAGGCCAGATGGCTATAGGAGTGTAATAGCAGGCAGATAGATTAGCCCCAGGCTAAGTAGGTCCCTTTTCCCTGGGTAAGGTAACAGGGAAGGTTCCAGCACAATCGGGAACCTTCTGGAGAACATTAAGACAGGCTGATTAGAACACCTGCAGCCAATCAAGAAGCTGCTAGAATCAAGTAAGGCAGGCTAATCAGGGCACCTGGGTTTTAAAAAGGAGTTCACTTCAGTTTGTGGTGCGTGTGTGAGGAGCTGGGAGCAAGAGGCACTAGGAGCTGAGAGTGAGAACGCGGACTGTTGGAGGACTGAGGAGTACAAGCATTATCAGACACCAGGAGGAAGGTCCTGTGGTGAGGATAAAGAAGGGGTTGGGAGGAGGCCATGGGGAAGTAGCCCAGGGAGTTGGAGCTGTCGCACAGCTGTTCCAGGAGGCACTCTAGACAGCTGCATTCCACAGGGCCCTGGGCTGGAACCCGGAGTAGAGGGCAGGCCCGGGTTCCCCCCAAATCCTCCCAACTCCTGGTAGACACAGGAGTCGTCGACCTGGTCTGTGAATTCAGAAAAACGGCCAAGCTGAGGGCTGCCGTGAAGCTCCAAGGCGAGCAAATCTGCCAATAAGCACAAGACCCACAAAGGTAGAGCAGGAACTTTGTCACGCTATACAGCATGAGAGAGCAAATTAGTTGTGGTGGCGGAGCAGGGGAAGGGGGGGAATGTTTTGCAAGCATTAATTGCTGGAGTGCTGTCGACCCCCCTTTTCTTCCCCCCCTCCCTTCTGTTGTGTAAGGAAAAATCATAAATGTGCTATTCAGGGCTCTCTCCACACTTTGCTTGTGACCTCTTATCTCCTCTGGGTCCCTCTGTCTCTGGCTTTCTTGTCTTTCCCATCATCTCTTTTAATTCCCCTCTACCAGCCAGGCTGCTTTGTAAACATGATTCTCAATAGAACTGGAATTGGTTTTCAGTTCTGGAAGGCTGAAGGAATAGTACAGGTGGTTTTCACTGTTTGCTAGCTTTAGTATTTGAATAAATATTTCACATTCTTTGAGTTAAATGTGCTAAAATAAAAAGCACAATCTTGTTTCCTGATTTGGGAGAACTTTCGGAAGAAATCCCACACTAATAACTGGAAGCCAGTTCTGCATCAATTAAATAATTATCAAACTACATCTCCAGGGAATGATGTACAATATTTTAGAGATTAATTCTCCTGGAAAATGTGATCTTTCATTGCATCAGGGATGCTTTTGAAATAAACTCCTTTTTTCGCATAAATAGAATGTGAGCCTATAAGTAGAAATCACAGTGTGAATTCAAATTTAGATTGGAATCACCAAAATACAAAGTACTCAAGCTGTAGTCTTGGAATCTTCTGATTGTTAGAATCTCATTCTTGGTAGGACTCTATTTTCCAGCCAAAGGTAGAAAAAACCCTCTTCCCTGTTGTTTTAAATACACTAAATGTGGCAGTTAATCAGGGTCACCTGGTCTGTTCTGCATCCCAGCTGTGCACTGATAATGTGATTCTTGTGTGTGTGGATTAGTTCTGGTGAAATTCAGTTTCCTGATATCTAAACCTCTTTGTGCCCTGCAAATTGTCATCCTGGGTTACAAACAGGGACACTGTTTTTGTGCTCCCAAGTAACCAATGGAAAACGTTCCTTGGATGCAGATTTCTTACAACAATCAGGGCCATATGCAAAAGAAAAAAATAATGATGATATCATGTATTAGAAAGGGGATCATTCATTAAACATACAGCAGTCAATATATGAGTTCTGCCTGAGGACAGCAGAAGCGCTTCAAAGACACATTGAGGGTACACCTCAAAAAGGGAGGCATCAACCCAGCAAACTGGGAGGACTCAGCGCAGAACAGAACATGGTGGCACCACATCAGACATCAAGCCACAGCGCACTTTGAGGAAAAGAGACGTGCTCATGAGACAGAGAAGCGACAAAAGAGGAAAGAAAGGGCACAACAGTCCAGCCGACAACTGTGTCTCCTGCAAGATTACACCTGTCACTTCTGTGTGAAAATCTGCAGGGCACGAATTGGGCTGCTCAGCCACTTAAAAACCCACCAATGAACCCGTTTAGCAGACATCATCTTTGCCTTGAGGGGTAGCCGAAGATCGGGGTTGCAGGAGCAGGCTGGATTATGGTTTGCCCACCAGTAGCATAGTAGAGGTTTTCTAGTAACAGTTCATGTCCATGGGGATTGATGTGGTACATTGTACGCACAATATGCTTCACAAGCAGTTCAAATGTGTTCAGCCTTAGCTTCCTGCAGGACATTTTATATATTGCTCTTTGATATGGACGTTCTCTGAAGGAGTGGCCGCAGACGGAACATCAGGAAATAAACCAGCAACGCCCAGGGGGAAAGGGGGTGCCATGCACCTTACGCAGATTGCTCGGCATCCTTCAGATGTAACTCTTGTGCTGCGCGGGTAGCTCTGCACTGGGAGACCAGTCATCACCTAGGCAAGGCAGCAAAGGGCACAAGGCGCTCCCAATATGGGGGGTTAGGCTTCCTTTATGTTTATGCCTGTTGAATAGTAACATACAAGAGGGGGCTACCATATTACACTCTGGGTCCGGAAGGGGGCTCTCATATTTGTGTCAGTGGAGCGGGTCTGGTTCCTATGCCGTATCTGTGCTGGTAGGGATGGTGGCGGGGGGGGGGTCCTACTGTATCCATCCTGGTGGGGTAAGAGGGCTCCCATATCCATGCCCAATGGCATAGTTCCTCTTTGTGCAGTCAGACTTGGAAGTGGGGGGCAGGCTGTGCTCCCATATCCATGCTGGTGGGGTAAGAGGGCTCCCATATCCATGCCCAATGGCATAGTTCCTCTTTGTGCAGTCAGATGTGGGAGTGGGGGGCAGGCCGTGCTCCCATATCCATGCTGGTGGGGTAAGAGGGCTCCCATATCCATGCCCAATGGCATAGTTCCTCTTTGTGCAGTCAGATGTGGGAGTGGGGGGCAGGCCGTGCTCCCGTATCCATGCTGGTGGGGTAAGAGGGCTCCCATATCCATGCCCAATGGCATAGTTCCTCTTTGTGCAGTCAGACGTGGGAGTGGGGGGCAGGCCATGCTCCCGTATCTGTACTGGTGGGATGGCTCCTCTAGCAATGATGTTGCTGACAGAAAAAGCTATGCCATTTCCAAACTGTAGAGAAACCTGTCGTTCTCCAGCTGTCTGCATGCTCCAGCCCAAAATGAAATATTGAACAGAAAGAATTGAGTTGATGAGGTCTATGACAGATGTTCATACAGATACTGTGGGTTATTTTCCATCCTGCTGCCTCTATACTTGTCACTTCAGCTAAATATGCAAGAGTAACAACCCTGACCTGCACCCTAAACATGGGTAGGTGAGTGAAGTGTTTAGGTCACGTA
The DNA here is from genome assembly GCF_965140295.1 of Lepidochelys olivacea. Lineage (NCBI taxonomy): Eukaryota > Metazoa > Chordata > Testudines > Cheloniidae > Lepidochelys > Lepidochelys olivacea. Next base: position 30,115,614 of record NC_140428.1, read on the forward strand.
CCACACTCCAGTCAAGCTCGTTCAAATGGGCAGTCCTTGAGAGGCCGAGGATAAAATGGGTAATGCAACCCACGCTAGTTAGTAAACTGTCAAGCTGACCTCTCCAGCTGCTGACCCTGAGGATCTCCACCTTAGAACCTCAGGCCTGGGACTCGCTGCTTAGCACCTGTCACTGTCCTGAAACGCAGTGTTGGGTCGGGGAGGGCATGGATGTAAAAAGCATCTCAAGTGAGTTTGGTTGTTTTATTGGGTGTTAATTGCGTGTTTAATAAATAGGGTAATTCCCCTCTTGAATGAACTATTAATCAGAGCAGGACTGTAAAGCACAGTTGTGTCTACCTGGCAATGTGGCTTGATCGGGTTTTAATGCGGACACTGAAACCACGTTCCACAGGGTTTGAGTATTGATGACGAGATGCAGGTTTCTGGAACTCAAGGAATGCACGCTGTCATTTGTTTAATTTGTGGGCCCCTGTCTCAGGCCCCTCAGGGAACATGTCTTCTGAGAGTAAATCCGAGTGATTCCTGGAAAACCACATGTCAGTTTGATGGAAGCGGCTGTGAAACCAATAACAGTGACTGTAAGCAACAGGGGGAAATGTTAATGCTTTTCTCATGGGAGTAATTCAGCATATGGATGGTGTGGGGCTCAGGTCACCTGCTGGGAGAAGACAAACAATATTCATGCAGTCTACATCTGCTAATGTAATCACTGAGAACGCTCATGCTTGAGAACTCACTTGTTGGGCCAGACAAGACTGATTTACTGGGGAGGGAGCATGAGAAGGTGCTGTGTTGTGTAGCAGAGCTTCTCTGCACTGGCTGTTGGCTCTTTACTCAGACTTAGCTCTGTAGCTGATGCTGTCAAAGAACGCCCATCCTTCTTCACACCAAATGTGGTAACTCTACAATTTATTCCCAAATTCCCTCCGTGCCTCTCCCCATAAAAACAAGGTGGAAATCTTGAATCCAGCCCCAGTGCCACTGATGTTTTACTATATAAACAGAAACGCTGAGCTCTGCACCCAGTCTCACTACAGTGTTATATACCGAGTTAAGGCTATATTCTGTCTAGTATGGGACACTACCCTTTATCTGACACACACACCAGTCACATTGTGTAGTCTCTGACCCAGACTACAGTCCACTGGTGAATTCTGCAAAGGACATTTCTGACACAATTGGTTGTCCTCCCTTTCCTGTCTCATGCCCTTCTTTCTGCACAGTCTCCCAGTGAGATGTGGCAGCATTGTATAAACGTTCTAAAAATGTCCTTGCAGAGTTCTTACTCCTGTACCGTTTTTCTGGTGCAATTCTGACATAAGGCGTCTTTACAGAGACAAGCTGGGGTAGGTAATACCTCTTATTGGACCAACTTCCATGGGTGAGAAAGATGAACTTTCGAGCCACACTGGGCATGTCTACACAGCAAAGAGAACCTGCAGCTGGCTCACTCGGTCTCGCGAGGCTCAGGATACAGGACTGTTTCATTGCCATGCAGCCTTCTGGGCTCTGGCTGGAGCTCGAGCTCTGGGACCCCACAATCCACAGGGTCCTAGAGCCCAGGCTTCAGTCCAAGCCCAGAAAACTACACAGCAATGGAACAGCACTGCACCCTGAGCCTGAGTCGGCTGGCACAGGCCAGCTGCAGATGTCTAGCTGCTGTGTAGACAGACCCACAGAGCTCTTCTTCAGATCTGGGAAAGGTACTCCCAGCATCACAGCTAAATGGAAGGTGGAACAGATAGCAAAAATAGTTATCACATACTGTAAGGGACCATTCAAGGAAGAGTGGCCCATTAACACCTCTGCAGTCATAGAGGAAAGTGATCAGGAACAGTCAGCATGGATTCACCAAGGGAAAGTCATGCCTGACTAATCTAATTGCCTTCTATGATGAGATAACTGGCTCTGTGGATGTGGGGAAAGCAGTGGACGTGTTATTCCTTGACTTTAGCAAAGCTTTTGACATGCTCTCCCACAGTATTCTTGCCAGCAAGTAAAAAAAAGTATGGCCTGGATGAATGGACTATAAGGTGGATAGAAAGCTGGCTAGATCGTCGGGCTCAACGGGTAGTGATCAATGGCTCCATGTCTAGTTGGCAGCCGGTATCAAGCGGAGTGCCCCAAGGGTCGGTCCTTGGGCCAATTTTGTTCAATATCTTCCTTAATGATCTGGAGGATGGTGTGGATTATACCCTCAGCAAGTTTGCAGATGACACGAAACTGGGAGGAGAGTTAGATAGGATATAGAGGGCCCTAGACAAATTAGAGGATTGGGCCAAAAGAAATCTGATGAGGTTCAGCAAGTACAAGTGCAGAGTCCTGCACTTAGGACGGAAGAATCCAATGCACCGCTACAGACTAGGGACCGAATGGCTAGGCAGCAGTTCTGCGGGAAAGGACCTAGGGGTGACAGTGGACGAGAAGCTGGATATGAGTCAGCAGTGTGCCCTTGTTGTCAAGAAGGCCAATGGCATTTTGGGATGTATAAGTAGGGGCATTGCCAGCAGATCGAGGGACATGATCGTTCCCCTCTATTTGACATTGGTGATGCCTCATCTGGAGTGCTGTGTCCAGTTTTGGGCCCCACACTACAAGTAAATAAATAAATAAATTGGTTAGTCTCTAAGGTGCCACTAGTACTCCTTTTCTCTTTACACTACGAGAAGGATGTGAAAAAATTGGAAAGCGTCCAGCGAAGGGCAACAAAAATGATTAGGGGACTGGAACACATGACTGATGAGGAGAGGCTGAGGGAACTGGGATTGTTTAGTCTGCAGAAGAGAAGAATGAAGGGGGATTTGATAGCTGGTTTCAACTACCTGAAAGGGGGTTCTAAAGAGGATGGATCTAGACTGTTCTCAGTGGTAGCAGATGACAGAACAAGGAGTAATGGTCTCAAGTTGCAGTGTGGGAGGTTTAGGTTGGATATTAGGAAAAACTTTTTCACTTGGAGGGTGGTGAAACACTGGAATGCGTTACTTAGGGAGGTGGTGGAATCTCCTTCCTTAGAATTTTTTAAGGTCAGGCTTGACAAAGCCCTGGCTGGGATGATTTATTTGGGGATTGGTCCTGCTTTGAGCAGGGGGTTGGACTAGATGACCTCCTGAAGTCCCTGCCAACCCTAATAGTCTATGAACAAAAAGAGGGGGTAAGGAGTGGGTTACAAATTGAATTTATGTCTGTAACCCACAATCCCCCTCTCTTTGTGCTATGGCTACAGAGTGTTAATGGGCCACTCTACCTTGAATGGTCCCTTACAGTATGTGCTAACTACTTTTGCTAAACAATCTGTTCCACCTTTTGTATTTAGCTGTGAGGCTGGGAGTTCCTTTCCCAGATCTGAAGAAGAGCTATGGCTGGCTCCAAAGCTTGTCTGGCTCAACACGAGAAGTTGGTCCAATAAAAGATATTACCTCACCCACCTTGTCTCCCTCATATCTTGGGACCCACATGGGTACAACTACGCTGCATATAATGAGCCTTTGTCAAGCAGTAAATGAGTTCAGAGAGGGAACCCCTGACCCAACAGTTTACAAGTGATTTGTGAGCCAAGCTGCCTGGGAAGGAGTAAGAGTGATTCTTCAGACTCTTTATAAAAGGGATTTTTTTAATTGTTTTTTCTCGTCTCACTGCCTTGTAAAGCATATGATCTGTGGTTTCCAACAGTGTGGCTGGGATGAACTGAGCTGTCACTTTGAGGCAATGGGTGAGAAGCTCACAATCACCACAGTCCCACCCTTAGGAAACGAAGGTTGAAGTGATTAATTCTGAGAAGCATTTTCAGTCTACCTGGGTGAAAATTTATCTTCCAAATACAGATGTCTGTTCTCCCCTTGATACCTGTGTAACGTTATGTCACGAGAACATACTTAGGAGAAAGGTTTGGCCCATGTACCAATGTAGTTCACACGTGTGCAGCCAACTTTTCAGAAGCATTCACTAATTTTGTGTGCTTTGTTTCTGAGTGCTCAGCATGAGACACCAGGTACCCGATTTCCAGAGGTGGTGAGCCCCCCAGTCTCTCTGCCAGGTTTGTTGAATCAGGTTAATAGTATTTTTCTAGTTACAGCAGCATGTTGTACTTTTATGGTGTCATCCATCCAAAGGGCTTAAGCATCTCCAAAAGGGAGTCTATGCCGTTATCCACATTTTCTAAATGGGAACTCAGGGGTACAGAAAGGTTAGAGGGCTGCTGATGACTTAAAACTTCTTCCTGAAAAGCTTTTAACTAGTGTCACAAGTAACACCTGAGAATCTTCTTATTGAAGGAGATGAGAGAAGGAAGTTTCTTTGCTGTCTTTGCAGTTTATTTGCTGCATGTGACGGCACCTTGAGTGCAATCACTTCCACCATTTTCCCTCTCTATCCTGTTAGGCATTGGTCTAGTAGCTTGTTGCGAGTGGGCAGACTCCCATACAGAGCCCCTTTCCACAGTTGGGCTCTGTGTGGGTGCAGCATTCTGCCCATGCACTGCAGGTGGTAGGATCAGGACCCTGGTCAGTGCTCCCTGTTGAGTGGGTCTGTCACACATCGGCAGGGGACAGAAAAGGCATATTTTAAAAATAAAGAAAATGTGATTGTAAAACCAGCAAAATAGTGAAGCCCACCCAGGGAAGGGGTGATATCAGAACCTGTTTGTGACACTTAAAAAAACAGACTTGATTTACAGTTGCGTGTTCTTGTAGTGACTTGCTCACCGGCGTGCTGTGACTTGGAGGAACCTAGGAGTGAAGACAAGTGGCCAGTTTTCAGAGGCGCTCAAAGGTGCTGTCCACTGTTGCAAACTTGGTCACCGGGGGCCTGATTTCACATTTCACTTACACCAGTGCAAATCTAAGTACCTCCGTTGATGTCAATGGGACAGCTCATATGCTTAAAGCTCCCAATCAGTACGTTGCAGGACTGAGACCTCCAATCAGTAAGGGGCAGATTGTGATACCCTGAATAGTAGCATGCACCAGAAACAGTCACATTGAACTCAATGGGGCTTCTTGTGGAATTAGCATGAGTGAGGATATTGCTGTCTGGCCCCAAATCAGACTATTGCTTAGTACTGAAAGCTTCCCCTGTTGTGGATTACACCAGGAGGGGCAAGGGCTAAATACACAGTGTCATGAGAGGGTGAATTGATGAGCAAAGAGTGAACACCAGCCTTTGTGTCACTATAAAGAGCATTCAGCAAACAATAAAAACACAAATATAAAAAACATTCCAATCTGGCCATTTGCAATCTGTTTCCTCTGCCTCTTTATTCCAGTGTTCTTGTCTTTATTACAAACTTCCATGCAGTTTCAGGGAAAGTAAATTCTGAGTGCTCACATTACTAGGTTCTGCTGCTTTAGCCATTTTTTAAAAACAAATATACATTAGACAACTGTTGTTCGGCATATCTTATGGCATTTTGCCTGGGTTTGAGTATGTAAAATTACTAAGCTGTTTAATTCAGCACTTTCTGCATAGTTTGAAAATATAACTCAGATTCTGGCTTCTTTTAGCAGTGGTGTAAAGATCTTTGCAGTTTGGATAATTTCAGCTCTGTTTGTTGATAGTGTGGTAGAAGTTCTATATCTGTAGCAACAAGGAGTCCGGTGGCACTATATATCTATATATTCTATATTTGTAGCATTCATCTAACAAGTTAGCTGAATTGCTTTGCGCTCCTGTATAGTGCAGTACCTGCATCTGGACGTTTGTCAGCTCCTTCCTGATGAGTTACCTATATTCATCTGACAAGTTGCTGTAATTCCTCTGTTATGTTACCTACACTTCCCAGAAATGTTATCTCCTTCCTTTCTGAGATGGCATCTGCAGCCACTGAAAAGATAGCTGAGTTCTGTTATGTTACTAAGACATCTTATCTAACTTGCCTTGGCACATAGACTCTTGGCACATAGACTCTCGGTGAAGAATGACTTTATTTTCCTTCAATTAACTATTAACCTTAAATATCTCCCTCAAACTCTTGCTGGTTTACTGGCACTTCATTTTTAAAAAATTCTCTCAGAAATTGAGTATAGCTGCTAGGTTTTAATGTCACCGTCTGGTTTGTTTACAGGAAGTCTGGGAATAGCTTTGGCTATGGTACGTCTTCCTCATGCCGCTGATATGATATTTAGCAAGAAACAAGGGATTCCAGTGTTTCATCCATCTCCTACTTAGTGCCCATCTCTGTTCTCCATTGTGTTTCTAACCCTCACAATGAGGACAATAAAATCTGTTCTTTTTATTGAAATGAACACACTTGGCTCCCATTGTACCAGACTTTCCAGACTGACACATCCATCCCAGGAGCAAGCTATGTTTTTAAGAGACTTTTCCCCCAGGTAGGTAGAAGGGAAGCTCTGAGCCTATCTTGGTGAAACTGTCAATAATATTTTTAGTTCTTCAAATATCAAGCATCAGGGCAGGAGCTGATTTCCACATGGCTCAGGGAGGGAACTTCCTTTCACTGTGTCTAGCATTGCACAGAAGCATTAGGAATTAGCCACCACTGTAGTTGGAATACCAGATGCGATGTATTCTTATGACTTATTGATTTGTTTGTTCAGCACTGTCAATGTGCTCAGTGCTGTAGTCAGCACAGAAATAAAGGTTCCTGGCTCCCAATAACTTATAGGGTAAAGACAGATCCTGGCAAGAGAGAGCACACTGGGAAAGTAAGAGGTACAAACACGTACAGCTTTTGTTGTTCCTCCCTTGGTATAATATCTATAGACTTGTTTCTTGCAGACATCATGGAATAACTGCATTTTGAAGCAGCATGAGAGCTAGGAAAAAGCAGCGATTAGGTGAGCCAGAAAGGTCATTCATTCTACATATAAGCAGCAGCATGCATAAAGGAATGGGGAGGGAAAGAGGATGAGGCATCAAAGCTTCCATGCTGACCAATATGGTCCCCCCGATGCCATGGTTCCCTTCCAGGCTGAGAGATTCAGGAAGTTTCATTGATTCATTTTTGTAGAAAATGTACCTTCTTACTCCCCACCCCCCACACACACACAGAGCAGTCTGATACCCAGGAGTGTTGGGAAGAAAATACATTTTATTTCTTAGCTCCATTGACATGATCTGTGCCAGGCTGACATTAATACTTCTGTCCCATGACTGCGGTTAGTATTCTCTGATTCCATTGGTTAGTCTTACAAACAGGTTTTCTGGAAGATCCCCTGGGCATTTGCCCTGTCCTACTTGAAGCTCCCAGCTCCCTTGGGTACATGAGATTTGGTTCTCTCGCTTGTACAAAGTCATGGCATTTGAGGAGGTGAGTGGTGAGACTGCCCTGATTAAAGGTTAATGAGGCGTGGTATTAACCAAGGCCCTTCAGAGTCCATTCTGCATTCATCCGTGGGTGTCTCAGTGGGTTTTGTGTGGGTGAGTCCCATCTCTCTGAGCATGAGGTCAGCGTCTCTTACAGCCTGCACATGGTGAGTATGTGATTCAGGCCGAGGTGGAGAAATGGGGAGGGAATTAATTTTATCTCCAGCAGCTGGAGAAGGGTCCCTTTTAGTTGTTCGCATACTTTAGCCCTTGGAATTGAATTTGTGCCCATTAAAACTAAATTAGAATTTCAACTAGGCTCTGGCAGAGCAGCCCTATTAACTCTATCACAGCCCTCGCTCCAGATCCTCTGTCCCTGAAACGCAGACACACAATTTCTGCTGGAATCGGCTGCAAAATTCTGATTATTTTACTGTTTCTGAGAATAATCGAGTGTTGGTGTTAATGATCATATATTTTCAGGGGTTGAAAGCCAGCATAGTACAGCTCTGAGCTGGTGTAACTTTCTGTGCTTTACAGCAGACACGATGTAAATGTGTAAATAATCACCTTGGTTTACAGGCCTTTTAGCTTTATCAGCCACAATTCTGTCAATTTGTCCCCACTCTCATCTCTTAAAATCTTTGTTTCTCTCACCAGATTGTTAATCCTAATCACCCCCTCCATTCTCTACTGAGCCAGAATCAGTAATAAAAATAACACTCCCATATGATAAGTCTGTGGAATTTAACAGAACCCATAGCATTGTATAGAAGTCAAATAGGGCTCTGTAGAAATTACTCTAAAACGCTATGGAATTTAATATAGAATAAAATATTTTCTGTAGGTTTTTTAAACATCCTGTGGAATTCGGTAGCAAGGTTATAGTCTTTATTCTAGGATCTGGTCTGTTTTTTAAAAATCTATAGAAAATTTATTTTCTAATAAATTCTGTAGGATTTTCCATAAGGGTGATTTCAAACTGTAGTCACCAGTCAAACAATAAGTTCTTTCTGTACATCTGGCATGGGAGGTGTTCTCATTTATGGTGGATCTTTTAAAGATAGCATGTCATTTATTTTGGGAGGGACCTCTTTGGGGGAGAGAGCAGAACATCCCTGTGTTCAGGATGAGCTTTGCAGCAGTCACAAAGCAGGGAGTCCGCTGTTTGCTGGCTCTCATTCTCTTAATGGGGAGGATCTTTCCTAGTTTCCTCAGTTTAAGAAAAAAACAATGGTGTGTCTAAGTAATCATTAAAAGGTAAGAAAAGACTTTCTCTGCATGTAACAGACAACACAGCTCCCTCTGGTGCCCACTTAAGAACATTGAGGTTAATGGGCAGAAGGCACAATGTTAATATACACTTAGAAGTGTAAGGAAATCCCTTCCTGAAAAAAGTAGCTACAAACAGTTCAGTGTCCTTTTGTGTCTTGGCTCTGACTGCCTTGATTTCTTTTGCTGAAGGTCGCACAGTCCCACTAAGAGGGCTCTTGATTTCAGTGTGTCACAGTTCAGAGACCTCTGTCTGTGTCCCTGCCCCCTTTCCCGGGCTAGTAGCTGAAGATACTAATGTGAAGAAAATCCAGAGGTTTTTCCTTAGGAAACAGCTCAACTTCTGGTTGATACTAAGACGTGCTTTCTTTCAGTGACAATACAACCAGTTACTGTAGCGTCTGCATGTCTGGGCCCTGGTTCTGAGCAGACGAGACGCTCCATATGAAGTGAGACAGGCCCTCAGTAGAACAGCACACACAGCTGGATAACATCTGGCAGTGTAGGAAGGAGAAGCAACGTCCCCTCCTCCCAGTTACCTGGAAAGAGTTGTGACTTGACTTATGCCTCTCTATTTCCTGCGGAACATAGGGCTTTCAGTAGTGCCTTCCCATTTTTGGTGGTCTCTTGCTGCAGTCTTAGCTTCTTCCCCAGGTCATATTGATAGCTTTCAGTTCTGCTTCTGTTGTACATTTCCAAGTTGTCTTTGGTCTATCACTACCTCTTGCCCTGGGGATTCCAGTCCAATGCCTGTGTTGTGATGTTCATTTCTAGCCATTTCCATTTTCATTCCATAATGTCCTGTCCTATCAATTTCTGATTTGTCCTATCCAAACGTCTTCATTTGTGATTTTTTTTTCTGGCCATCTGATGTTGATGATTTGTCTAAGGCAGCTGTTCATAAAAACTTGATGTTTAGATAGCAAGGTCTTGTTAAGTCTCCAAGTTTCAGCAACATATGGTAAGACCGAGTTTAAATGGTGTAAAAATATTCAAAGTTTAGTTCACAGGGCAATGTTTCCATTTTTCCTGGTTGGCTTTGGGGTTGTGAAGGCATGTCTGGCTTTGAGTATTCTGGCTTTAATGTCTTCATCTGTTCCACCTGTTTTGCTTATGATGCTGCGAAGATATGTGCACTGTCGGACCTGTTCTTTGTCAGTCCCAGAAAATGTTATTGGTGTGTTGTGTGTATTGATTCTCATAGTTTTAGTTTTCTCAGAGTTGATTTTCAGCCCTACTAACTGTGCACAGGTCTGGATATCATTTGTTTTAGCTTGCATATCTCGGTGGGTATGGGACAGCAGATTGATGTCGTCTGCAAAGTCGAGGTCTTCTAATTTGTGTGTGAAAGACCATTGTATTCCGCCTGGTTGTTCTGTGATCTTTCTCATTACCCAATCTATTACCAGTAGGAAGGTCATGGGTGACATAAGACATCCTTGACTGATGCCAGTAGTTAACTCAAATGGGTTAGTTTGCTGTTGTGTATTACTTGGTATGTCATATTTTCACAGAAGCTCTGAAAGTATGGAAAGAGCTGTAAGGGGATTTATTTCTATTTTGGTATTTTAACTACAGAATTTTCCAAATTTAAACATTAATCTGGAAATATATGACTGATCCTTTGTATAAAATGACCTTGAGGGACAAGAAATGCATTCTTCTGAGTAGTTTGGAATCCAAAAACCTCCTGACTTTTCAGTTTATTTCCACGTCTCTGTTTGTGTTTTATTTTTTCCTACGGGCATTTATATAGAAATGGGATCTTTATTTCTTAGGATTAATCTGCTGCTTATTCTTACCCTGATGCCACAGCTATCATTTTTGACATCACAATTTTCTCCATAGCAACTGACTAAAATGTCATGGTTAGAAGACAATGATGTTCAGTGTGGAATTAGCAGAAAGAAGAGATCAAAACTGACCAAGCAAAGAACCGGTTTTTCTTTTCATGCACATGCCCTTAGCGATGAAAGCTGGGGCAGGAAGAGGAGACAGCTGAGTATTCTATATTAAGGGTGAACAAAAAGTTTTCAGAGTTTTCTAGGGAACATCAGTGATGCACTACCAAAGCGGGGCAGGTGAAGACTGGTGTTATTGTCCTGCCAGAATAAGTAATAAATGTTACTCAGAGGCATAAACAAGGAATCAGTGTTTTATTTTTTAAATCACATTGATGTCTACAGTTTCAAGTAGAAATCCTGAGACAGAACCTAAAATAGTTGCACTTGACCCTATGTCTGTGGTCCCACTGAGCAGAGTGCAGCTGTGTGTGTGCAGAGTGCTGTGTTGATCAGTTCAGGTAAAAATGGAGAAAGTTGCAAATATTTCTTAACCCTTAAAACACTGAACTACTAATCTACTTGTGCCCTGATTTCTCTCTCTTGTGTAGCACAAGTGTGCTAGCCTTCCCCAAACACTGACTTCTCCATGTCCCCTGACAAGCAGCCACTGTGTCTTAGCTCTCCCTCTGGCAACCTCTATATTGACCCAGATCTGACCTCCCTTCACCTCACTTCCCAATTTCATTCTAGCTATTGCTTCCCCTTTATCATTGTCAACAGGAGCTACCTCCCAGCTGCCTCCTCCCTCCCATACTCTGGACAGCCCTTTTTCTGCTCTTGGAAATCATCTGTTGTCATTGATGTGCCCAATTTAACCTCCCAGATGCTGAAACACTCCTTTGGCCCCTGGAGTTAGTGGAATCTTTCAGCTTCCCTCCTGTTGACTAGGACCTTCCCAACACAGCCCCTGACCACACTGACCTGCAGGCTGATGGAACATTCCCTCCCCTGTGAAGCCCAACCTGGAAAACATGCAAGGATTAAAGAAACCTGCCATTCAGGCACATGCAGTTCCGAACAGCAGAATCTGCATGGCAGCTCTGCAGGTAAATGGGACACTTATCTCTTGGATTTCTATGAAAATAATGCCGTTTGTCTGATAACCTTGCGATGAGAACAGAGCAAATGGGCATCTGAAGGAAATGGTGCATCTCATTTACAGAAAGAGGAATTTAATTTAAAACTTAGTCTGTGTAGAGAGAAATGTGTTCAACCAGCCAAAAGTACAACAGCAGGAAGTGCATAAAGCAAGGCGTGGTCCAGGCATCTCTGTAGTTTTTCATCAGGCCTTTGGTTTTGGATTCACTCTTCTCTGACAGGATAATGGGGATCCACATGGGGCTATTAATTGGTAACAGAATTGAAGAAACCCCCTACGTGAGTTGTTATGGGTCAGCAGAAAGTCACAGAAATCATACCAAGTTATATCTCTGGTTCAAGTCTATTCCACTCTGGTTCCTAGCATGGGAACTGCCAGTCTATCACCAAATGCTTTGCTGGCTTCCAGGTAGAGGAAGGGCACACCGAATATGGGTCCCCCTGTCACTTAGTACAAGATGACAACTATGGATGTCACCTCCTAGCACTGCCTCCAATAAATCCTAGTGCTCTGAGGATAGGCACAGGACACACATAGCATAGGCTCAGAGAGTACCTGATTATCCCATGCAAAATAACAAAGCCCATCCTCCAGTCCTTCCTCACACCACAGCCTCTATTGACTTCAGTGGGTACTACATAAAGGATGACTTTCACGCAGTGCAAAGGGCCTACACACATCTTAAGGCCCAGTAAGATTTAAGTGGTCACCAGCTTTGTGCTGGCCCTCTGAAGAGGGGTGAATTTCACCCAAAGACTGCATGACTAGGCCCTTAGTGATTTTTACCAGCATGTGGGGCTATATGCCTGCTAGCCCAGTAGCTAATATACTCTCGTGTTCAGTCTACTCTTGTGTTCAGTCTATCTGAATTTTTCAGCTACTTTCAGACTGACTAATGCAGAACCCAATGGGTTTGGAGTTTCAAGGAGGAGAATGAAGGGGGCCTCTACATTTTGGAATGTTAATCATTGTAATCATATAGGTTTTGTTTGTCCAGCACCAGTACCCAAGTAAAACCTCAGTGCTCCAAACTTGACATGTGCCGTAAAGATGAGAACTTTGGTGCACAGACCAAAGATTTTAGGAAATAAGAGTGAATGATATGAATCAAGATTCTTCCTTTGCCTTAGTGTCTTCAGGAGTGTAGGGTGCTCTCCCTTAACATCTCTGGTGTATGAATCTATATTTAAGGTAGGAGAAGCTGAATAAGGGAGGGTTATGCAGCATATGGGGGACTGATAAACAGAATTCTTTAAGGTTTGATTTAAAGTGGGCAGCATAATTCTTATGTAATTCCTCTGAATCCAAGTAATGCTGCTTGCAAATGGATGTTGAGAATTATTCAGAGGAACATGATTCTGAGCTTGTCATCTGAACTATGGTAATATTCCTTCAAAGGAGGCACATTTGCAAACATTATTAATTATCTGGGGAACAGTTCAATGTTGAAACTGAATTAAAGGGGAATGGCTTATATGTGGCTTAGATTTTGATTGAGAGATGGATTATAACGTTCTAGAACAAACGGATTTTCTTCCCCATCACAGACCTGGCAGTGAGGTGTATGGAATTAGTCTCACTCTGCAATGGGCTTCCTCTGGAGCAATTCACCAGAAAAATAATTATGGAAGGGATTAGCTGGGTGCGAAGGAGCCCTCAGAACTATTCTTGGATGGCTGGCTAATCAGAAATAGCTCTAGATTTGTATCTAAGAATCAGCTTTTTCATTTCCAAGAAAGGCACTGCCCACTTAGCTGGGTTATATGAACAGATGCAGCTAGCAGAGGCTTCAGAGGAAGTTTAGAGAGGGTGTGTGAGAGGCTTTCCTTCCAACTCCAGCTCTGTGTGATTTTTAAGATGGCCAGTGATGGAACAGTGGTGGTGACCTGCAATGGAAGTGTCATGTTTTCTTTCCTGCTTGAAGCCAGAAGAGATTTCCCATACATAAAATGGAAGTTGGTCGCTGTGCTGGAGGAAAAGAGCATTGGATTGGAGGGGAAGTACAGACACTACTGAGAATGAGAGACGCTGATTTGGGAAACATCAATATCCAAGGCTCACAGGGAAAAGGAGCTGGCCACGAATGAGTTGGAGAGAGAGGAAGTCAGAGAGAGGACCTGGCAGTTCATAACCACCAGAGACAAGGTGGCATTCCACACAGCTGGAGATAGATGAGGATGGGCAGGCTGTGGCCACCAGAGAGAAGGGGACCAGGAGGAATTCCACATAGCTAGAAATTTCTAATTAATACAAGGTCCTCAGCATGGAAACTGAAAGATGCCTCTCAAGATCCAGCTGGTCCAAGGGAATAGAGATGTACAGGACACACCTGTGGATGGCAGCTGAACCTTTTGTCTTCTGTCCTCCTTCACTCGTGGGACAGGAAGGATCTCAAAGAAGATCGCTTGGACATTCGTCTTCAGCACACTTCCACGTTCCCTGAAGTCATCTATTATCTGAGAGATATTCCATGATGCAGTATCATTAGCGTCTACACCTGGAGCCATCACCAATGGATCCTTGCCCATCAACTTCGATCCAACTTCGAAGCCAATCCAATCTTAGGGTGGCGTCTTGTGTCCTGGCTCCAGGAAGGCAGCACACCATCCTGCTGTCTGCCTATCCCTTGCAGAATGTTCTTTCAATTCTTTTGAGTACTGAATCCGCAACAACGATTGTCTGTCTTCGTTTGGCAGTTGGAGAACTCTTTGTGGGCAAGCTTGATTTTCTTACAGCTTGGGCTGAGCGAACCCACTGGCTAGGTGATTTGTGTAGCTGGAGGTTTTTGGTTTTGTGGAATATTGGTCCATCTTCTCTGGGGACGGGGCCGTATAATTTGGATGGCCTCCACGTCAGTAGAAAGAGAACCAATCTCTTTGGGGACAGGCTGGGCAGAGTAGTCAGGACAGCATTAAACTAATAACAAACAGGGAAAGTAAAAAGAGGGAAGATATGTGCATTCATTTAGCATAGAAATGAGATTTTTGAGAACAAAATTAGCCAAGAAAAAGGACATGAACATTGCCCATGCACCAGTGCAAGGAGCCTGGGTAACAAACCCAGGATTGGAATTGCTCATTTATGAGGATAAATTCAATCTAGTTGTTGTGAATGAAAACTGGTGGGTTGATTCGCATGACTAGAATGTTAAAATCCGTCGTTAGAATCTATTTAAAAGAAGGATCAAATGAGCAAAAGGGGAGGGGGAGTAGCAATCTCTGTCAAAAATGACATTATCTGTTTCTGAGTTACTGATAACTTGAAAGAAAATGATCTTGAATGCTTATGGATCAATGTCCTAACCGATAAAGCACAAGATGGGGTATTAATTGGTGTCTGCTAAAGACCATCAAATCACAGTAGGGAACAGGAGGATCGGCTTCTTATGCACATGTCTATAATATGGGATCATGGAGGACTTCAGTTTGAGTGATATATGCTGGAGGTCTCATGCTGCCAATACAGAATTTTTAAAGATTCTAGATGACTATTTCATAACTCCAAAAGTGTTATATCCAGTATGAGGGGAATTCTATATTAGACCTAGTCTTGACAGATAAAGAGGAACTGATCACAGAACTAAAGATTAATGGTACCTGAAATACAAGTGATCATGACTTGATCACATTTATAATGTGCAAACAAAGAAAATCCCAACCAGTAATGTGTGTGCTTGGTGCTTAAATAGGGCCAGTTTCACAAAGCTGAAAACAATTATGAGCCAAATCAGCTGGAAGGAAGAATTTAATTATAAAAATGTAAATGATAATTGGGAATTGTTTAAAAACAGTTTAATAGAAGCGCAAAAAGCCAAAACCCCACAATTGAGGAAGAATGCCATATTGGTTATAAACTCAACCTGGTTTAGAGGGAAAGTGAATGCAGCTATAACAAACTAAAAAAAAAATTATATAACAAATGGAAGAAAGGAGCTGATGATAGTAATGAATATAAATCAGAAGTTCAAAACTGTAGAAAATTGATAAGAGAAGCAAAGGGACACAAAGAGAAATCTGTGGCCAGCAGAGTTAAGGGCAGTAAGGAGGGGTTTTTTTTAAAAGTATATTAGGAACAAAAATAATCCAGACAAGTGTATTGGTCCATTACTAGAAGAAAATGTTAGACTTGTCAATAACAATGCAGAAAAGGCAGAAGTGTTCAATAAATATTTCTGTTCTATATTTGGGGGTGGGGGAGGGAAGGGAATGATGTAGCTATATCATATGATAACAACCTTTCCATTCCACTAGCATCTCAGGAGGGTGTTAAAGAGCAGCTCCTAAAGACACTTTTTACCATATAACTTGCATCCAAGAGTTTTTGTAAAGAACTGGCTGAGGAGCTCACTGAACCGTTAATGCTGATTTTAAACAAGTCTTGGAACACTGGGAAGTTCCAGAATAGTGGAAGAAAGCTAATCTTGCACAAATATTTAAAAAGTATAAACAGGATGACCCAGGTAATTATAGGCCTGTCAGTCTGACATCAGTCCTGTGCAAAATGTAATAGAGTATCTGGTATGGGACTTGACTAATGAAGAATTAAAGGAGGGTATTAGTCAATGCAAATCAACAGGGGTTTGTGAAAGACAGATCCTGTTAAAATACTGGGTTTTCATGAGATAACAAGTTTGGTTGATGCAGGCAGTAGTGTTGATATAATATACTTAGTCTTCTGTAAGGAATTTGACTTGGTACCACACAGTATTTTGATTAAGATGGATATAAAATTAACATGGCACACATTAAATGGATTAAAAGCTGATAGGTCTTTTGAAATGTAATTGTAAACAGGGAATCATCACTAAGTGGATGTGTTTCTACTGGGGTCCCGCAGTGATAGGCCAAAAACCAATGCTGTTGAACACTGAAGAAAACAAAATAGTCAGTGATAAAGTTTGCAGATGACACAAAAAGTTGGGGAGTAGGAAATAATTAGGACAGGTCACTGATTCAAAGCGATCTGGATCGCTTGGTAAAGTGGGTGCTACCAAACAGTATGCATTTTAATGCACCTAAATGTAAGTGTATACATCTAGGAACAAAGAACGTAGGCCATACTTACAGGATGGGGGAATCTAACCTATGAAGCAGTGACTCTGAAAAAGATTGGGGGCGGGGGTGATGGATAGTTGGGGATTGGTCCTGCTTTGAGCAGGGGGTTGGACTAGATGACCTCCTGAGGTCCCTCCCAACCCTGATATTCTATGATTCTATGATAATCAGCTGAACATGAACTCCCAGTGTGATGTGGTGGCCAAAAAGACTAGTGCGATCCTTCTAAGCATAAATAGTGGAATCTCAACCAGGAGTACAGTGGTTATTTTACTTCTATATTTGGCACTGGTGTGACTGGTGATGGAATAGTGTGTCCAGTTCTGGTGCCCATAATTCAAGAAGATTGTTGATAAATTGGAGAGGGTTTGGAGAAGAGTCACAGAGTGATTAAGGGATTAGAAAAGCTGCATTATAGGGATAGACTCAAGGAGCTCAGTCTATTTAGTTTAGCAAAGAGAAGTTCAAGAGATGATTTGATTATAGTCCATAAATACCTACATGGGGAACAAATAGTTGATAATGATTTCTTCAATCTAGCAGGGAAAAGTATAATACGATCTACTGCCTGGAAGTTGAAGCTAGACAAATTCAGACAGCAAAAATGGTGTAAATTTTTAACCATAAGGTTAATGAACCACTCGAACAGTCTGTGGTCTCTTCACTGCACGTTGAGATGATAAGCTAGGCTGCTTACCAGTGCCTGTTGTGATGCGATCTATTGTGGACATTGCATGAGTTGAGGCCCCTGTTTTAAATGCCATTTGGGAAGTTCCATTTAGGTATTTTTGTGTGCGAGTGTGTGTGGCAGGATTATCATTGAAATGTTCTGGTTTTAAACACAAGGTCATACCAAATAACTACAGTGATAAGGGACAGGCCAAGGCACTTAGCTAAACAAAGAGGCCACCTAGTTCAGACAACATTCAAGGCCTCTCTAACCACCCATGGTGATATATGAATGAGATTCCATTCCTAACTATGCAGGCCATTCCCCTACCCTTATCTCTAGCAATCTTGCTGTCATATGTCAGTGTGTCAGGCTGGTGGTGTTAGCTCTTAAACCAAGGACATAGAAACACAAACTAAAGAAAGAGAAATATTTCAAGACTGTTTGTTTCTGGGGAAACTTTCTCCTGGCCCGTGGGACCTCACCGCCTGGTAGGCCGCAGCCTGAAAAGCCCTTTGTGCTGGTCCCTCGGACCCCAGAGCCTCCTCGGGCACAGCCTGACTGGCTCATGGTGCTGTTTGGAAAAGGCATGTGCAGGGCTCTGCCGACAGCCACAACTGAAATTTACAAGAATTCTAAGGATGCGGCTTCCAGCTGCTGCTCCTGTTTCTATGGCAACGGATGATGGAGCAATGAAAATGGGGCAAAGGGCTTTAAAATAATCCCAGTGATTGATGTCCTGCCTGTGAATCTGAGGTGGTTGGTGGGAGTGACGACATGCCTGGGTGAATTATGGGCACTTCTGGGTGCATGAATTGCACTGTTGAAGTCTCATAAATATCTGTCAGTGTGAACTTTGGGCAGTTCCCCTTGCCCCATCACGCTGGCCTCTCCTTGTGCACTAAAGGACTCTGAGCCCTTTAGAAAGGCTTCTTGAAGCCCTGAGATACCAGGATAATGAGCACAGTGTGTGAGTCTAGACAGACACACCCAGGGGTATGAAGCATGTGGAATATCATTTTGTTGCTTTAAGAAGAGGGGCAGCCCAGTGGAGAACGGTTGTGCTCTAGCTGCCTTTCCAACTGTACTCCAGGAGGGAAGCTGCTCTCATGAGGCCAGTGTAAAAGGCCACTTAGGATAGTGGACAAGGGACCCTTTCCTCTGCCTTTCCGCACGCTAGGCCATTGGATATTTAAGGTTTGAATCGGCTCTCACTCATCGCAGTGTTGCCAATCCCTGGTGTTCAGTAACCATGAATCAACCCCAACCAATTTGGCTTTAAAATCATGTATGTTGCCCCCTATCCACCTGGTTAGCTCCTTTAGTACTAAGCTCCTTACACGTTTTGATGGACGTCCCTTCGTTCTTCTGGATCTCGCCTCCCACTCAACTGGGTGTAACTTTTTTATTTTCTTCCCATATGAATTTATTTGACAGTGCCTCCAACCCCCTTGCTCCTTCCTGGCAAGGTCACCAGGGCAGCTTGGAAGGGAAATTCTAGCCACAGGGTAACCCACACTTACTTGCCAGATAGTTGGAGACTCCCAAGAAATATCTCAAACACATACAATATATTGAACAGAGTAATTATATTAAACAGGAAGAAAATGTGACATAAGATGGCAAAACGCTACTCTTAGGGTCACCGGTGCCCATGCTGATAATACCCATGAATTCCCCCAGTCGTGTGACCTGATATAGAAAACATAAAACTAGAGTCCCGTTGGTACACGTACTTTGTAGGGGCCCTTGATGACCTGTGACCACGATCTCTTCTATGCAGCATTTAGCAGTTTGGCTGACTGGGCTCCATTGTGAGGCTTGGGGGGCTCACTCAGCCTAGCTGGTAGGTGGGGGAGTTTTCCCAACAAAACTCTACAGACTTGGAGTCATCTTGAAGAGGGAAAGGCCCAAGCTGAGGGATTTTGCTTCCAGGTCCCCAGAGGCCAGTTCTCAGAGGGATCCTACATGCAGAACTGGGCTTCACCAGCCCCCACAGCCAGTCCTGCCCTTTCTGTGGCTGGCTCCAGACTGCTCCAAAAATGGCTTCTCCCCTCTCCAGAGCTCCCAGGGGAGGGGATCTCACTTCCTATGGGTCAGGCTAGCTCTTCTCCCTGGGCTTTCACTTGTCAGTCATGTGGCTCTGCCCCCTCTTTTCTCTCAGACGCTGCCCCTCCCCTGAGTAGGCACCCTGCTATCCTCCCAGCGCCGATAGGGCCCTGTTGCTCCAAACAGTGGCTCTCCTCTCTCCCTCTGGGTTTCCCAACAGACTCTAAGTCATCCCTTAGACCCCCGTTCCTTCCAGGGACACCGCCCCTCCCTGAGGTACAAGTGCCCAGAGCCCCAAGAACCCAGGTCAGCTCCTCAGCGGCTACTCGTCAGATTTTTAAAAAGAACAAATGTTGGGTTCTGTCTATTTGCCTTTTTGTGTTTCAGCTTTTAAGACTTGCAGTTTCAAACTGTGCTCCACGTTATTGAAGGCTAGAAATTTACTTTAAAAAAAACAGAAGCTGAAACTCCCATGTAATTCTTGAACTCCAGGAGCTGGAGCTGTGAGAAAGTCACCAAACATTGCGAGACTCACAATAAACTCACTAGAGTTCATAAAGCTGCTTACATCCTTCTTACGTCTGTGGAGACCCATTGATCTCAGTGGAGTTACCCTGGCTTATAAAAGCAAGCTAGGAGAATCAGGCCTTTTATCTCTCTAGGGAGCACATTATCCCTGCATGTCTTCTGCCACAGACTCTCTGGGTATGTCTCGGACACAGGTAAAGATGTCTGTTTTCTGTTTGTCCTTTAGGATTTTGCATGGTCTTGCTGCTTGAGTCTGCAAAGCATTAGATGCATCACCAACCAAGGTTATTGCTGTTTAGATGAGTACATAATATTGATCACTAGCTTTAGTCAGGGTTAAAAAAGCTTTTTGCTCACACACTAACCTGGCAATTCACCTGCTTGCAGAAGGGAAATTGTCCAGTAAGTTTCTCAAACATCCTAAAGAAGCAACCACTCCCCCTCTCCACCTTCCTTGCTCCCCTGAAAACTCTGTAAATTGCATCTTCCCTCATCCTTCCTTGCCCTATGCTCTCCCTAAGGCACCAGCCAAGCACATGCATTGTTGTGCTGTGTTCTGCCTGTGAGCTTGCATCACTTTGGCTTCTCTTCTGGGGCTCAGCGAAGGCCTGTCCTGCCTGCCAGGTCAGAGCAGATGGAACTGGGGGGTAAGCGATTTCCACTCAGCAGAGCTGTTTTGGGAAAGGGAATGCTTCCCTTCAGCTTGACACTTTGCCGTGATGCCTGCCATGCCAATTCTCAGGATTACCAAAGGGTCTCCTAAACCCAGGGAAGCTGGTGTATTGGGCGATTTTCTTACTCAGGCTGGGGGCAATGGGTGTGCTGCATGAGAAGAGAGGAGCAGCTTCAGGGGTGAGCTGGAGCCAGTTCACACTGGTTCACGCGAACTGGTTGTTAAATTTTGAAGCAGTTTTAGAACCGGTTGTTAAAAATTGTTACGGCTCCCGGCCGGGGAGGCTCCCCCAGCCCCTCCTCCGCCTTCCCCCCTCTCGCAGAGCCTCAGCCTGCCGCGCTGCAGCGCTCTGGGACGCTCGGCAGCTCCTGACGGTTTGAGCGGCATGGTAAGGGGGTGGGGCTGAGAGCTCCAGCGGGCCACGTGGCATCCAGACACGCTGCCCTAAGCAGCATGGTAAGGGGGCTGGGCCAGGGCTGGGAGGAGGGGTTGGATAAGGGGCAGGGAGCGATTGGAGGGGGTGGAGGTTCTGGGGGGGCGGTCAGGGGATGGGGAACGGGGGGGGGTTGGGTAGGCATGGGAGTTCCAGGGATCTGTCAGGGTGGTGGTGGACAGGGGAGAAGTTAGGGGTGGGGGGTGTCGGGAGGGGGTGGTCAGGGGACAAGGAGTAGTGGGGGGGATTGATGGGTTGCAGGTTCTGAGGGGGACAGTCGGGGGCAGGAAGTGGGTGAGGGTCAGATAGGGGGCAGGGACAGGCTGTTTTGGGAGGCACAGCCTTTCCTACCCGGCCCTCGATACAATTTTGCAACCCCGATATGGCCCTCTGGCGAAAAAGTTTGCCCACCCCTGGTCTAGTTTATTATTTTATTAACAGGGGTCGCACTTGCCTCGTTCGTTATGTTGATATGCGTTTAATAAAGCAATACTTTGTTTCTATTGTAATAAAAATGTAAAATGTGGTTTTTAATTGTTAAGTACGACTCCCCATGACTCAATGCATTGCCACTTCTTATGGAGAAAGGTACAAAAAATACACACTGTGACACATCCCTTAAATCAGAACTTTTTATAGGGAACCAGTTGTTAAGATTTTGGCAGCTCATCACTGAGCAGCTCCCTTTGTATAGTATTGCAGCGGTGCCAACTGCTTCTCACTCTGCAACACAGGAGAGAGCCAAAATGAATCTGTAGAGATTCTGATCTGCAATCAGCTGCCAGGCCCAATATCAGATGGACATTCAACTAATAAAGGGCCAGCAAGGCTGCCCACATTGTAGGCAGTAAAAATCAAGGAACCCCATAAATAACCTGAACCGCAGGAGGGTTTAGGTACAGGACTTGTGTGAGAGGGAAGGGCTGCCTTCGTGTGGTCCAATGAGAGAGGACAGGGCCAAGGGGACACTGCAGAGCCAGTGTCAGACAGTAGTTACGGTCTAGCATTGACTGTATTGTAATTGTAGCTAGTCCTGGGCTCAGTTTGTCCCCCTGGGAATCATTTAAGGCCTGGACCAGAATGAGATCAGGCACCTATGAGTCTTTGGTAGGTAAGAGGAGCCTGTGTGACAAAAAGAGGAGAATGAAAAGTCAGGCCAACTTCAAGTCTCAGGCCTGCTCCACTAAGGAGAACAACATGTACAAAATAAGCCCAAAGAACAGTGTAGTAATAGCCATAAGGAGTAAGAACACCAGACCCCCTAGCAGGGAATTTAGCCCAGGTTCGTTTTGGTTCAGGGCCTCCTTCCCCTCTGAATTCTGCATGAGAAAGTCCTCAACTCATTGAAATGAGTGTCCACATTCCAGACAAAAAACACAAGGCCAGTTTCTGCCCTGCATTCAAGATCCACTCAGTAGGGAGAGGGGAGATGGTGTCAAGAAACTGGCTGCAGCTCCCCGATCCTGTGGGCTCATCTGCACCAGCCCTGGAGAGAGTTAGAGTAGCTGAAGGGGTGTTCTAACTTACACCACTGCGGTTGGTGTCTTATGTACCCTGTGCCAATGAGGATAGACATAGTGGGGTTCTACTACAATACGCCATCTATGCTGGGGTGGGGAGTCAGCTGGCGCAGGTGCCCTCTGCATCAGATTCATGCCAGCATGCAGTCTGCTCTAACAGGGGACTGACATGGGAATGCAGCTGTGGGAGAAGGATGGTGCAGGGAACTGAGATGGGGGTTCAGAAGACAGATGGGGGTGGGTCAGCCTTGGAAGTTGTGAGTTTAATAACAATACATAGTTCCTACATTGAGATTTTCACCTTGAAAATATTTACAAACTGGATCCATGGGTGACACCATTGCTTGCACCAGAGCTCAATCTGGTCTACAAATTAACCCTCCCAAAACCCCTGTGCAGTCAGTAAGCTGACCGGTAAAATAAATCCTCCTATAATGATTGACAGTCAATGTAAGCTATGGAGTTGTGGACAATTACTGTAGAATGCAGTCATGTTCTTGTAAGGATATTGTCCCCATTTATAGGGACTGACACACAAAGATTGTGCCTGGCACAAAGTTATATGGGGTGACTCAGTGGCAGAGCTGTGAATAGGGCTCAGGTTTACCTCTCTCTCAGTCCTGTGCTCATAGGACTTATTGAAAACCATACTGCAGAGCAAACCATGGGAAAGATTGGTCTCTTCTGTGGCTCCCATGGATTCTGAAAATACAGTCAACTGGTATTTGCCATTGTTCTCTGCATTGAGCTGGTAATGTGACTCAAAGGGATTTCAGGGGATTTATCATAGAAATAGCATCCTTCTTTGGCTCTTGAATTGCTGCTGTCATTAGAATGTAAGTTTTGTTTTCATTCTAATATGGCACAAGCCTCAGCAACTTTTGTAGCTTTCTTGCTGCCTGTGAGGAGCCTGCGATAATGTTCTTTGAATTGCTAAGCAACCGCAGCCCATTCTCTCACATGGAGCAAATTGAAACATTGATTTATCTATTTGTTTTGCAACTAGCACTCGCGGCTTCATTACTCCATTCCCTAGGGACGCCCTCCTACACGCTCGGATTGGAAATTAACTCTTTTTACCGAAGAACGTACATGGATTTGTTTTTAATTTGAAGAGAACCCAGAGACAATAGTGCTTTCTGGCTAGGCGTGTGAGCGCGCGTGTGCACGTGCATCAGAAAGAAAGCAGGGAGTCTCCGCTTTGCTTGGCTGTGGAGATTGGTTTTGTGGGACTGACGCAACAGCAGTATGTCATTTGACCATTATGTGCCAAGCACAGGTATGTGGTTTATGCTCATCATACCTTTACCACAGCACCTCCAAATCCAACTGGTGGCTAGGGGGGACACAGACAGATGCAAACACAAAGCCAGAGTCAGCAGCAATGTAAACTGTGACCCGAGATGCACATCAAATGCAAGTGACCAAGGCCAGTGACCCAAATCTCTGTGGGTGTGCAAAACAAGGGGCAAGTTAAAGCAAGGAGATTTTGTGCAGCTCCACGTGTGATGTTTTATAGAAATTGTTTAATGAATTAATTTACGAACTTGCAAATAATTTGGGTATAACCATAAACCTCAGCATTAGAAAAGTCTATGAATTTAGTGCTGGTGAAAGGCATCGGAGTGACAGCTCTGCATATCTACAAGCTACAACCTTCTGCATATGACCCAGGCCTGATTTGTGCAGGGGTGGATTTTACTGTAGCAGCAACATGGGTTGTTCAGTCTTCATGGCCAGGAACCTCTCCGCTGAGTCTGCCAGTTAGTTCAAAGCCTGTGGTGAATTTGTCATGGCAGAGCTGGAACTGGGACTTGCCAAATTCATCTCAGATGAGAGACACCAAACATCCATAGTTGGGATCAGCTCTTAATCCCTGTTGAACTGATCTGGATTAAAACTAGTGACCTGCCAGTGTAATGTAGCCCATTAGTAGTACCTTGAGACATCCAGTTGCCCAATTACTGCTAACTTAAAAGGGGCCTCTCTCTCTCTCCATCCACCCACCCAATCCACCAAAAAACTGTTAAAAAATGATAAAGTTGCAAATCAGGGATTCAAAATTTAGGAAATGCATGAATTAATGCCTGCCTCCTTGTACTCACTGATTATGATACAGTCTTTAATTACATGGTCACGTAATGTTTTCCAGCACAGGACTTCTGCAGGGTTTGAATGCAGGACGGTCAGTGCCTCAGCACTGAAATTTTCACTTGAGATAAAGGAGTAATGTGTATCAGAAGTAAACTATTGTTCTCCATGTGAACCAGTTCCAAGAGGGGACCTGGCACATGCTTTGCCAGTGTGTTGCAGTACTGTGTGTGGGTGAGCAATGAAATATTGGGTTTCAGGATTCCTGGGTTCTATTCCTGATTCAGTGAGCAGAGGGTGGTATACAGAAGTGATTAGAGACAGCATAGCCAAGAATAGATTTGGCTCATTCATTCTGAAAGACAGTACGGCTAAGTGGATGGGTCTGTCATATTAGAGAGCTGGGTTCCATTCCCAGCTGTGCCTGAAATGAGTTTATGCAACCTGTCAGATACCTTATTTGTAAAATAGGGGGAAGCTAGTTTCCTGCCTCCTAGGACAGGGGTCTAAGGGCACATTTGCTGAGCAGAAGATTTTACCTGAGTGGACAGGCATGACAGGGCTGCCAAAAGCTTAAGTGTCACATGTGATGCATGGCACTTGGCAGGTCTGCTGCTACACCTTCCTGCTATTGCTTTTCCTGCTGCAGCCTCTCCCACACACTGGTTCATTTACACCACTTTGATCTAAAAAAGAAGATGAGATGTTTCAATCAGTACTACGTAGCAGCTGACCTTCATGATTTTAAAAATAAACTAAAATAAAAATAGAATATTTCAACAAATATATTATGTCATCGTAGTGCATGTTACAGAAGTGCTTATTATTAACTACTACGGACAAGTCATTAGATAATGTAAACATAATATACAAATTTAAAAAAATAAAATTCAAAATGAAATGTAAAGTTTCCCAAAACAAACAAACATTTTCCCATAAGGAATTTTTGTAGAAATTAACATTTTTTTCTAAACCTCATTTTAGACAAAAATGGCATTTTTCATCACAAAACATTTGACAACCTATTTCTGATTAGCTCTACTCTTTACCTAACCTGCATTTGTCCCTGGAGTTCCACAGAGTACATTCCCTTATGCCACCTGTGTGTTTTTACCTAGTGAGGTTGGCTCTGTTAATTCAACTATCAGAGGGGTAGCCGTGTTAGTCTGGATCTGTAAAAGCGGCAAAGAGTCCTGTGGCACCTTATAGACTAACAGACATATTGGAGCATGAGCTTTCATAGGTGAATACCCACTTCGTCAGATGCATGTAGTGCAAATTTTCAGAGGCAGGTATAAATATGCAAACAAGAATCAGGCTAGGGATAAGGAGGTTAGTTCAATGAGGGAGGATGAGGCCCTCTTCTAGCAATTGAGGTGTGAACCCCAAGGGAGGAGAAACTGCTTTTGTAGTTGGCTAGTCATTCACAGTCTTTGTTTAATCCTGAGCTGATGGTGTCAAATTTGCAAATGAACTGAAGCTCAGCAGTTTCTCTTTGAAGTCTGGTCCTGAAGGTTTTTTTGCTCCAGGATGGCTACCTTTAAATCTGCCATTGTGTGTCCAGGGAGGTTGAAGTGTTCTCTTACAGGTTTTTGTATATTGCCATTCCTAATATCTGATTTGTGTCCATTTATCCTTTTATGTAGGTACTGTCCAGTTTGGCCGATGTACACAGCAGAGGGGCATTGCTGGCATATGATGGCGTATATTACATTGGTGGACGTGCAGGTGAATGAACCGGTGATGGTGTGGCTGATCTTGTTAGGTCCTGTGATGGTGTCACTGGTATAGATATGTGGGCAGAGCTGGCATCGAGGTTTGTTGCATGGATTGGTTCCTGAGTTAGAGTTACGATGGTGCGGTGTGTAGTTGCTGGTGAGAATATGTTTCAGGTTGGCGAGTTGTCTGTGAGCGAGGACTGGCCTGCCTCCCAAGGCCTGTGAAAGTGAGGGATCGTTGTCCAGGATGGGTTGTAGATCACAATGATGCGTTGGAGAGGTTTTAGCTGAGGACTGTATGTGATGGCCAGTGGAGTTCTGTTGGTTTCTTCCTTGGGCTTGTCATGCAGCAGGAGGCTTCTGGGTACACGTCTGGCTCTGTTGATCTCTTTCCTTATTTCCTCACGTGGGTATCATAGTTTTGAGAATGCTTGGTGAAGATCTTGTAGGTGTTGGTCTGTCTGAGGGGTTGGAGCAAATGCAGTTGTACCCCAACGCTTGGCTGTAGACAATGGATCATGTGGTGTGTCTGGGATGGAAGCTGGAGACATGAAGGTAGGCATAGTGGTCGGTGGGTTTTTGGTATAGGGTGGTATTAACATGACCATCACTTATTTGCACCGTGGTGTCTAGGAAGTGGACCTCCTGTGTAGATTGGTCCAGACTGAGGTTGCTGGTGGGGTGGAAGCTATTGAAATCGTGGTGGAATTCTTCCAGGGTTTCCTTCCCATGGGTCCAGATGATGAAGATGTCATCAATGTAGCACAGGTAGAGAAGGGGCGTGAGGCAGAAATTGTGGAAAAACAACATTGCTTGCCTCATAACCTAAGTCGTGCAGAACGCAGTGCCATCCACAGCCTCAGAAATAACCTTGACATTATAATCAAAGAGGCTGATAAAGGAGGCGCTGTTGTCATCATGAACAGGTCTGACTACCAAAAGGAGGCTGCCAGACAACTCTCCAATACCAAATTCTACAGGCCACTTTCCTCAGATCCCACTGAGGAATACACTAAGATCAATCTGCACGGGAGGTCCACTTCCTAGACACCACAGTGCAAATAAGTGACGGTCACGTTAACACCACTCTATACCGAAAACCCACCGACGGCTATCCCTACCTTCATGCCTCCAGCTTCCATCCCAGACACACCACACAATCCATTGTCTACAGCCAAGCGCTGGGGTACAACTGCATTTGCTCCAACCCCTCAGACAGAGACCAACACCTACAAGATCTTCACCAAGCATTCTCAAAACTACAATACCCACACGAGGAAATAAGGAAAGAGATCAACAGAGCCAGACGTGTACCCAGAAGCCTCCTGCTACGAAATAAGCCCAAGAAAGAAACCAACAGAACTCCACTGGCCATCACATACAGTCCTCAGCTAAAACCTCTCCAACGCATCATTGTGATCTACAACCCATCCTGGACAACGATCCCTCACTTTCATAGGCCTTGGGAGGCAGGCCAGTCCTCGCTCACAGACAACCTGCTAACCTGAAACATATTCTCACCAGCAACTACACACCGCACCATCGTAACTCTAACTCAGGAACCAATCCATGCAACAAACCTCGATGCCAACTCTGCCCACATATCTATACCAGTGACACCATCACAGGACCTAATCAGATCAGCCACACCATCACCAGATCATTCACCTGCACGTCCACCAATGTAATATACGCCATCATATGCCAGCAATGCCCCTCTGCTGTGTACATCGGCCAAACTGGACAGTACCTATATAAAAGGATAAATGGACACAAATCAGATATTAGGAATGGCAATATACAAAAACCTGTAAGAGAACACTTCAACCTCCCTGGACACACAATGGCAGATTTAAAGGTAGCCATCCTGGAGCAAAAAAACCTTCAGGACCAGACTTCAAAGAGAAACTGCTGAGCTTCAGTTCATTTGCAAATTTGACACCATCAGCTCAGGATTAAACAAAGACTGTGAATGGCTAGCCAACTACAAAAGCAGTTTCTCCTCCCTTGGGGTTCACACCTCAACTACTAGAAGAGGGCCTCATCCTCCCTGATTGAACTAACCTCCTTATCCCTAGCCTGATTCTTGCTTGCATATTTATACCTGCCTCTGGAAATTTCCACTACATGCATCTGATGAAGTGGTTATTCACCCACAAAAGCTCATGCTCCAATATGTCTGTTAGTCTATAAGGTGCCACAGGACTCTTTGCTGTTAATTCAGCTAGTGACTTGTTGGTCCCTGGTGATGCCTCTGGCTATTCTCAAGTGAAATAAACACTGTTTACATCAGTGTAAACCCTATTTAAACCAGTGTCTGATGAAAATTCAGACACCCACTTTATTAGTTACTGAAGATTTCCATAAATAGATTTTGGCTCAGGCACCGAAACAGGCTTTACAGTGAGTAGAAGGTGTAGAGTGCTCCTCTTATAACGAAAAAGATGCTGCCCCACAATGGCTCCTAGATGTCATGTCCCTTCACAATGACTTTCCTTTTTTTAACTGGCATTTGGACTTAAATCTCTTAGCTCCCAAAATAATATGGCAACATGACTAAGAACCTGTCTTGTTCTTCACAGGATTCTGTAGCTGAGCTCTGGGTCACTGGAACTCTGGTGTTGTGCCCTGTTCCCCATTGGTCTCACTGGACAAAATTGTGTGTCTGCTACATAAAATCCTTGGGATAGGGCTGGGGGAGGAAAAAACAGAAGATTCTGTGGGGAGAGGTCCAAATTGTAGGAACTTTCCAGTTCATTCCACTTGAGCTTGGCAAAAAGAACAATGTATGATCCCTTCAGTCCTGCTCTTAGCATGACCCCTCTCCCTCAACACTTCGGAGGGTTCTGGGGATGGGGGATATGATGCCATGGAGACAGGCAATGCCTCCTTCCACCCATGGAGCCAAATCTGTAGGCAATGGGGAGCCTCTGCTTGTGGTCCTGGAAAGCCAACTCCCCTGCATTAAGTACTGGTTCCCAGTTAGAAGTGGGGCCTGGGTGCCGGCTCCTCCCCTGTCCATTGATAGCTCTGTGGTAGGAGAATGACCACTCTATCAATATGAAGGGAAGTGGTAATAGGCAAGAAATATGGATAGTGGAGAAAGTGGTGGAAGGACAAGTGTGATGAATCAAATTTAATAAACTAGCAGATAAGAGGCTCTATTGATTGGATCCTCTGGAACTCACACCGTGTCAACAAACAAAAGGAATAATTGCTCATTAAACCTAAATCAGGAGCCCGATTATTTTCAAATAATCTCCAGGAAAGTAACAGTAATTAATAGTCTTTAAACTGCAAGCTGGTGCTGCTCATCCTCAGATTACCTCTTGGTCTAGCTGTGCCTTCCAGCTCTCAGGCTGCACTCCCAATGGCCATTTCTCACATGTGAAATGCATTATTAAAATACACTTAAGAAAAACAGCAGCAAATGCCTTCCCTTCGCAGAGCTGGCTGCCTCTGCTGCATCAGACAGTTAACTGCTGAATGAAAAGAAATGATGAAGTGTGAGGTTATTTAGAGGCTCAGTTTGGCAGGGCAGGATGTGCTTAAAATGAAGATGTTGCTGACTAATAGAAAAAGAAAAGAGAGAGCAGAGTTAAAGAAAAGTGTGGAATGCCCTGGGTCATCAGTACCTGTGGTGTGAGCTAATTGTATCTGCTTACGCTTTTCATAACCAGAGACCTTAACAGAGGAAGGCACCAAGCAGGCATCTAGAGACAGCAGGTCTGAGTTCTTTGATCACTGGACTGGGAACCAAATGTTATCCCTGCTACAGACTGCCTCTGTGACATGGAGGAAGTTGACTCACTTCTCTGCTTCAGCTTCCTGTCTGTGCAATGGGATGACAACATGCACCATCTCACAGAGAGGCTTTGCCTCCTGGCTTGCTAATGTCTGTACAGAGTTTGGAAATTGTAAATGGCCTAGAAGAATGTAGTTGTCATCTTCTCTCTGGTTCGTAAGAATGGTGTGATGGAAGCAAATCTGAAGATCCAATACATGCTGGGGTTTAGTATTATTTAGAGCTGTTTCATATAGTGACGGTAGATGGTGCATGGTGTGTCCATCTCTGAGTCTTGAGCAGGTGAAGTTCAGGTTTCTGTGACACAAGGCTGAGAATTTCCATGCCCGAAACGCTACGGCTGGGACATCCAGTAATTCAAGTAGAGGGCTCACAGGGAACCATCTAACTATTTCATCAGAGGATACAGGAAGAAATTATTCAAATAAAATTCATTTTATTTAATTCAAACTAAGGCAATTTCCCCTAACTTTTACTATAGGCTTTTTAGTGGGTCAGACTCACTGCAGCATAATCATACCTCAGCATGAGGGCACCTGCGGGCAAAGAGTGATAAAGCCTCTTGGACATTCTGTGCGTCCAAGGGTTCAGCTGGCTGAACAATTCTAAGGGCTCCTATAACAATGCAAAACAATGAGCTGGCAATATCCAAACTGGGCCTTTTGTACTGAAAGCTACTGCCCCCTGAAGGATAGCTGAGCCTGCCTTCCCGCCATCAGTTATTTTTTAATTTAAATTAAAAATCCCTGTTTTAATCAACATTGTGTCCTATCACAAGGTGCTGACATCCCACTGTAGTGCAGAGGGGCTGAGTGTCAGAGGAAAGCTCTTGCCTACCAAGGGTGGAAGAATTGATGAGATCTCCCACTTGCTGCTTTCATGAAACTGTGGGGATGTTGCATGGCTTCATAGATTCCAAGGCTAGAAGGGACCATTGTGATCATCTAGTCTGACCTCCTGTATAACACAGGCCACAGAACTTCCCCAGAATAATTCAGAGCAGTTGCTAGGTTGTTGGGGAAGTTCTCTTCATATTGTGTGTGAATGACAGGGTCCTGGGTCTCACCTACCTTAGCTGCTGAAGAGAGAAGCCCGTCTCTGACCCACTTAGTGAAGTAGCATTCTCCTCATGCAGTGTACAGAGTTTGTAGCTGTGATCCACCCCCAAGAAAGAAAGGCCATCTTTACTGCCCATCTAGTCAGTTATCTGAGTTTGAATTCCGACTGAGAAGCTGGGATCGCAGAATATGCATCAGCACTGCACAGCTGCATTCTAAATCAAAACAATCAAGTTTAAATTTCTGTTTTATTCTTCACTGTAAACGTGCCTAAAGTGGGTTAGTGGATCAGAGCAGATTCACTCAGTATTATTTATGGGATGCTTCCTTTCAGCTCTTGCTGCTTGACTGGATGCTGATAAACAAGACTCCATGTTCTAGCAGCCTTCTCTTCTCTGTCTATTTTTAACTACAGGAATCTCATCTCTCCTGTCCCCTTCTCTGCTGAAATCTGCTCATGGATATTACCATACAAACTAGCCACCATGGCCAAGATCTGAGTATGGCAATGCCAATGCCCTTTCCCCAGCTCTGAGCACGCCCAGTGCCAGAAGTCCTCAAGTCCAGCCTCCTGTGCTGTGGCAGGGCCAAGTAAACCTAGACCATCCCCGACAGGTGTTTGTCCAACCTGTACTTAAAAACCTCCAGTGATGGGGATTCTACAGCCTCCCTTGGAAGCCTGGTCCAGAATTACCCTTAGAGTTAGAAATATCTAATACAAATCTCTCTCGCTGCAGATTAAGCCCGTTACTTCTTGTCTTACTTCAGTGGACATGGAGAACAATTGACCACAGTCTTCTTTATAAAAGCCCTTAACATATTTGAGGACTGTTAACAGATCCCGCCCCCCTCAATCTTCATTTCTCAAGACTAAACATGCCCAGTTTTTTTAACCTTTCCTCATAGATTGTTTTCTAAGCATTTTAACCCAGTCTGTGAAATGGCTGATACACCCTGTGCCCCACAGTGTAAGGTGAGGATGTCACTCAGTGCATATGAAGGTGCTGTGAAGATGAACAAGGGCTAGGTGTTATCAGCCTGTCCTTTGCAGTCATGCTCCAGTTCTGCTCAGGAAGGTGAGAGACTAGGAAGAGTGGGTGTCAGAAAGGCCTATCCTGCTCCCAGGCTCTGTGGTGTCTGAACATGAACAGGGAGCATACAGCGTTACCAGGCTTGCATCTGCTACATGACTCCTGTGTCTCAAGGGGCCATTTCACAAGCGGGCAATTCTCTCTGCACTCCTCATACCCACACGTACCCTCCTAGCGTTCCTGGAGGCCTCTCTCTCTACACTGGTGTCTGCTTCTCTGAGCTATCCCCATGTTCAGTATCCTCTGATTTATGTATTTATTGGTTTAGATTTCAGACTTATACAAAGGGCACCCATACAGCGCTCTGGGTCTGTGATGTACACCAGAGAGAGAATGTAAAAACCAACCAAAGAAGCAGCAATCTTTCCTCCCAGCCTCCTATGCATCTTTTCATCACCAGTCATGTGTCCAATGCAGCGTAAAGCCCCCATCACACTTCCATCCCCTCTTGCATTGCAACCTTGGAAAGGGTAGAAACTTCAGCTGGATGGATGTTACCCCTCCGCGTCTGTGTTTGGAAAGTTGTCAAGTGAAATGTGTGTGAAGTATCATTTTCAGTAAAAATTAACACATCAGCCCAACTGGTTCTATCTTTCACTATAGATACAGGTACCTACTATATGGAGTGTCAGGGATGCATGTTTTGGTACTTTGGTTCCCTTTTTTGAACTGATAAGTGTGTAAATTTTACTTCTATACTGTTTGAGGTCAGAGAGGCTGATTTCACCAGCTCCCATTAATATTTTAAGGATTTGGGGGATATATTGATATTTTCTGAAGATAAGCTGCCAGGATTTGGGAAAATATTATAAAAAGGTGGCCTGTGTTCCTGTTCTCTTATCTGACTCTGAACCTTATCAGGGCTTTAAAAAATATGTGTGATAAAGCTCTTCCAAAGCAGTCAGAGCAATAATGCATCCTCTGTGAATGTATGCTAAGAAGCGTCTCCCGCTCCTTAAATAACAGGTAAGCAGTCACTTCACTCAGGATCAGAAGAGCTGTGTCCTTGGAAGGGGAAACTGGGGCTCCTCCATATCACACTGGATTAGAAGAGGGGAGGTTTAGGTGCAGCCCTCTCCTCCTGAGGGGCTGCATGGAGAGTGGGTCAGGTCCTCTCACAGTATTATCCACAGGTTAGCTCCCAACACTCCCTAAGTAAAGTATTCAGAGTAGATTTGTGCAAATAACTTACTTTTTTTCATTTGCTGGCAGTTCCAAAAAATCAAAAAAAGAAATTGATTGGACATGAACTGAAAGTAACATTTTCAGAATTTTCAGCAAAACACAAAGGAAATGAAAGGCTAGACTAACAAAACAGGAGGAGGAGGAAATAATGCTGCTCCCGTCCTCGCCCCCATTATACCAAATAGCTCAGTGATTAGGGCACTCAGCTGGGTTGTTGGGAGGCTTGGATTCAAATCCCTGCTCCAGATTACTCCCAGGCTAAAGGGTACTCTGGGTGCAGCTCTCTCGATCTCTCCTGCTGAAGCTGTTCTGCTTGTATAAATATATATTCATTGGGGCAGGGTCTGGAACCAGGGTGTCCTAATCCCCAGGCTTCTGAGTCATTCTCTTGTTGGCCCACTGACTAGTCATGTATGTTATACAAAGTGGAACAGCGTGAACAGGAGCGACTGAGAGAGACCCACCCCAGGGGGGCCTTCGTGGCCTGATGAGTCAGTCACATCCCATCGAGAAAGGGCTGGTGGGGTTTTGCTGGGAGAGGTGCAAGGTTTTTGCAATTTAATGGCAAGTTGGGAGTGATACCAAGAAGGAGGTGGGTCTGGCCCTGAATCTGTACAGAAGGTGGAAAGCTGGGGTCACTGCAGCCAGCCACTGTTTTGTCAGTGTTTCTATTAGTGGGCAGTAGAGTTTAAAAAGCAAACCAGATGTTAGCATGCAAAAGGAATGAGAAGGAGAATAATATGGAAAATATTATAGTACCACTGTATAAATTAGTGGTGCAGCCTCATCTGAAATGCTGTGAGGAGTACTGATGACTCTACCTCAAAAAGCATATTGCAGAATTAGAGGGTTCAGAGAGGGACAGTAAGAATGATTAGAAGTACGGAAAACCTTTTTACGAAGAGAGATTGAAAATACTGGGATTGTTTACCTTAGAAACAAGAAGAATAAGCAGAGACATGATAAACATATAAAACAACTCATGTGCTAGAGGCACTATATGGGAACATTTATTTTTCCTATCTTGTAACACAAGAACAAAGGGACAGTCAATGAAGTTAAGAGGTGGCAAATTCAAAAATTAAAAGGCAATCCTTTTCCACACAATGTATATAATTAGACTGTGGAATTCACTGCCATAGAATGTCTTTTAGGCCAAGAATATAGTACGATTGAAGCAGGGATCGAACCAATATATAGATAACAAGACTATCCAGAGCCATAATAATTAATGCTAATAAAAATACTATTGGAACAGGGTAAAACCTCATACTACCAGATTTAAATAAATCTCTAGTTATCAGGTATTAGGATCAGCTCTTCTTGGGGGGCAAATTTTCTCACATTTGCAAGCTGTGAAGTTTCGTGAATCTTCATTTGAGGCATCTGGTGCTGGACATTGAGAGACACAGGACAATGGGGTAGAGGGACTTTGGATCTGATTCAGTCTGGCGTCTCCTATATTCCTGTATTAGGAATCACCACATTCAGGTGATTTACCTCCACCGCAGACGTGTGGCAATGAGGAAATCAGAAGGCGTAAAGAGGTGACAGATGTAGTGCAGGCGATGTACAATGCAAAGCAGAGATGGGTAGGTCATGTAATCTGCAGGCAAGACAATAGTTGGACAACCCGCATCAGTGACTGGGTCCCCAGAGACCACAAGCGACCGCTGGGGAGACCCAAAACACGCTGGGCTGATCCCATGACAAAACTCTTTAGCCAGAAATGGAAAGAATGTGCTCGCAACAAAACAGAATGGTGTGGCGTCGACTTGCTTTCGTGGAGGGAGGGACGAGGACAAGCCGGACAGAGGTGTGACAGACATGTGCCTTGTGGCTATGCAGGAAGGTCTCAGCTCAGGAACAATTTTGTCGGATTGGATTTCAGTCAGTTTGGCATTGTTGTCTTCATTGAAGGGCTGTAGCCACCTGGATATTTCTCTCATACAGTCGACAACATGCACACCCACACTTAGATTTACAGGTGACATTTGCCACCTGCTCGCCCGTGGAGCAGATTAGGGTCTTTGAGTAATTTTTAGAAATAAATAAATAAAAGGAGACAGATATTAAAGGTTTAAAAAGCAGCTGTTGTGAACACACCCTCAGCTCTCACTGCCTTTCCATAAGATAATTAACACGTGTGTGTGCTGTGTGGGCGGCTTATGTTGTAATGCTCACATTAGTTCTTATACGACTGAAATGGGCCATTGCCAGCAATCAAAACAATTGTATGTGGCTTTAGTGTAAGGGGACTGCTGGCCCCTTTCTGAAACTCAGTGCGGGGTGGTTGGCCCTCTCCCCGTACCAAAAGAAAGGGGAAGGGTAGATGAGAAATCCACACCTTCAGACTGACAGTCCCCAGGACCAGTGGGAAGAGGCCACCGTTCTAGGTTAGCCTGATAGACAAGGCAGGCAGCCAGTGAGGGAGTCAGGAGCCTGTGGTCCCACCCTCCATGTGAGGTGGAGCTGCCTGGGCCAGAGCAGGGCCGAGCCAAGGGGAGAGCAGGAGCCTGGGGCCGAGAGCGCCAGAGAAGCAGCCCAGGGCGCGGAGCCGGGGCCGTCTGGAGCCGGGTGCGTGGGCAGCTGGGGAGAGCAAGGGGGACCCTGGGCAGCGGGCCCAGCGCAGGGAGACGCCCCCGCCAGGAGGCCCTGCAGGCCAGGCCTGGGGGGGATCGTAACCCCCACGAGGCGGGGGCGATGCTGGGGGGCAGGGCCCTGCCACCTCGAGCCTGAGGGCGTGTGGCCCCCGCCGGAGCGAGCGTCCGACCCGCGGCCTCCCTGCAGCGCGGCCGGGGCAGACTGCGAACTGCCCGGGCGTGCCAGAGACGCTGGATGTGACGTCCCCGGGCCACAGAGCGGGGTGACGGGTTTTCCTTTCACCTTTCCCATTTTTTCATTATTTTTAAAATTGGTTGCTGTTTAATAAATTGTATTAGCTTTGAACTGTATGTAATGATCAGTGGGTCAGGGAAGCATCCAGAGCAGAGAGAGCACCCCAGAGTGGGGACACCCTAGCCCCTGCCCTAAGTGACCACAACAAGGTTGGGGTTGAGTCCCCCCAGGAATCCTGGGCCCAGCCTTGTTGGGGTTACACGGACTCTGCCATAAAGGAGAGTGGAAGGGGAGCCCTTGAGGTCAGGCCTTGGATCCTTTCGCTAGGCAATTCCACCGGGGTAGTGTATAAGCCAGGAAAGTTCCCCACCATTCCCCAGCTTACATTAGCATCCCTAGAAGTGCACGCTTGCACAGGAATGGTAATTAATACAACTTTGCCCTTCTCTTGCACCTTCCATCTGAGGGTTTCGGAGTTTTAGACACTACTGAATTGGGGCTCATACCCTCCTTATGAGACAGATGAGATGTTCACCCCCATGGGGAAACTGAGGCACATAGCAGTGCAGTGATTTGCCCAAGGTCACACAGCAAGTCGCTTTCAGACTGGTAGAGAGTCCAGGCCTATGCTTTGATCCCAAGAACTCTCCTTTTAAAAGGCTCAGAGACAGAAATTTGAGCTGGGGTTGGTAGTGCCTAAAGGGTGGATTTAATTCAGACCCATAAAATAGGGTGTAGAGACTGCTGTGCCCTTGGGAGCTTTGGGAGGGGAAAGTTGCCACTGTGCCCTCAGGAGCATTGCAAGAAGAAGAAGGGAGGGGACCATTGAACCTGGGACCCAGCAGAGCCAGGGTACACTCTCCCAAGGGCCTGTCCACAAGTGCTTCAGGAGCTTTTTGTCTCTTCCTCACCTTCAGCTCTCTCTGCCTCATTCCCTTTTAGCTCCATTGCTGAATTTCTTCCTCTTTCTGCATCCATCTCAGGATCTGATTTTGATTACCTGCCATTAGAGCAGCCCCTCAATCCCACTGAAGCAGTAACCCCTAATGGATGGGCACAGAGCCATCACCCTGCTGGAGCGGATGCAGGTTCCATCTAAATGCTGGATCCATTCTGGTGCTCCCTGAGCACAGCCTGACTATACTACCAGATTGTGTGCTGTTTTTTCTTATGTGGCCTGATGTCCACTAGAGACTGAACTGAGTTCACTAACTTACAACTGCAGTGAACTATGTAAATCTAATTCAAGGAGTCAGCTCTAAGGAGTCTTCTGCTTCCTTGGCATTCTGCCAATAAAAAGCTCAACTAATCCTGGACTGGCACCAATGTAGAGCTCAGAGAAACTTGAATAAGCACCACAGAAGGTCCAGCCACACTGGCCTTTTCCTTGCAGCTTGTCACCATCGTTCACTGTGTGGTATTGGGTTATCGTGCTGGAAACAGACAATAGGCTGGAACTATCCAGCCAGATTCTCTCTGAGGCCAGCACATTAACATGGCTTCCCTAATTTATCACAACAGGTGTGTATTTTTCTGGGGTGCAGTGGTGATTTCACCAGGTATGCTCAAAATCCCTAATGCCGGAATTCAGATCATGGGTAGCTTTAAAGGGATACTTGCAGCAGAGTCAAGGGCTGGGGAGATTTCCTGTGTAAATGCCTCCACTTATTGGGGAAAGGTGCTGGACTGACAGCCCCAGAAACCAAAGTCCACCATATGTGAGGACGGGAGTAGCAGACAGCAGCAGTGCAATTCTCCTGCACACCCCCACTGCCTATGCCAGCATGCCTCCTGTCTGACCTGGAGGGGGCCCCTACCCCCTTAAGAGTGAGAGAGTAGACCAGCATCAAAGCACATTTCACACTGGCCACTGAAGTAAAGGTCTCTTCTAATGACCTACGAATGAAGGCTGACACTCAGAGCCTTTCTTAAAAAATCTTGGTGCATTTTACCCGGTGATTGGCTGTAATGTTTTACTGGGGTTTGTAGCTGGTGATGCCGCCTTTGAAATAATTAATACACTTTTAGCACCTGGGCAGTTGCAAAGAGTAATGTATTCGCAAAAAGAAAAGGAGGACTTGTGGCACCTTAGAGACTAACCAATTTATTTGAGCATGAGCTTTGCATCCGATGAAGTGAGCTGTAGCTCACGAAAGCTTATGCTCAAATAAATTGGTTAGTCTCTAAGGTGCCACAAGTACTCCTGTTCTTTTTGCGAATACAGACTAACACGGCTGTTACTCTGAAGAGCGTAATGTATGATACCTAGTAGCAAGGCAGGTGCAGGCTCCTTGGCACTGATTGCCTGGTACACTCAGCCGCAGCCAGGGGGATCACATCTTTCAGTTTTGATGGCCTTAGAGCGTCAAACAGAAAGGTTATACTTATACTTCATGTGATAATGAATAAAAAGCCTAAATCTGGCCCATGAAAATGAATGAGTTCTCTCTAAAGTGCTTCAATATTGGGATGCATCTAAATCAAATTATTCAGTGTGGGGTAAATTTCCACCACTGCGTTAGCAGCTTTTCCTAAATATTAACTGTGTATGATTCCAAGCTGAATACCCTTCAGAGTTATTTAAGAGGTTCTCATGTTTCCATTTTGATGATATGTTTCTAAATTATACATTAAACTTCTCAGGGTGAGTAATGCCTCACAGCTTCCCCATGTCAGACTTAATGTTACTTACTCAACTGCAGCTTCATGTTTACATGGAGAAGGCGAACACACTGCTTTTCTCTTCCATTTATCTTCACATACAGTGCTAGGATAGAAACAAAAGCCTGAGACATGTAACCATTATTTGTGTTCTCTGGTGTTTCCGAGGCTTGGCACACACTAACAGTTGGCATGTTACTGCTTAAGTCACTTTGCCATCTGTCCTATCCTTTTTCTGGCTTTTGGGTTCTGATCCAGTTTATCCGATAATTTGTCTTAGGGGATTCAGAGTTGTTTCTAATATTTTGGAACTAATCAGCTCTGTATCCCAAGACTCAAAGGGCCTGGTTCTCCTCTCACCATCCCTGGTGTGAATCAAGGGTAATTCCACTGAAGTAATTCGAGTTACAGGAGCATAAATCTTGTGTATGTGCAAAGAGAATCAGGCCCAAAACTTTCTCTTGTGTGGAAGCAATAGAAACGCTCAGCATTAGAACTAAAGAAGTGGAGATAGGGAGAGCAGAACTGTTGTCATCACAAAGCTCTCCTCTCTTAAGAGTACGTAATTTAGGGTGAATTTCAGATGTGTTTTTCTGTCTTTCTAACGCTTTATTTCTGAAGCACAGACATGGTATATATTTTGTGAAAGCTTGTTTCATGTTTTCGGTGATTTGAGCATTGCAATCAGAGCCAGAATCTGCAGCACGCTTTGCACCACAAGTGTCTGCTCTGGCACTGCATAAAGAGGGCACCAGTTGGGGGAGCGCAGTGTGGAACTTTATGCTTCCTTTACACGCACTCTGTGCAGCACCCCAGAGTCCGGGTTATCATTGGCAGGATTTTTGCTACCTTTGAAAATTCAGTCTGATTGCCAACTGGTAGTGAAAGGCCTGTTGGGGGATGAAGAAAGGACCCAGCCCCTTGGACAACTACCATGAATTTGCCAGCTCCATAGGGGAGGCAACTGGTTTAAACTAAAATATTAGTGTGCTAAGCCAGAGTGCTGCAGTGAAATGTTACCTTCTTCTTGGAGATGGTTGTCCCAGTGTCCTTTTTCTGGAGCTGGAAGGAGTGGTGCAGCCATGGCACTTTTCCCTTCAATGTGTGGAGAGTATTGGGTTTGGGACTAGGGCAGTTATGCCA
The DNA here is from genome assembly GCF_965140295.1 of Lepidochelys olivacea. Taxonomy (NCBI): domain Eukaryota; kingdom Metazoa; phylum Chordata; order Testudines; family Cheloniidae; genus Lepidochelys; species Lepidochelys olivacea. The sequence continues at coordinate 30,155,609 of NC_140428.1, forward strand.
CTCACCAATACGATGGCAGCTGGGTCAGACTGCAAGCTCCATGCATGATTTCTGGAGAAGGAGATGAAAGAAATCCCTGATAGTGTTTACCTAAACCAGCTCTGTGCTTGGCTGACAGCAGAAAGAGGTTTGCATGAATTTTACTCAAGGTGGTGATGGCTGAGTGGGGCTGGGGAAGCTGTGCTTGAGTGGGCTTTTCTTCTGTTCTTATTCCAGACATGCTGAGCTTGGAACTGAGTAAATGCTCGTATCTCTGGCATCTGGGTGGTGGAGTGTTGGCATATCTCACTCTGTGTGTTGCTATAGCATCTCTAGCAGCTGCATTTGGCACAAGCTGTGGCAGTTTCCATGGTCACTGGCCCTTGACCAATGCAGAATCCTGTGTAAAGTGCAATTTGTACTGTTCCCATCATCATTAGCATAGGCTAAACCCTGCCCCACCTCCTGAAAAACAAAAAGGGTAGGTACAGCCTGACCATGCAAAGCATTCATGGGGAAAGACAAAAACAAAGCCAGTGAATTCAGACAAATGCTTTAAGACCCTCTTCCAGTTCTTTATACAGTGTGAGACTTACTCTCTACACAGGTATCACCTATCTTCATATGGATATAAGAACATTTTACTTTGCTCTTCTCCCCGCCTCCCCCCCAGCAATACATTCATGGGGCTCCTCACATATACTCAGCCCACCACCAACAGTGCCACTAACAGCAATACCAGATGTAGAGGTAGAGGGATGGGGCTGCATGGGTCTTACTTTGCAAAGCTCTATGGGGAGCTTAGAAAGGAGGAGGAGGGAGCGATACAGTCAACTTGCTGGACCTTGTTGCACGGTAATTCTATTTCGGGAGTCACTCTGATACTTGGGTGATGGGCACCGTAAGCACCTAGAGAGAGAGAGAGAGAGGATTGGTTGTGGGTATACAACAGGGCATGCTTCAAGTACATCTTGTATGTGTGTTTGTGTATATATGTAAGCAGGGTCTGAATGAACTCTCCCCTGACAGCTAGCTGGGAGGGGGAAAGACTTCAGGAGCAAACTGTATTTACATGAACACACCTACTCTGCCAAGATATCCAGAAGTTAGAGTGGTGTTGCTCAAAGTGATCAGCTTTGACTGGCATTGGGTTACAAATCACTTTAGTACCGAATGTAGGGGTAGTGAAATGGTGTTATCAGTGTTGTTGTCTTTATTGTGTTGGAGCAGAACTGTGCTTAATCTGTCCCAAATGAGGGGGTCCCCTCAGGTGAAAGGACCTTGTTAAGCCAAGGGCTTGAATGCCAGACCCCTGTGAAAGTAAGAGGGGTCGAAACAGGTGTCCCATCCAGGAGGTATGGACTCTCCCTAAAGGTCTGTAGTCTGATTTAACCGTTTCCTCCCTACTCTGTCCTACAGTTCAAAGATAGAGCTAAATAGGCTTCTTTAGGAGCCTTTTGTTATGTTAATTACTTGGTGAGAGCTGAAATCACTTGTGGTGGGGCAGAGTTTCTATCCAGCCTGCTGAGAGCTAAAAATCACTGAGACTGACCTACAGAGGTCACAGCAGAGAGGCATGTGGCAGCATGAGGTGACTTACGGGTGGCCAATGAAAGTAGCGATCAGTTGGCGAGCAGTCATCAGGGTGGCCAGGTGGCGAGAAACAGTGGCTGGCAGGGTGGCCAGGCAGTGAAGAACAGCAGCCGGTGAGGTGGCCAGCCAGAGCAAGTGCTCAGATGGTAGAGCAAGCCAGGTGTCTTCTTCCCTGAATGGAAGGTGAACTCACACAGATGCACTTCTGAACACTGGGTCCTCACTGACCAAGGACAGCCACTGCAAGTGGGGTATGGTGAGGGAGCAGAGAAGGCACAGTTAAGGAACTTTTGGTTATAGAACTCAAGAACATGAGGTAGAAGACTCTGCCCCATGCACTCTGGGGTGGGTGTCCTGCTCACAGTTTTAGGTTTATAAATCCTGCTTTGGCATTTTCCCTAATTAATGTCAGGTGACTTCCCTCCTTTCATTAAAAGTTTCTTTGGTACACTCAGACTCTGTGATTGCAAGTGGGGAAGTATTGCCTTTCAGAGGCACCTATGGGTGGTGTGTAATTTTCCCAGCTTACTGGGTGGGGGCTTGAGACAGTTCAGTGTTGTATTGTTGAAAAGGAACCCCTAGATATTGAACCCAGCCCTGGTTGCTGTCAGCTCCACCTGGATATATATATGTAATATCATCCTCATTTGTTTACCCCAGTGAAAGATCCTTGGAAAGCACTCTATTTGCTTAGGTTCATTCTTCTTTTCTGTATGACCCAGACACCTAGCTGCAGATTAATCTGGCACTCATCAGTGGATTGACCAAACTATTCAGTGTATATGAAAAAAGGTCCTCAAAAGGCTTTTCACACAAAAAAATGATCACGGCAATTTATTATCTCTGTAAATGTTGTCTTTAGTTGACAAGAGGCTGATAGGGTGTTTGTTGTGATTTTAGGTGCTAGAGACCTCTGAATATGTTGCTTCCCCCTCCCCTCCCCACCCCCCACCCCCCCCCCCCGGCCACTACATCTGGAGACTGTTGGTGTTTGGTTAAGTGCAGCTTTAAAATTGAAAACCAAGCAATTTACCTTCAATGGCTTTTCAGAATTTTGTGCGACAAGACACAGTTAAGAAGAAATAGATCCCTTTCCATTTTAAGTGCTACATATTAACATTGGTTTCCTCAGTGAGATTAGTGGGTTGAGCTGTTGGAATTCAGCTCCTGCTCTCACCTTACAAAAACGACTTCTTTTCTCTAGGTACTCATGGTGAGCTTGTTTCTAGGGCTACATCAATTTGTTCTGTAATGTTGGTGTTACACAAAGATGGAAAGGAAGGAATTCCTAACTCTAGCTTTCTGTCTTCCAGCCTCCTTGTAATGTGCTTCCTTTTTTATTTCTTGTACTGGATTTTAAATAATTCAGTCCCAAGAAACCTAGTGAAGTTCCCTGTGTTCCGATATTGATGCTGTCTACCTGTGATCTATCTGCTTCTTTGGCCCCATTACTTTAACATACGGATGGTCTGTAATTCTGATGCTGTTTCAAGCACCATTTACATTATGTTCAACTTCATTTTCCTCTGATGTATAAATGATTTGATCCATTTTTTAGGGTGCAGTGCTGCTCACTAGCCACACTCCCACTATTTTTCCTTTGCTGTTTTCCTTTGTAGAAATTAGTAGATATATGTGTGAATCAATACTGCTCTTTCACTAAATGCAACCTTTCAAACCTCAAAATCTGAGCGTTTTCTTCTGAGCTGCAGCATGTTCCTACTATTTGTGTCACCCCAGCACCTTGTTATGTTTACATTTCTATGACAAAACACTGTATGTTTTCAGCAAAATTAATCAGGGTAATTATGTATGATTTTCAATGTCGGGTTCAGCTCAAATGCTGATTTGGAATGGCCATTAGCCCCATCAAAGGCAGTGAGAATAGAGAGCTCGTCTGGTTGTGCCTCAGACTGGTTTTCTTTAAGGTTTTGAAAGATGCCATTTCTCTCTATTTATGAATTTAACTTGTGCTGTGCAGCCCCCAGTATTAATGTTGAATTGAGATACCATTGTGATAGTGTTTAAACTAGGTTGCTGTGCACTGGTTTGTTTTAAGTCGTCGTCTCTTTGCTCTTGTTTGCGCAGGCTGCCATTATTCAGATAGGATAAAGCTGTGCTGTGTGACGTGATTTGCAGCATCTCTGCACCTTTCTGTTTGGCTAACGTTACATGAAGTGAAATCTTGAAATTAAGCTTCAATCTATTCTCTGGTCCCTGAGCCTTCAGCTTCTAAATTCTCCTAAAAAACTGTCACCCATTCTTGTTGCAATATATGTAAACACTAGAGTTTCTTGAAACAGCATCCGCCAACTGAAATGCCTGCCTGCGCATTCCTCTCTCATTGCAGCGCCTGCCATAAAGTCATTGCACATTTGCAAGGATTAACCATGCTTGACAGGCTGTGGTCATAAAAGGACACAGAGTGGAATGAGTACTGAAACTTAATATGCTCATCATCACATCAGTAGCTATTGTCTGCAAGTTGCGCTGTATTGGAGCTTGCTTGTAAGTCACTAAACTACAAATTGGGAATAGTGCATAAAAATCCTAGATAGAAACAAAAAACCAATTCAGGAGCTGGAGCACCCGAAAACGGAATGACTCTGAAAGCCCCAGACAGAAGGGAGCCTGATCGGCACGAGGTCTAACGGAGCGTGCACCAGGAAGCGCTGACTCCTGAGGCTGCATTAGCAGAGCTTTGCATGGGAGTTGCTTGACAGCAATCCAGGAAGGGAATGCACTTGTGTGTGGCCATATGCTCATCCACACAAACCATTGTGCCTCACAGATTTACAGTAGGTGAATGGATTACCTGGGTGGAAAGTGAGCAAAAGCGGATGATACAGGCATGTATGCACCAGTACTTTTCAATTTTAAAACTGGGTTGGCAACTACAAAAAGTCACATGCAATTATAGGTGAATGAAACATCCAGTAATTAGGTGAAGCGTCCATATGGATTGCTTAACGTAGAGCTCGTAAAAGAGAGCACTACCTTGTGACACAGAGAGCTGGATGTTGTAGCAATGGAGAGAAAGAACAGTCATGCTTCTTGCATTCATGTTAACGACTCTCAGCCTACATGCAGCCTGCAGCCCAGCACTGGAATAACCTCACTATTGGTCTAAGTGGCCCAAATCTGTTGATTTTAAAGTTGAGTTTTCCCTATTTATTAGCCCTTCCTCCTTCTTTCTCTCATTCAGTCTTTACTTTTACTTTCATTTTAGCTGTTTTAATCCTTAAAATGAGTCACAGGTGCCCTCCAAATGGGTGTTCCCCTGGCACGTACACACAACTTTCAGTGCTTGAACTGGGGGGAAATGTGACAGCAATTGCAAACATGGGGCCTGCCATAACATCAATAACATTACATCAAGAAAAGAAAAGCTGTAAATTGCAGAAGGGTTTCTCATTTTCCAAGGATTTATAGCACGAGGAGTTTCTCTCTCACACACACATGTCTCTCCCTCAGCCCCCTAAACACAAGAATAGAGCTGCTTCCTTTGGCCTCTGAGAGGGTCTTTCTGCCTTTTTCAGATTTGATGGGACTAGTTTTAAACACAGATTTCCTTTCTTGCACTGAGCCAAAGCATTATTGTCAATAGGGATGCCAACTTTCTAATCGCAAAAAACCGAACGCCCCCTGCCCCACTCCCTTCCCTGCCCCACTCCCTTCCCTGCCCTGAGGTCCCACCCCTCTGTTCACTCCATCCCCCGCTCCCTCTGTCACTCACTGTCCCCCACCCTCACTCACTTTCACCAGGTTAGAGCAGGGGGTTGGGGTGCGGGAGGGGGATGAGGGCTACAGCTCGGGGTGAGAGTGCTGGGGTGAGGCTTGGGATGTGGGAGAGGGCTCCGGGCTGGGGCAGCAGGTGGGGATGCAGGGGAGGTATGGGCCCTGGGCTGGGGGTGCGGGCTCCAGGTGGGGCCAGAAATGAGGGGCTCAGGGTGCTCCGGGCTGGGGCAGGGGACTAGGGTGCAAGGGGGGTGCAGGCTCCATCTGGGGGTGCAGGCTCTGGGGTGGAGCCAGGAATGAGGGGTTTGGAGTGCAGGACGGGGCTCTGGGCTGAGGGGTTCGGAGTGCAGGAGGGGGTAAGGGCTCTGGTTGGGCGGTGGGTTCTAGGGTGAAAGCTGGGGATGAGGGGTTTGGGGTGCAGGAGAGGGCTCCGGGCTGGGGCAGGGGGTTGGGGCGTGGAGCGTGGTGAGGTCTCCGGCTGGGAGTGTGGGCTCTGGAGTGGGGTCAGGGGGGTGCAGGCGCGGGGTTCAGGGCTGGGGCAGGGGGTTGGGGTGTTGGGTGGGTTTGGGGTGCAGGCTCTGGGAGGAGTTTGGGTGCAGGAAGGACTCCGGGCTGGGGCAGCGAGTTAGGGTGCGGAAGGTGGTGCGGGGTCCCAGCGACGCTTACCATGGCTTCCAGGAAGTGGCCGCCAGGTCCCTGCGGCTCCTAGGCAGAGACGCAGTCAGGGAGCCTCCGCACGCTGCCCTGCCTCCGCAGCTCCCATTGGTTGCGGTTTCTGGGTAATGGGGGCAGCTGCTTAGCCAGAACATGGGGCATGGACAGCGCGTGGAGCCTCCCTGGCCGCCCATGCGACCAAGGCCCACTAGGACCTGGCGGTCACTTCCAGGAGTCACACGGAGCTAGGGCAGGCAAGAAGCCTGCCTTAGCCTCAGGTCCCCGCTGCACCACCGACTGGACTTTTAATGGTCCGGTCGGCATCACCGATGGGGGCCGCCAGGGTCTCTTTTCGACCAGGCTTTCCGGTCGAAAACAGGACGCCTGGCAAACCTAATTGTCAGTATTCTAGAACTGAGTTCAGTTGAGCTACACTGATTTACACCAGCTGAGGATGCAACACAGTAAAATGGGTTTAACCCAGATCCCTGTAGTATCTCACTAGATATATTCCCCTACTTTAGGACCTCACCATTTATCATTACCATTTGTTTATGATTTCCCATCCACTTTTCAATCCATATAACCTTGTTGAGATCCAAGTCATTTTTAATTGATTTTGTGAGGCCTCATAGCAAATACTTTCCAGTATCTCCATATAGTACAACTACTTGGTAACTTAATCTGTTTATTTTGTGATTCTGTTAAAAAAGAAAATCAAGCCTGTCTGGCACAACTTGTAAATGTGGGGCTGTGGCAGAATGAGGCCATATGTTCAGTACTGGTGTTTGTTTACATACAGTGCAGTGATAGTCATATCCAAAACAATGGCTTTGTTCAAAGAGGAAGTTAATATGGGAGGTAGTATTCTAAAGTAGAGCATTGGGGAAGCTGTTCAATGGGCTTTCAACTGACAGACCAGCAGTGCTACACTGGCTAGTGAGCATATGGGCAAACAGCTGGTCCCTAAAAGACCTTTTCTGTATTGGGCAAAAGCATCGCCGTCAGAAACCTATTCACTAAAACAATGCTGAACATAAGTGTGAACAAGGGGTGTTGTGTTTAAAAACACATTCGCTGTTTGTGCTTATCTCTCAGCTAAAACATGTTAATATGTTTTCTTACACGAGTGTGCCCTGGGGTCAGCCATCAGTTGCTGACACATTTTTAAACAGGATTGTACTTATGCACACCAAGGGCAAAATCATGTTTCCCCCTGGTGTTCTAGTTAAAGCATAAATAAAGCATTTCTGACCTGATGCATTTCCCAGCATAGATAATGCCCAGCAGAACTTTCTTATGAACAGCTCTCTTGAAATTCAAGTGTATACTAACGTATCTGCTGCTTGCCATCTAAGACAACTAACTACAGTACGAGGCTTCCTATCAGCCATTGAGCTCCCAAACAGGCAAGATCCAGAGACAAGGCATGGACCCAAGACTGTTCATTCTACTTTTACTGCCAGTAACCTTCCCCTAGAGAAAGTTCTGTTGTGGAAGCAAATTCTTTCCTCCACTTCCCTTGACTTACCTCCAGTCTGGGATCCATTTCTCCCCCCAAATGCACACGTACAGTCCTGTGTCACAATGAGTGAGTCCTCAGCTGAGGAACAGTGGGTCGGATGCACTTCCAGGCTCATCAGTACAGTTGGACAGTGGGAGCACATCAGAGTGATAGACAGGCTTTCCGTCTCCCCATGTTAAATGTGCATCTTCTTTAGCACTCCTGACCCCTTTCCCCAGAAATAAAATAGTAGACCAAAGAATGACAGGTGCCTTTACATCTTGTGTCCTGAAAGTGCTTTACAACCACTAGCCAAGTAAAAGGGGAAGGGTATGTGAACTTGTCCTGGTATTAACAGAGAACAGACTTCATACTCCCTTTGGAGCCAACTGTTCTGTATTTCAGCAGAGGGAAACTTGAACTCATTGAGAACTACTTAGCCCCCTTACTTTAGCAAGTTTTTTTCTTGTGAAGCTCTTCAGAGCAGGGAGCACTTTAAAGATGACAGGATTCAAGAGAGATTAATTTGTTATTGTAGTCCTTTGGAAAGTGCAATTGCACAGAAATGAAGCTCCTGGGTCGTAACGAAGTTCAGATCAATTAAAACAATTTACTTTGTTGCTAATGATTTCAGACCATTGTAATTTATTGGTGAGTAAATGACTTCAAAAGCACATTCATTCAGTGACTGCACAGAGGGAATTTTAACAAGTTCTTGGATAAATTAAGTCTAGAATTTGGTAACAGACTTCTATTGTACAACATTTAGAGTAGGCCTGTCACACAACTTTAAGGGCTTCAAAGTTTCAGAAAACAATTACAACTAATCAGTTCTTCAGTGACTAAAGAAATGCAAATAATAAGGGTAGTTATTGGGCTGGGCTGGACTTGTGAACAGCCAACTAGTTAAAAACAACTCTTGTTCCTTGCAAAAGTTGAGTATCTGATCTCCTCACTCATTCCCTGGCAACTGGAAGCAACACAAGTTGTGTGTGACTGACACTATTATGTCATAGAGTACATTACATTTCGGGGGTTTAGATTCGTAATATTCACTAGTGCTTCCTGATGTAATGATTTTCGACATTATTTCAACATTGAAGTGACTTCAGGCTTTGTTGAGCCCTAATCAGGACTGACAAGAAAATTCCAGTACGGAACCTTATTCCCTGAGAAACTGTATTGAGGAAGTTTATCCTGACTTTGGCCATGTCTACACTATGAAATTAGGTCGAATTTATACAAGTCGGTTTCGTAGAAAGCTTTTTTATACAGTCGATTGTGTGTGTCCCCACACAAATGCACTAAGTGCATTTAGTCAGCGGAGTGCATCCACAAGTACCGAGGCAACCATCGACTTCCGGAGCGTTGCACTGTGGGTAGCTATCCCACAGTTCCCTCAGTCTCCACCACCCATTTGAATTCTGGGTAGAAATCCCAATGCCTGATGGGGCAAAAACATTGTTGCGGGTGGTTCTGGGTACATGTCGTCAGGCACCCCCTTCCATCTCCCTCCACGAAAGCAACGGCAGACAATCGTTTTGCGCCTTTTTTCCTGGGTTACCCATGCAGACGCCATACCACGGCAAGCATGGAGCCTGCTCAGCTCACCGTCACCGTACGTCTCCTGGGTGCTGGCAGACGTGGTACTGCATTGCTTCACAGCAGCAGCTCATTGCCTTTTGGCAGCAGACAGTGCAGTATGACTGGTAGCCATCGTCGCCGTACTCCAGGGTGCTCTTTTAGCCGACCTCGGTGAGGTCGGTCGGGGCGCCTGGGCAGACATAGGAGTGACTCAGCCAGGTCATTTCCCTTTTAAGTTTCGTCTCATGGTGATTCAGTCCTGCCGGCAGTCCTACTGCACCGTCTTCTAACGAGCAGCCAGGAGACGACGATGGCCAGCAGTCCTATTGCACTGTCTGCTGCCAGCAAGATGTATAAAGATAGATGAAGTGGATCAAAACTAGAAATAGACCAGATTTGTTTTGTATTCATTTTCTCCTCCCTTCCTCCCTCCCTCCTTGAAATGAACGGCCTGCTAAACCCAGGGTTTTGAGTTCTATCCTTGAGGGGGCCATTCTGTTTCTCCTTGATGCAAAGCCACCCCCTTTGTTGGTTTTAATTCCCTGTAAGCCAATCCTGTAAGCCATGTCGTCAGTCGCCCCTCCCTCCGTCAGGGCAACAGCAGACAATCGTTTCGCACCTTTTTTCAGCGCAGACGCTATAGCAATGGGAACATGGAGCCCGCTCAGATCACCGCAGCGATTATGAGCGCTATAAACACCGCGCGCGTTATCCAGCAGGATATGCAAAACCATAACCTGCAAGAAAAGTGAAACCAAGCGAGGAGGAGGCGGTGGTGACAAGAGTGATGAGGACATGGACATAGACTTCTCACAAAGTACAGGTCCCTGCAATGTGCACATTATGGTGTCAATTGGGCAGGTTCATGGCATGGAACGCCAATTCTGGGCCCGGGAAACAAGCACAGAGTGGTGGGACTGCATAGTGTTGCAGGTCTGGGATGATTCCCAGTGGCTGCGAAACTTTCGCATGCGTAAGGGCACTTTCATGGAACTTTGTGACTTGCTTTCCCCTGCCATGAAGCGCAAGAATACCAAGATGAGAGCAGCCCTCACAATTGAGAAGTGACTGGTGATAGCCCTGTGGAAGCTTGCAACACCAGACAGCTAGCAGTCAGTCGGGAATCAATTTGGAGTGGGCAAATCTACTGTGGGGGCTGCTGTGATGCAAGTAGCCAACGATATCACTGAGCTGCTGATATCAAGGGTAGTGACTCTGGGAAATGTGCAGGTCATAGTGGATGGCTTTGCTGCAATGGGATTTGCTAACTGTGGTGGGGCGACAGATGGAAGCCATATCCCTATCTTGGCACCGGAGCACTAAGGCAGCGAGTACATAAACTGAAAGGGGTACTTTTCAATAGTGCTGCAAGCTCTGGTGGATCACAAGGGATGTTTCACCAACATCAGCGTGGGATGGCTGGGAAAGGTACATGATGCTCACATCTTCAGGAACTCTGGTCTGTTTCAACAGCTGCAGCAAGGGACTTACTTTCCAGACCAGAAAATAACCATTGGGGATGTTGAAATGCATATAGTTATCCTTGGGGACCCAGCCTACCCCTTAATGCCCTGGCTCATGAAGCCGTACACAGGCAGCCTGGACAGTAGTCAGGAGCTGTTCAACTACAGGCTGAGCAAGTGCAGAATGGTGGCAGAATGTGCATTTGGACGTTTAAAAGCGCACTGGCGCAGTTTACTGACTCGGTTAGACAGTTTACTGACTCGGTTTATGGTGGGGAGGGAGGTTGAGGCAAATCGCCTGGCCACTGATTACATGCAGCCAGACACCAGGGCGGTTAGAAGAGCACAGGAGGGCGTGGTGCGCATCAGGGAAGCTTTGAAAACTAGTTTCGGGAATGGCCAGGCTACGGTGTGAAAGTTCTGTTTGTTTCTCCTTGATGGACCCCCCTCCCCAGTTTCACCCTCCCTTCCCCACTTCGATCACCACTTGCAGAGGCAATAGTCATTGTTGCTTCACATTCATTCATTCTTTATTTATTCATCACACAAATAGGGGGATAACTGCCAAGATAGCCCGGGAGGGGTGGTGGAGGAGGGAAGGACAAGGCAACACAGCACTTTAAAACTTATTGAATGCCAACCTTCTGTTGCTTGGGCAATGCTCTGGGGTGGAGTGGCTGGGTGACCGGAGGCCCCCCCACCACATTCTTGGGCGTCTAGGTGAGGAGGCTATGGAACTTGGGAAGGAGGGCAGTTGGTTACACAGGGGCTGTAGCGGCGGACTGTGCTCCTGCTGCCTTTCCTGCAGTTCAACCATACGCTGGAGCATATGAGTTTGATCCTCCAGCAGCCTGAGCATTGCAATACTCTTGCCTTCTTTCAGCAAGCTGATGCCACCTACCATCTCCAGCCCGCCACCTCTCCTCACTGTCATATTGTGTTTTCCTGCACTCTGAGATTGTCTGCCTCCACGTATTTTGCTGGTCTCCACTGGGCTAGGGGCTCTGCCTTTTGTACTTCCTGCACCGCCACTCAACTTCCACTGGGAGGGCCAGGCCCGGCTGGACTCCACCCAGCTGGGCGGAGAGAGTGGTCCCTCCCCCTCTGGCTCAGAGGGAGGCCACACCGCCTCACTACAGTCTTTAATTATTTTCTTAATTAGTTCAGTTGAAGAAATAGTTTTCCTCCTGGCTAGCAATTTTTCATTGCTGCATTACAATGGACTGTGGTACTCCTACCACTTTATGTGTATCACCTCCCTTTACAGTGACTTTTTTCCATGAGTAGCCTCGTGACTTACAACTATGTTTCTGGGAAATTACAAAGAAATGTATGGTGGTTGTAGTGCAGTAGGGCACTGGAGAATGTTGGCAACTGAGACTGCCTGTGCACATCACAGACTGCCCTATGTGAGGTCATGGTACAAAGAGAGAGGCAAAATCACACTTTGGGTTTATTCAGAAGACAGCACTATCCCAGTCAAAAGATCAAGGCCTGTCAGATAGAGTCAGATTCACCTCAACTAACCAGCTAAACCAAATGACAATGCTTCATCTCTTTTACTTGGCACCAATTTCAGTATTTACTTAAAAATTGTAGTTTGCTATCTCTAGCTACCTGCAAGAAGTGTGAGGCATCAGGCTGTGTCACAGGGCAGCATAGCAATGAGGTGCTGAAGCCGTGTTGAAGTGTCAGGGTTTCACATAATGGGCTTAAGGTTAAGGCAGGGCTTCTCAAACTGTTTCTCAGTGTGAACTGCATCATAATAAAGAGATCAGCTCATGCACACCTCAGCTCCCATGTGCAATCACATGGACTCTCTCTCCCATTATTTGTCAGATAAAATCTCTGTGGCATCTACAGCAATTGCTTACATGGAGAAGTGATATGAGGAAGTTGATATAACTTTAGTCCCTGTAATGCAGATGGTAAGAAGGTGAGCCAGCACCATGTAAATAGCCAGCTCTCCACAGACTACTGCATGTTGCAAGTTGGGAACCACTGGGTTCAAGTGTCAAAGGTGAAGAGAAGCCTACAGTGCCTCACTAAGAGAACTGCAAAACCAAATAATTAGATTGTTCTGCCCATGTGTCTTTAGCAGAGGTATAAAATAATCATTAATAGAGAACAGGTGGGATCAGCATTTTGAGGATTTTGGATGGAAAGCCACTATATCTATGTACAGATTGAGTAACGTTGTTGTTCGGCATGGCGGTTAAAGAGTATTTAATGTGCAGTTATTTCCTTCGGTGTTAAATAATAATTATTGGTTGCAGGTGTATTTTTGTAGCTATCTTTTGAAATAGTCCTTTTATAGAGGGATTTAGCAAAGAGCATAAAGCTTAAAATTAAGAGTCAGTGTTAGTTTTCTCAGGGTCACTTATCCAGTGGACAACCCTGATACAGCTTCAGTTTGCCCACTTGGTAAAATTGGCTGTCACATGCCAGGGACAGCCAGATCTGTCAAGCCCCACACAGTTTTCCTTTATTAGTTCTATTGGTTTTATTGCCTTTCTGGAGCTCCAAGCGTTGATGGTTGTTTAGTAACAAGCACCTGGAAAATCATTCAAGTTGACAGTGCACTTTTAAATTCCATTTTTTCCTTGTTTCTGTATCTATAAAATAGGATGACTAGATGACACAGTGAACTTGGTGGGGAATTTGTGATACTGAAAACAATGTCTGCCTTTCACTGTAGTCCAAATATCATCCAAACACAATAGTATATGCACTTGGGATAATTTTACATGTAACTCTGCAAACCTCAGCTATTTGAGGTGTGTTTAATACCTTCCTGTCTTGCATGTAACAGAAATATTATTTCTGTGAAATGTGGGGATTTCAGACCTGATGATGGACTGGGATCAGAAACACCTAATCTGCCCATACAACATCAAAATGATGATTGGGGCTGGCAAGCTTGGTAGTGATAATGTGATGGATGCATTCCTGGGATCCACCAAGGTCCGGATCTTGCCTTGTTCATTGCATTACATGCAGGCAGCACCATGCCTGAGAACAAAAGGAAAAAACACAGGAAAGGAGAAAGTGTCCTGCAGTGTCTCCTTCATATAAATGCCCTTTTCAGCCAAACAAACAATAGTAGGGAACTGAATCATAAAATCATAGAATATCAGGGTTGGAAGGGACCTCAGGACGTCATCTAGTCCAACCCCCTGCTCGAAGCAGGACCAATGCCCAACTAAATCATCCTAGCCAGGGCTTTGTCAAGCCTGACCTTAAAAACTTCTAAGGAAGTAGATTCCACCACCTCCCTAGGTAACGCATTCCAGTGCTTCACCACCCTCCTAGTGAAAAAGTTTTTCCTAATATCCACACTAAACCACGCCCACTGCAACTTGAGACCATTACTCCTCATTCTGTCATCTGCTACCACTGAGAACAGTCTAGATCCATCCTCTTTGGAATCCCCTTTCAGGTAGTTGAAAGCAGCTATCAAATCCCCCTTCATTCTTCTCTTCCGCAGACTAAACAAGCCCAGTTCCCTCAGCCTCTCTTCATAAGTCATGTGTTCCAGTCCCTTAATCTTTTTTGTTGCCCTCCGCTGGACACTTTCCAGTTTTTCCACATCCTTCTTGTAGTGTGGGGCTCAAAAGTGGACACAGTACTCCAGATGAGGCCTCATCAGTGTCAAATAGAGGGGAACGATCACGTCCCTCGATCTGCTGGCAATGCCCCTACTTATACATCCCAAAATGCCATTGGCCTTCTTGGCAACAAGGACACACTGTTGACTCATATCCAGCTTCTTGTCCACTGTAACCCCTAGGTCCTTTTCTGCAGAACTGCTGCCTAGCCATTCGGTCCCTAGTCTGTAGCGGTGCATGGGATTCCTCCGTCCTAAGTGCAGGACTCTGCACTTGTCCTTGTTGAACCTCATCAGATTTCTTTTGGCCCAATCCTCTAATTTGTCTAGGTCCCTCTGTATCCTATCCCTATCCTCCAGCGTATCTACCTCTCCTCCCAGTTTACTGCAAACTTGCTGAGGGTGCAATCCACTCCATCCTCCAGATCATTAATGAAAATATTGAGCAAAACCTGCCTGAGGACCGACCCTTGGGGCACTCCACTTGATACCAGCTGCCACTTAGACATGGAGCCAATGATCACTACCCGTTGAACCCGACAATCTAACCAGCTTTCAATGACAGCCTCACAAATCCTTTTGAGGAACATAGCAAGAAGAATGAACTCCGGCAAGTGTTAACAGTATAATTAGGTAGGCCAAGAAAGAATTTGAAAAAACAACTAGCAAAAGACACACAAACTAACAGTACAAAAAATGTAAAGTATATCAGAAGCAAGAAGCCTGTCAAACAATCGGTGGGGTCACTGGACTATCAGAGTGCTAAAGGAGCACTCAGGGAAGACAAGGCTGTTGCAGAGAAGCTAAATTAATTCTTTGCATCGGTCTTCACATCATCTTCAGTGAGGGAGTTTCCCACACCTGAGCTATTCTTTTTAGGTGACAAATCTGAGGATCTATCCTAAATTCCTAAACTGAGGTGTCAGTAGAGGAGGTTTTGGAACAGATTGGAACAAACTGATAAAACAGTAATAAATCACCAGGACCAGATTGTATTCACCAAAGAGTTCTGAAGGAACTCAAATATGAAATTGCAGAATTACCTACTATGGAATATAACCTATCGTTTAAATCAGCCTCTGTACCAGTTTTCTGGAGGATAGCAATGTAATGCGGATTTTTTTTAGAAGGCTGCAGAAGTGATCTTGGAAATTTCAGGCCAGTAAAGCCTAACTTCAGTACCAGACAAATTAGTTAAAACTATAGTGAAGAGAAGAATTATCAGGCACATTGATGAACATAAATGTGGGGAAGAGTCAAACACAACTTCTGTAAAGGGAAATCAAGCCTCACCAGTCTATTTGAATTCTTTGAGGACATCAGAAAGCATGTGGACAAGGGTGATCCAGTTAATACAGCGTACCTGGACTTTCAGAGATCCTTTGACAAGGTCCTGCACCAAAAGCAAAGTAAGGAGCCTGGAATAAGAAGGAAGGTCTTCTTATGGATAAATAACTGGTTAAAATGGGGCCAAAATTATAAATGGGTTCAAAATAAGAATTAGATAAGTTCATGGAGGATAGGTCCATCAATGGCTATTAGCTAAGAGGGTTAGGCATGCAACCCCATCTCTTGGTGTCCCTTAAACTTCTGACTGCCAGAAGCAGGGACTGGACTACAGGGGATGGATCACTCAATAATTGCCCGTTCTGTTCATTTCCTCTGAAGCATCTGGCACCATCCACTGTTGGAAGACAGCATACTGGGCTAGACGGACCATTGGACCAAACCAGTTTGGACTTGCTTATGTTTGTGTGCGTGTGTGAAGGTCTTGGATATAGTGGCTTTAATTTATTATCCTGCCAACCAGCAGACTGACTTGAGAAGGAAATAAGCACCAATTGTTTGAGAGAGAAATCTAGCATTAATTCATTAAGTGTTGGCTAGCTTTCTGATCACTTACATACTTCCAGGTGTAAGTCAGAGGGGTAGATTTACATGGAGGCAAGTTTTCCAGATTCATACAGTATTGAATAAGTTGAGGTGCAGTATGCATTGAGGGTCCTTCTGACTGTAACATCAATAATCATTCTGTATATCTTGAAGCATGGGGAAGAAAGGATCAGAGCCAGCTATAGTAGGGGATCTTCCCTGACATCTCTAGGTGTTTCATCATTAAATAGCCTCTGCATATCCAGAGAGAGACTGAGTTTTTTCACATAATACTTTCCATATAAGCAAAGCTCCAAGGTATCAAAAGCAAGAGGCATAAGTATTTTTGCTGCTTCTGGCATCATTGTGTTGCTTACTCTTTTACAGATCCTTTTAGTATTCCCTGATGTGGTAGAAAGAAAGTGTGTATAATAGGAAGTATTTCCCCTTAAAGTTCACAGGGGAGGGGGAGGAGGAGGAATAGGATGATATGGTCTCCATCACTTTTTAATAATACAGCTTGTTTGGTAACATTTGAGAGTACAGTGTCGATTCTGCCCTCAAGATGTGAATCAAGACAAGCTGCTAACTCAGTTCTCTGATTCTGTCATTTAAGGACTCAGTAGTAGTAGAGTAAATGCATCCGATGAAGTGAGCTGTAGCTCATGAAAGCTTATGCTCAAATAAATTTGTTAGTCTCTAAGGTGCCACAAGTACTCCTTTTCTTTTTGCAGATACAGACTAACATGGCTGCTACTCTGAAATCTGTCATTAGTAGTCTAGTGAGTTTTTGCTATGTAACTGCAGGAGAATAGTCAGTTTTACATTCACTTTCCATTTTTTGCTTTTCAAGAACACTGGATATCAGAAAAGTGACAGTATTGGGCTTATTCCAGCATTATTACTTCTGACTTCCCAAGTAACTGTTTCAAATGGATGGAGGACATTAACTAAGCGGGCAATATGATTTCAGTGGGTTGAGGTGAACATAACAGCTGTGCATGCCAGCAGCAGCATGTAAAGATTTTTGTTATTACAGAAACCTCTGAAGCAGATAATACCTGGAATTCCAGTGAGTTGAAACTTTATCTGATGTTTCTGCAGTTTCCTTTCACTCTGAAGCCAGAGGAGAATATGTCTGGCTCTGGGGGAGTAGACAAAGTAACACTGACTCCAGTATGTCACTTGCACCTGTAAGACAAGAAATCATTCACAACCATGTTTAAGTGGTGAGAGAAGCCCAATATGTTTGTAGAGAGCCTCCATTCTGTACACCCTAGGTGATGTTAGTGCTATAAATCTTCACTAGTTGCCCACTCTGGCAATATCATAGTGCAATGATTCATGACTGTACACAGACAGACACTTATGGTTGACGGCTACCTGTATATAAAAGGTCTTTGGGATAGAATGCATGACCTTTCACTCCAGAAGCACAGGTCTTTGTCTGGTGAGCTAAAAGAGCATCTCAGCCAGGAAAAGGAAATGATGAAACATGTAAGAATGCCTGGCCTGTATTCTGGTACCTTCCTATAGGGCGTTTTGTTGTGTGTGTATATACACACAAGACAGTTCTTTACAAGTAGTTAACCTTACCAAAAAAAAGACCTAGTGCTGAATTCTGCTCTCAGTTACACCTATATAGCCTTTTTATGTTGAATTGGGTTGCACAGGTACACCAAGAGCAGAATTTGTCCCTCGGAAAGGAAATGTGAAATGTTTGTGATCAAAGCAGAACATAAGTAAATGATGATCCACCTTACGATGAGGAAGGGTCTAGCAATAGCAGGGATGTTAGATATTACATAAGGACAAATGTAACTGTCGCTTCAGTAATGTGACACATCTAATAATAGATATTCAGATCAATTCTCTTGCTTTTATCTTTTCTTGAGGCTCAGCGTGATGAAAAGTGACCTATATAAATGGCTGATAAATGGCCAGAAACTTGCTGTATCTACTTTCTTTTGATTTTCTTAAACAATTACTGCTGGTACGTTGCAAATTCATGGTCAGGGAGCTTAAGTGGTTAGTGGAACTTTCCAGTCAAGCATTAAGGGGACTGGGTTGACCTGCCCTTGGGTGACCTCGCCAGCAAGAGTAAATACACTTTACAATGTAAGGGGAAGCAACAGCATTTTCTGTTATGATGGTTCATCAAGTTTCTCTTTTTCCCTTGGGTTCTGGGGTATTATTTGGTGTGTGCTGATCACACAGTGTATCTGCAGTGTATAGGGAAAAAACCTGTGAGATCACTGGGGGCTTCAATTTGAGTGACATATGCTGGAGGTCTTGTGCTGCCAGTACTAAAACATCCTTGGAATTTCTAAAGCGTATAGATGACGATTTCCTAACTCAACAAGTGTTTCATCCAACATAATGGAATTCTATATTAAACCTTGTCTTGAAAGATAAAGAGGAACTGATCATAGAACTAAAAATTAATGGTAGCTTAGGTACAAGGGATCATGATTTGATTACATTTATAATGTGGAAGCAGACTAAAGTCCAGACCAGTAATATACATATTTGGTACCGTAAAAGGGCCAATTTCACAAAGCTGAAAACATGAGCCAAATCAGGTGGTAAGAAGAATTTCATTAGAAAAATGTGAATGATAATTGGGAATTGTTTAAGAATATTTTACTAGACGCCCCACAAAACAAAATCCTACAATCAAGGAAGAAGTCTGTATTGGTTAAAAAAACAACCTGGTTTAGAGGGGAAGGAAAGGCAGCTCTCTATATATTATATATATATACACAACAAATGGAATAAAGAAGATGATGGTAGTAATGAATATAAATCAGAAGCTTGGAATTGTAGAAAATTGATAAGGGAAGCAAAGTGACACAAGGAGAAATCTGTGGCCAACAGAGTTAAGAACAATAAGAAGGAATTTTTAAAGTATGTTAGAAACAAAAAGAATTGTAGCAATGGTGTTTGTCCATAGAATGGTAGAATTATCAATAATAATACAGAAAAAACAGAAGTGTTCAAAAATATTTCTGGTCTGTATTTGTGGGGGGGGAAGGGTGATGAGTCCTATGATAACACTCTTTCCATTCCTTAGCATCTCAGGAAGATGTTAAACAACAGTTACTAAAGTTAGACATTTTAAAATCAGCAGGCCTAAATACCTTGCTTCCAAGAATTTTAAAAGAGCTGGTAGAGGAGGTCGCTGGACCATTGTGGATTTTTACTCAGTCGTGGAACACTGGGGAAGTTCCAGAAGACTAGAATAAAGCTAATGTTATGACAACACTTAAAAAGGGT
Source organism: Lepidochelys olivacea (assembly GCF_965140295.1). Classification (NCBI taxonomy): domain Eukaryota; kingdom Metazoa; phylum Chordata; order Testudines; family Cheloniidae; genus Lepidochelys; species Lepidochelys olivacea. Next base: position 30,174,879 of record NC_140428.1, read on the forward strand.
GATCGGCATGACCCAGGTAATTATAGACCCATCACTCTGACATTGGTCTGGGGCAAGATAATGGAGCATCTGATACAGGACTGGACTAATCAAGAATTAAAGGAGGGTAATATAATTATTGCCAATCAATGTGAGTTTATGGAAGACAGAGCCTATCAAAGTAAGTGAGTGAGTTTTTTATTGAGGCTACGAGTTTGATTGATAAAGGAAATATACTTAGACTTCTGAAAGGCATTTGACTTAGTACCACACAACATTTTGATTAGAAAACTAGAACAATATAAAATCAACATGGCACACATTAAATGGATTAAAAACTGGGTAACTGATAGATCTCAAAGTGTAACTGTAAATGAGCAAGTATGTTTCTAGTGGAGTCCCACAGGGATCTGTTCTTTGCCCAACACTTTTGAAAGTTTTTATCAATGACCTTGAAGAAAATATAAAATCATCACTGATAAAGTTTGTAGATGACATGTAAATTGGGGGTGGCAAATAATGAAAAGGACAGGTCATTGATACAGAGTGATCTAAATCGCTTGGTAAACTGGGTGAAAGGAAACAATATGCATTTTAATATGGCCAAATGTAAATGTGTACGTCTGGGAATAAAAAAAATGTAGGCCATACTTACAGGATGGGTGGAAGCAGTGGCTCTGAAAAAGATTTTTTTGGGGGCATGAGGGGTGTGGATAATGAGCTGAAAGTGAGTTCCCAGTGCAGTGCTATGGCCTGAAGGGTTAATGCAGTTTCTTAATGCATAAATGGGGAATCTTGAGTAGGAGTAGAGAGGTTATTTTACCTCTGTATTTGGCTCTGGAATACTGTGTCCTGTTCTGGTGCCCACAATTCAAGAAGGATGTTGATAAATTAGAGCAGGTTCAGAGAAGAGCCATGACATTGATTAAAGGATTAGAAAACCTGCTTTATAGTGATAGACACAAGGAGTTCAGTTTGTTCAGTTTAAAGAGAAAGCTAAGGGGTGACTTCATTGCAGTCTATAAGTACCTACCTAGGGAAGAAATATTTGATAATGAGCTCTTCAGTCTAGCAGAAAAAGGTATAATATGCTCCAAGGCTGGAAGTTGAAGCTAGACACATTCAGACTACAATAAGGCATACATTTTTAACAGTGAGAGTAATTAATCTTTGAAACAATTTACCAAGGTTCATGGTAGATTCTCCATCACTAACAATTTTTAAATCAAGACTGGGTTTTTTCACAAAAGATCTGCTCTAGGAATTATTTTGGGAAAGATTTGTGGTGTGTGTTGTACAGGAGATCAGACTAGATGATCACAGTAGTCTCTTCTGGCCTTGGAATCTAGGAGTCTGTGTCCAAGTTCTGCAGGGGTGAACTTTTAATTCTTACTCCTAATATTTCTCTTTGTCACTGCAGCGCTGAAGGACTTGTAACTATGAAAGAGAGAATCTGTACAATGATGCATTTGCAGACTTGAAACATGTTTAAGTTGCAGAAGAAAAACTAGTTTCTCCTTGTAGAACGTGCAAGAAGACTTTTGTCACCATTTATCAGCTATGGTCTGTGCACCAAAGAAAAGAGTGAAAGAACAGTATGTTTGGAAGGGCACAAAAAGGCACTGAGACCCTGACAATTAGGGGAGCAGCCAGTCTCTGACCTTCTTGGTTGAGATAGAAAGCCTTCAGGATGCCACCTGGCAGCAACCTCCATACAATCAATGCCTGGAGGACTCCTTAGCACTTTCTCAGTTATGTACATTGATTTGGTTGTGATATGTTTTTAAGGGAACCCTGATCTTGGTTCTCAGTGCAATGGAAGGTGACTGAATGTGTAGTCAGTACAATGTAAGGAGGAGTCTTTTAGCTCCTGGAATTCCTGTTGTTCTAACCTAGTGGTTAAAATTAGTGGTGGTTTCCATGCTGTCTTTACACAGGAGAGGTCAATTAGTTGGTCAGTGAATTATATTGATAGATCTAATTGTTTCTGGGCTCTCTAAGAAACAAAAGCTGTTTGCTAAGAAAAAGCCGGGATAGCTGTTTGTTCCTTGGAGTGACCTATTTCTTAGATGTTACTTTTGATTCAGAGTATGCTGAAGTCTAAAGGAACCCTTTGATCTATAGTTAGTTTCCTCAGTGTTCACTGACTGCAGAAGTTCTCCTGTTAAAGTTTAAACATTACCATGCAAAACTCTCGGTGTGCTGGTTGTGGTTAGATGTTTGGCTGCGTGTGTGTGTTCTCTCTGTGTGCTGCCGCAGCTCTGCACAGACAGCTGGCACAGCAGATCTTGAGCAAATCGCCCAATGACCACAAGATCCATTAAGGTACAAAGGCGGTTTGTCTGATTGTCAACAAAGCATGGTAATAGCACCTGGCAGACTCTATGAGGATACAAAGACATGTATGCCCATGATAAGGGATGCAGCTCAGTGAATGGCAGGACTTTCCATTCCCCCCTCAGCCAGACAAAGATACTCCCTCTGAGATACATCTTTATACCCTGATACAAACAAGTTACGTACTGCCTCTGGCATAGTTAGTTAGTGCCCCCTGATGTGGCTAGTTATTACTCATCACCTTATACATGTTGGTTCAATCAAAACGTCTCTAGTATGTACTGTCATCCTGACCTTATCTTTTAGGATGGATCAGTGTGTTCCTGTTATACTTGGGGAATGTTTTTGTACCATCCTTGATATTGGGATTTTCTGGTACCACTTGATAGCAAGATACGTTTGCGTGAGCACTCTGTGCCTAGCACTTCTTAGGAATGTGTATTTCTGCAATATCAGCCCTGTTCTTGCCAGAGTCTGTAAGCAGGTCCTCCTCATACCAGGTCTCTAATACAGGGCTTATGTCTCAGGCTCTTTTCCTACTACACTGGTTACTGCTCCAGTTCTGGGTTATCTCATAAATTAGCTGTGCATGTTGTTCCTTAAGTAGCTGATCAGTCAAAGAAAAAGTTACTTGTGTTGTTCAATGGTTGAGTCTGAAGCTGTTACTGTAATTAGGCATGGAACTAGGACCTGCCCCTTTAAGCTTTATAGGGTATACCCCTGTAACAGGTTGGACCCCCTGGGATGTCACCTAGTGTGCTGGGATGCCACTGAGGCAGACTATTCTGCCAGCCTGGGCCTCCTTTTACCTGGTCTTGCTGGGCTGGGCTCCCCAACCTTTTCCAGCCAAGCACATAAGCCGGGCCACACGCAGCTGCACAGACAGACACAGAGCTGCTCTGAGAAGGCTCAGCTTAAGGGGCTTGCCAGAGCACCCACATGTCCACCCTCCCCCCTTGGAGTACAAACCCAAAATTATGCGAAATTCGCCTCTTCCCTCAATGTGGAGGAGGGTATGCACAACTTCTCGCGCCCCCCGTTAGAAATCACATAAACTGGGTTATACTGTAAACCAGAAATAAATGTATTAACTATAACAGGTTAAGGAGGTAGCAGACAGAACAAGGCAGATTACTAAGAAAATAAAAGAGAGCGCGCAAACTAAGTTTAATACACTAAAGAAGCTGGTTACATGTAAATTCTCACCCTAAATGTGGATCTAATAATCTTCTTCACAGGCCAGACGCCCTTCCAACCTGGGTCCAGTTCTTTCCCACAATTCAGTCATAGTTGTTTCCAGCAATCATCTTGGGTGGGGCAGCAGGGGAGAACTGATGACCTGGATGACCTCACTCCCCACCCTTAAATAGGATTTGCATAAGGCAGGAGTCCTTTGTCTCCTATTTTGACACCCCCTCTCCCCCAGCTTCTCATGGAAAAGTACAGAATTCAAGATGGGTTCCAGTATCAGGTGACAAGGTCACATGCCTCTGTGGGGCCCCTGTAGCCATTCTTCACAGGCTGATCCTAAGCTCTTTTACAGTCCACTGTCTCTTGCTGATGGGTCATCAGCACTGTCTAGCTTTTTCATTGTTGTACCTGAAGTGTTAGCAGGGGGCGTCACACAAAGTAACACAGTTGAAATATAGATACATTGTCAATATTCCTAATTTCAGATACAGAAATGATCCATGCAATGATACCTTACAAGAGTTATATCACATAAAGCATATTTTAGTTATGTCATATTTCTACCACAAGCATATTTTCATAAAGAATATGGAGTATAATGTCACAACCACAACTAACACCATGTCATTTCTCCCAAGATTTCCAGAACTGCCTTTACATTCCACTTAAAAGAACCTGTAAGACTGTCTGTAATACTGCCATGTGGTGACTCCCAGTAACCAGTTATAGGGAGTGAAGTGTTTATCAGCCAGGCAGCTAGTTGGTGCATCCACAAACAAAGGATTAGGGGTTTCTCACAGCTTTTTGTGATCGTGGGAAGCCCCTGTTTGCACATTAGGTAGTCAGTGTGAGCAGAGCTAATCCTGGGATAGAAACAGCATAGCTGGAGAGTAGCATGGTAGCAATCTCAGTGGGGTAGCCTTTCCCAGGATCCCAACTGCTTTATACTTACAAGAGAGGAGAGACAGAATCAAGGTGGGAAGAGAGAGAATCAAGATGAGAAGCCAGGAGAGAACATGACCCAGGTGAATTATATAGGAAAATCATGACTGACATTGTAACCAGAGAGAGGCCCAAAGACTCAGCAGAAAGAGTGAAGTGCTATGGAACATGACATTGGACACCGCACCACCTGGACATCCAGCATACTGACTGGTGTGTAGAGTCACAGACTGTGCCCCCAGGCAGGTGTATTGACAGTCATACAAGCATTATACTGCCACTCCCAAAGGAACATGCCCCCCAGAGGTGCAATGTAGCCCAGCCATGCAGCTCTGATCAGAAGCAGGGATAGATGGGCTAGAATGTACATGCCGTCTTGTATGTAGAAATAGTCTGACATTCTTTTTGCTGCCAATGTTCTGGGGTAGAATGTTAAGCCTTGTCAGTTTTTTGAAGGTTACAAGCTTCTTTCTGTGTACAGGGTTCAGTCAGATTGCTTATATCTCTAACCAAAACCTGAGGGTTCTCCATTTTGAAGAGAGAAAATACACGGTCATGCCTGCAGATTTGTCTCTAAATCAGATATTTTCCAGGAGAGGTCAGAAACTCTTTAATTTCATAGTACATTCTGATAATGATGACAGCAAAAGGCCAGAGAGAAACTGACTCATCTACACAAACACACAGCTCTCAAAAGCAGAGAACAGCAGTTCACAGACAATACAGAAGAGAGTTTCCATGTGGCTAGTAGATATTGTAATACATGTGAGACCGTCACACAGGCCTCTAAATATCCTGAGTTTTGTTAGTCGGGCTAGAATCACAGGCCAGCACTGCACTACTGGCATGCTAAGCCTCCAAACAGGCTTCTGATAGATTCTCTCGCTCTCTCTTTGAAAATCTAATTGGTTGTAGCTTCTACTTTTGCCATCCATTTGACCTGAGCCCAAGGGCTAAACAAAGGCTCACCTTGTTCTGCTTAAATAATACAGGTACTGAGGTTATTGACATCCTGTCATGTGCTAGAAGATTACCAGGCTGCTCCCATATAGCAGCTCTGAGGCTGCAAAATGTGCTGAAGGGCAGGTGCTTTTCCCTGGCTGGTCTAATGACATTAACTCTTGCTAACTACCAATAATAACAGTATCCCCAGATAGCAGCTGGGCTCCCTGCACTAATTCCTGGGGTTGATACAGGATAGGATTCTTTTATCAGCTTCAGCATTTCCCTCTTTCAGTGCCCAAAAGCCAGTTTCATTCACTACATGCTTTCCCACACCTGGAAGCAAGTTAGCATAAATTCCACTGTGGAGCAGGGAGAGATCTTGACCTGTAAAGGAAAATGTGAGCAGACAGGAGCCAGGAAAGAATCTGTCCTGCCCCTTTGAATCCACTGAGCTGTGTGGGCATTAACCAGGGCATTAACTCAGAAAACAATGAGTCAGCACTCCTGGCTCTTGGCATGCATGAGAGTAGCTCTGGTAATTGGGCTGAAGTTTTATGATGAATTTGCTGATCTTCCTGGGGGAATATTTATTTATTTTCCCCTATTTATTTTTACTCTGTGTTAACTGAGGCTGCCTGCCAGGTCGGTCACTCTGGCATCCTATCATCAGAAATTTCCCATACCTGTCACATGCTGTTTTTCTGCCACTCAGCACCCAAAATAATGATTCTGTTTGAGTCTCCTGCATGCTGCCTCAGCTCTGCTTTCTGTGTTAAAACAAAAAGCACATTTTCTCCGGTGGCAGATATAGAGAACAAATTTAGCATTGGGATTCCATTAGCCTCTTTTCTTTCTGCAAAACCACCTTGTGGGCGAAGTGGTGCAGATCCCTGGGGAGCTGAGTTTGGCTACTGATGCTGTTTGCTGAGAGTTATATTTTCTCCTAGGTGTACACATATAACACTAGCATCCTATTGATGCCAATGGGAGTTAAACACCTGCACTGAAGTGAATAAAGAGCCCTGATCATTTATAAATTTACCTGTTTATTGCCTGGTTCTGCAGCTGGTTTCCACATGCAATTCCCAAGGACTTCAGGAGAAGAAGCCTCATGATGAGACACTGCAAAATCTGTAGTTAGGAATGTAACACAAACAAACGAGGTACATTTTAGGAATATAAACTTGGCTTTTAGTAGGGTTTGTGGCCCAGCTATTCAGCAAGGCGGAATACAGGGCAGAGAGTTTAGAGGGTTGATTTCATTAGCCCTCTTTTTTTAATATGAATTTTAGTACTAGTGGGATTGATAGACAAATTGGAGGATTGGGCCAAAAGAAATCTGATGAGGTTCAATAAGGATAAGTGCAGGGTCCTGCACTTAGGACGGAAGAACCCAATGCACAGCTACAGACTAGGGACCGAATGGCTAGGCAGCAGTTCTGCGGAAAAGGACCTAGGGGTGACAGTGGACGAGAAGCTGGATATGAGTCAGCAGTGTGCCCTTGTTGCCAAGAAGGCCAATGGCATTTTGGGATGTATAAGTAGGGGCATAGCGAGCAGATCGAGGGACGTGATCGTTCCCCTCTATTCGACATTGGTGAGGCCTCATCTGGAGTACTGTGTCCAGTTTTGGGCCCCACACTTCAAGAAGGATGTGGATAAATTGGAGAGAGTCCAGTGAAGGGCAACAAAAATGATTAGGGGACTGGAACACATGAGTTATGAGGAGAGGCTGAGGGAGCTGGGATTGTTTAGCCTGCAGAAGAGAAGAATGAGGGGGGATTTGATAGCTGCTTTCAACTACCTGAAAGGGGGTTCCAAAGAGGATGGCTCTAGACTGTTCTCAATGGTAGCAGATGACAGAACGAGGAGTAATGGTCTCAAGTTGCAGTGGGGAAGGTTTAGATTGGATATTAGGAAAAACTTTTTCACTAAGAGGGTGGTGAAACACTGGAATACGTTACCTAGGGAGGTGGTAGAATCTCCTTCCTTAGAGGTTTTTAAGGTCAGGCTTGACAAAGCCCTGGCTGGGATGATTTAACTGGGAATTGGTCCTGCTTCGAGCAGGGGGTTGGACTAGATGACCTTCTGGGGTCCCTTCCAACCCTGATATTCTATGATTCTATGATTCTATGATAACCTCCTCATCAGCATAGACCCCTCTTGGAATCAGTCACCATGACCCACTCAGTTGCTGATCTCTCTTCTGAGAGAGAAAGTAAAACCAGTGTTATGCAATCACTATGTCCCCCATTGTCTAGAGCTGCTGTGTAATACTTGTGTTAGCATGGTGTGTGTGTGTGTGTGTGTATAAAAGGAATGTGTGTTAGTGCACAAGATGGAGAGAATATGGGAAGTGTGGGAATAGTATTTATATTTATTACATTAGCATCTAGCTGAGATACTCAATCTAAATTCAAAAAGAACAATCCTGTATATGGCTTACTTTATGGAGTATGTTTGCTTCTGTGAGAGGAGAGAGGTAGTGTGTGTTAGGATGTGTTATAACCAGTAAGGAATTGGAGCAGGATTATTAGATGGATATGACAGAGACACGCATACAGTAACTTTCATTTTCATTAACTAGCAGCATCAGCCTCTCTGTTGTTGCATTGCTAAGGAGAGAAGGTCAATTGCTTCCAGCTTTGGCATGAAGTCAGCATCCCTGTTGCTCTCTTGATCATTTTGGTGTCAGGGCACCTCATTTCCAACAAATTGAAATAGCATATTTTTCTGGTGACAGTGCAACATCCTCAGCCTCAGTTGTGTCATCTGTGAGACTAATTAATAGATACCAATCAGGGGACGATCCTTCACCCTTCAGGACAGGGCTTGAGAGCTCTGAAGTTACTTCTCTTAAGTAAGATTTTCAAACTGTTTGCACCAGTAGTATGTCAAATGTAACGTTTCGTCAATAATGATGATAGAATATTGACTAAGCTGGATGAAGCAGTCATCATTGTGGGATAAATGATCATGTTAGAAGGTTAAGTTCCCTGAGGTAAACCTGGGGGCACTTGACATCCAGAAGGTCAATCAGTAATTTGAGGAGTGTGACTGCCATTTACAGACTCCTGAACACCCAAATAATATTCTGTATAAAGACAGAGTCTGGACGGTACATTGTAGGTATATGCAAAGGTCATTAACATGCTGCTGACCATGGGGGAATGATTTTTCACATTTGTTAATTCACCTCCAAGAAGCCTTTGCTAAAGTCTCCAGAATAAAATACTTTTAGAACCAAGCAGTTAGAGAAGGAGATTTTGGTTCAAGAAAGGATATTCCTTTTAGAAAGCGATCAACAAAATGAGAATGTTGGAAAACCACTGGTTTGCCAGCAAGAATGGGAAAGGTTTCCTGTTTCTACAAGTTCAATTTTCAGTGGACTTCTGCTTGACCTGAGGAGTTAGGAAATTAAAAGCCAGTTTGAGCCAAGAGCTCTTCATCATACTCCATCTGGACAAGGCCTCCACAGCTATATATGCCAAGAGGTGACATTTCCTTTCACAGGAAACAGCAGAGGAGTAACTCCATAACCTGGGTGGATGTCAGATGAGCTCAGAAAATCTAAAGCAAACCTCACCACTAAGAAAACAACCAAACAAAACAACCTGTACTATACTGAAGCCTCAAGGAGGGCTAACATGGAGTTAAATCTACTGTCACCAGGTGGATCAGAGAGGAGGGTATTGTAAAAGGCTCTCTGAGCAGCAGAGAAAATGAATGTGTTAAAGTTATTGATATAAGTAGGGTAGTAGCTTCATGTCTACTCTGGTAGCAATCTGCAAGACAACCAGTTGGGGATCTATGGTGGTAAACACTGCAAGTTAGACATCCAAGGATATCCTGACACAGGCTGTGGCAAGAGCTGTAAGGTCTCGTTACTCTGTACTCTCTGGGGCATGTCACAGCTTCAGGACTGGTAGAAAAGAAGAAAGAGCATTTCTTGTTACAAGATGCATTTTCTCTCCTGGCACTCATCCCTGCTGGTCCAGGCTCTCATCGTGTTACTGAGTTTACAGTAGAAAAGGTTCTGAAGTTGCTGGTGCCTCTCTTTTCCCCCTGCTGTGAAAGTCGGTCTGTCTGGTGGGGGTTCCAATGTACCAGCAAGCCCCCCTTATGTAAGCATGACATCATTCAAAAGCTTACTTGCATTGTCTCCACCTGCTGGCTGGGAGGAGCTATTCCCAAGTGTCTGCACAGGGTGAGAAAAACTACCGGAAAGAAAAGGATCAGGTAAGACATTATGAACATTGATAATGCATGGGTATTAGGAGGACCCTTTAAATTAATATTGAGTGATAGGAGGAAACAAATTTAAAAATTCTTGTAGATTTCATATCAGTAAAATGAATTCTAAGGGAAATAACCCACAGGAATCTCACATCTAACAACTAGCTGGCTCTCCTTACCCAGGAACAAAATGCACTCTTAAAAATTGCTTCAAATGTTGCTATGTTGTATCTTCTCAACGCACCTTTGATTTGGAATCTCACATGTTTATAGACGATCCCTTTTTCTGCCAAAAATGAAGCTTGACTTCAGAAGGAAAAAGAAATGTAACATGGAAAGGGAACGAGAGTGTCAGAATCACTGAGACTGCGTTTTACTCTTTGCTGGAATGACTAGAGAGTCACTACGAGATCTTCAGATAATGTGTAAGTTATATTACAGTGATACGAGGATTACCCCATTGGATCAAAAGTTTCACAAGACTCTCAAAGCCAGCATTCTGGAACTGCTTCAAATATTATGAATGTTCTTCCTCTGAGATTTTTATTGTTAGTCACTGATATCAACAGTAACAAATTTAAAGAAACTATAAATGACAGAGCCCCCAGAGATAGAATAAAGTAAAATAAAATAAAAAGACTCTTTTACCATGCATCTTACAATGAACATCAAATATTAAACAGTGTTTATCTGATGAATCCCCAAGCACATCTTCCCAGCAGGCAACAGACTGACATTCACATCCTTTTCAGTAACCTTGAACCCCACAGTCCTGTGCTCACTGTATGGTGTTGCTAGCAGTAATATGAGAATGAATGAGAATGTTGGGAATAGATTGCATCCTGGTATGGGGATAAGTAACAAATCAAAAATACAGAGAACAAAAAACATGCTTGTGAGACTTAATAGAGGTCACTAATCTGACTAAGGCATCATCCAAAATAACAAAAGACAGGAAGGAGCCATTGGAGTAATAGAAAAAAAATATATTTCTGTGGCACCTTTGTTGTCGTCCTGGGTGCTCAGATACCATAGTGACAGGGTCAGTATAAGAACCAGAATAGAACATCATAGCCCACCAGGCAAGGTTGTTAAGGCTAAAGTATGGATTTGTTTCAACACCTGCTGTATATGGCATCCTAAGAGACTAGCCTGCCAAAAATAGCATGCACTTTGATGAACTTAATGACCTTTTCTCACTGCCAACTGTAGTGCTCTCTGCTGTCAAGTATCCGGCCTCCTGGAGCAAAGCATGCCCCAGGCGCAATTGCCTCAGCAGCCCACGATGGCTGATAGAAGAGCAGGCCTTTTACCTGCTCTCTCAGTTTAAATAGATGTTACTTGAAGGAAGCAAATACTGGGTCAGGGAAAATGTAGAGAAATGACGGAGAAATTGTGACCAAAGGGTTTTCTGTAGCTGAGCATAGATGGAGTGTGTGCACAATTGTCCTGCTCTCTCCCGCACTGATGAGACATCAGCTGGCGCGCTGTGGCCAGTTCTGAGCACCACACTTTAGGACAGGTGTGGACAAACTGGAGTGAGTCCAGAGGAGAGCAACAGAAATGATAAAAGGTTTAGAAAACCTGACCTGGTTAAAAAAATTGGGTATGTTTAGTCTTGAGAAAAGAAGATTGCGGGATGATCTGATAATCTTCACATATATAAAGGGCTGTTATAAAGAGAACAGTGATCAGTCGTTCTCCATGTCCACTGAAAGCAGGACAAGAAGCAATGGCCTTAATCTGCAGCAAGGGAGATTTAAGTTAGATGTTAGGGAAGTTAAGCTCTGGGACAGGCTTTCAAGGGAGGTTGTGGAATCCCTGTTATTGGAGGTTTTTACTACAGGGTAGGCACACACCTGTCAAGGATGGTCTAGCTTTAGTTGGTCCTGACATATTGCAATGGCAAGACTTAATGAGTTCTTGAGGTCCCTTTCAGCTCGACATTTCTATGATTGTGTGATAATGCTGGACATGGCACATGGGCAGTCCAGGAGAGACTTAGAAAGGGAGGGCTTCTGCTGTTACTGATGTTTCACAAACCCTTTTATTGGTAACCGTGTGTCAGAAATTCACAGATATTTCACTAATATATGGTCCAACTGTGGGCAGGAAATCCATGGTACCGTCTGAATGGCTGAAAGCTGTTCATTTTCAGAAAGGAGAACACACAAACAATCCCACACTCTTATGCACTTACCACACTTAGACCCTTAGTCACACACAGTCTTACACACTAACACACACGTACTGTACTGAGCTTTTGTGCTATGCCATCAGGCTAGGAACTACTTTCACTGTATTTGCATATAGAGAGAAATAGCTTAAAGCCTGACAGAGCTTAAAGAGCAAGACTGAGCCACAGCAGGTCTCTGAGCTTATCCTGGGCTCAAGATACTTTCTTTTGAGTTTTTCTCATTCTCCCCTTGGAAATGACAGCTTCCTATTTCTTGGCCAAACTATAACACCAGCAATAAAAAAATAGAAGCAAAGCATCTTTAGCTACATTTTTGATTGTTCATAACGTCTAGCAATATATTAAAATATAAAGGTTAACAACATTCCTGAGAAAAACTAAAACACCAGCATATTAGAGAACAGATTGCACAAACTGAATTCAAAGTAGAATTTCAAGAGTGCATTCTGTTGATATAAACCTTGAGAGCACTTGGTGAATGTCAGCAGAGCTTTGAAATTAAAATATCTCTCATTTCATACCATCTATTGTTGCATCTATGGCTTGGGTTGGTTGAGGAAGATAGAAACCACTTGGGGCATGCTTTATAATGTTGGCATTTCTAAGAGATGATGAGGATAGAAGTATTTTGAATTTAGCTCTGTCTCTCTGAGCCTGTTTGAAATGCAAAGACAGAATTTTGTTATAAACTGACAAAGAGAGAAGATTCTGTATCTGTGAGCAATGAAAACAAAAGCAGAGTCCTTGTAGATGTGGGCCAAGGGGGCTGTGGTTTAGGTTTGCTCCTTGAGTAACAGGAAAAAATGAGACTGAAAACAGTAGCAAATCTTTTACAAAATAACACAATGAAAAATGAGGTTTACATCATTTTCATCATATACAATACCTAGTGATTTACATTGACTTACACACGAATTGTAAATGATTAACATATATTTGTAATTGCTGTCTGGCTGTATGCGTAAACCAACATTTTGAATCTGTTTATACAACTATGGAAGTATAATATGTCCATGTTAGTGTAAGTGGGTGAAAGTTATGCTGCCTAATTTGTTCTATATTTGTCAGGTCTCAAAAGCTAGGCAGGATCCAGTTGAGTCAATATTTTGTTGGGAAATCTTGAAAGAGCACCTGTAGTAAGTCCTAAAGGAAGAAATACTGGGGATTCATTGGGTGGCACTTTTCCTTCTGAGTCAGCACTGAATTAGTGCCCCTTTGCAGTGTTGGTGACATTGTGCTGCTGGATATGCTGTCTGTTGGAGGCAATGCAAACTGCTGTCATTAAAAAATCAGAAAAAAGAAAAGGAGTACTTGTGGCACCTTGGAGACTAACAAATTTATTTGAGCATAAGCTTTCGTGAGCTACAGCTTCAAAGGATGAAGTGAGCTGTAGCTCACAAAAGCTTATGCTCAAATAAATTTGTTAGTCTCTAAGGTGCCACAAGTACTCCTTTTCTTTTTGCGAATACAGACAAATACGGCTGCTGCTCTGAAACCTAAAAAATCAGAGAAATTTTCAAAAGAGCCGTGACGTTAATCCTAGTGCCCGGTCAAATTTTAGTTTGAGAGGTTGCATTCTGCCTCCCAGAATTTCCCTGCAGTTTTGGTGCACAAGAGATTCTTCACTCCTTGCCCTGGGTGGTGTTCAACAGTTGCTGTGTTTCATCCCAGAATTAGCTGCATTTTAGTGGTAAATGAATACCTATGTGCAATATAGTTTGTATCACTTTGTAAATTCTTTGGAATCCTATGAAATGAAAAGCACTATATAAACTTAAGACTTTTTAAAATGTCATGGGAGTTCATTTGATATTGGCAGTAGTTTACACCACTTTATTCATTCAGAAATTGACACTCCACTTTAAATTATACCAGTATGCTGAACTAGATATAGGAACTTAGATAGATAGATGTACCTTTAAAGATTGGGTATGACATATTTACATATTCATGGACAGCATACATATTGAAGTATTACATCATAGTGCAACTAGTTTACACATACATTTAAACTTAATTTGTCATGCAGTGCACCCAATAGTGATTCTCACAGAAATCTAAAGAAATCCTTATAAATATAAAGAATCCCAAGTCCTCTACAGACTGAGTTTTAAAAATTGGATTCAGTCATTGGATGGTCTCAGAGAGACGTTGACACAAGAAGGAGAGAAGGGAAGGCATGGCAGAGGGACTGCAAAGGCAGAGGGAGGGGGAATATGAATGCTGAAACTGGAAGGACAGGAAAATAAAAGAGAGAGATTCATTGGGTGACAATTTACTTCATGTGTCTCAGTGCTATGTGAGTAGGAATATTCTTTGGCACCATAAAATAAGGCTGTTTATGATAAAGCTGCCTCTGGCAGAAGGTTCGTTCCTCACAGGCGCCACTTACAATGAAATCTTCCTTAGAAAATGCAGTACATTTAGCTTAAGACAACAAAAATGTAACTTCAGTTACTATTCAGTTTTCCAAATCTCACACACATTTTGGGGAGAGTGTTTGATATTCAAGATTGCTAATTACAGGGATTGCACATGTTCACGCTACAGCATAGATGTATTCGCAGGAGCTCATAATTTCTCTTTGCTTGTCCAATCAGTTTTGGCAGCTAAATACATAAGTGGCTGTGCTAAAAGGTGAAATTGTCCACTTCTGGACACTCTTTATGTATGTCCAATGAGTGGTGACGCCTCTAGAGATGTGAGTACAGACTTGGGAATTCCAAATAACCTGGAACATATTCCTGAATATGAGTGCCTGGTAGGACACTGGCTTGTGACAGAGAATGTTTGCTGAAAAATATAGGCAGTGGAGATCCTGGTGAGTATTCCAGGTGTACATGGTAATAAGTTTGATTTCCTGATCAGGGATACTGAATTGGGTTGACAAACTTGAAAATAAGGTCAGAATTAAAATTCTGTGAGTTTTTGGCGAACTGGGGAGAAGACAGTTGAGAGATACAACAGTGACTCTGGCTTACAGACTAACTGCAGCTAGTAACACCATATAAAGTGCCTCTGCTCAGAGGCTACTACTTAAAAGTTCTTAGTTTCTGCCCAGCAAAGAACACTGTTAATTGTTCTTTAAAATGTTTATAGAAGTTCAACTTGCACACAGTTCAAAGTAAAAGCCATATAAAATGCTTTCCTGTAGACACATCAAGAAATAATGCACAACAAAGAATACCTTATACAGGAGCTGTTGGTTTTTGAGTTACTCACTATGTAAATTCAGTAAAGGGCCCAGAAGAGATTAATAAGATAATTTTCAGTTAGTATGGCAAATAAATAAAAATGTAAGACTTAAAGACTTTTTTGTTTTGGAGGTCCTTATCCAAAGAAATGATGAAAAGCAATATTGTGCTTAAGTGTTTTGCCTATGAATTTCTTAGAGAGAGTCATCTACGAATGACATAGTCTAGAAATAAGATACCAAAGACATCTGCAGGTCACTGGAACACCAAGATTTTATGAACAATGACTGTAAAAATGACAGTGTAGGATCCTACGTTTATACTTCAATTATTTCCAGAGCAAATTTGCCCAGTTTAGAAGCAAAAGGATTTGTTATGCAAAGTGCCAGCCCCACAAACTCAGCCTGGGATCTGACAGTAAAGCACTTCCCTTTGTGAGATAGGTACATAGGAATTGCTGAATGAGACTAGAGCTGGCTGGATATTTTCGGACAGAATATTTTTTGTTGGAAAATGCTGATGAATCAAAATCTAAATGTTTCAGAAGAATGTGTTGATTCTGTTGAATGTTCTGATGGTTTCTGTTTTCCATCAGTTTGCCCATTTTGCAGACTGCCCCATAGCCAGGAACCTAGGAGCCCTGGCTGGAGGGGGGCAGGTCTCCCTGCTCTGAGTGGAGGACAAAATAACAGAGATGGGCTCTGAAGGGTGAGAGAAATCGTTCACTTCTGCCACATTCCTTTATCTCCTCTGACTAGTTCTAGGTTTGGAAATTTAAACAATTTCTCCTAGAAAAGCAATTCCAAAATCTCTTTCCCATGCAGGAGTTGAATAGTGGAGAGTTAGAACATAGTCCAGCAGGGGGAGAAATGTCTTGCTTGGCTTTAACTATACTGGATATTATAAATTCAGTAAAAGTCTTATTAATACAAGAAGCCTTCGCCATCGTTTTCCCTCCCCCCTGTCATATTGGATACCATGCTGCTCATGTCTCTGGCATTTGCACTGGGCACTAATGTGGTTTCGGCTCTTCTCCTTAGCAAAGCCTTCTTGCTTTTCTCCTACTTTTGGCACCTACTCACAGCATTGGCAGCATAATGCTTATATCTCCTTCACTTTAAATGCTTCTGCTGGAAGTTTGACTTCTTATGACTGATTCCAGCAGTTTCCTTTGGTATTTTATAGTGCTTTCCTAATTTACTGCCCTTTTATGATGATAGTAAAAGGCCACACATCAGGGAATGCCATCAAAATTGAAGGAAACTTCCTCTCTCTTTCTCAGCTCAAGTTGAGCATTGTAATTTACATGAGAACTTTTTGGCTTCGGGTGTTTACCTCCCATGGAACAAGTTTCTTCTCCCAGTATGAGAATGAGATAATTAAAATACTTCCCAGTTTATTAAGATATTAAATAAGGATAGACTGTCCCATTGCAAATGCCAATGTGAAGCTAGCTCCATTATCAGAATTTCAGTTTAAGAGCATCCATTTTTCTTTGAAGGGTATATATTTTATCTCTGCCTTTTCTTTTGTTTAGATTTTGTTGTGAGATCTGCAGTTTAAACTGATGCAGGTTTATTCTATTAATCATAGAAGGGTTTTTGTATATAAAAACAGAAATGTGTGTCCTCCTTCTTAAGTACCACATACATGGTGGGTTTTTTTATGGAAATAATCAGCCTTTCCCCCCTCACCACCTCAATCTTCCAAGCTTCATATGATGAAAACCAGTAGCTGCATGATTGCTGCCAATGTTGTCTACAAGCCATAGACAAAGTGCCATTAACTCTATTCCTCTCCCTTTTTCTTTAACTCTGGCTTGCTCTGTACAGTACACATTCCCTGTGGTATGCTTCCTGCACGTCTGGTGGGATGTAGAATAAAGCGGGGAATGAACAAAGCTGGGTAATGTATAGCAGAAATGTTCTTTATTGATTCAGAGGGATCCTCGGCCTTCCATTCCACAGACCTTGGTGCTGACCTCTCCTGAAATGTTCAGTAAGCATATGTGTGGACTGTGGAAACTGTTATTGCTTTGCTTCCATAGGTTGAGTCACAGGTGCTAGAACAAGGAGTGGTGCCCCCCATACATGCACAAAGGTAGTTCTTTGGGTAATTCACAAGTGCCAGAACTGCTCATCAGCGCGCAGAACTATCTTATTCCTGGCACTGTGTCCAGGCCTCCCACTGCCCCAGTTAACAGCTGTAGCTCCATGGATGGTTTTCAAAGCTTGTGCAAGATAATCGCAGAGTATTAATGTAATTCACCCTGAAAAGTCCTTCCGCTCTCATCCGACCCCTCAGAAAAAGGTGCTCAGTTGTATAGAGACCATGATAAGAGATGGCCATATCTATGAGAGGACTGAGTCCTTTGATATCCACACCAGGGGAACAAGTCTTGCTACCTGCTTCACACCCACCCCTTACATTGGCTCCAGCCCCACTGCCTCAACTGGCTACATTCCTTCCAGACCTTCAGTCATGGAGGAATGAAAAATTTTCTCTGAAGTATTTAGAAAGGACCTATGACTTTGGTAGCCTAGAGACATTTATAAACAGAAGCACATCAAGAGAGGCCTGAAAAGAGATTTTCTCTTCACTCTCTCTCTCTCTGTATTCTGTATATTGTATGAGGGCATTCTGCAGTACTGGGAGTTGCTTGCTGCTACCGTTGCCATGGGCCTCAGAGAGCCTCAATGACCGTTAGTCTCTGTGAGTATCAAGTCATAGAGCCTCCATGTCAGCAGCTTCTGCTGAGCCGGGCATTCTAGATCAACAAAGCCCTTAGACATTACAGGTCCAAATCATGGCAGAAATGTCTACTCACTGTCAGTAGCCTGTGTAAGTTAAAGTTTCCAACTGGGGATTGTGACACAGATTAACAGAAATTTCCATTATCATCACAGATTTATGAAATTGTTACAGTCTTTGCAAATACCAGCATGAGGAAAAGGTAGCAGAGAGATGCTATTTCTTTTATTCCATCTTGGATTTCTGTTAGTGACCTGCCAAGCAGACCCAAAGTAATTTGTCATATTTGTTAACAGCACAGGAGACAGTTACTTGAAAGCTAATAAGCAGCTAAAAATTAATTTCTTCTTAGATTGCCCCAGTCGTGAGAGCTCTGCATGTTTATGTACCTTTCAATGCTTAAAATAAATAAGGGGAAAGAATAACCAGACATCGGTGTCTAGAGGCAATTCTTGGTACACATGCTGCAAATAGACACTGCTTTCAAAAATGCGAATGCAGAGTTGATGATACATGAGGAGCTGATACTTGTTTCATACTGAAACTCTGCCTTGCTTTCCAAAAGCCTGTTTTACTGCCACTCACACTGTTTAAATGCAGAATCCTAAAAGCTCCATTGCACAGTGGGAGCCAAGCTGTGGGTTCCTTCACTTGCAGTGGAGAAAACATGACAGAAATGCAATTAACGTTGAAAGTTATGTTTGCATGTGTCTGTGTGACCTCATGACCCACTGCTGTGCAGGTCTCTGAGCTGGAGGTATGTCACTGTCTCACAAAGAAATGCACAACAGAACCTGCTTGTCACCTTTACATTTTGGAGCCTATGGTTTACCTCTGCTACAACTAAAGCAGATGAAGGAAAGTAAGTAGGAAAGTAGATCCCTATTATTCACACCTTGCAGTGTCAAAGTTTGGTCCTTCTTCGTTTAAGGATGTTGCAAACTCTGGTTCAAAGTTAACTACAGACGCATATTCTTCAAGTGTCTGAAAATGTATGTGTAAGTAACACGCACACTGAGTGGAATCTGACTGTATATCCATATGTATTGAGAGGAGTGTGCAGTGTAAGCAGCCCGTCCCCTCGTTCAAAAAGTGGAGAGAAGAGGTACTTAAAGGCTGCTAAAGAAGATTGTTGTTAGTAACGTTACTATTGTGACCAGAACCATTTCCTAGGTATAGTTTGCATGACAAAATGTTGCTTTCTGATTCAGAGACCAAGCAGAAAGCAAAGGATATCAGTATACATGATAGTTTCAGCCAGTTAGGACAAATGGCTCTTTTCAAGTCTTTCAGCAAGACAGGTTCCTTGGGAGAATTATTCTTAGCATGCCTGTGTCATGTACATTGATGAAAGGCAGTAAATATACCACATCTGTGCTGCTAACCTATCATCTTTACTCAAGAAGAATACTCTTGCTGCGAGGCCAGTGACTGAGTGTCTATCTGTCTATCAGTACTCATATGGCCCCCAGCAGTGTAATATCTGAGTATCTGACCGGCTAACAGTCACATCGATTCATAGATCATAAAGCCAGAAGGGTTTTCTATGTAAAATAGTCCATACATCCCACTCAATAACTTTTCAGGGAGACAGCTATTATTATTTTAATTTTTATTATTTATTATTTTATTTGTGTTACCATAGAACCTAATCAAGAACCAGGACCCTGTTGTGCTGAGCATTGTACAAACAAAGAACAAAACAAACAAGTCTGTGCCCCAAAGAGTTTACAATCTAAGGATAAGACCAGAGACAACAGATGGGTACAGACAGGCCGATGGGGGAGTACAAGGAAACACTGAGACGATATTGGGCAGTGTAATAGGTAGTGGTCTCAGTGCACCAGCAGTCCAGCTGATGTGTGTGCTACCATTACCCTCTGTTGGGTGGATGGATGTCAGGCTTGTGTACAAAGAAAGACTCACTCAGTGATCCCCTCACTTTTCTCTAGGCTGGTACTACTCATTAATTTGAAATGGTGGGGTTGTCTTTGGTCATGGCAGCTCAAATTATTGCTACATCCCTGAGGCCACCTTGGGCCTTCTCCAAGTTGTTTAGGAGAGTCCCCTGGCATTTCCCAATGTGAGTTAAATGCCAGCCATTCTCATTTTCACCACTTCTCTTTTCTCATGGGTAGTTTTAAATCATTTGTCAGGGTTTCAAATCTTATTTATGTTTCCTCCTGGTGTATTTGTACTTAATAAGGTAAAGGTGATTTTTGAGGTAAAGACAAAAAACAGCTTTTAATCAGACACTGTAGATGTTAAACCCCCCACAATCTGGGACTGACAGCAGTGTCTCCTTCATGATGTGGATGCCCTTTGGATCACCTGCTTGTTCTGCAGTAGAGCTGAATGAACTGTTCCTGTCTAGATCTGTTTCCAGTATCTCAACAGAAACAGAGAAGTTCGAGGGGCAGAGAAAGATTTAAAGACCATTTCCTTATTGCACTCTCCTAAGCTTGTCATGTTTGAGGCTCTGCCATTAGGTACTCTTTGGGATCTTACCTACAGGAGGTGTCTTTATAGTCATAAATGACAAGGTATTAGAGATTGGGATTTGATTCATGTTAGTATTCAGAATGTCTTTCCAGGCAGGTTGCAGGGACAACTTGGTATTTCAGGCAAGGACATTGCTTTGCAGCCCTCTTTTTTAGGGAGGTGAGAAAGAAAAGCACAAAAAGCATCTGGAATTTGCCTGTGTCATTAGTGTAACAGGTACAGTATAGGCAGAGTTAACCTGCAAGCTTCTTCCCCGTGCTATCAGTCAACCCCAGAAGCTATGGGAGGATGAAAAAAGATAAAGAGGAATTAAGAAAGAAAACAACAAAGGGAAAAACTGTATTTTGTAATCCAAACCTTGCCCTGCAGTGTCTCTGTAACCCCTAGTCATTCTTTTGAGACATAAAATGTAGAGCACTACAATTACGTTAGTGATTACACTTTATCTTGTCCTACCAAGGTATTAAAGAGGAACTGGGGAGCACATTAAAAAAACATACAGCCCTATTTAATCATGATTCCCTCTAAAACAATTGCAGGAAATCTCACTATTATAATTGCATGATCATAAAAATCAGTTTTAAGCTTTTCAAGCTTTCCACAATTCATCATTTGCCTGGTTTGCAGTCTGGAGCTATGTCAGTTTAGTGAGCCTTGGATAGTTTGTGTCTTTAACTGTGCTTAATAGAACAGCACCCCCTGGCTGCAGTAATGCTATCGGGAGAGCAACAGTGGTCCAAACTTCGATGCTCCTCCCTGATTTAAATGAGCCTTTGATATTACAAACCAAACCATACCCAAATGCCTTTCGGCACCTTCTTCTACTTGGGCTCTGACAATCTCAAAATCCCAACTTCTGGGCCAGATAGTCCACAAACAAGCCCACAGATTGCTGGGTCTGCTGGGCTTATGGACAAAGACATAGACATGGTGGAGTCACCTGTTCTTCTTGCTGCTTTCTAGATAATTCCTGCACTGCAGAGCTGAAACATGCTGACCTCTGCTACTTGCTTCCCCGACCCAGAGGGACATGTTCGTCAGGAGACCACACGCCTTGTCCTGCAGCACAGAGAGACCCAGGGTTTTTGTAGGAGTGATAGGGCAGTCTCCAGAGTCTCCACAAGAGGGCAGAGTCATAAGGAATGAATGTGTCACAGCAGAAGGCAGTTGCATCATGAAATGTCACCCCTGCTCTGGGCATGTCACACTTTGCACATTCCTCCTTTCTTGTTTTGGTGACCACTGATTTGTCCACAATCTTCCTTCAGTAGTTTTATTCCAGGTGTTGCAGTTCTCCTTCCCACGTAGAGCCGACCCCTCACAACTTCTCCCTGGTGTTGCTCTCGTGGAGCTGAGATACACACTTTTTAAAGTAAATGGCAAGAAGATACTGTCTTGAAGTAGTAACAACAACCAAATACATGGTTTCCACTTTCAGCACCCCTACTATAAAAAATTGTTCCAGCACCTCTGTCTAGGATCCCATATGACTCTTGTCACTGGTAGTATCTGATACCTAGGCATCTTCTTTCCTGAATATGGAGCCTGCCATCTCCTCTAATCCTGAGATTCAAGGTCTTGAATTTGTCCGGGTTGGCCCTACACCTGACGCATTGCCTTGCTAGTCCTCTTAGCCATGTGTAGTACTTAAGCAATTTGTAGTTAGAAGCTGACTCCACCCACTTTGTTTGCTGATCACATCATCATATTCCTCAGTAGAACACGTACCCCTGAAACAAATATTCGTTTGCTTTGCATTTTCCCTTGATTGTGTTGTACAGGGGTAATTCCCAGTGTTTAGAGAAGTCACTCTCTCCCACCACCGCAGTTATATTTCCTTAATTCTAATTCATATTTAAAATCTGTTTGTACTGAACTCACTGTGTTTGATGGCAATGCAGGATTCTTTATCCTTGCTCTGAGCTTGGAGCCTCTAGTAGTTTGATCATGAAAGGAACTTTTAGAACTCTATTTGTGTATCAAAATCACTTCCATGGCAACAGACTGAGCTGTCACTGCTTCAGTGAGAGATGGGATTCTCTTACCTTTCATTAACAGCCAAGACTGGGAAAATACCAACAATTCATGAAAGGGGAACACAGAGTAAATGTACATCAGATATTCTATAAATGTTACTCCACGCAGTAAAGAAGCAAGAGCTGGGTTAGAGATAAATAATTAGCTGAGCAGAAGATAAAGTTATAAAGGGAGGCAGCTGTAGTTTCTCATGCGTTTAATCCTTAGGAAGAAAAACCAGAGGCAAATGGCTGTGGAACCTATTAGTACTCCTCTCTCATCCCACCAGCTTTTTCTTCTCTGTTGTATGGACGGTCATAATTTAGTGGACACTAATCTCGGGAGCTTCATAAAGCTGGTGAGATACACATAGATTTGATTTCCTAAATGTTTAATTTGAACATTTTTATAAGAACATAAGAACAGCCATAGGGGATCAGACCAAAGATCCATCTAGCCCAGTACCCTGACTTCTGACAGTGGCCACTGCCAGGGGCTTCAGAGGGAATGAACAGACAATGAAATGAGTCTCAATGACAGCAAAAGAGATATTAGACTTCATTAAATGCCCAGTGGCTGCATAGCTCAGGCATGGCAATGCCCTTTTGTCTCTACATAACCTGGTGACCTACCCCTGGTGACAGTGAGTGAAAGTTCAGTGGTCTTTATGAAATGACCTGGAAATCTGTCTAGTTCCCAGTAGAAAAAATCTTCAGGACAACTAGCTGTAATTGGCCCCCATATTGCACTCTCATCAGAGGGGCCAAGCATTGAATAGGCTGTAGACCATGAACTTCCCTCTTACTCCTAAAGGTAGCCTCTCTATGTCATGAGAGCCACAATCCAAAACTTGCATTGTGGGTGTCCTGTACCTTTTCTGGGCTAAATGGAGGGCTTCTGTTCAGACTGATACTCACTTAACACAGATGTCACATTCATGGGTGCCCCATGGTGCCTCAATAAATAATCATGACTTTTGCTTTTCTGAGCCCAATAAAAGCATCTCACAGAAACCTAGGGATTTCACACATGCACCAGCAGAGTGGGCTCAGCCATCTCGCACCAGCAGAGTGGGCTCAGCCATCTCACACCCGCAGGGCCCCTGTCAGGTCAGGAAATGAAGCAGCTGGGCTTACGGCTTCTAAAGAACACAAAGAATAAGCTCATGAAAGCCACACTCAAGGGTTCTGGGTAGAAATAGCAAAAATCAGATTCTGGAATTACTGGTTTAATAATCTATAAAAACCTGTAGGTGTTTTGTGGCTTTTCACAATGTAGCTCTAGCAGCTACAGATGCAGTCAAGGCAATGATGGTGTTAAAGCCAGAAGGAATGAGGCAGTTAGGGTTAGTACCACCTACAGAAGAGAACCCACATAGCTTCCTTTCTGCTAAGTCTATCTGCCAAACTTGGGGAAGAAAGAGAAGGTCTCTTATTGGGATTCCTTGGTTCCTCAGAGACACAGATGGGTATCCTTAATACGGGTCTCTGGGAAGATTGTTTCATGGGTCTCAGAATTATTGCAAAAAGCCAACGTAGGTGAATATTTAGAGATGTATTAATACATTAAAGCTACATGTTTAATAAATCTCTTTCTGTTCTGATGACCGCAGTTGTCCTTTGCGCCTGAGAAATTTTTTGAAAGAAAATAAGATTCCACCTTCTCTGTTAATTCAATTTGAGACACAAGATGGAATTTTAATTCAGAGATCTTTACAACCTGAAGTTAAATCCTTAGTCTGATTTTGATTAAGAAATCTCATAGTGGTGCTGGCTAGAATGTAATGCCATAGAAGCTATTGAGAGCTTCTGGGGTGAATTCACCCCTTAGAAGCCAAGAATGGATGCACAGTTGTATATTCTCCTCCCAAATCCAATTTACAAACACCTAATCTGACTCCTTTCCCAGCAGCTCAACATTCCCATAACACGCCATGCTCTGCAGCCCACCCACTCCCAGATCTTCCTTGCCAGCAGGAATGATCCTTCCTCTTGTCAGCTATGGAACCCTCCTGCTACCCCAGTTTGACAAGCACCTGTCTTGATCTCTCGTTTCTAGTTAAAATGCTGCCCATAACACAAACAGGATCCAGCCCTCCACCCAAACAGTAAACCCTGAGTCTACTTCCCAAACACCTCCAACTCCACCCAGCCATTGCAACGACCTCCAAGCACTCAGTTCCCAATCTCCCACCTAGCTTCAGAGTCCCCTTCTCCGTGTTTCACCATGGCAGAGCCTCCCTGTCTACCTTTCCTCCCAGGCCTCTGAACCCTCCCACTTTTCTAGGTGCTCAGCTGACCTCTTTCAGCTATGGATGACTGGGATGTGGCTACTCTGAGTTATGGCTATCTTTCTTTTTATTGTTGCAGCCACTCTCATCAAATGTGCTCAGCCTAAAATAATTTCAGGCACCAGTATGTGCCTATAAGGTAAACCTGAGATGTTTTGGCTTTGATTGTTATTATGAGAGACTAATATATTCCAATACTACAGCTGCCAGGTTGGCTAGCAGTAGCATGACCGCAATTAGAAATTAGTTCAAGGATAAAGATGATACTGGGATTCAAACCAATAATCTTGTCCAAAGCCAGGGCTCTGCTAGTTGAAAGGAGAAATCCCATTACTTCAGTGTATGTGTGTATTTGTGCACTGTCTATGATGTGGCCCAGATTCTACTCTTGATTACACAAGTATAAATCCAGAGTAACTGTTGTGACTTCAATGGACTTATTCCAGATTTACACCACCAGAAATTATGGCAGAATGTGACTCTGTGTGTCTGTCTCATGTATTGAAAGATAATGGAATTTTTTGCCAGGATGTCTGTGTACAGTATCCTATCATCAATTTAGTGTTTGTATCACCCAAACTGCAGGAGGCCTTTTAGAATAACCATCTATGAAAAGTGTAGAAACTTTACTTCTTTATGCTTTATTTCCCAGGTGACATTCTGTGAGGTATTAATCCTACCACAACAGTGGTGTATGTGAAATATTTTCAATCTTCGCAGAAACCTGATTGCACCTTTCACCCTTTTGAATTATTTGAGGAATATAAAGCAAACCTCATGAATGAATTGTCGCCAAAAAAAACCCCTTAGTAACTCGGACAGATAGTGAAAGGAATAGAAAGTTGTACTTCTTGAACAAATGAATTCACTTATTCATAGTGAGTGGCAGAAATTATAGAACAATTTCCACCTCTGAGTAGTTTCTAATCATTGGATTTATAGACTGTATTGAAAATAGCAGTGACTGTATTTCCTAATAACCTATTGTGCACAAAGGGAAACCCTAACAGCTCATTAGCACCAGACTTTTAGTGAGAGAACTGGTCAGCTGAATGTCCTTTATTACTAGCTTCCCCAAGCCGGACAGCCTGGCCATTTCAGGATGATGGGAAGTGGTAGTTTGTTTCTTTGATGTGTCCATGCTCTGGAGTTTAGTAGGACCTGTTGCCTGCTTTGAAAATGATGTTTTTAGTTTATATTTGTTACCACACACAGGGGCTCTGAGGCATGAGTGCCCCTCAAAAAACCTGTTTGTGTTATTCCACATGGGGCAGCTAAAGATCTGTGTCTATATTTAGGAGATCAATAAACTTATTCCCACTGATAGGTAAAAATGGGTCTGAACTTTGCTAAGCAGCAGAGCAGAGGGCCCCCACAGACTTGGGCACTTCCCTGTAAGCACGGGCACTATCTAGAAATCTAATAACACACACAGTTTCATTGTTCATGTTGGAGCAAATCCTGCCCTATCCTCCATGGGTATGGAGAACTCCTTACAGCAGAGTCAATGCAATACTTAACTGTGTGTAAGATAAGTTTTAGGGAGACTGCACAGTGTGCACTTACTGTCTGCATGGCACAGAGCTAAGCTCCTTAGGATCCTGGCATACACTTGCACAGCAGGGATGGGGGAGCCAGGGTAAAGAGGATGCACTATCTACATTGTAGCACAATGGAAGAGGCTCTGCAGAAAGTGCAGAGGCTATTTTAGCCTCAGTGTCACAGTCATGAGCACAGAGAAGATGCACCACTATTCTGTGGGCTATGGGAGGAAGGACGCCCGTGGCCAACCTGTGGGCTGATTCACAGAATTGGGCAATTAATGCTTGATGGTTTTCCAAGATTAATTCTTTCTGCTCTCCAGTACTGAACTAACAATCCCAGTATTGCCACAGGATCTTCCTGGGGCTAGAGTCTGGGGCTGATGCTGCAGGAGTGGTGAGGAGTGGGTTTAGCAGGTTACCAAAATTACATTTGCAATCCTCCAAACTCCTCTACCCCATACATCGGTAGGGAGTAAATCCCAAACACAACCACGTAATTAAAGCTGCAGGTTGAAGCTAAGTGGCTTTACGAAATATGACTAAACACTAATAACAGAGAATTTTAAGAGAGAATCAGGCTGTAAAAGCTCAAGGAAGATCTTGCTGGGCTGAAGAAGATCATTAAGTAAAATTTATGATTTAAAAATAGTAAAGGTCCAGAAAAGGGCAATGAAAATGATTAGAGGCACCTGAGGGGAGGGGCTATGTTTTTATGAGGAGAGCTTTAAAAGGCTCTGGACTATTTAGTTTGGAAAGTAATAGGAGATAGGATAGAGCCATAACAATGAAGGGAATAGAGAAGCCCATCTGGATTGCTAACTACCCTTTCCCATAATACAGGATTGCAGGTCCAATAGGGCAATGAATATAATTAAAAAGCAACAGAACTTTTTTATGCAATGAATTATTAATTTGTGGAATTTACTGCTGCAATAGTCATTATTTGTCTCAATAGAAACAAGATTCAGATGTTCAGAAAAACAAGACTAGACTCTACAGTGGTGCTGGTGAAGATCAAACGGCAAGGGCTGTAATCCTCACTTATCATGGTGTAACTGATCCAAGCTGATCACAGCTCAGGTCTAGAAGGAATACTCCCTACCTGTAGTACTGAGATGCACTGTGTTGGGTCATCGCCATGATCTGCAGCACCTAGTATGGCCCGTAGGTAGAGTTATGATACTGCACTGCTGTAGAAAGACCATTGCTCTGTCTGCCATGGCACTTCCTATATTATCGACTGAGCCTAGGAATGCTCCCTTGTACGTCAGTGGGAGCACGATTGCACCCAGAAACAGGCTGGAGTGAAATCAACTAGAGAACAATTGCATGAATTAAATCTGTATAAACACTGCCTTGAGGGCCCAGCATAGCTCTGTCCATCCTGGCTTAGCCATTTTTGTCTTTTTCGCATTGTCCCCCATTGTCTTCGCTGCCAGCAATGCTAGTCTTGGCACACCGTGTATCCATTCCTTCCAGGCCTGTCTCTGTGCTTTCTCCCGCATTGCTCTTTACAAACACCCTCCAGAGCTAGTCCACAAAGCTCAGTAACCTCCTAGGATTAAAGTGCCTCCTGGGGAACGCTTCTTGTATAGTGCCTCTAGGGAATGCACTGACTAAAATGGCCAGGTAAAGGAGTGATGCTATTGTAGAATAACCGTAGCATAGGAAAGTTCTGTATCAGGGTGTAGCCCTCACTACCTGACTCCTCCTTCCACCTGCCTTCGTCTGTCTGTCTCTGGTTTACATTGTAAGTCCTTTAGACAGGACCAGCTCCAGGCACCAGCTTCCCAGACTGGGGCGGCTGTCCGTGTCCCGCGGCAGCCTCTGGGCAGCAGCTCCGCTGCTCTTCCCGCCGTGGCAGAATTTGGCGGCAGCTCCGCTGCTCTTCCCGCCGTGGCAGCTTTTGGGCGGCAGCTCCGCTGCTCTTCCCGCCGCGGCAGCAATTTGGCTGCAGCTCCGCTGCTCTTCCCACCGCGGCAGCAATTTGGCGGCAGCTCTGCTGCTCTTCCTGCCGCGGCAGCTTTTGAGCGGCAGCTCCGCTGCTCTTCCTGCCACGGCAGCTTTTGAGCGGCAGCTCCGCTGCTCTTCCTGCCGCGGCAGCTTTTGGGCGGCAGCCCCGCTGCTCTTCCCGCCGCAGCAGCTTTTGGGCGGCAGCTCCGCTGCTCTTCCTGCCGCGCCAGCTTCGCTGCTCTTCCCGCCGCGGCAGCAATTTGGCGGCAGCTCCGCTGCTCTTCCCGCCGCGGCAGCAATTTGGCGGCAGCTCCGCTGCTCTTCCCGCCGCGGCAGCAATTTGGCGGCAGCTCCGCTGCTCTTCCCGCCGCGGCAGCTTTTGGGCGGCAGCTCCGCTGCTCTTCCCACCGCGGCAGCTTTTGGGCGGCAGCTCCGCTGCTCTTCCCGCTGCGGCAGCAATTTGGCGGCAGCTCTGCTGCTCTTCCCGCCGCGGCAGCTTTTGGGCGGCAGCCCCACTGCTGTTCCCGCCGCGGCAGCTTTTGGGCGGCAGCTCCGCTGCTCTTCCTGCCGCGGCAGCTTTTGGGCGGCAGCTCCGCTGCTCTTCCCGCCGCGGCAGCAATTTGGCTGCAGCTCCGCTGCTTTTCCTGCCGCGGCAGCTTTTGGGCGGCAGCTCCGCTGCTCTTCCCGCCGCGGCAGCTTTTGGGCGGCAGCTCCGCTGCTCTTCCCGCCGCGGCAGCAATTTGGCAGCAGCTCCGCTGCTCTTCCCGCTGCGGCAGCAATTTGGCGGCAGCTCTGCTGCTCTTCCCGCCGCGGCAGCTTTTGGGCGGCAGCCCCACTGCTGTTCCTGCCGCGGCAGCTTTTGGGCGGCAGCTCCGCTGCTCTTCCCGCCGCGGCAGCTTTTGGGCGGCAGCTCCGCTGCTCTTCCCGCCGCGGCAGCTTTTGGGCGGCAGCTCCGCTGCTCTTCCCGCCGCGGCAGCTTTTGGGCGGCAGCTCCGCTGCTCTTCCCGCCGCGGCAGCTTTTGGGCGGCAGCTCCGCTGCTCTTCCCGCCGCGGCAGCAATTTGGTGGCAGCTCTGCTGCTCTTCCCGCCGCGGCAGCTTTTGGGCGGCAGCCCCGCTGCTGTTCCCGCCACGGCAGCTTTTGGGCGGCAGCTCCGCTGCTCTTCCCGCCGCGGCAGCTTTTGGGCGGCAGCTCCGCTGCTCTTCCCGCCGCGGCAGCAATTTGGCGGCAGCTCCGCTGCTCTTCCCGCCGCGGCAGCTTTTGGGCGGCAGCTCCGCTGCTCTTCCCGCCGCGGCAGCTTTTGGGCGGCAGCTCCGCTGCTCTTCCCGCCACGGCAGCAATTTGGCGGCAGCTCCGCTGCTCTTCCCGCCGCGGCAGCAATTTGGCGGCAGCTCCGCTGCTCTTCCCGCCGCGGCAGCTTTTGGGCGGCAGCTCCGCTGCTCTTCCCGCCGCGGCAGCTTTTGGGCGGCAGCTCCGCTGCTCTTCCCGCCGCGGCAGCAATTTGGCGGCAGCTCCGCTGCTCTTCCCGCCGCGGCAGCAATTTGGCGGCAGCTCCGCTGCTCTTCCCGCCGCGGCAGCTTTTGGGCGGCAGCTCCGCTGCTCTTCCCGCCGCGGCAGCTTTTGGGCGGCAGCTCCGCTGCTCTTCCCGCCGCGGCAGCTTTTGGGCGGCAGCTCCGCTGCTCTTCCCGCCGCGGCAGCTTTTGGGCGGCAGCTCCGCTGCTCTTCCCGCCGCGGCAGCTTTTGGGCGGCAGCTCCGCTGCTCTTCCCGCCGCGGCAGCTTTTGGGCGGCAGCTCCGCTGCTCTTCCCGCCGCGGCAGCAATTTGGCGGCAGCTCCGCTGCTGTTGCCGTGGCAGCAATTCGGCAGCAACTGCTTGGGGAGGCAAAATTGGTAGAACTGCCCCTGCCTTCAGAGCAGGGGCTATTCTGTACCACTTCCTGTGTTTTTACAGTGCTTTATAGATTATGGGCACTACTGGGAACAAATAATTATTTCTGGTAGAGACTAAAATTACAGGAGAGCCATGTTCTTGTATTGAGGATGAAGGTAAATGGCTGGAGTTACTGTAGACTGATGCTATCTTTGATTAGGGGTTTTTTCCTGGCAAAAAAATCTGCTGGGGTGTAATCTGCTGGTGTTCATCCACTTAGAAGGTAGCATTTATTTCCCTTCCTAATTCTAGTGGTGGGTTTAAATGCAAGACCTTTCTCTCACTCAGAGGTTATTTCCCCAGAAACTATCTCCAACCCTGATCATTTGCAATGCAGAAGCCAGCTGCTGGTGTGGCTCCAAGCCTTGACCTGATTGTCATTGCTGGGGAGTGAAGCACAGTCTCTCAGTATATGACATTCTCACTAGCTGCAAATGTTGCATACTGGGGCTGCCCAGAGATGAGCTTTGATTTTCCCTTTCTCTTTTTTTTTAATTGCCTTTTGTTGTTGTTGTTGTGGTCATTGCCTTTTCTGTCTGACTACTGGAGACCTCCCCTCACATGGATCTTCCAAACTGTAAGTCTGTCTGGTGGGAAGCAAACATAGGGCTATTGTTGCAGGTGAAAAAAAATTTCCCTCTGCTCTCTGCCAGGATTCTGATACAAAAGCTATGAAGTGCTGTTATACCCCTCATTTCTTCATTCCATAATATATCATCCCCTTTTGAGGCTTTGTGGCTCTATTTTATGTGCCTTTGCCCCCTCACTGTTTATTAAAATCTGGGTGCAGGAAAAGCTTTGCAATTGTGCATAAATAGTGCTAATATGAAAAATATTGTCATAAAATGGGCTGGTGGAACAAACAATCGCTGATTTACTTGGCTAATTTAAATTGTATGTAACGGTTTGCATTGGGAGGCGATGCCTCTCCTCCAGCAACCATGCTGGGAGGTCTGCAGCACCATTACACGCTATTATTCGTTTCTGGATAGTGTATACATTTTCACTATAACACAAGCCTTTCTCCTTCATTTTTCATGAGAACTGGCATTAGATTAATGACTCAGCCACAGAAGAAACGTAACGCCATGCCAGTCTGATTTATTGACCACTTAGTGTTGATGAAGCTGCAAACAAGAGTCAAACAGATGTTGCAGCTGCATTTTTCTTTATCAAAACTAACAGCCTTTTGCATTTTTAACCATTTCTTGTAATGTGCTCCTGCTTATGCCACAAAACCAGAGATATTGCAACAAACTACCCTCCCCTTCCCGAGAGGGCCCCCATCTGGATCTGCAGAGATGGTAGCATTGTGTGTGCAAGGCTCCCACTTGCCAGGCAGACTTACTGCTCTGACATGGCAGGTGGCAGAGGCTTTGTGACTCCAGTGAGCAGAAAGCTGTGTGGAGTTGCTGACATACAGAGCACTAAGATCAATGAATACGCTGTGCTATGTATCTATTTCTAGAGCTTTCTAAATTCCATATTGATGGCTGGCCACAGTTTTATGTAGGATTTCCCTGTAGACTAGATGTAAGACTTCTGAGATGTACATGGCAGGTCTCTTTTCTGGCTGAACCCTGGTGTGTTTCTTGCAGGTGAGTTGTGACTGCAGGTGAAAAACAGTTTTCTTGAAGTTTTGTAAGTAGTGAAATGGTCAGAAATCAACCCCTTCGTCCTGGAAGGAAGAGGAGCCTGGGGTTTTTTCATCCTCATAAACAATCCATGGTTCATCGGGCTCAGAGAGAGCCAAACCACCCATTGCCCATCCACTGCCATTGTCTCATTGTGCTAGTTGTGATTTTGTCTTTGTCACATACCTTCTTGCCATTGAAGAAAGCAGGGTTGATATTTAGCACTTTACAATGTAAACCACAGAAAAAAATAGAAGAGGTGAATATACCTCCTTGGCTTGATATTACCAACTTGAGAACTGATCGGCTTTAATTTGGAGTATATGTGGGGGAGCCATAAGAAGGGAGGGGATTGTGTCAGAGAAAGGACAAGGAAGTCGTGAGTGCACAGAGGGTGACTCAGGTTTCAAAGCTTCTTATTACTCAAAGCAGGGTTCTGAAGAGCTTCTCTGGGAAAAAGAAACTTGCCACATCTTGGAAGCTAAACTTCACTAATGACTGAAACTTGACATTTAGTTTCTGATGGTAGCAATAAAGTAGTTCCAGCTCCCGGGCATAATACAGATTAAATTATTAGGGATAAATGCAGTATTGTACTGTACATCAATCACTCCTAGCCGCTAGTGCACCTTCTGATTCCCCTATTGGCTCAGTTGCCTTTTCATCCTCAGACTAATGGCTTCTTGTTTTTGACTTGTTGTCAAAAGTTATTTCTAAATCAAGCTGCATTCACTTCACCAGAATCTCTCCTCCATTCCCATTGCGGTTAATGGAAAATTACCATGCAGCATTCAACATTACAAACTCTTCTCCCTTACCTTCATAGACTCCTAGGTTCATAGATTCCTAAGCCAGAAGGGACCGTTGTGATCATCTAGTCTGACCTCCTGTATAACATAGGCCATAGAACTTCCCCCAAAACAATTTCCAGAATATATCTTTAAGAAAAACATCCAACCCTGATTTAAAAATTGTCTATGATGGAGAATCCACCACAACCCTTCGTAAATTTTATAAATGGTTAATTACGCTCACTGTTAAATATTGAGGCCTTATTTCCAGCCTGAATTTGTCTAGCTTCAACTTCAAGCCATTGGATCGTGTTACATCATTCTCTGCTATATTGAAGAGCTCATAACCAAATATTTTTCCCTAAGTAGGTTCTCATAGGGTATCTCTACACAGCAATTAAATACCCACAGCTGGCCTGTGTCAGCTAACTCAGGCTTGCGGGGCTTGGGCTAAGGGGCTGTTTAATTACAGTGTAGATGTTTGGGCTCAGGCTGGAGCCTGGGCTCTGGGAACCTGCAAGGGGTGAGAGTTTTCAGATGATATGATTACATCATGTGTTTTTCCCAAATACAGGACAGAAATATGTATTGAACACTTCTTCTGCCTTTTCTGCATTATTATTGATAATTCTACCATTTCCATCTAAGTAATGGACCAATACCATTGTCAGGATTCATTTTGTTCTTAGCATACTTTAAAAACTCCTTATTGTTCTCAACTCTGCTGGCTATAGATTTCTTCTTGTGTCTCTTGGCTTCCCTTATCAATTCTCTACAATTGTGAACTTCTGACTTATATTCATAACTATAAACTTCCCTTTTTTTCCATTTGTTATATTTTATTTTTGTATAGCTGCCTTCACTTCCTCTGTGAACCAGGTCAGGTTTTTAACTAATATGATCGTCTTTGATTATGGCTTTTTGGGCTTCTAGTAAAGTGTTCTTAAACAGTTCCCAGTTATCATTCACATGTTTCTGATTAATTTATTTCTTCTGGCTGATTTGGCTCATAATTGTTTTCAGCTTTGTGAAATTGGCCCTTTTAAAGCACCAAATATATATATATTGGTTTGGACTTTATTCTGTTTGCACATTATAAATGATCACTTGTACCTAAGCTACCACTAACTTTTCATTCTGTGGTCAGTTCCTCTTTTTCTGTGAATATAGAATCCCCCCTTGTTGGTTGCAACATTTTTTCAGTTAGGAAATTGACATTTATAATCTTTAGGAATTCTAAGGATGTGTTAGTACTGGCTGCATGAAACCTCCAGCACATGTCCCTCAAACTGAAGTCCCCAATATTCACACAGCTTTTTACCTACACATTATAGATAGGTGCATAAAGAGTCGGTCAACCTGTTTCCAAGTGTGATTTGATGGTGTGTAGCAGACACCAGCTAATGCTCCATCTTGTGCTTTATCTGTTAGGACATTGATCCATAAGCATTCAAGTTCATTTTCTTCTGAGTTACCAGTGACTCAGAAACAGATAATGCCACTTTTGACATAGAATGCCACTTCCCTCCCCATTTTGCCCTCTTGATCCTTCGTAAATAGGTTATAACCATTGATGTTAACATTCAAATAGTGTGCATCATCCCACCAGTTTTCAGTAATAGCAACTAGATTGAATTTATGCTCACAGATGAGCAATTCAAATTCCTCTTGTTTATTACCCAGGCTCCTAGCATTGTTGTATATGCAATTTAATAATTTCTTCTCTCCGTGACCTTTGATTCCTTGATTGATTTTTATCCTCAGTACCTTGATCCTGCACTAAATGAGTGCTCCTATCTTCCCTGCTTTTTATCCTCCCCTCTTGTTATTACTTTAATGCCCTCCTAACTTCTCTAGCCAACCTCTCCCCAAGGAGATTGGTTCCCCTTCTACTGAGGTGGAGGCCATCCAAACTATACAGCCCCATTTCCTGAAAGAAAGTGGACCAATGACCAACAAAACAAAAACCCTCCACAACACACCACTTACCTAGCCAGCAATTCATTTCCAGATCTTCTGTCCTTCTTCACTCAGGGGACAGGAAGGATCTCCTAGATTGCTTGGACATTATTCTTCTTCAGCACACTTCCGATTTCTCTGAAGTTATCTATTATCTGTGAGATATGAGCCATTGCCAATAGATGTTTGTGGCTTAACAGTCTTCTGCCACTTGGCTTTTGGGTGGGTTTATTCCTTGCTGTTTCAGGAGCTTTGAGTGAGGATTTGATTAGCTGCTGGGGTTTAATTTTGTAATTCCCTTTTATTATTGTTGTTTTCCCCCTCAAACATGAGAGTCTTAAAGGGTTACTTCTAATGTAGCTGGATTTTAGGCCAGTAGAATTCTCTGCACTTGGATGCAAGCTTGTCAGAGGAGACCTCTCTAGCACCACTGTGGCATTCATTTCAGAAGAGGGGTAAATTAGCCACAGGCATGAAATAAACATGGTACTTTAAGCAGATTGTAGGTGGCTCGTGTTAGCTGCCATTGGCCCATGACATACTCTCCACCTCCAGTTGTCTAAGATCTGAACACACAAAACACTCAGTGAGGTTGCTATGCTTTATTGTTCAAAGGGATTTTATTTTCTCAAATCCCAAGTCTCTTGTAATTATGAAAACTAAATCATGCTAAACCAATACATTCTCCAGCATTTTCTGCTAACATCCCTCATTACGCAGCCTCAGATGTGCTGTTTCCCTGGCAAGTCAGCTAACCACACACATAATCAGGATCCAAAGTGGAACAGGTTCAAGCATCCCAGAGGTACTGACACATGGCTCTCCTGTGCCTCTGGTAAGGATGCTTCAGCTAGTAGTGAGCTGAGGAATTAAAGCAAATTATTTTCGATATTGCTGCAGACAAAAAAATGCCATGGCCCATTGAGAAGGAATGCAGGAAGCTTAGTTTGGCTGGTAGATGGCACTGTCTTATCCCTTTCTGGAAGATGGAATCCAAATTTTCAAAAGAAATGTGAATATAAACTTAAAGAAGGGAAAAATATGGTTGTTCCTATCAATTCCTTTAGCTAGGTGTAATTGATATACCAATATGTTAATCCATGACTAAGAGGATTAATGATGGAACATGGGCTGTGGTGTCCTCAGTATAATGTTGATGCCCAGTTTCATATCACCATCTCGTCCATTGGTTGGGGCTTGGAGGAGGATTATCTGATCAAGACTCAACCCAGACAAGTCTGATAAATCTTACAGGTTGAGGAGGCAACTGGAGGAAATAGCCTAGACTTCATTGGGGAAGTATTCCATGGCAAGTGTTCATTGGCTCTCCTGGTGTTTCTGGATATCCTAGTAGCACCCGTGGCTAAAAACTGTGTTCCTCCCTCTGTGCTTGGCAGGAAGGGTGGATTCTTAATTCAGGACGTACATTACACCTAAACTCTGAAGTCTACTCTGGCTGCCAGTTCATTTGCAGGTGTGTGTTTGTCTCTAAAATCCCAAATGTTTTGGGCCCCAGCTGTCTGAGAGATGCCCCCTGCTTGTGGGATGCTGCAGCAATTGAGATTAGCTGGGGCCGCTTGAGCTGACACTTCCTTGGTTTAGCCATGAAAGGAGCAGGAGGGAGCATGTTCTCCCTGAAGGGAGCATGGCTCGCTCTCCCTACTGTTTGGTCTGTCAGACCCCAAGCCTGCTGACCTTCCAGGCATTCTGCAAAGCCCATCTGTTTTCTGAGAGAATTTGGTTTAGGAGGGCAGTGTGGTTATTGAGGTAGTTATTGATTACTGCTTATGGAAAGCCCAGATGGGTTAAATAGAGAAGAGTTTATTATTTATTAGTAATTTATTTTGTAAGGTTTCGTATTGTACGTGTGCCTTGATCTCTGAGTTGGGGCATTTAAAACAATAAATAATAACTCTAATTTTAATTGCATGTCTTTGGCACTTTCTTTAGCACTTAGCTTTCCTTAAGCTGTATAAATCAGTGCTACCTAGCTTGTGGCTTTAGAGCTATGTGTGGCTCACCGAGGCTCCCACATACAACTCCCATGGAGTCCTTTGGTTTGCTGGAAACTCCTCTCTCTCTGCTGGTGTCACACAGGACCGCATCTTACAATGCCTGGCACCCGGTGACCACACTTAACAAATGGGTCAAGGTGTGGGGGGACAGTATCAGCCAAGGTATGGGGGGGCAGTATCAACGCACAGTGAGGCTGCGTGAGGATGCCACTCCACTATGACTTTGTGGATCCCAGCAGTTTCCATATGGTAACAGAGTGATTCTCCATCTCTTCAAGGCTGAAAGTCACAGAGAGAGCTGCCTAGGTAAACATCCCATCCCTGTATCTTTCCTGACATCTGTAGTGTCCTGTGAACTCCTTGTTTGTAGTTTGATTTTTGATAGATGGCTGACAACAGACTGAGACACTCATTCAGGAAACCCCATGCCCTATGTCCTGATTCTGATCTCGCTGTCGGTAGGGAAGACAGTACAGTTACAATGGTGTAAAACCAGGGAAAGAGAGAACCAGGTCCATAGGCGCGTGATGGTGATTAATCTTTCATGGCAGGTTAATCTCCATCAAGAGCTGGCAGTGCAGATTGAGATTCCTCTGTTCAGTAGAAAGAAGATCCCACAACAGGATACACGGTCCATTTTATTTGCATTCCTTTCAGTGGCACCTCCCAGCCCATTTGTCACTGTTTCAGAATGACAGGTTAGTCTAGTTAGTTGTATGACCATCACAACAGTATATCTGAGGATCACTGACACTATTATAACTATCACATACAGCTGATAGAGCAGTTCTCAATAGCTACTAAATGCCTAGGGAAAAACCAGTAAAACTTTCCACTGATAACTAACTGCATAAAATTGCCTTCAAGTGATTTATGATATGGAATCAGTCACTATTTTCCTATCAAAAGAGACCTTTCTGCTCTTGTTCTGCAGTGCAGAGCTTTGGTGATAGAACCTTCACTGAATTATTGGCATGTAGCTTGGATCCCAAAACACTGGTGTGCATTTGTATCTTATCTACATTTCATCAGCTGTCCTAGTGCTTACCTGAAGGTCCTCCAGTCTTGAGGTGACATGTCATTATTCTAAAAACAAGCTTAGTGGGCCCACATTCCAGCTTCCCAGAGTGCTCAACTTCAGCTTGTTTCCAACAGTCTCCAAAGCTGGAATTGCTGGCATTGTGAATTGCAGTGGTAGCTCATGTGTCTGTCTTCACCATAGTGTCATTGCATCCTGCTGGGTCCCTCTCGTCTGTGATGTGTCTGATGTCACTGGTACTTGATACTTTAGTGGTGGGTGATGCCACATGGGGTGAATATCATAGAGAAACAAGCTCTGCGTGCTGTGCAAATACAGATCATACATGACCCTTTCCTGACAGTATGGCTTGATGTGTGTGAATCTCAAGTCTAACAGCTGTGCCAATATATCTATGCCACCTAACAAAGTTACCCACACAGAAACATATTCCATAATCATGGATATGGCTTGTCATACACCAGCCAATAACTGGATAGAAACACAGCCTGTCAGCACACAGCTAGTGCCTGAGGCTGAGATTTTTCAGAAATGCTCAGCATTGACCTAAGTCTGGTCCTGTTTAAGTCAATGGAAGTTTGACTGTATAACACACATTTTAAAGCATTTAAAAATTCGTCATTCCAAAACAAAAAATTGAAACATTTCATTCCAAAAATGTTGAAATGTCCCATTTTTCATGTTTTTCTTCCCAAATGGAATTTTGCCAGAATTAGCTTAATTTCACAAAGTGCTTCCATTTTAATGAAACCATATATTACAATGGAATATGGTTCAGTCAAAATTTCTCCAATCAGCTCTAAGCCTAGGTAGCACAAGAGATAGTAAGCTACAGAGACTTTCACTGCTATGTCACTGGCTCATATCTGGCACAGATGATTGGTGACTGAATGTCATCTTTTAACCAGGCTGTTCTCAATGGCTGCATGAATTGCAGTGGTGACCTTAGTCCCAACTCTACTGGACAGGTAGCATCCTTGTTTGCTGTCTCAGCAGAATGGCAGGAAATTAATAGTGTGATATCTTGAGCATCTGCAAGATATCACAAGCCTGCAGGATTCTTGCCCATCAGAGGGATGAGAGTTTATTTACTTCATGATCCATTTTCAAGGCAAGTTCATTAGTAAATTGTCATTTTGGTACTGGAGTCTATTTGTTGCTCTCATTCTTTCTTCTCTGTTCAGTAGGAAATTGACTCCCATTAGTACAGCCTTTGCAGACATGTGGCAGTTCGTGTTCATTCTCCAATTTGGAGTTGGTCTCTAACAGCATTAATGAAACATTAGAGTTTTAATTAGACCATTATCCTATTTATTTTTATAAATAATTCCAAAGTAGTCATTAAAGTTTGTGAACTTAGGAGTAAATTACTTTAGGGAAAGAAATCAAGTTTTCAGTCTTGTTATTATCTATTGTACAATCTCCTTGGGACATTGTGGGGAAACTACAGCGGTTGTTTGTGTTGTTGTTAAGATGATTCATTTACCAACATTGTAATAAACATTCTGTTAGGTTTCCTAGTTGGAAAGTCTATGTCGCTGCGGCAGACCTGCAGTGCATCAAAGAGGGGTTGCATTTTCTTTCTTTCCCTCAATTCCTGTGGGAAGAATATGAGCTGAGAAAATGAATGGGGCATTAAACAAACCTGCAGGAGTGGGTACCCTGTAGTTGTTCAAAAAACTCCTAAACAGAAGCTCTGCAGAGTTGTTCTCTATTCCGATTCCAGATTTCTTCGGCTTGATCTTTTCATCACAAGCATGCAAGATTCTTCAAAAGGCAAGAAATTACAGGCCTGACTGAAAGGAAGCTATGCTCAGGGGCACTGTGTAATATTGTCAGTTTCCTTGACTTTCTCCCTCCATTTTCCTGCAAATTTACTGAAAGTGTGGCTCTTATTGATGTTCTCATGTATATTTCAAATACTCTAAGGTGAACCAAAACTGATCAAAGCATTTGATCGAGCAAATGATTCATGTGCCTCTTAAACCCAAAGCAAGTTCTGTGGCAGCTGTGACTGGTGTTTTTGGAGGAGGCTGCAGTTGTTGATACTGGAGTGGGTTGAAAAGGATTTGTACTAAGCAAACAAAGATAACAGTGAGACTGCAAGCAAAGGGACTCAGGAGGGAGGCTGCTGTGTGCAAAGAACTCTGTCTCATGTGTTGTCATTGCAACCTCTTATAGAATGGCTGTGGTCTTAGGGAATTAATGTACAAAATGGGAATGAATTCTGGCTTTTTTCTGAGATTGAATTTTGAATAAATAATAGAGTGAAGATAAATCTACCTAATTGCAAAGAGGGAAAGAAGACAGAAGTGGCCCCAGGTATTTATAATTGTTCTCCTGTTCTCCCTATAGAACCCTGACATCGTATTGGTGCACTACCTGAATGTACCTGCCATAGAGGACTGTGGAAAACCATGTGGTCCCATCCTGTGCTCAATAAACACAGACAAGAAGGAATGGGCAAAATGGACGAAAGAGGAACTCATTGGACAGCTCAAACCAATGTGTGAGTACTTGAGGATTTCCAGCTGCACTGGGCAGTAGGGGGCTTGTTTTCTGTATGTTCCTGCAGAAACACCAAGTATGGAAGCCGTTGCAGACAGTGATCTGGCTTGGCCTATTTAAACATTGAATGTACTATACACATTACAGGATGAAGGACAATCTGGAGACTATTTCCCCACTTTTAGATGTTTTATGTCCAGCTAGTCTGAGGCCTGGCTGGGCTTCCCTTTCTGCAGGTGCAGCATGCATCCACAAATTTTGTACCCATAAAATGAATTGCAGGCACTAATCTGAGCACTCACTCCTTGGACTACATGAGATTTGGGCCTGCTGTTCAATTATACAATTAATGCCCACCTAAGGGAATGGCACCCTTTTGATAACTTCCCCTGAGTTCTCCTTCGTAGTAACACTGATTGGTCCAAACTGCCTGGTCTGGGATTCTGATAATTCACAAAATAAACTTGGATACAAATTTAAAAAAAATTGAGAAAAAGCAAGTCCCAGGTGTCCTTGGAAACTTCAGAGTCTTTCCCATTTTGTGATCCCCTAAGGAACTGCACTTTTGAAAGCCTGCTCCCTGGGCTGAGGTATTTTGGGATGCTTGCATGAGGTATTTTGGGGAACAGGATCAGAATGTTTAAGAGTGCAGTGTCTGTGCAGACCTTTGGTGTTCAGGCTTTTCAGGGTGGGGTCTATGTACGTCGTAGATGTTAACTTACCGTCTTGTGACCTTTCTGTGACAAATCCTCTGTCCAAAGCACCCAGTTCCAACCCCTCTTACCATCTATCCCCACTTGTACCTGGTGCAATCTCAGTCTTCCCCACGTGATGAACGGTTCAGAAAGGCATTCCAGACCTTTCCAAAAGTATCTGGTCCAGTCCCCCTTTCCCCCCTCTAGTTTATCCTAGATACAAAATTCACCCGTTACCTTGCCTCCCTGCCCCTACCTACAGGGACCTTGTTGCTACCTCTGAACCCTTACAGTTCCCCTAGTTTACAGGTGTCTTTCCCCAAGAGCTACTCAGCATTTGAAGCATTTTATATCTAAGATTGACATGGATTGCTGTTGCCTACAGAGAGCTTTTATTGAACTGACTTTAATTTTATCAGCAAGGAGCCCCATGCAGGAGCATCTTTCAGGTGCAAATTTTCTGATGTAAACAGCTATTAAAAGAAGAGCTATCCCCCTTAGTGATCAAACTCTATTGATTTCAGCCCTATGACACTAAGGATAATCTTGTCCTATAATGAAAAGGAGTACTTGTGGCACCTTAGAGACTAACCAATTTATTTGAGCATGAGCTTTCGTGAGCTACAGCTCACTTCATCGGATGCAACCGATGAAGTGAGCTGTAGCTCACGAAAGCTCATGCTCAAATAAATTGGTTAGTCTCTAAGGTGCCACAAGTACTCCTTTTCTTTTTGCGAATACAGACTAACACGGCTGTTACTCTGAAACTTGTCCTATAATCTATTGCTCATCTCCATTGGAGACTTTGGTTTGAAACTAGTTTTGACCTTGCAAGCTCCATTGTAGAATTCTGACATCTCTCCCTCATACTAGCTGAACAATAACAATAACTAGAAACTAGATTGTTTTGGGACGAGTGTCAGTAACTGTTTTTCAGACTTCTGCAAGCTAAGGAAAGAGCTGCTTAGGAGGCTTGCAGTGGTACAGAGAAGTGTGCCCTGCACACAGGCAGCTCCATGGAACCCTCTGCAGCACTGGAATTGCCCTGAAGTACAATATCTTCTTCAATGGCTACAAATGAAAGGAAAGTGCCATCAAGTAGAACCTGGCATGTTTTTAACAAGTGTTCGTGCAGTTTGCTGGTAACGAATGTTCACTGGAATTGAGAGATTCTGTCCTGTAAAAATGGGCTGAGAGGGATACTTTCTAACCTGTCACTCTAACAAGTGGAGATTGAGTCACAGTCTGTGTACAGACCTCACTTGCAGGGCTGCAAGCCAATTTCCTGTCCTATACAGTTACTAATGACTGCAATGGATAGGAGTCTAGTGAGGGGATACTAATACTCTGACAGCTTCATGTGGGGTGATAGGAGTTATGGGGTACTCAGCAAAGCTGGGATGGAGGTCGATTTGGTGCTAGTGCTAGGAAGTTCATTTTCAGGAGTTTGTGATGAGACTTTTAATTTTCTCTGAAATAAAACCTGGCAAAAGTTCTTAGCCCCAGTACAAAGTTAAAATGATAAATTAGTAAATACTTTTCTGACTGAGCCTTCATGTCCATCCATAAATTTGCCCTGTTATTGAATAAGAGAGTCCGGAGCTGGTCGATAAAGTGTGGGGATTGTCTTGGGAGGCAGTGTGCTCTGGAGGGAAGAGCAAGGAAGTGCAGTCAGGAGGACTTGGGTTCGGATCCTGGCTCTGTGGCAGACGATCTGTGTGGCCTCACAGAGTTACTTCACCAGTGGGGCTAATGATAGTCAGTGACGTCATGTGTGTAAAGCTCTGTAGGAATTAAGTGCCACACCAGTGAATTCATTGAGTGAGCAGAGTGATCTATATATTTGCAGCAGTGTGACTCTCACCTAAGTGGCCAGGTCAGATCAGATCAGATGGGTCCACTAGTCTAATCCTTAGTGCCCTGAAGGAGGTAATTTGTAATACACTTTGCATAGATATAGCCAAGCTTGACTGAAGAGCCCAGTTTGACTAGGCCATAACTACCTCGCTGGGCAAACTGCTCCGCTCTGGCAGGCTGCTGCCCAAAGTCAGGAAGGGCACCATTTGAGCAATCAGGCTAAAAAACAGGGATGCTTTTTTTACTGTCAGAATATTTTAACACCATTATCAGGAAAGACTTAATTTGGAAAGACAGTACAGTACAGAATAAGCATAGAGGGACAAATTCTGCTCTCCATTACTCTGGTGCAGGGGTCGGCAACCTTTGAGAAATGGCGTGCCAAGTCTTCATTAATTTAAGGTTTCGCGTGCCAGTAATAAATTTTACATTTACAGGGGCCCCCGATGGAACCCCAGACTGGCAGCGGGCAGAGCGGGGCCGGCAGCCAGGACCCCGGCTGGCAGGGGGCCGGGCGGCTGGAACCCCAGACCAGCAGCGAGGTGAGCAGGGCCAGCAGCTGGTATCCCGGGCCAGCAGCAGGCTGAGCGGGGCTGATGGCCAGGACCCCGGCTGGCAAGGGGCCAGCGGCTGGAACGCCAGACCGTCAGTGGGCTGAGCAGGGTGGCAGATAGAACCCCAGACTGGCAGTGGCTCACCCACTGCCGGTCTGGGGTTCCGCTGGCTCCTGCCAGCCGGGGTCCCAACCACCGGCCCAGCTCAGCCCGCTGCTGGCCTGGGGTTCCGTTCACCAAGGCAGGCAGCGGGCTGAGTGGGGCCAGGGGCCGGGGCCCCAGCTGGCAGCAGCGTGCCAGTAAAAATCAGCTCGCATGCTGCAAGTTGCCGACCCCTGCTCTGGTGTGAATCAGGAGTAACTCCATTGGCATCAGGTAGACTCTTGATTCTCCTTGGTGTTACAGAGCAAGCTCTGTCACTTCATGCAGATAATCT
The DNA here is from genome assembly GCF_965140295.1 of Lepidochelys olivacea. Taxonomy (NCBI): domain Eukaryota; kingdom Metazoa; phylum Chordata; order Testudines; family Cheloniidae; genus Lepidochelys; species Lepidochelys olivacea. The sequence goes on from NC_140428.1 coordinate 30,218,372, forward strand.
GTCTATCAAACAGTACCTCACACAGACAAATGTCTGAGTCATTCAGATTCAGCTGGAAATGTTTCTCTTGTTCCCATTGAGATCATAAATTTCTCCTTTCTCAATAATAGAACAGCAGAGGTTCTGTTTAGATTGTATCAGGACTAGACAGCCTAGGGACTAACTCAGCATCACTGAGGACTCTTCTTTTTCTTTAATTAAGCAAATTAAATACAGAAATCTATGGGCAATGGAACTTGCGTGAGAGAGATCAGTTCTGTTTTTTCCTTTTTTCTGGTTTGTGTCTTTTCAGCCCTGATTCATCCCTTTAGCAGGGTATTGCAGGGGTCTACAGATAAGTGTATGACAGTGAATACAATTAGCACTGCACTATATCTGTGATATACAATTTAAACTTCTCCTGCTAGCATAGGTTATGATGTTTAATGTAGACTGGTGTTTTGTGTGTTCTGCAAACTCCTAAATGTAGAGAGATCAGGTCAGCGGGAATCCCAGCTACCCTGGCACAATGTTCTTATCTTCAGATATTTACAGTGATAAATTGTATGCTCTGTGCCACCTACAATAGAAGCATATTCCACAGAGTGCTGAAGCAGATGTCACTTGAGAAGATTACATTGTGTCCCATTCCCAGGAGTATATGTCCCAATACACATATAAATAACTTGTTTGCAATCAGAAAGAGAAATTAGGTATAAAGTAGAACCATAGAGGAGAAAATGAATTCAACAACCATAATACTGAAGCTAAGCACTAATGGCTGACCCTGCAGGAATCCATTCCACTATTTTTGATTCCTCCAACAGGGTGCTGGTGTCCTGACAGACCCAAAACAATCAGAGGGAAAATGTATGCTAAACATGAAACAAAAGATGCCGATTTATGGCTTAGCCCTCAGGAATATTCCTTCCTAGCGTAAGTGGCCACACAGTGATCTTATCTGGTCTGCATCATTATTGACTCTAGGACTGTGCAATTTCTTCATTACTTTCCAACTCTCTGAGACTATTTTGTTACTGTGGGGAGGATAGGCACTTGGGTTCTCAGGAGTCCATATCAGGTGGGACGCAGATCTCTGCAGTGCTTCAGCACTATACCTATGAGAATAGAGGCCAAAAAGAAATATTTGGGGGGTTGTAAATGAGTGGTCTTGTCCCAGGTGCCCCTTCATGGCAGTCCTGCAAGTGGCCACTCACCTCAGTTTCCCTTCTGAGGCCCCAGTAACTCCATATGAGCTTATAGCCTAGTCCATAATCCATAGTTTGTCAAAACACAGTGAAAAAGTCTATAACTCAAAAATCACAAAACATAGTCCATATCACTCACCCCCCCCCACCCCAGTGCATGTAATCTTTAAAACCCAGCTTTGTTCTCACCATATCTGGACTCTTTCTCAGTCCTCCTCTGTCCCTCTGCCAGACAGACACCCTGGCCCTTTCTTCCGGGATGCAGTTCCACTCTATCCAGCAGAACTCCTACAGCCTCTCTGCTAGGACCATCCTTGCCAGGGGAGAATCCATCACTCCCTCTGGCCCTCTTATGGTTCCTTTAGGGCCCAGCTGTCTGGCAAGAAGACATCAGTCAGCTCCACGGCTGCTCTCTAGCTTAGAGCCAGCAGGCATCTCCCTCTGCTTCTCTCTGGCCTTCAGCCCTTTCCAGTCCTGGTACTCTGGCTTGGGGATGTCAGCCAGCAAACCCCTCTTGCTGCTGTCCTGCCTTCAGCCCTCTCCCAGGAGCCACCTTCTCACTTTGGCACCTCTCATCTTCCTGACGGAATCAGTCTGCTCTGACTTTCCTGATCGCTTTCACACCAGGACTCTTACAGCCCCTGGGTGCTGCCCCACTGTCTTAATTGGTCCAGTTAGGAGCACCTGGACTGGAACAGGAGAGTTGAGTCCAGTTTCATTTAATGGGCCAGCTACCCTGTTACAGGGGTCATGGAAAGAAAAAGGCCCACGATGCCCTTCATAAATTCCTCTATATGTCAGTAGAATCACTGAACCTAGTGTGAGTGCCAGTCAGCCCATCTTATAGCTGCTGCTTCCTTTCATACTCCAAAGAAACAAGAATGTGATAAGTTGCTTATTTGACCCAGTTCCTTCCCTTTCCTTGCTTTCTTTTCCTTTGTCTCACAAAGCTAGCTGGAAAGGCCACAAATTACAGGATGGAAAGACTAGATACGCTAACCAGAAGACTCCAGGAACTGATTAAATTGCACTGAAATTCAAGGTGTGGCTGAGATCAGACTAAAATCTTAATACCTAACAAGCAGGGAATGTGACAGCCTGTTCAAAAATCTGCAGTGCATCAAGAAAATTATGTGAAAACTACGACAAACTAGCCATAAATCTAATAATACTTGGCTCTTTTATGTCTCAGGAGGGAAGAGTGAAGTTCTGCATGATTATTCAGTGTGTATGCATATACACGTCTCTGTTTATGGATGCACATCCTGGGAAACGCATCCTTGGAAATGTAGCTAAAATAAAAGCTTTTGATTTCTATCAGACTTGGCAAACATAGAGGGCACAGCTAACTATGTTCAGGGAATGTAGGGGGTACTTGTTGCCAAGAAGTCATCCGATTTGGCTCCAAAATTGAGCATGCCATGAAATTTTGATGCCAAACCCATTAACTTCATCACATTTTCACATAAATCATATTCTTTCAAAGACTTCACAGTTTGGTTTCCTGATGTTTCCAAATTTCTCTGCCCTAAAGCAGATTTGTCAGTGATTTAATCAAAATGTTGTGCATAGTATCGGTGGTGAAGTGAGAGTCTAATTTGCAAGCAGTCACCTTTTTACCTGTTGCATAATGCAGATCTTATTGTTTTATTCCTTTGAAACTCAAGCTTCTATGATGAGCTTTGATTTTATTAAATCCCACATTTAAAACAGCTCTGTTATGACAGAGCTTGGCTGCACTCGGAAGTCTGAAGTTTAATTACTGAGACTATGTACCATCTCCACAGGGATGTTTTGGGTAGGATTTTATAGTTCCTGTAACTATGATTTTACTTCAGAGCTATGAAGGGAAATCACACTGGGGAGAACTCTCCTTCCTAAGAGAGAGGGCCATTCCAGATCATAGACAAGTGGAAAAGGAACATTACAATTATGCTTGATGATTCTGTAATGAATATTAGATGGTTACTTGTGGGCCCTTTAATACTGAGCTCCACATAGCTGATCCTGTTCAGCCCCTACCCCTGTGGGTAAAGAAGGCGCTGGGGAAATCAGAGTGCACTAATGCAAACTAAAGCAGAGTCAACGCTGCTGCAGCTAGAGGCCGGAACCCTGTCCTCTTGCGGGATATGTGCCAGGGGAGCTGAAAATAAAGTGGCAGATGGCTGCTGGGGCGGGAAGGAGAGGGTTAGAGAACATCAGCCAGAACAATGAACCTTTTTCCCTGAAGTGCCACGTGAGTCTCTTTGGGATGAGGATTTTGGTAGGAGAGGGTTCACTCAGGTTTAGTCTTTTTTTAATTGACTTGGTTCCTCTCTCTTCCCTGTAGTGACTTTCCTACATTCAGTCAGGGCATCAGCAAGGACAAGTACTAGAGGTGTTGCTTCAGTACACACAGACTCCAAGCCCTGGACTTCACATCAGCTGTATGATTCCAGGGACGTGCTGTGACCTTGGCCATTATGAAAAGGTCCTTCTTGCTGACCCCTTAACAAGCTCTCTCTCAACAACGTGCTCCATACAAAACTGCAGAAATGCTCCTCTCCTTGTTCTGTATCTGGGCTTGAATCTTAGGTTACGGATGAAAAATGGCCCTTTCAGTACCATCCGGCAGCTCCAAGAGCTTTGTGGAAACATTGTCAACTTGTTTTAATCTAGTTGGTCTGCGAACTAATCAAGAGATTGAAATTAACCCATCTGAACATCCATGAAGGGTAAATAGTCTCTTGGAAATGCTCTGAGGATTTTATTTCCATTTAAATCCCCAACTGATTTCCCTTACTAAAATTACTGAGATGAGACTGTACACACTGAAATAATCAAGCTGACTTCAGTTTTTATTATTTGGGATCCCGAGCCCAGTTCTGATAGTTGAGTCATCTGCATTTGCAGCTGGGCATTCATGTTAGTTCATGGTTGTTCAGTCAAACTGGATTATCCCTAGTGATGTGTTAGGTCTCAACCCAATGACTATCTCAGTATTTCCCTCTAGATTACATCACTTTGCAAAATCTCATTAAGATGGATTCAGGCAAGTTTGGTGGGGGTGGATCCGCTATTCAAAATCTTTAGATGGATGAATCCATCTAGAGTTAGGAGATCAGAAATACAGGTTCTGTTCATATCATTTAAAAATCCAGGTATTAAAACTGCAATGAAATGTTATCATAGAAAATACAAGGACATATTCAAAACTATCTACTAAAGTCATTTTGTTGGTGATAACACAGCTGTTGTATCTTAGAGATGGCAGAGTACAAGTTGGTCTCCTGAACTGAAAGTGTCATATGGAATGTTTTTCTTCTGAAGAGACCTGTTGGAATGGGACCCCTGTAAGACATTTATACAAAATGAGAATTGATAATGTGTCAGGAGATTTCTCTGGGAGTTTTGTTTCTGAGACACCTGTAAGTCATTTCTATATGTCTGTGATGAAGCCTGGCCCTCAGCTTGGCATTGCCCTCAATTGTTTTCCTCTTATGCCCTATTATCCTTGATTTGAGGATTCTCTGAACAGATCAGCAGATGTCCTTAGAGGCATCTGGTGGTACAGACAAAATACTGGGGCAGAATTCAACACAGCAGAACTCTGTGTATGTACACACCATATGATCAGCAAATCATGGGCCAGCTTGGCAGTGGGGGGGTCTCTCCAAATTCTCCTCCCTTTTGGCTTCCTCTCTCTCTCAGCCAGCAAATCGTGACTTTGAAGGCTTGCAGCTGATGATTTCTGAGTTCTGATCCTTGTTTCATGTCCACTATAACTAAGAACTAAAATGTGGTCTCTAAAATCAGATGTTTCTATCCCTTAGCTGACTATTGTGGTGATAATTAATAATACTGCCTTCACACAGCCACAGCTGGAGAAACTGCAGGCTGTACATGGAACTTTTGAAACTTTATTTCTTTGAGCATACAAAGATACCACTGTTATACAATCAAACACACAAATATCGTGCTCATCCCTGCGTCCACCGATTCTCTCTGGACATGCTCAATTCTGGCTCTGTAAATGAAACACCCCAGTGCTTTTGGTAGTGACCTGGGACCCACCACAGACTGCACTGTCTGTGCTATCAAATCTGTGGCGGGGCTTACACGCTGAGGGAGTGGGATAGATAGTGGGACTACCGGTGTCAGTTGAAGATTAAATAAAAAGCTTAAGTTAAATTCAGTTTCAAAACTTGATAATTCTGATAGCCAACGAGAATCTATTTTCTGTGGACATCCATACAAAAGCCTGCTAGGTACTCCCATTTCCTCTTGGTCATTACATTTTATGAGGATACCAGATTTAAAGAGCCACTGTCAAGTATTCAGACCCCAAATATAAACTTTCTTCAGTTGATCAAGGGGGTGGTCTTGCGGTTTTACAAAGCTCTATACAAATAGAAATGTTTTCATGCTTAAAACCCCCCAAATCTATTAAAATAGAGTATGGAGGAATTTGAAACTTCCACAGCTGCTATGCTAGAAATCTGAAATGCAGCTACAAAGGACTATTTCTGGAGAATCAGAAAGTGACCATAAACAGAAAGTAAAGCTTAACAATGTAGTCACATCTGACCTAAATGTGAAAAGTAAATTAAATATGTAAAATAGTTCCAGTTTTAATAATCTCAGTTTTTATCAGCATCACAGAACTGATATTGTTGGTTGGCCTAAGTCTTACCTGTTTGTTATTTTTATGAAAAAACAATACAAATTTAATTACAATACTTGTTATTCTATTCCATATAGGTTCTTATGCCATCCTCATTACTGTAGAATCTGAGCTCCTTCTAATAGTGTGACTAATATCTGTCACATGCTTGTTCTTTTATTCTCTCCCCAGGGGGAGGAGATGTGTGCAGTGGAGTGTTTTATTTTGGAATATTTTTAATCTAATACATATATACACATGAAGCTGTCTGTATATGTTAGAGAAGGCAAGGCCAAAGAAATGTACCTTTTACTTGGAGCAGAAGATGAGGGCTGTGCATTCCTGAGGAAGTTCATTCCACAATCTGGGATCAGTCCCCAAGGAAGCTCTGTCTCGTGCACAGACAAGTTTTACCCGTATTGTAGAAAGTTCCATTGTCCCAGAGGAGCAAAACTGGTGACCACAGACTTCATCCCAGAGCTTTAGGCAATCTTTTAGATACCAGTTAGCTCTATTACAATGTAATAAACCTAGTGTGTAAAAGTGGGTGTTAATAATAATGAAGGAATACCACCAAGAACACTAGACCAAACAGTCCCCAAAACAGACAAATATTAGCCCAGTATCAGTTATTGTAAAGTCTTTTGGACATGGGTGCCAGTATTATTTCTTTATTTTGAATACTGACTATATTTGGCAAGACTTTAAATTATTTCTGTTTCTTGTTAGCCTTGCATTCTGGATTGTGGACTGCTATTGAATGCAGAGTGTCCCCCAGGTGGTTTCCTAAATAATCCTAGTTACAGATGCTTATAAATTAGCTGTTGGTTTGGATTATGTCCTGAGTTCATGATGGCTTCACTCACTAAAACACAGATGGGACCTTTGAAAGAGCTGGTGGAATATGTTCAATGTGTGGATGTTGGTGGTGGAGGAGTGGGCAGAGGGGGTGAGATGTATTTGTGTTGTAGTTCTTTCACTCTTCTTGTTTGTGCTCCACAGCTGAACAAGAAGGCCTGATGTTTTCAATGAAACACACTCTTTATTAATAATATTTTAACAAACCTGTCTTCTGTCAGTATGTTATTAAAAAGCACTGGCCACTGAAAATGTGACAAAAAAGTTATCGTCAAAAGAAAATCCACTAAAACAATCTCTGACATTCTTCATTCAGTCCAGGTATTACCTAGGTACAATACCTCATTTGACAATTAGCTCACATTACTTCCCATGTGCCTGGTACTTACTGGACACTTACATATCCCGTGACTAATGAACAATTACTGTGTCGGGAAGTCTTGTTTTCTCTTAATTATTCAGGTCAAAGACCAAAACATTCACTATTGGGGGGTGGGATTTTTGTTCTTGGACTGTAATCTTGATGATTATAGAATATCATGAAGCAAAATCAACAAAGGCTTTCATTTCCCATGAAAGCAAAGAGGAATTCATTTTCTAATCAGTTAGTGCCACCTGGTGGCCAGTGCCAAAAAAATTCTCACTGGCTGGAAAGAGCATTAGTGGGACACTGCTGTTTGGTGACAGGTTTCAGAGTGGTAGCTGTGTTAGTCTGTATCAGCAAAACCAACAAGGAGTCTTTGTGGCACCTTAGTGACTAACAAATTTATTTGGGCATAAGTTTTCATGGGCTAGAATCCACTTCATCAGATGCTTGGAGTGGAAAATACAGAAGCAGGTATAAATACATGAAAAGATGGGAGTTGCCTTACCAAGTGAGAGGCCCATTTCAAACAGTTGACTAGAAGTCTCTGCGCAAAAGAGTAAATGGACACAAATCTGACATCAGGAATTATAACATTCAAAAACCAGTAGGAGAACACTTCATTCTCTCTGGTCACTCAATAACAGATCTGAAAGTGGAAAATCTTCAACAAAAAAACTTCAAAAACGGACTCCAACGTGAAACTGCAGAACTTGAATTAATTTGCGAACTGGACACCATCACATTAGGCCTGAATAAAGACTGGGAGTGGTTGGGTCATTACAAAACCTAAACCTAATTTCCACCATATTAATTTTCCCCTACTGTTACTCACACCTTCTTGTCAACTGTTTGAAATGGGCCACTGTCATTACCACTACAAAAGTTATGTTTCCTCCCTTGGTATCCTACTGTTAATTGAATTGTCTCGTTAGACTGACCTCACACTTGCTAAGGCAACTCCCATCTTTTCATGTATTTATACCTGCTCCTGTATTTTCCACTCTATGCATCTGATGAAGTGGGTTCTAGCCCATGAAAGCTTATGCCCAAATAAATTTGTTAGTCTTTAAGGTGCCACAAGGACTCCTCGTTGTTTGTGCTGTTTGGAAGCACCTTAAGGAAAGGCTCCCCAAAGGGTTTAATAAAATAGTGTGTGTGATAAATACCAAATGCCTAACTCTGCTCTGTTAGGCCACTGCAGTTCAGAGGGTTTGCACAAGTGTGACTGAGAGCAGAATTTGGTCTCATTTGTCTAGGGAGTCAGTATTTCTTGAGGGTTACTGTTCCTGTCTGCCGGTATCACTTTGACTGCAAAGTTGTGAAAGCCAATAGAATTCTGGAAATCCTTTTATAATTTACATAGTTTTGATTGTTTTTAATGTATGGAACAATATTTTAATATAAGGATTAATATAGGATCCTAACACTCTTAGGATTTCTTGACAGAGAGCTTGCCTTACACACACCCATACCCATGTGGCCCACAGTTAGCTGGATTGTGTTCTAAGCTGTTTATATTCAGTAAACAAGTTTTCGGAAATCCATTATTTTAATAACACACTATAGAACGTCTCTCTCCTTGGGGGCCTTTAATAACTGAAGTGAGCCTCTAGCTTAGACCCTATTCTTAGGGTAGTTTCAGATCTAGCCTCTATGGTGTCTCAGGGCAATACCCAACAGCTCCACAGGCATAAAGGCAGAATTGTCACAGATGATATGGTGATTTGGGCCTATTGCAAAGACCAGCTGAGAGGGTCAATTTCTTCCAGAAACCAGACCTCCTTTGGTTTGATTTAGCTAGTCATGGACTCCTCTCTTATTATACTTTGTCTTCTGTGTATGAGGCTCAGGGTCCAAAGGCAAGGCATTTCTTTCCTGCCTGGCTTTGCTGCTATAATTAAAAATCAGAACTTGGGTGTCTAGTAATAGGGCAACTTCTCACTTTTGCTGATACTGTGTTTATATTTGTGCTAGACTGTAAAGGGGGAAGGGGCTTAGAAACTGGAATCACTGGAAGGAGGAAGACATATCAGGGCATTGTATAACATTCAAAATCAACATGTTGTCCAGTCAGTAGTACACAGGTGTGTGTATTCAGCATCAGTGAAAATACAGGGGAGAGAGCAAGATTGAAAAGCTGTCAGTGAAACCTCTACATTGTATGGTGTGTGCAAAGCTGTATCTCCCAACAGACTGATGAGCATCAAGAACATAAGAATGGTCATACTGGATCAGATCCATGGTCCTATCTTCTGACAGTAACCCATTCCAGATGCATCAGAGGGAATGAACAGAACAGGGCAATTATCGATTTGTTTCATCTTCTGTCGTCTAGTCCCACCTTCTGGCTGTCAGAGGTTTAGGGACCCCCAGAGCATGAGCTTGCATCCCTGACCCTCTTGGCTAATAGCCATAGATGGACCTATCCTCCCTGAACTTATCTAATTCCTTTTTTAATCTTATTATGCTTTTAGTGATCACTACATTACCTGGCAACAATTTCCACGGGGTGACTGTGCACTTTATGAAGTCATACTTCCTTTGTTTATTTTAAACTGGCTGACTACTAATTTCATTGGGTGAAGCCTGGTTTGTGTATTATGTGAAGGGTAAATAACCCTACCTTATTCACGTTCCCTGTGCTGTTATGGTTTTATGGATATCTATTATGTCGCCCCCGAGTCGTCTCTTTTCTAAGCTGAACCGTCCCAGTCTTTTTAATCTCTTCCCACGCGGAAGCTGTTCCCGACCCTTGTCATGTTTGTTGCCCTTCTCTGCACTTTTTCCCATTCTAATGTATCTTTTTGGAGATGGGGTGACCAGAACTGCAGGCAGAATTTAAGGTATGGACATACCATGGATTTATATAGCAGGATTATCTATATATTGGTTGTATTATCTATCCCTTTCCTAATGGTTCGTAAAATGTTACTTGTACACACCATTCATTTATATTAGGAGCGTGAGCCAAGCCCATGAAACGTGTGTAGTATTGGAAAACCCTGTTTTTTCAGTAAAAAAAATATAGCATCTTGACTGTATATGTGGGCCTGTTTGGCCCAAGAGCAATTGGGTACTTGCATATTGTACCCGCTGGCACAGCCAGAATGAGTTTTGCTCTCAGTGCCTGAATACCATCATGCAGAGTTGTTTGCTCTCCTTTGCTGAGTCCTGGGGAAAATCCCTTTCCAAGGGAGGTTTAAGGGGTAGCTGCTATAGGCCTGATTCTGCTCTCAATCATGCCTCTGTCAATCAGGAGTAACTCCACTGAGATTGCACTGAAGTAAAACTCGTGTAGGTGAGATGAGTAAGGCCCAGCACTGGCTGCTGGAGAGCTTCAACCCAGCTTCCTAGAACAGCTCTCCCCAGCCATAGAGCACAGATTTCTCTAATGGGAGTACTTTAGAAACAAGGAATTGAGGGAAGTGGTCAAGTCCCTTCAGCTGAGGGAATTGTACAGGGAACAACAAAATAAAAAAAATGGGCTTGTTCCTTTTTTTTCCTTATGGCAGACACAGATCTGAAAGTGTTATTTAATAAAAAGTTGGTTTTCTGCTCACTCGCTCTCCCCTCTTTTCCCCCTTTTATTAAGACTCTCTGCTCTTACTGGACATCTCCTTGTATGGCTCAGAGAGGTGGATCAGGAGCTTTCTCAGCCCTTAACTGAAGGAGGGGGATTTTGAACCATTAACAAAACACCTTTTCTTCCAGTTGTTAGTCAGGAATTTGAGTTAACACCAACTAGCTCAAATGGCACCCAAGATTTATTCAGAAATTCTAAATAAAAATAATTTCCCCCTCCCTCCTCAGTCAACTTCCACTCATGTTCTTCCAGTAATGTCATAAGAGATGTAATGTCATAAGGAGAGAAAAGCTGAATTTCAAAAATTAAAATCCGGCAGAACCCCTCTCCTTCATGTTCCTCCTCCCGACCCCCTGGACAGATCTCCTTTCCCAGGGAGGCCAGCATCCAGTTTCGGTAATGCTGCTTTAGTGGAATTTTCCAGAGATAACATCCTTGATGGGTAATCCCATCTCTTAGCATAAAACAACAAATTTCGGACATTTTTAATGAGTTCAGAAATTGTAGTTAGGAAGGCCGGTTTGGGATTCGAATCCAAATGACGTGAGGAAATTAGGACCGTTTATGAAGCTCTTCTATTGATCATGCCTACATTTGGTGTTGAAATCATAAAGTGCTTGGAAATCTGGCCCTTCAGATCTGGGGGCGGGGGGAGCACCATTCTTCAGGCAGGCATGGTTTGGGGCAGAATTTTCAAAAGAACTCAGAACCCAGCAGCTGGCTTTGTTCTCAGTGGGGTGGCAGAGAGGGAATTCCATTGTTCTCAGTATGGAAGCAGGGGGCATTCTTGGACGCTGAGCTCTATTGAAAATCTGCTTCATAGAGCAGACAGCACTGGAAATTTTCCTCTTAACCTGAGTTACAAGACACAAAGAGTTAAAATGCATCATGCCTGGGAGGCACAGAAGAGGAGCTCTGTCCCATTCCTCCTTGCCTGAGTTGTTGGGGCCAATCCACCTGATGACACTCTCCTCACTGCATCCAATGCTGATGAGAAGCACATTTGTTGTTGTTCTCAGTTGACAGCTTCTTATGCCAGCTGGAGCAGTCTCTGATGAGAGAAATAGCGCTCTAGCAACTGAGCTGAGACCAGCAAAATCATTCCACCTGATTGGGAGAGACGGGCTTGTTCAGACTAGTTTTTGCTCTCATTTGTCTTTGCTGAGAGATACAGTGCAATAATCCATACCGGAGGTGGAAATGAGGCACAGAGATCAGGTCTGGTCCTGACCTGCCCCAAAGTCTTTCCAAGGCCACAGTTTTATTTTAAGTTTGTCACTAAATGAGGCTTTTAAAAATATTAAAATGTTCAGTCTGCTGTAATGACACATGCCGCTATGAAGAAAGCCCATAGTTTCAGCATCAATAGCTTGGCGTACAGTGCTACTGCTCATAATAGTCAGCCTTTGCATCCAACTTCCCTCTTTCCCCTGTGATCCTGGCACATGGGACAAAGATGGATCGGAGATTATGCCCTGTGATGGCAGCTAGCGGAGGGTTGTAGCCTCTTGTGACATTCACTACTTGATGTAGGCATCAGGGCCCATCATAGTTGTCACTGGCACATACACAAAGTATCCTACTAGCAACAGTAAATGCGAGGGTTATGGTGCCATACGTGGAAACAGAAGAAGCCATGAGATTAAGCTTGATGATTTATTTGGGGCTCTTGGATACAGCAGAGGACAAGGGTTTATGAGAAAAGGGAATACATGTCTGACTATAAGGAGAGAGAATGGTGAGCAGGTGGGAGGTGGATTCAACCAGTATGATTGCACTAGAGCCAAAGGTGGATGACTACATACAATTTAACGACCTGAAGAGGTAATAGTCAATTTTGTGCTTGAGTATAGCTATGGGAATTTCAGAGAGATCTTTGGCTGATGAAGCTTTCTCCTTCAGATGTGCTGGGGGCTTTTTTCTTGGGAAGGGTGAGAAAAAAGTTTCTATAAAATCATTTTTTAAAGTGAAAGCTACAAAATATGTAGGGTAGCATTAAACCAGTTGAGACCTAAATGACCCTTGGCCTGTGTCACGATGAAAAGGTGTGTAATCCCCCTTTCAGCGCTGGCTTAGTACCTGTATGATGTGTGAACAGGAGAGGGGTACCTCACAGACTTTGGACGGTTCCAAAGTTTCTGTTGCGTGGGCTCATTTTGCAGTGCTCCTGGTAGGTGCCCAATTCCTCCTGGTGTGCCAAAGACTTAAAGCTACTTGGCAATGCCTCCAGTGAGACAAGGGGCTAACCACACTAAGGCTATGGCAACCACCTTGAATTTACAGATAATTCAGACTCACATGAACAAGTTAAAAACAATAACTATAAACTTTCTATAAAGGTCTGATTAAAGAAACATAGATCGCCAATACGAATATTCACTGATTAAAATGACTGGAGATATTAATAATACTTTTTATTACTAAAAGCTATGCTGGCAAGCACGCTAGGTCACGTGACCACAGGCCTGACAACAGTGGCCCAGGTAATTTAAAAGGGCCTGGGGGCCTCTGGCTGCTGCCAATCATTTTCCTCTCTAATGTCCTCAGTGCGATATCACACCAACTTTATCTCCCTCTCAAATGCCAGCCTGCCATTCCTTGAAAAATGTCCGTGTGCTGTGTATGTCTGAGAAGCAGATATGAAAGTTAATTGGCTGTCCCAAAACCAGAAGTTTGGTCAGTCGTGAAATACTAGCTAAGTAGTTAAAGTTTGGTTCACTTCTTGTGAGCTAAGTGTTTGAACATTTGTTCTGTCCCTGCCAACTGAGCTTTAGCAAACCAGGTATGAAATTCTGAGTATTGAGAAAGGGACTGGCTCAATGATAACAACTTTGTCCTGATTAACATTGATAGAAACAAGAAGTCTTAGTAAGAATTACTTTTTATTGTAGGTAGTATCTGTAGATTGCTTGGGAGAACAATTTAACGCCATGATCTTAGATGCTGTTCTGTGGGCAGTTCTTGAACTTCCAGTGTTAAATGTTAAAGTTGCCATAGCAGTCAGTAAAGCTGCACAAGTCTCGGTTCCCTAACTTGCCCGCTTGGGCTAGTAATAATCAGGCTTTGTCCCTTCTTGATAGATGGGAAGAATGCACATCCCCAAAGGGTCCATGCTGCTCTGTGAGCTAAGTTATAAGAAGCATCGCAAAGGTATGCAATAAGCACCTTTCCATTGCCCCATGCCAGTGAGACCGCAAGTGCATCCTCTCTGTGCTGAACTCAGGTTTCATGCTACTCTGCCACCAACCCAGATGGTGTGTGGATGCATCAGGAGCGCTGGCGGCCTGACAGGCAACACAGGTACTTCAACAAGCAGTTCCAAAAAGGTTGCAGTATGTGCTGATGCTGCAGATTTCATGCTTGTAAGTCTGCAGGGATTTGCTCTTTACTTGGCATGGGCTGATAATCATAAGAATTATCTGATTATTCTGATTATCATAAGAATAAACGCCCCTTCCATAATAGGTCACAACCAGAGCAAGGCAGAGTGCAAACGTTTGGCTTTGATGACGTCCTCCTGGTAGTTGGAATCCCTGGTTATGCACCTGAAAGGCACATTTAAGTAGTTTAAAAGCCAGACATTTAGAGCGGTAGGTCAGGTTTTATCAAACAGCAGAACGTGCTCCAGAATGAGGATTTGGGAGCGTTCTTACCTGCAGTAAACAGAGATCTGGCCTTGTTTATTACAAACTGTCCACCTTTTTCTGGTGGCTATTTGATAAGTGCCAGCACTGTACTCAACACTTGTCAGAGCAAAAATAAAAATAGTCCCTTCCCTGAAGAGATTATAGTTTAAAGGACAGATGAGCAGAACACACTCTGAGAAACCCAGGCAGAAGAGTTTAGGTATGTAATGAGAGAGGTTCCTGATCTAAATCACTTCTTTAATGTTGGGACAGAGGGGGATTTAGCATGGGGTTAGTATTTGGTAGCATTGTAGAAGTGAGTGCTCTGGTGGGATTTGAATCAGGAAAATGGTGGGGGCATGTTGTGAGCAAGGGGAAACCAGTAATGCATTCAAAGGGGGTGACATGGTCAGATTGAAAGGTGAAGAAGGTAATTTTAGCAGCTGGATTTTGGATGGCCCCAAGGAGAGATGTTGCTCAAGGAGGCCAGAGCGGAAGAGCTTGCAGTAATCAAAAGGGGATATGATCAGTGCATGGATGAGTGTTTTATCTCTCAGGACAGAAAGAAATAGGTGGGTTTTCAATCTTTTGTGGGGAGGATGCTGTAAGATTTGGGGACAGCATGGATGTGTGGGGAGAGGACAGAGGCATGAAAGACAACTACAATGGTCTCAAACCTAAGTGTGCACTGGGGATGGGGAGTGGGCTTGGTGGCATAGTCAACGGCAGCGAAGGAAGGTGGAGGTTGAAAGGATTTAGGGTGAAACTAGGAAGGTAAGTTCTGTCCCTATTTAAGTTTCCTTTGGTTTCTGATCTTCCTTTTTGCCAGTTATTTATTTCATAATTTGCTTCCCTGTGCTGCTGCTGACCAAAGAAGGTCCTGACAGTGCTAATGAATGGGTAGCTATTGAATCAATACTGGAAGGTCATTTTAATTCTCTCCTTCCCCACAACAGAAAAGGCAGATGCTTGGAGGAGCGACCCCTCCCTCTTCCAGAACAGGCCTGAGGCATTTCTGTTAGCATCTCCATTTGCAATGCTTAATGATGAACTTTACACCAGCCCCAGTTCTCTGTTTCTCAAAATACCACTCCCTTATACATCTTTAGCCACTTTGATTCCACAGGTTTCTAACATGCTGTACAGAGGCAGTGTGTCAGGGAACAGGACACTCACCGCTGAAAGGCAGCTGCTTCTGGATACATTTCACAACAGCACTTTTTGGAGGGGAAGGGAAGAATATTGGAGTTGTTTGCAGGATTCATTTAAATTATAAATAAGTGCAAAAGGAATCTGCACAGAAATGAGAATTAAAATACTTTGCAGAATTTAGCTGCATCCTTTTTGATGTCCACATTCTGACCTTAAATTTAATCAAATATGCTTTTAAAGTGGTTTCACTTTTTAGGACTTTAAGAAAGGGGAGGGACGTGTTGTTTTTTATTAACCTTTCTTTCACAATGCACTTTTTTCCCTATAGAAATCTCCTTTCCCGCTGATTCATTATGTGTCGGGAAGCCAAGCATGACATGTTAAAAGCCATCTTGATAGTATTTGATATTCAGTACTAACAGCTTACCATCTAATAAGAGTTTTTTCTTTAAAGGGGGAGGGAGACAATCTGCATATTGGATGTGCCAAGACAGTAGGTAATTTAAATTAGGCATCCAGAAATTCTCTGCTTTCAGTCTGTCACCCTTGACTGGCTTTTCATTTTATAACCTTCATAACATAAGGGGGGGTATCAGCACCAGAAGAGTCACAGCACATGGATAGAGTCTGGAGCTGGAACCTTGCTCAATCAGCAAGTGTAAAGCTATAGATGGAACTTTTCCACTAAATGCCGCCTGTCAGCAGAAGCCTGAAGCCTCATTGGCTCCTCCAAGAGCTAAAGATCAGAAAATACAGCCAATGAGATCACTGAGAAATGCAATCCCAGAAAAACATGTAGCCTCTTGATACGATGATGTCAGACTATGAAACTTGGATGTTCCCCAGGAGAGCTCAGGGTTTGGAGATCCCACTTAGGAATGCTACAGATATTTTCAAGATCAAAAGCTTCAGCTCCTGCCTGCTTCCGGCAATTGATCCATGCTGTGTTGTTATAATGGAAGAATCTGAAATAATAGGCCACCATATGTATCCAGCTATAAAGCCGTCTGTGTTCCTTAGCTTGCAGCTCACAACTTGCTTGATTCAGGCTTCAGACAAATCGTTATCTATACATAAACCATGAGACATGATTCAGTTATCAGACTTGCGCCCTGTAATACCATGCTCATCACTGGATTTAACAGCGGTAGTGAGCTGACATAGTTCTTCAAAGCAGGCCTTTCTGTGGGCAGTAGTATACATACACTTCACTGCCGTCGCAAGGAATTGTGGGAGAAACTGGAAATATTTCACTGCAAAATAAATTTCTCAATATAAGAGTAGGAACTTTATATAATGTAGAGAAAACCTTGGCCATCGAGGCGTGCAAGTCTACCCGTACCTGGACAACTGACTGATCAAAGGCCTTTCACGGGCTCAGGTTCTGCAAGCATTGGCATAGTTCGGGCCACCTTTCGGGTTCTGGATCTGTTAATAAACACACAGAAATCAACATTGGTCCTGGTGCAGAGAACAGAGTTTATTGGGGCAGTGCTTGACTCCGCCAAGTCCTACCTTGCGGAGGCAAAGTTCTGAACTATGTCCGATCTAACTGCCTGGGTCACAGCTCACCCACTTACGACTGCCCAGGTGTGCCTCAAGCTGTTAGGTCACATGACAGCATGTACCTATGTGGTGCAGTACACATGGTTACGCCTCATACCCCTTCAGATGTGCCTGGCGTTGGGCAGGCACCACTTGGACTCTGATCTCATGATTCCATTGCATGTCTTAACTTCTCTGACTTCGTGGAGAGACCCACATTCTGTAATGAAGGGGGTGCCTTTCACTGCCCTCTGTCTGACAGGAACCTTAGTTTGGACACCTCAGACCTGGGGTGGGGGACCCACTTTGGCAGACTCAGGACCCAGGGTCTCTGGTCCCAGGAAGAACTGTCCATGCATGTAAATGTCAGGGAACTTAGGGCAATACTCTTGACCTGCCAGGTGTTTCTTCCCCTGTTCTCAGGCAAGATCATGCTGGTCTTGATGGACAACATGGCCTTGATGTTTCACGTCAACAAGCAAGGGGGGTGCTCGATCCTCAGCCTTGTCAAGTGGCCCTCTTACTGTGGGACTTCTGCGTGAAGCACATCATTCACCTTGATGTGTTGCACCTCTCAGGAGACTGGAATGCATTGGCGGATCACTTTAGCAGGTCCCTTTACTCTTGCCCCGAGTGATCTCTTCACCCGGAGGTCACCAGTGTTATCCCCCAGAAGTGGGGACTCCCCAGGTGGACCTGTTCACAACCAGACAGAACAAGAAATGCCATCGGTTCTCTTCTATGCACGGGCCCAGCGAGGCCTCCTTTTCCGACGCCTTCTTGCTCTTGTGGGCAGACGGCCTGTTGTATGCCTTCCCACCAATCCCCTTGGTTCACAAGGTCCTCCTAAAAATCAAGAGGGAAAAGGCAAAGGTTACCATGATAGCTCCAGCATGGCCATGCCAGCAATGGTTCTTCAGGCTTCTAGACCTCTCAGTGGCACCTCCACTTGATTTTGCAAGACCATGGCCGGTCGCCTCACCTGAATCTCGCCTCCGTACACCTGACAGCATGGCTGCTGCATGGCTGAATCCTGAGGAACACGCCTGCTCGAATCAGGTTCAACAAGTCTTGTGAGGTAGCAGTAAACCTTCCACCAGGGCTACCTACTCGGCTAGGTGGAAATGTTTCACTTGTTGGTCCCTGAATGGAATCTTCTCCAACTTGGTCTTCCCTGCAGTCCATCTTGGACTATCTGCTCCACCTGAAACATCAAGGTCTGGCTCTATCATCTGTTAAGGTTCACTTGGCAGCCACCTCGGTCTTCCATCCTTCAGTACAGGGCAGGTCAGTCTTCTCCCACGAGATGATGGTCAGGTTCCTCAAAGGCTTGGAAAGACTCTAGCTGCAGGTTTACAACCCGATTTCCCGTATGGGACTTAAACCTGGTCCTGTCAAAACTCCTGGGGCCCCCCTTCAAGCCATTGACATCTTGTTCCTTATTGCTCCTCTCTTGGAAAGTTGCCTTCCTGGTGGCGATCACTTTGGCCTTTGGCCAGAAGAATCTCCAAGATCAAACTCCTGACATCAGATACCCCTTATACGGTGTTCTTCAAGGATAAGGTCCAGCTGCATCCCCACCCAGCTTTCCTACCAAAAATAATGTAGCAATTCCATAACAATCAGGAAATTTTTCTGCCTGTCTTCTTTCCACACAGCACTTGATGAGGAACATCAGCTCCATACATTAGAGGTTAGGTGGGCCCTGGCCTTCTGTATCAAGAGGACTAAGCTCTTCCACAAGTCTGCGCAACTTTTTGTTGCAGTAGCGGAAAGGATGAAAGGACTACCAGTGTCATCCCAAAGAATCTCGTTCTGGATAACCGCCTGCATCTAAGCTTGCTACAAACAGGCGAAGGTTCTGCCTGCAGCAGTTGTGACTGCTCATTCCATGAGAGCCCAGGTTTCATCAGCAGCATTCCTCATGCAGATACCAATCCAGGATTTCTGAAGCGCTGCAACATGGTCATCGATTCATACCTTTATGCCCCACTACGTCATCACCCAACAGTTTCTATGCCAGTTTCGGGAGAGCAGTGTTGCAATCAACACATCTGTGAACTCCGAGCCCCCCTCCAGGGGCACTGCTTGAGAGTCACCTAGCATTGAGTGGACATGAGCAAGCACTCAAAGAAGAAAAAATGGTTAATAACCGTCTGTAACTGTTGTTCTTCAAGATGTGTTGCTTGTGTCCCTTCCATGACACACGCCCCTGACCCCACCCTATCCCTCTGTTGGAGTTACCGGCGAGAAGGAACTGAGATGGTACAGAGCCAGCGGCAACCCTTATACCGGCCCATGTGCACGGGGATTCAGGGGGTGCTGGGGCTGGTCCAGTGGACACCACTAAGGGGAAAAAGTCTCCGGCGACGCGCACACCTAGCATGGAATGGACATGAGCAACGCATCTTGAAGAACAACAGTTATGGAAGGTTAAAGTAATCATTTTTTCTGTTTAAAAAAAAAAGTTTTCTGGACTCGTCATTTCCCCATTTGGGGTATTTCTATTCATGGTACCAAGGTATGCCCTGGTCACCAACTTTCAAGCAACTCTCAAGTGAGTGACCCACATAATAGCTGCCTGAAGTGCTTGGGAGAGCCAGACATGAATGACAGGTGCCAGATTTGCAGGGAGTTCAAGCCTAGGACAAAGAAAGATAGGGAAGGTAGGCAGAAATTCCAGCTGATGGAGGCAGTGTTCAGGCCATGGTTGGAGCCGTTCTGGTCTGACTTGGTGCCGATTGTTGCTGCTTCAGTGAGAAGCGCAACTCCAGGGTTAGCAGAATCCCGGCACCATTCTCCCTCACCTTTACTGAGGAAGAAGTTCAAGGCTTCCAGACAGGCACCTGCCAGGGGAAGATATCTGCCCCCAAGTCTTGTAAGAGGATAGAGGAGGAGACCAGCAGAGTGCACTTGAAACCTAAGCACTCCTCCTTCAAATGTATGCCTAAATTGGCAGGCAGCTCCAGTGCTGCAAGGGGCACCATTAACTTCTTCGGCACCACAAGAGACCATCTTGGTGCCAATTACCCCGGAGGTATTTATGGTGGCAAGAAACCTATTTTGCCTCTCAGTCCTGGTGTCTCTGTCCTTCCAAGAATCCAATCTCTTGGCACCACTGCCAGTGATTTCACCTTCAGTACTGCATTTTCCTGCTTCCTGGACAGGCTGTCTCAGAACCATCCAAGGAGAAGCCTGCTCTGATGGTCTCACTCTCCCCATCAGCTCTGTGTGTGTGTGTGTATATATGTATATATATAGAGAGAGTAAATGAAACAATGGATTCACACAACTGTGGCTCTTTTGGCTAATGTTGATCACTAATTTGGCTCCTGAACCACTAAGATCTGAGTATCACTGCATTATGTGCTCTCCCAAGGTTTTGAGTACCTCTGTAGTCATCCACCACCAGCCTCATTAGTTGTGACATCAGTTAATGAGAAACCATGTCAAGGGCTCCAGCCTGTCAACCCCAGATCAAAGGATGCTAAAAAGATGGACTTATTTGGCAGAAAGATTTATTCAACGGGGCTTTCCAGCTGCATATCACTAACCAACAGGCTCTGCTGGGACAGTATGATTTTAATTTATGGGGCTCTGTGGAAAAGTTCAGGGAGCTGTTTCCAGAGAATGCTAGACAGGAGTTCCATTCCCTCTTCAATAAGGGCAGACTAGTCACGAGAACATCGCTGCAGGCAGGGCGGGACGCAGCCCACGCAGCAGCTGGAACCATGGCTGAAGCACTAAGGTTTGGCAGTTAGTTTCACCAAGGTGCATCTGTCTGCTATTTCAATGTTCCATCCTAAGGTGGACAGTCACCCTGTTTTATCCAATGACATCATGTCCAAAAGGTTTTTAAAGGTCTTCATCAAATTATACTCTCAAATGCAAGACTCCCCTGTGCAAGATCTAAACCTAGTATTGTCATTTGAACTGTTGGCTGCCTGCTCTCAGCTGCTTCTGTCAATGAAGTTGACTTTTCCGGTGGTCATTACCTTGCACAGAAGAGTAGGGGAGCTGCGAGGATTAATGTTGGGACCTCCATATATGATCTTTCTTAAGGGCAAGGTTTGCCTGCGCCCTCATCCAAAGTTCCTCCCAAAGGTGTTTTCCCTTTCCACATCAACCAGCCTATTTATTTGTCTGTTCTCTGCCCAAAACGACATACAAGCATGGAGAAAGAGCTTTGGCATTTTATCCAGATAGAACCAGACACTTTTGTGAATCTTTCCAGATGTTCATAGCAGTGGCTGATAGAGTAAGAGGTCAATCAGTCTCCACCCAGAGAATTTCTTCCTGGATCACCTCCTATATACACATGTGCTATGATTTGGCTAATGTCGCTCTGCCCATCAGAGTTACAGCTCATTCAATGCGGTCACAATCAAATTTGGTGGCCTTTCTGGCACAAGCTTCTGCTGCAGACACATGTAAAGCAGCAGCCTGGTCCTCGGTCCACACATTTGCCTCCCACTATGCTGTTTCTCAAGACTCCAGATGATGATGCTAGAGTGGGACAAGTTGTTCTTCAGTCTTTATTTTGATCCCACACCCTTTTTTTACAGCTTGTGCGTCATCAAGAGTGGAATGCACATGACAATCACTTGAAGAAGAAAACCAGTTAATAACCTGTTCCGTAACTGTTGTTCTTCGAGATGTGTTGCATATGTCCGTTCCAGGACCCATCAGAGTTATAACAAGAAGAAACAGAGGGGGCTAGGGATGGCTCCGCCCTTTGTACCTGCACACAACGGCATGCACCAGCAGAGGGAGAGTGAAGAAGTTTCTGTCGGCTGCGCTCTGGGTGCACAGATACCACGAGTGGAATGGGCATGTGCAACACATCTTGAAGAACAACAGATACAAAAGAGGTTAGTAACTGTTATTTCTCCATGTCCACTGAAAGTAGGACAGTAGGTAACGGGATTAATCTGCAACAAGGGAGATTTGCGTTAGGTATTAGGAAAACTTTATAACTAGAAGTATAGTTATGTACTGGAACAGGTTACCAAAGGAGGTTGTGGAATCCTGTCATTGGAGGTTTTTAAAAGCAGCTTAGACAAACACTGTCAGGGACGGTCTAGGTATACTTGGTCCTGCCTTAGTGCAGGGGGATGGGCTAGATGACTTCTTAGGGTCCCTTCCAGCCTGACATTTATATGATTCTATTAATTCAGTGTTTCCAGGCTGAGGCTTTGGGCGCTTGAATCTGCAAGGAACCTTCTTTGCTGGAGTGTCCCAGAATGCTCAGCACCTTTAAGGACAAGATCTAGTGGCTTGAACCAAAAATTGCAGAAGCTGAATGGACAAAGTTAAGGGGAAAAGACTGTGATTCACCTTGCAAATGATCTTGCCAACATATAGGGCTTCTGGGAATCTAAAAACACATTCTAGAGTACACAAGGGACATTAAACAAAAAATATAAAGCATAGAGAAGTACTAGAGGAGATAAAATGAAAATAACTTTTGTAAAATACCTTTCTCTAACATATTTCACTGAAAGTAGCTTCTCATTTTGTTAGGTTGAGAAACGCTATTTTATATGAGATTCTGCATCTGAAAAATTCCAGGATGAAGCCATAATTCTAAGAGCTAGTTTCCGTGTCAACAATTCAGCCCTCCCATTGGCCTGACTAACACACTAGCCAAGGGAAGCTCACAAAAAAGCTGCCCTCAACTTTTCTACAAATGACTTAAAATTTCCTGTTGCATTAATAAATTGTTGGTTGGTGATTTTATATAAAACTATTTAACTCCACTTGGACATTACATAGTCAAAAGATAGCAGAATGCTGCTGTAAAACCTGAGCAGTTATTTGAATCAAACACAGACACTGCCATCCCCTATCTTTGCAGCTTACTAGTTTCTAATAAACGTTAAATACATTGTCAGGAGAGTTCTCACCACTATTTTTTTATCACTCACCTCGTTTAATGAACCCCTGCCAATAGGAAACTGAAATTCATTTCCTGCTGAAATCTTTTTTCTCCTTGGTGTGTGTTCACTGGTTTATTATTGAAAATTTGCTCATGGGATTAGGAAGAAACCATCTGTACAAATGCCATGGAGTTTGCAGACAGATGAATGCAAAGAAGGTGGGTAAAATTTGCAACCTCATTCCCCAGACCAGGTCTTTGTTACATCATAGTTGTTATTGTTGGGGAGTACACTTGTATCAGGTGTTTTAAGCTATTTAAATAAATATCTTACTTGGCAGTTATCTTCGCCAGTTCTTCTGGAGCTGAATCAGCTGTGCTGTACATTTGTTTTCTCTCTCTCTCTCTCTCTCTCTGTGAGTAGTTAAATAAAGAGCTAGCCAGATACTGACTAGCAACTCTGGAACACTAGAAGCTCCTATAGCAATATCTGAGAGGTGGTGAGGCATTAGAGAAGGGGACTTTAAGTCAGGGTCCCTTGATTATATGCCTGGCTCTGCCACTAACTTCCTGTATTACCTTGGGTAAGTCACTTAACCACTGGGGCTCACTTTTTAAAAATGGGAGTAATTATACCTACTTCACAAGCTGGTTGTGAGGCCTAATCCATGCACTGCTTGTTGATATCCTTGAATTGAAGGGACTAGAAAATTGTAAAGTATTATTAATATTGTTCTTTACTATTATCCTGCAGATCTGACAGCACTGTGAAGCCTCACATGTTTTGGGGGATAGCTCTTAATGATTTGCTGCTGTGTTCTGACTAGCCTCTGATGGATGTTTTCTGCTGTTCTCTCCACAGTTCATGGCATTAAGTGGACTTGCAGCAATGGGAACAGCAGTTCAGGGTTCTCTGTGGAGCAGCTTGTTCAGCAGATCCTCGATAGTCACCAGACAAAACCACAGCCTCGGACGCACAATTGTCTCTGCACCGGCAACTTGGGTGAGTAGCTGATTACGGTAGAGAGCAGACAACAGGGCTAAGTCCCCTTCTAAATCAGAACTCAAATGCATACCAAGAAACCCTCTGCATACAGAGATCCACTTCAATTTCTGATTTCCTATGAATGGAACTTGTGAGCCACTGCTAAGAAACTACTGCTGATGTCTCCAAATAAGAGACAACATAGAGAAGGCTAAATGGGATCTTCACATATTTTTCTGTAGTTCAGCAGGGCTGCCCTGTTCAGCAGCAGATTACGCTCTTCAAGGTGACTGCTGATCTCATTCTAGGTGTTTCCTGGGTAGGATTTTCCATGCTTCTGAATGTGGATTTGGGAGTCCTACTATGTTACTAAATATTTCTGTCGCGTGAGAATTACCCTTTTAGCAAAGTAAAATGACCCTTATTTGAGGGAATAAAAATTATGTTAGAATAAAAACCCTACTGGGTAGCTGAGTAAAAGTCTCTGGGATAATCCATAAATAAGATGTTATCTGCTATGAAATGCTGAACTTCTTTCTATTTCCTTTTTATCTTCATGAGCTCTCAGATTGCAGCTTTAATCTAGGCTCAGTGTATTCTTTGTTGTGAGTTAACCATTAAAAATATTTTGCCACAAATTTTGAGATACAGTTAATCCAGGAGTAACTGATGACGCCTCAAACGTATTAAAGATACAACATGGGTTTTTGAAAAATATGGACACTGTAACATGCGAGCTCTCAGAATTCATCATTGCCCTCTGCTGGCAGCTTCCTCTAGAAAGCATGTTGTGTCCTAGAAGTTGCTCAGATTGTGTTACTGACACTTTCTGAGTACCATAAGCCTTACAGTGCACTCTCTTTGGAGTCTGTTTTTGAAGTTTTTTTGTTGAAGAATTGCAACCTGCACATCTATCAATGTGATATATGCCATCATGTGCCAGCAATGCCCCTCTGCCATGTACATTGGTCAAACTGGACAGTCTCTACGTAAAAGCATAAATGGACACAAATCAGATGTCAAGAATTATAACATTCAAAAACCAGTTGGAGAACACTTCAATCTCTTTGGTCACTCGATTACAGACCTAAGAGTTGCAATTCTTCAACAAAAAAACTTGAAAAACAGACTCCAACGAGAGACTGCTGAATTGGAATTAATTTGCAAACTGGATACAATTAACTTAGGCTTGAATAGAGACTGGGAGTGGATGGGCCATTACACAAAGTAAAACTATTTCCCCATGTTTATTCCCCCCCTCCACCCTCCACTGTTCCTCAGACGTTCTTGTCAACTGCTGGAAATGGTCCACCTTGATTATCACTACAAAAGGTTCCCCCCCCACACTCTCCTGCTGGTAACAGCTCACCTTACCTGATCACTCTCTTGTTACAGAGTGTATGGTAACACCCATTGTTTCATGTTCTCTATGTATATAAATCTCCCCACTGTATTTTCCACTGAATGTATCCGATGAAGTAAGCTGTAGCTCACGAAAGCTTATGCTCAAATAAATTGGTTAGTCTCTAAGGTGCCACAAGTACTCCTTTTCTTTTTGCGAATACAGACTAACATGGCTGCTACTCTGAATCCTGAAACAGCTAGGAAAGGTACATTCTCTCTCATATTAGTGCTTTAGAACAAGAAGTGAGAATCTGAGTGATTCACTTTTCCAACTCATCTGCCTCATCCCTACCCCTTTTTGCTGCTTTGGTCAAGTAAAATGTACAATAAATTAATTAGTCTTTAGAGAAATTTGTCAAAGAAAAATACCGTCTGTGCTTCAGGGTTTTTTTTCCCCGGTCGTCTTATACAATCAAGATTTAGTAAGACTGATGACCTCTGAAATACCTACGTTTGGATTAAAATTCAACCCCTAAGGATCAGCACTTGATCCAGGCTTGCAGATCTGAACATGAATTCTTTTATTCTTCCCTTTGATGTTTTGTCTTATGCTAAGTCTGCTGCTTGCTTTGTAACGTAACAGTATCACTTTGCTTTACAGCAGCTTGCATCCTGACACACACATCCCCAATTTATTATAGTCACACTCAAAGATTGCAACTTGGAAGCCTCTCTCTAGTTCTTGTTCAGTTTTGTTCCTAAGAGAATGGAGAGATTTACTATTGCATTTAGTTTCAGAAGATTTGTTCTGAACTACTTTAGGTGACCTGATTCAGATCTTGCACATATAATAGAGAAGTTCCCCTTCAAGGGCAAGGAACAAAAAGATTTAGCAAATTATAGCAGCTACACAGCCACTTTATGCTGTCCAGAAGAAGGAAGTTGTAATTGTAGCCATTAGCTATGGGGAGAAGGTTTCTTTACCCATTAGGTCATTATACTGTACAATAATTAAGGTTCTTACCTCATTCTGGGAAAACTGAATCAATTAGAGGAAGAAATATCAAAAATTCATGGGCCTTTCTTCTCAGAAAAAGCAGTCCCAGTGCCAGATTTTGTGGTGAAAAGACAGTCACCGGGAGAATCATTTACTCTAGCCAGCTTAATTTTGCAGCTCCCAGAAACAAGTGATATTCATCCCGTGACAGGCAAATAAAGGCATGACTGGGTTAACCTCCTATCCAGAATTGCTTTCTGATGACCTTTCCTCACTGGTTTTTCATCCTGTGTGGTACTAATCACCAATGTACAAAACCTTTCAAGCTCCAAAATGTTTTAGCTGTCAGCCTGTGAACTGAATGCAACTGATATGAAGAGCTACATATTACAGTACTTCTGGGAGGGGAAAGCTTTCTCTGTTCTAATTTACTTTCTCTTTAATAATTTGGCCAACAACTGTAATTGGACAAGATAATAAAAATAACATAGATGGCTGGATGATAAAGGGAACGGAAGTGGGATATGGAGTCTTTCAGCTCTAGATCATCATTTGGAACTCAATCCACGTGAGCGGATACCAAGCCATCTGACAGATGGCCTGTGTGAAATGAGTCTGTGTTATTTGTGTTGGAGGGAGGCTGGAAGTCTTTTCGTAGTTCCTAGTGGAATGTGGCCCACATCACACCAATCCGTCACCACAGCTATCAGTAATAGGGGCCTGTCTCAACAGTCCCAACAGTGAGACTTGGGCACATACTGAACAATCCTGAGAGTGGGCACAGAGCCTGAAGTCCCTCCTCATTTCTAGAGGGGGTCTGATCAGGTCAGGGGTAAAGCTAGCACTGAGTGCTGTATGTTTTTTGAGGGAAGGGGAAGGTGGTGTGGCTTGCTGTCATTGCACATAGCATATCTGTTCATGGATGTAAAAGGAAGTTCAGTTTTCAGAGCTGTCAATCTGACACTGGCAAGAAATTAACTTCATTTAAAATCTGTCTGTCTCTCACACACTCCCATTCATACAGACTCTCTCTCTCTCTAGTATAGTTATCCCATGCCATAATTGGAAAATAGCACAATTAATGTGACCTTCATTTATTAGTTCATTAATTGCACACGTTGTTTGTGTTTTCGAACAGGAGCAGGTAGCAGTGTGCATCACAAGTGTAACAGTGCCAAACATCGCATCATATCACCCAAGGTCGAACCAAGGACAGGTGGGTACAGCACTCACTCAGAGGTACAAAATAATGATGTCTCTGAAGGCAAGAATGAGCACAGTCATGGCAAGACCTCCAGCCGGGAGAAGAGGAATGGCAAAGTGGCAAAACCTGTGTTGCTCCATCAAAACAGTACTGAGGTCTCTTCCACCAATCAGGTGGAAGTTCCTGACACTACCCAGAATTCTCCTGTATCCATCAGCAGTGGATTAAATAGCGACCCCGATATGGCTGATAGCCCAGTAGTCACTGGTGTCTCCAGCATGGCTGTTGCCTCGGTGATGGGAAGTTTATCGCAAAGTGCCACAGTATTTATGTCAGAAGTCACCAGTGAAGCCGTGTATACCATGTCACCCACCACTGGCCCAAATCAACACCTCCTATCCTCAGATGCCGCTGCACAAGGACTGGTACTGGCTGTGAGCTCAGATGGCCACAAGTTTGCTTTTCCTACACCAGGCAGTTCAGAGAGCTTGTCTATGTTGCCCACCAATGTCTCTGACGAGCTTGTGCTCTCTACAACTCTGGATGGTAGCAGAAAAATTCCAGAAACCACCATGAATTTTGACCCAGACTGTTTTCTTAATAATCCCAAGCAGGGACAGACTTATGGTGGAGGAGGCCTAAAAGGAGACAGCATTAGTACCAACATAAGACAGTCACCCACAACAGAACGTGGGTTCAATTTCAGTGCAGCCCTAACTAAAGAGATTAAAACTGAGGACACTTCTTTTGAACAACAGATGTCCAAAGAAGCGTTTTCCTCCACTTCTGCATCTAATTCTCTCACCCTTACTACAGGATCAGGTCTGCTTCCATCTGGAGGCGGTCTGAGCCCAAGTACCACCTTGGAGCAAATGGACTTCAGTGCCATTGACTCCAACAAGGACTATTCTTCCAGTTTCAACCAGACAGTCCAGAGTCCTCATGTTCACCAGACCCCTTCCCCTAGCTTCTTTCTGCAGGATGCCAGCAAACCTCTCCCTCTTGAACAAAACACTCATAACAACTTGAATGAGACAAGTGGCTCTTTTGTGAACACTTTAGGAATCCCCAATGTGAAAACAGAATCCTCCCAAACAACCTCTAATTGCAATGGCACAGTGGAAACTAGAATAGAGTCCACCTCTTCTCTCCAGCTCATGCAGTTCCAAGCAAACTTCCAGGCTATGACTGCAGAAGCTGAAGTTCCCATGGAGACCTCCCAGCAGGCAGAAGGGAATGAAAATCTTCTTAAATCAGGGGATCTTCAAGCCTGTAGCACAGAACACTACATGCAGCCCGAGGCCAATGGGGGTATCAGGAGCGGGAATAATCTCCCTATTCTCCAAGGAAATATGGTGCAAGGACTCTACCCAGTGGCCCATCCCAGCTTAAACAACTCCTCCAACATGGAGCTTAATTTGGACCATTTTGACATCTCCTTCAGCAACCAGTTTTCAGATCTTATTAATGATTTCATATCAGTAGAAGGTGGGAGTAATGCCATCTATGGGCACCAGCTGGTGTCAGGTGACAGTGCCGGGCTATCTCAGCCTGAAGATGGCAACAGAGCAACCTACAACCAGGCTGAAATGTGCATTCCTTGCTGCAGCCCTCAGCAAGCCAGCATGCAGCTCAGCAGTGCCGAGAATGGAGCCAGTACCATGGCATACATGCATGTGGCTGAGGTGGTCTCAGCAGCCACAGCACAAGGCACCTTGGGGATGTTGCAGCAGAGCGGGCGCTTGTTCATGGTGACAGATTACTCACCAGAGTGGTCTTACCCTGAGGTAAGCTTCCAGCTTTTATTCATTAACAATTACTCACCCATCTTTAATTCCTTAGTTAATAAGGGCTCCAGGAACCTTCTTGTTTAAACTTTGACAAGGCTTTTAAATATCTCCTCTTAGAAATAAGAGCATTTGAGGTCATTTTCATGTCTGAGTGATCTTTTTATTAAGCACCTCATTACCCTGACAAGGCTTCTTTCCTCACTTATGAAGCATCAGAACAGAAATGGTTTGTTTCACTATAAAGCAAAGTATCTTCAATGAGATGCATTCCCAGTGTTGCCTAGTTTATTTAGAAATGTTGTGCCTACTGCACATTGAGCCTGACGCTTAAATCTGTAATTGGTTTTAATGTTGCCAATAGCTAAATATCTGGCCAGGAGTTCCTTTATTAGGTTCAGTACTTAACTTGGTTCCATACCTGATACAGGTACAATCACTTGCACCATAGATTGGAAATGCCAGCAACACAAACTCCTGTTTACATGAAAAACCTTACTGTTGGGTGAAAAATATTCAGCCTTGACCATTATAATGAATAGACATAATCAAACTGGGTCAGATGTAAAGAGAAATTGTCCTTTAGTAGTTTCCGGAGCCTAGACTTAGAAAATTTTCTTATGGGCTCATTATTGGGATAAATGCAACACTTCAAGAAAAATCAGCTGTGCTCTAATTGTTCAGAACTCTCTGGTGAATTGTATCTCAATTATTGCATGTCCATTGTTTCTGTGATCTAAAACCACTAGAGTGCATCTGAACTCTGAAATCTCTTGATATGGAATTGTGAGTGGGCAGGAGGGAACACATCTGGGGTGAGAAGCAGAGTAGTTTACCTATCTTTCAGTGAAATGACCATCTGATGACTCCCAAGACAAAGCTATTAAGGGAACAGGTAATGGATTACTTTCCTAAAGCCTTAGAATTGCACCTGTCCGGTGAGAAGGGATTCAGTATAATACAGGTTTCAGAGTAGCAGCCGTGTTAGTCTGTATTCGCAAAAAGAAAAGGAGGACTTGTGGCACCTTAGAGACTAACCAGTTTATTAGAGCATAAGCTTTCGTGAGCTACAGCTCACTTCCTCAGATGCATATGAATACAGGAGCATTCATACTTCAGAAAAGGAGGAGCTTTATGATTGCAGACTGTGCGAGTGTTCAGTAGATGGCTATAGATGGCTACTTTGGGGAACTGTCGCATTGCATTTAGACACACTTCTTCTTAATCCAGCCAGTTCTCGTCCTGAGAACAGCTGATAGTAGTAGTCCAGCTACAGATCAGTGTACAGCTCACATGCATAATACAAATGTAGGTTTCAGAGTAACAGCCGTGTTAGTCTGTATTTGCAAAAAGAAAAGGAGTACTTTTGGCACCT
Source organism: Lepidochelys olivacea (assembly GCF_965140295.1). Taxonomy (NCBI): domain Eukaryota; kingdom Metazoa; phylum Chordata; order Testudines; family Cheloniidae; genus Lepidochelys; species Lepidochelys olivacea. Next base: position 30,248,902 of record NC_140428.1, read on the forward strand.
TAGAGACTAACCAATTTGTTTGAGCATAAGCTTTCGTGAGCTACAGCATCCGATGAAGTGAGCTGTAGCTCACGAAAGCTTATGCTCAAATAAATTGGTTAGTCTCTAAGGTGCCACAAATACAAATGTAGTCAACCACTTACTACAGTTCAGTCCCAATGCTATACAGTACATCTCACATGTTGCTAGAGAAATCTGGAACTTTCTAGAATAGGAGATCAAGGCCTGAGGCCACACTTCAGTCAATGGGGGTTCGGAATAACTCTACTTCTGGGATAAACTAATCAACAATTGATTATTGATTGCTGTACTGTTAGCGGTAATTTACTATCAACTGATCCCCAGAGAGAGATTGGAAATCCAGCATGTTTGTATCTGGATGTTGGGTTTTTTTATTCTCTGAGAATCATCTCTCATAGTGTGATAAAAAGCTGATGTGGCAGGGCCTGTGGTGAATATTACTGGTATTTTTTAAAAACTGGTTATTTATTGGTTTAATACTGTACAAAAGCACAATAACATGTTGTGTAGCAACTAAACCCCTCTGAAAATCAATGCCAATAAATAAAAGCATCTGTCCTTTGGTTTGTCTTTAACCAACAGGTAAATAGCTCAGCTTCCATGGGAAGTGTTTCCTTTCCATGCTAACCAAACAGTAACAGAGTTTTAGCCCCCTATTTGTGGGGAAGACCTGGCAGACAGGTCCAAAAATACAATTGCCCCTCCCTTGTAAGCTCCATCATCATGTTCCCATTGTGATGAGAGCTGCCAACTGTGCATTTTACCAAAATAGAATCTGGGGTTCTTCACAAACGAAGTCGATCAATGTGAATGGAGCCTGCCTTGCACAGGAGAGACTAGGGGGTAGGTTGGAGATGCCATGCTGTGGTGCAGGCAGGAGCAAGAGACAAAGCCCATGCAGTTATGCCAAAGGTAAGTGTTTTATTAAGAATAACATCAAGTGAATCCAAGAGTCAGCACTGCTACCTAGTGTAGTGAGACCTACACCTGCACAGTTCACCTGCTTTAGCTTCATGAACATTTATTAATACTGAAGAGCCCAATGATCATTAGCCATAAACTTTAGTGGCAGACAGGGAGCCTACCTGAAACTCTGAGCCTGCTGGGAGAATTGTTCTACCTTGTTCAAAAGACTTTCTTGTAATATATTGTTGCTTCTTTTCTGAATCTTCATTTTCTTTTTGTTATTTCCTTTGATGTTAGGCTTGTACTTTTTGTTTTTTGGCTCTGAACTGGCCCTTTTCCTTCATTTTGATTTCATTCTCCTTGTTTGTCTTTGACTTGATTTCCCCATTCTTTAGGTCAGGACTGACCTGAGGAGCCAATTAGCCATTCAGAATGTCTTGACAAAAGTGACCAAACAGACTGTTCTCTTCTGCACCTTTGGGTTTGTCAATGGTGTTACTATACATCTCATTGTGGACCCCAGTTTGGACCATATGAAGTCTTGATCTATGGAAAGGAAGCTCATTCTCCTGGACTTCTGCAGCAACAGCCTGCAAAGCTGTCTGATGAGCTGGAACTTTTAAATGCAGAGTGTAACCACTGTCTTTGCTGGGAGACTCCAGTTTGCATTCCCCAGTGAGCTAACTTTGTTTTCACCTACCACAAGTTCCATGCTCTTGGTGGCTGTCAGATCTTTTATATTTGCTGCTGAATCCATTGCTATGATGACAGTTTTCAGGGAGCTGCTCCTCCTAGCACCTGGTGGCAGAAGTGGAGCTTTGTTTTCAGCACGACAATGATCAGACATTGGCAGCTCTGTCACTGTGTCCAGTGTGAGCCTCTTCTTTTTCCCCAGTTTTTTTTTCTACAGAGGAATTTCATTCATTCTTTCTTTTTCTCTTGCTGTCACCATGTTCTGTTCTCTCGATGGAAGTGAGAACAAGGAAAAAGTAGCTTCTGGCACTGTCATGTTGTGCCAGGCAGGAGCAGGGCACACACAGTGGCCCATGTGGTCACATCACACAGGAAAGTGCTTCAGTAGTAAACCCAGAGTGAGCATTAGTCAGCACAACCGCCAAGCATAGTAGATCTACAAGCCTAACTCTAAGGGTATGTCTACACTGCAGTGTAAGCCCAGGTTAGTAGAACTCGAGTTTCCAGACCGCAGGTTTGTTAACCTAGGGCTGGAGCATCGCATCTACACTCATTTGTAACCCCAGGTTAGGAATTGTTGAACCCTGGGTCAACCTGGAGCTCCAGCATTATACAGGCCTGAGTCTAACCATCCATATCCCAGACGTCCTCGCGCCCTTCCAAAATATGGCCACTCAAACCCTTTGTTCACAAGTGCAGTGTGGGAAAACTTGACAACCCAGAGGACAAATAAAGGCACCCTGTGGGATTGTGGAATACTTTTGGTGGACTCCCAGAGCACAAGTCCAGTGGGACTGTGTTTGCACTGTGAACCAATAGGGCTTGAACCCTGGGTCCCAGCTTGACTCAGGATCAGACGCTCCACCCCTGTGGAGTTCTGGGGCCCTGGGTCCAATCCCTGGTGTGTATGTAGATGGAAGGATGGTTAGGCTTGAGCCTGAGCTTACACTGAATAGTAGACCTATCCTAAGGGCCTGCCGGTTACCCATGCACAGGCCGTAGGAACAATCCCGGTCTTGCACTCCCTGTCTGTGATCTCTCCTGTCCTGGCAGCAGCACTAGTAACCACCTAGCAGGATGCTGCAACCTTCCAAACGGATATGTTGTACCAGTGCTTGGACACAGTATCTCTAGGAGCTCCCACCGAGGAGGTGCAACCCTCAGCACCATACCAAGGACTCATTATATACATGAATAACATTGAAATCCTTCTGAGTCCGTTCTCCCCATTGCATGTTCTGAGAGTTTCCTCCATTCTTTCAGCTCAAGTCCTTCATGCCCTGATCCATGTGTCCCCCTGCTTTTCATTTTTTCCAGGAGGATTTCTGTGGATTTCACATCTCAGAAGGTACATTGTTCACCTTTGTCTGAGCTGGAGAACGGCCAACATTCCTCTCTGCACCTGCTCTCCATACTGGCAGACTGACTCTTCTCTCGGCTTATGTAGAGGGCCTAAAAGCTCAAAAAATTCATCTCTTTTTTTCATTCCAAAGCCTTCTTTTTTAGCTGCTGTCATGGAAACCTTTTTGTAATCTAATTGATTCACTAAACCACCAGTGATCTCTCTTCCTCTCACAGAATTTGGTGTTATTTTCCTTTGAATGATCCTCTAGGTTTGATTATTCTATGGCCAGAATCACTGGGGACCAGTTTTCAAATATAATGTTGGGTCCAGGATTTCTTCTTAATTGGCTAGATCCAAAGCTGGAGTGTATGGACACAAATCTTGAATCCCAAGCAGCTCAAAACATCACCTCAGATGTTAATTTTCTTTACTGATGTACAATATTTGTTATACACAACTGCTGAGATATGGAGAGAATTTTTTTTCTTGCATTTGTACCCACTGGGAACAGGCCCCAAATTGCTATTCTATTGCTCCTGTGCTGCTCTTTCTGTGTTTCAGATTTGTGGGGATTCCAGACAGTTCACTGCGGAGTTCACCTTCTGCAAGGATTCTAGCACAGAGCTGTCAAGAATCTCTTTCTTCTGCTTCTGAGGGCATTCGGAAAGGCCCCAAGCCAGAATTTGTGTTAGATCATGTAACCATGGTGGCATTATTGTCCTAAGAAAGCCTTGTTGGGTTTTCTTCATTTTAGGCAGGTTTTTCTGAGGATCACACAGACAGGTGTGCTGTGAGATCCTGGCACTGGGCCCAGACCACTATCCCATTTAACAAAGAACCGCTCAGAAGTGCATCTTAATACTGTCCTTTCTGGTGCACTTTACGTTTTTGCTTTCTGGTGTTCATATCCCTTGGCTGACATAATCACATCATAAAAATATTATGTACTGTGCACTTCACATTTATCAGCAACCCATTAGCAAGTTTTCATTGTGAGCTGAGTGAGAAAAGCCATAAAATTAACTTTCTGCATCTGCAAAACATACTCTGCTTTGGGTCCTAGGAATCTAGGATTGTTGGGTTCATCACAATAATCATTTTCGTTTTATTTTACCATTCAGTTTGCAATTAATGTTTCCTTGGAAATGAGTTTCCACAGGCATTGAAATGACTGTGCTTCAATGTGTATGGTAGGATTTACCTTGTTTGGATTCTCAGTGGAGCTGGAAGAGTTACCAAGGTGAAAATCATTTTTCCCTGAACACAAATTGCCTGCACCAAGCTTTCATAATAAATGTTTCTATTGGCCTAACACAATAGAAAAAATGCTTTGCTGTCAGGGCCCTTGCTTCATAGCTTCAGTGAGATTAGTCACCTGTGAAAGGAACTCTTTAAACATCGGATAAACTTAAACCCTAATGCTAATAAAAAGTGTAAACAAATGTCATCTTTTGTTTTCTTCTGGCCTCTGTGTCCCTCCTGGGGGTTTGATGATCCATCTTGTTCTTCCTTTTTTATTCTCCAATTCCTCTTTCACAGGCGCCATCTCCCAAAGACCTCTGAAGTCCGGGGAAAGACTCCCACTGATTTCCATGGGTTTAGATTGAGGCCTTAGGGAAGAAGTATTGAGGGATCACTGGCAAGCGTGTCAATCTCAGGCTGTTTGATGGGGATATTATTACAGGGTCACAGAAAACTCCCCACATTCTTCTTTCCTTTTTCTACTGTCAATGTTTGTTTTAAACATATGACTCTCCTGTAGTTACGAAGAGCCCAGCAGTAACACAACCAGAGACAATGAAGAGTCATGTAGACAACATATTGCAAAGTTCAGTTCAGGTGGATTAACTGTAAATAAATTGGCCAGTTACATTATTTTAGCTGAGTTAAAAATCCTCCAGTCTCTTTCTGCCAATCCAAACGTACGTACATGAGCTCCTAGCATCTCAGTCACTCTTTGGTGTGTTCACAAGCAACATGGCTAGAGTTAGTTTGGCTTGTTATCCAAAAATGTTGGGGGGAAATCTCAGAACATGAGTGTCAGGGAAACCCACAGAGTGAATTGTGCAGATGCTTTCTGTTTCGACTGGCAACAGGGCCCAGCAGAGAAGCTTCTGAGCTCTTTAGCCAGACCCATCAGTGTAGGCCAAGAGCTGTGGAAAGGGCTGAACTCATCTGAACCAGAAGAAAGATCCTAGGTCAAGTCAGGTTCACTTGATCATCTCTGAATATGAATTCATGTGATTGGCAGCGCTTAATTTGTGCTGGAGCCCCAGCACTCCTAGCTTGGCAGTTAATAGCCCCGGTACCTCTGGGCTTGTCACGTCAGTTATGAAAATAAAAAAAATTGCTTGAGCCCCATCACCTCTTTCATTAAAAATTAAGCCCTGGTTATTAAGGTACTGTCTTTACCTGCAATTTTTTGTGAGCGCTGTTAAGAATGAAGCCAGAGCTTCTGTCATGACAGTCATTGCGCTGGGCAGCGGGAAGAACATGCACAGTTGCTGATCGAAACAATCCCTCCTTTGAACAGCACTTAGGGAAAACTTAGGGGACTTAACAACATAGAGGACACGTAAACAATGGCTCAGGATAGACAGGGATGGTGGAGCCTTGGTTGTGCCCTAAGCAATCTCAGATGATGCAGGAAAGATTCAGACTCAGACATGCAGGAAAGGCTGCGGTGAGCCCATCACCACTCTGTTATAAAATGCTCTTTTGCTGTAATTAATTTAAGAAAATCAAAAAACTTCTGACATGAAAAACCATTTATATCTTAGTAGCCACCAGCCAGCTGCAGCAGTGGGTAAAATGCATCACTCTAGTACAAAGGGCCCTAGGGAACCCTCCTCCACTGTAAATGCTGTCTGTTCTGTCCATGCTGGAAAGGGAAATTCTGAAGCAAAGGTGATAGTAGGTGTTCTCATTTACCCAGAATGCCCTTCCAGCTATCAGCTGTGTCTCAGCAGTGCCAGTGTCTGGGCTCTGGATACAAAACTGAAAGAGCTGGCTACGCTTGTGGACAAACAGAATCCCCACTCCCTACTGAGCTAGATGGCCACTCACCCTGTGTCAAGCTGTGTCATATGTAACCTCGATTGTAAGCTCCTTGGGGCAGGGACTATGCCTTATCCTCTCGGTAAAGCGCTTTCTACAGTTGTGGTGCTGAATACAAATACTAAGAGTATGGCTACACTTGCAGATGTAGAGCGCTTTGAGTTAAACCAGCCTTCGTAGAGCGCAGTAGGGAAAGCGCTGCAATCTATCCACACTGACAGCTTCAAGCGCACTGGTGTGGCCACATTTGCAGCACTTGCAGCAGCATTGGGAGCGGTGCAATATTGGTAGCTATCCCAGCATGCAATTAACTGCAACATGCTTTTCAAATGGGGGGGGGGTGAGGTGGAGTGTGACAGGGAGTGTGTTGTGTGTATGTGGGGAGAGAGTGGGTTTTGGGGAGGGGGGGCTGAGAGCATGTCAGCAGGCTGTCTTGTAAGTTCAGACAGCAGCAGATCCCCCCTCTCTCTCTCTCACACAGCATTCCACAGTAATGGTTGCTTTTTCTCAGAGCAGATAAGCAGCCGGCTGTCAGAAACGGAGTTTTCAAAGGGCATATCCGCATTCCTACAGCGAGTTCAAAACAATGAGAAGAGTGTCCACTTGACTTAAGGGGATTATGGGACGTTTCCAGAGGCTGATCAGAGCGCAGTAATGCAACACCTCGTTCACACTGATGCCCGGGCGTTTCAGCCACTACGCAACAAGTGTTAATCTTCTCACCAAGATGGAGTACCAGGAGCACTCTAGAGTGGAGTCAGAGCGCTCTACGTGCCTTGCCAGTGTGGACGGGGAGTGAGCTAGGGTGCCCGGGGCTGCTTTAATGCGCTCTAACTCACAAGTGTAGCCATGCCCTAAATAGTAACTGAGCACCTTTAAACTGTCCTAGAGAGTCTCTCCTGAAATTTGCCACTGGAGGGCAGCACAGGAACAGCTAAATATACTAGTATCTCCTTGGAAAACAAATGCAAACATACCTATGCATCTGATTACTAAAGAGCTCTTCTGATTTTTACAGGAAGCTGTTCCTTGTCCCTGCCTCAGTGTGAGAGGGATGGGAGATACTCCCAGTTTCTGTTTATCAGAACCCAAAGAATCTGAAGAGAATCTCTCTTTAAAACCACAGTCTAATGCTGAGGAAGGACTTGAGGATTTTTTACAGAGGGTCATTGATCCCTTGCTCAAGCAGCAGGCTGCTATACAGATTTTGCCCCCAGAATGCAAGGTCTCTATAGACCCTTCTCTAATATAATACAGGTAATGTTGTGCTCCATGCTGCTACCTTAAACCTAAAGCTGGAGTGGATGGAACTTTGTTGCTCTGTATTTGCCAGTTGTTTAAAAAACTAAGCGGAGTTAGGACAGGCTGGTGCCTGAATGGGAGACTTCTAAAAGAAAAAGGGGTTTGTAGAACACACACATCTTTTGTGTAACAGACTTGCATAGTAGCTTCAGCCTTCAGCTATGAGTGATAGAAAGAGTAGATTTTCCTCCAGTTTGATAGGAAGTCTAGCTGCTTTGGGCTACAGGGATCCCTGTTTCATTTGTTTGCTGGAATTCTCCTCGCCAAAATAATCCTTCATCTGACTGATCTGAACACCTTTCTCAGAAATGCTACTAGTGATTATTTTAAAAGCAAAGATTAAGTGCAAACAACTTCTGTGCAGTATCGTTAAGGCCGAGAATGCAAAAGCATAAGAATCAGGACATTCAAAAGTTAAGGTTCACACAGCAACCTGCTCTCAAGCATATCACACCTGGGACATCTGTATTTGTTTGGTTGACTGTTAAATGTATGCCTTACTATATTTCTATACATTGTATTATTACTTATTATGTGTACTGGGGTAGTACCTAGACGTCCTTCTCACAGACCAGGACCGTCTGTGTCGGGTGCTGTGCAAACACCACAAAAACACAATCCCTGCCCCCAAAGAGTTTACAGGATAACCCCTTGCAGTTGCTAGAGGAACTTGAACTTTTGACTATGTTATTTGTAAAGTGCTGAGACCACCATCTAACTGGAAGAAGCTATTGCAATGTCGTTTTCTCTGGAATTCAGCTAAATCTTGCCCATCACACCCTCCGCTGGGAAGAATATTTTTTCTTAGGTAGAACAGTAACACTTTTCTAGCTCTGACTCAGATCCAGTCTCCCACCTTTACAATCAAATTCTGCCTCGTCTGCACATGAAGGGCTTCTGTTGAAATCTGTAGGTGCCTAGCCCTGAGACAGGAGATATTGTTGCCAGGCTAAGTGCATGGTGTGGTACACCTATTGGTCACTGGATGTCACTATTGCAGCTCACAACTGCAGCCAAAACCTGATCCCTTTTTCAACAACAAATATGCTGATTTGAATACAGTGAACATTATTGTGAGGATCTAAGTACTTGGTGTGGCTTGGTGCATGAACATTTGGAATCTGTTGTGGGACTGACAAAAAAGCTGGCAGGACACAGGCTAAGGAATCCTGCTTAGCTGAGTGATGGGGTACTCTGCCTGTCTGGGTTGTGAAACACCCGAGTAGAGCCAACGGTAAAGTCCATTTTTCAGTCATGGATACGAACATAGAGGGTTTATGTGGCTAGGAGAGGGGGTTCAGCTGGTGCTCGCAAACTTACTTGGCCCAGATGACAGACATAAAAGAAGGAAGAGGAAAGGAACGACTGGGCCTACGCTGTGAAGAGATGCTGCTGCCCAGCTTATGCCCTCAACAGGGAACCCTGTTTGCTGATGCTGAGGGAATGTGGAGGTGGGATGGCCCCTGCCAGAGGGAAGTGCTATTTGTGGCCCGTTTTAGAGCAAGTGTGATAGAGTGGGACCTTAGTCTGGGGCTGCACGATCCACAGGGGAGGTGTGTCCCACTGGTGCACAGGAGGGTGCAGAGAAGATGCTCCCCTGGGGGTCAGTATGCACTAGGCTTCTCTTTGTTTCTGGTTGCTGTAGTAGGTACACAGTAAGTGCTCCTTCCCATGGGTCACAGTGGAGTTTTCAGAGATGTGCTCATGAGGGGCCATTGCTGGGTCCCCACTGCAGCAGTGTGTGTGTTGGGGATGAGGGAAGCACACATCCTAAAGGAGGTATTCAAACGTGCTGAATGCACATAAGGCATCAGTAATAACCCTTCCGCCCTGACCTGGGCCAGGCCACAATGACTCCTTAACATGTCTGAGCTGGTATAGCCAGACTGGGCCCTTTAAAAGGGGCCCATGCATTTTATTGCCACTAACTCCAAAAGGGAAGAAAAGAAAAGCACACTGCGTGCATGGCTCAGGACAGTGAGTACACTCTGCCTTCATTCAGGGGGGTCTGGTTGTCACCTCCCACCATCCGTGACCTTTGGCTGTTTGCTGTATGCCCTTCCTCTACACCCTTGGCTCCTGGGATCCACTCACCCTCCCATCTGTACTGTGACCTGAGAAACCTGTGCCCTGGGTCTCTCCTCAGGGGTCCCACAAACCCTATATGGTTTCTTGGGAAATAAAATAAATGACTATAAGAGAAGGAAGCAAAGTTGGGAACAAGGCAGCTAATGATGCAAGTGGCTTTGTCCCAAAGGATTCTGGGATGATTGATACAGAGAGGCCTGCAAAGGGTGTAACTCTTCCCACAGCCTCACACTAGCCCCCTACCCTCTTGGCTCAGGTAGGTGATTTGATTTTTTGCGTGGAGGGATGTAATAGAGTTGGATGTTGAACTACTGAAAACGTGTGTGCATGGGGCAGGGAAAGGTGTGTTTCTGGGAAAGTGAAAATGTGAATGGAAGGGATTCTGAGACTCAGGTGAGTTCTTAAGTGATCTTCCAGGACCAAGAAAAGAAAAGAGGAGTCAAGATTCCTCTGCCCCTTTCCTTCTGCTCCCAGCTCCACTCACTTCCCTTTGGCCTGCTCTGTGCTTATTCCACTGAGATATACCACACTGACACTTTAGCCTTGTCTTTGATGGCATTCTTTCCTGGGCAGAATGAGCCAGGGGTGTGAGGTGGAGGGGCCTCTGGAGTCACAAAGCCTAAACTGAAGGAGTATGAGAATACACAGTGAGTTTTCTAAGGACCACATTATTTCCAAGACACTTGGTGTTCTCAAGCGGTGATCCAAGGGGCCCAGCTCTTTGGGTGCCCTTCGTAACACATTTGTCATTGCTCCTTTCATTGAACCTTAAATTCAGAATGTCTGGAAATTTAGTGCCTTTACTTAGAGAGAAAACTGAAACATTCTCTGAAGAGATAAAAGGGTGGGCTGGATTCCTGAAAGGTGAGGTGAATTTTTGTTTTTTAATTTTCAGTTTTAACTCCAGATTAATGACATTTCTTGCCTGAGAATTTCCTTAGGGTTTTTAAAACATTGAAGATTTGCTCAATGAGGGGATCTTGGTAGAATGAGGTTTCTAGCTTTCTACATGGGATGTATTATTATTCCAATTTATAGCTGGCGAAAATGAGAGACAGAGAAAGAGCACTGACTCAAACAAGTAGCTTCACCCCTTTGTGGGCCAGATTCAGCTTTGGGAAAGTGCCATAGAATTGCCCCTGCTATGCTGAATCTGGGCCTATTCTCAGTTTTCCTATTTGTAAGTACGAGGCAGCAGGTACAGTGCTTGCCAAATACACCCCTGGAGCAAACCACTCCCTTTCAGGGTGAAGCCATTACAAATAAACTTGAGGAATAAATGCAAAAAGCAAGCTCACCCCCAGACACTTTGTCTGTTCCAGAAAACAGTTCCAGAAAAATTTTACATAAGAACAGCCGTACTGGATTATTCCAATGGTCCATCTCACCCAATATGCATCTTCTGACAGTGGATGGTGCCAGATGCTTCAGAGGGAATGAACAGAACAGGGCAATTTATCAAGTGATCCATCGCATCATCCAGTCCCAGTTTCTGGCAGTCAGAGGATTAAGGACATCCAGAGCCTGGGGTTGTATCCCTCACCCTCTTGATTAGTAGCCATTGATGGACCTATCCTCCATGAACTTACCTAATTCTTATTTTGAACCCAGTTAGACTTTTGGTGCCCTTCGTCATCTCTTATCCATGCAGAACAGTCCCAGTCTTTTTAATCTATCCCCACGCGGAAGCTGTTCCAGACCCAAGTCATTTTTGTTGCCCTTCTCTGCACTTTTTCTAATTCTGATATGGTTTTGAGATGGGGTGACAAGATGTGAGTGTACCATGGTGTGTCGAATTGGAGAAACTGCCCACCAGCATGGCAGAGTTAAGGAGATCTTTGGGCCCAGCTAGCCTCATCCTATTATACCTGCAGCCAATTCCAGGCCTGAAGGGGGTAAAAGAGGAGAGACCGGGGCCAGGTCAGTGCTGACTAGGGAAGAGGCAGGAGCTAGGGAAGAGGCACCACCTTATCCGATAGAAAAGACCAGTCACCTGCCTGCCAAGGCAGCCACCGGGGAGCACTTTCTGTCTCCCAGTCAAGGGAGACTGTGGAAGAGACCTAATAGCCAACTAGGTGACTGCTACCCAGAGACATTGTGGCATTTGTACGCACCAGACTTACGGATGCCATTCCTGAAAGAGCTGGTACCACAGCAGGGCCCACGATCCACAGAAGGGCACCATGGGAGGCCAGCCACACCAGCAAATGGAACCACTGGGGCCACACCCCAGACTGTGGGGGCTCTGGTACAAAGTAGCCTAGGACAGTGGATTTAGACTTCCTGCTCGGAGTGCCCCCTGGTCAGTTGTCATCTCACACAGGGCCCTGGGCTGGGACCTGATGGAGTGGGAGGGCTTAGAACCTCCTAGCCCCACTGCCTGAAAGACTGAGGCACCTTGACCGGGGAAACAAGAAGCCATCAAGCATGCCAACCACTAGGCCACCTGGCCCTCCAAGCATCCTGTTACATATGGATTTATATAGCAGCATTATGATATTTTCTGTCTTATTGGCTATCCCTTTTCTCATAGTTCCTAACATTCTGCTAGCTTTTTTGACTGCCACTACAAATTGAGCAGACGTTTTCAGAGAACTATCCATAATGACTCCAAGATCTCTTCTTGAGTGGTAACAGCTAATTTAGACCCATTGTTTTCTATGTATAGGTGGGATCATGTTTTCCAATGTGCATTACTTTGAATTTATCAACATGGACTTTCATCTGCCATTCATCCTGAAGCACTTGCATGAGAGGAAAGTGATCAGGAACAGCCAGCATGGATTCACCAAGGGAAGGTCATGCCTGACTAATCTAATCGCCTTTTACGATGAGATTACTGGTTCTGTGGATGAAGGGAAAGCAGTGGATGTATTGTTTCTTGACTTTAGCAAAGCTTTTGACACGGTCTCCCATAGTATTCTTGTCAGCAAGTTAAGGAAGTATGGGCTGGATGAATGCACTATAAGGTGGGTAGAAAGCTGGCTAGATTGTCGGGCTCAACGGGTAGTGATCAATGGCTCCATGTCTAGTTGGCAGCCGGTATCAAGTGGAGTGCCCCAAGGGTCGGTCCTGGGGCCGGTTTTATTCAATATCTTCATAAATGATCTGGAGGATGGTGTGGATTGCACTCTCAGCAAATTTGCGGATGATACTAAACTGGGAGGAGTGGTAGATACACTGGAGGGGAGGGATAGGATACAGAAGGACCTAGACCAATTGGAAGATTGGGCCAAAAGGAATCTGATGAGGTTCAATAAGGATAAGTGAAGGGTCCTGCACTTAGGACGGAAGAACCCAATGCACAGCTACAGACTAGGGACCCAATGGCTAGGCAGCAGTTCTGCGGAAAAGGACCTAGGGGTGACAGTGGACGAGAAACTGGATATGAGTCAGCAGTGTGCCCTTGTTGCCAAGAAGGCCAATGGCATTTTGGGATGTATAAGTAGGGGCATAGCGAGCAGATCGAGGGACGTGATCGTTCCCCTCTATTCGACATTGGTGAGGCCTCATCTGGAGTACTGTGTCCAGTTTTGGGCCCCACACTTCAAGAAGGATGTGGATAAATTGGAGAGAGTCCAGCGAAGGGCAACAAAAATGATTAGGGGACTGGAACACATGAGTTATGAGGAGAGGCTGAGGGAGCTGGGATTGTTTAGCCTGCAGAAGAGAAGAATGAGGGGGGATTTGATAGCTGCTTTCAACTACCTGAAAGGGGGTTCCAAAGAGGATGGCTCTAGACTGTTCTCAATGGTAGCAGATGACAGAATGAGGAGTAATGGTCTCAAGTTGCAGTGGGGGAGGTTTAGATTGGATATTAGGAAAAACTTTTTCACTAAGAGGGTGGTGAAACACTGGAATGCGTTACCTAGGGAGGTGGTAGAATCTCCTTCCTTAGAGGTTTTTAAGGTCAGGCTTGACAAAGCCCTGGCTGGGATGATTTAACTGGGAATTGGTCCTGCTTTGAGCAGGGGGTTGGACTAGATGACCTTCTGGGGTCCCTTCCAACCCTGATATTCTATGATTCTATGATTTTCTTGCCTACTCGCCCAGTTTTGCAAGATCCCTTTGTAATTCTTAACAGTCAGCTTTGGACTTAACTATCTTGAGTAATTTTATGTCATCAACAAACTCTTCCACCTCCCTGTTTACCCCTTTTTCCAGATCATTTCGGAACAGCACTGGTCCTGGTATAGATCCTCGGCAGACCCCGCTATTTACCTCTCTCCACTCTGAAAAATTACCATTTATTCCCTACCCTTTGTTTCCTATATTTTAACCAGTTACTGATCCATGAGAGGACTTTCCTGCTTATCCCTTGACTGACTACTTTGCTTAAGAGCCTTTGGTAAGGGACCTTGTCAAAGGCTTTCTGAAAGTCCAAGTACACTGGATCACCCTTGTCCACATGTTTATTGACTCCCTCAAAGAATTCTAATAGATTGGTGATACATGGTTTCCCTTTACAAAAGCCATGTTGACTTTTCTCCAACATAAAATGTTCATCTGTGTCTGATAATTCTGTTCTTTTCTGTAATTTCAACCACTTTGCCTGGTACTGAAGTTATGCTTACCAGGATGTAATTTTCAGGATCACCTCTGGAGCCTTTTTTAAAAATAGGAGTTACATTAGCTAGCCACCAGTCATCTGGTGCAGAAGCTGATTTAAGTGATAGGTTACATCCCACAGTTAGTAGTTCTGCAATTTCATATTTGAATTCCTTTAAAACTCTTGAATGAATACCATCTGGTCCTGGTGACTTACTTCTTAATTTATCAACTTGTTCTCAAAGCTCCTCTATTGACACCTCAGTCTGGGACAGTTCCTCAGATTTGTCAACTAAAAGGAATGGCTCGGGTGTAGGAATTTCCCTCACATCCTCTGCAATGAAGACCAATGCAAAGAATTCATTTAGCTTCTCCGCAATGGCCTTGTGTCTTCCTTGAGTGCTCTTTTAGCACTGTGATCATCCAGTGGCCCAGCTGATTGTTTGGCAGGCTTCCTGCTTCTAGCATAAGTCCATAGCTATGCCATTTCCAGCAGATTGGTTTCAGTTTAGCAAAGTAAGGGATCACAATGGGAAACTTATGTCAACCTGAATGATGTCAGAAACTAGGCTCTCCATCAGTATTTCAGGTACCCCTGGTCTTCAACTCCATTTTCTTATCTAGGGGAGGAAACCCTTCTCAGAAAGAAAATATCTGGATGCAGCAGACTTAAAGGTACTTGCTACACAGCACTCCAGGCAGGTCATTAGGTGGCAATGACACCCTGATTTTGTTACAGCATCTCAACTTTTGGATGGGTTTCAGAGTAACAGTCGTGTTAGTCTGTATTCGCAAAAAGAAAAGGAGTACTTGTGACACCTTAGAGACTAACCAATTTATTTGAGCATGAGCTTTCGTGAGCTACAGCTCACTTCATCGGATGCATACCGTGGAAACTGCAGAAGACATTATATACACACAGAGACCATGAAACAATACCTCCTCCCACCCCACTGTCCTGCTGGTAATAGCTTATCTAAAGTGATCATCAAGTTGGGCCATTTCCAGCACAAATCCAGGTTTTCTCACCCCCCCCCCACAAACTCACTCTCCTGCTGGTAATAGCCCATCCAAAGTGACCACTCTCTTCACAATGTGTATGATAATCAAGGTGGGCCATTTCCTGCACAAATCCAGGTTGAGAGAGGTCTTAGTATCTGTGTCCTTCCTTATCCAGCTGCATCAGCTGGATCCCTAGTTCGAGGTCTGATGGAAGCTGCTGGTGATTTGCACACATGTCCCTGCCCCATAAATGAGCCAGATTTCATTTATCCTCCCCCCCAGTCCACTCAAATTCCATGATCTACCCTCTGTTCTGGTGTGTGGCATGGCTTAGGATGTGACATGTGTTGTGTGCTCTGCTGTGTTCAGCGGGTGACATTCCACTATCATTAGGAGGGACTCAAGTGTTCCCTATTGTTTCTGCAGAATAGACGGTGGCAGTCAGGGCAGCCAGTGCTCAAAGTCGTCTGAAAAAGGTGGGAGTCTGTCATTTTCTACAGAAATGAAAGCAAATCACATCTGCCTGTCTCCGCCCCCCCCCCGCCCCAATCAATTCTGCCTCCAGCCCCACCTCTGCTTCTCCTGCAGCTCCTGGGGTTCTTCACATCCTTGTCCTAGGCCTGTGGGGGATGCAGTGGGGTCCCCTCTCCCCTTCTTGGGCTGAGTGTTACAGGGAGGGAAAGGGCAGAGGAGGGGAAAGGAGAAGAAAAGCCCTCCCCTTACAGGGGAAGGAGGGAGCAGAATTACCCTCAGCATCTGTGCTCTGTTTTGCTCCCGCCTCACTCCCTCAGCATCTCTGATTGGCTGCTTATGCCCCAGGAGGGCGGGCAGAAAGGAAAGGAGCCAATTAGAGGGGTTCCTCCCCATCCCCCAGGCAAGGCTGAAATGTATGCGGCTTAGCCACCTGACTTGAGCTGTAGAAGTTTTGTTTGCGTGTCTGCAACCCATTTCAGCCAGGCGCACATTGAGCGCTGAGGGCAGCAGAACGCAGTGCAGGGCTGTTGCGGGGTTGTGGTCAAGGCAGTGAAGCACAGCACATGGTTATACCTTTGGGAGAGGGGTGCAGGAGGAGCGAAGAGAAGGAAAGTTGTTAGGGGACTAACCCTGCACCCCAGGGTGAGATCAGAGGCCCAAGGGTACTCTAGACAATCTGATCATGGCACTATAAGGGCCTGAGGCAATGGGGCCCTTGCTAACCCATGCAGTGATATAGCCAGAGCAATGTCAGTTGCAGAGAGACTTAGCTAGTGACTTGGCAACACTGCGAGAATCAGCACTGGATCTCAGCCTGTATTGGAGAGTCCTGCTTCCTGGCCTTGGTTTTCTGTTCTCTCTCGTGATGCTTTACCACCCTGGGGAATGCTTCCTTTGTAACACTATTTCTTCTCTTTCCTGTCCTTTTCCTTGCAGGGAGGAGTGAAAGTCCTAATCACAGGCCCATGGCAGGAAGCCAGCAATAACTACAGCTGCCTGTTTGATCAGATCTCAGTGCCTGCATCTTTAATACAGCCAGGGGTGCTGCGCTGTTACTGCCCAGGTAAGGTATGCCCATCTCATGCAGCTGGTGATATAATGATTGGACTGTGCCATATGAACCCAGCTCAGCCAGCCGGGCAGCAAATATTAGGAAGCTGTCCTGAATTCTTCCCCTTGACTCTGACACAGCACTGCAGTATCTCAGTGCATGAACCTAACCATGGGTGTTCATGTTAGCATTACTAAGCAGAGAGCTGAGCCAAAGTTTCTGTTTACCCAGCTTACTGAAATGAATAGGAGAAATAACCGACACTTAGCAAATGTTCTGGAGAGCAGCAGGTGAAAGGTGGGGGTGACGGAGAGGATGCACACCCAGGTCACAATAGCTGTGGACTTGTAGCTATAGCTGTGGAGTTGTAGATATAGTGCAGCAGTTCTGTGAACAAACCTCTGAGCCCAGTACAGCTCTCTTGTGCTGGGTAGCACTTACCCATGAGAGGGGTCTCTTGCATTCACTTATGGTGCTTGGCCTTCGCTGCTACCCACAGCAAGTCCTGGCCAGTGTACAGTGTGATGAGCCAGATGCAAAAGCACTGAGCCCTCTGACACAAGCATTGTTGCTTCATCTCTAGACGTAGGGCCTTCTTTGAGACTCGTCTGTACATCGTGGCTTTCTTCTCTCTCTAAGGGCTTCTCTGCAGCAATCCAGGGTGTGTATGCACAGCACGCTAGCCTGCTGTGCATTAACTGACCATGTAGACCAGCACTAAAGTCTTGGTGCCCTCAGCTGCTTCCTCTCCTCCCAGATGCTCACCTTCCCTGGCATTGGCAGCCATCCTTGATGTATCTCTCACTTTCTAATCCAACTGTTCCCATCTTGTGGCACCAAGCTGTGTGTGAACTAGTAAGATGGTGAATTCTGTGGGTCAGGGAACTGTCTACTTCTGCATCGTTAAAGCACTTCACTCATAACTAAAAAATATGTTTCTTCCAAAAGACTTGGGTCTTCTGCTCCTTGTGCTGCAAATGGGCAGATATCCTGAGTCGCTCTAAGGGGAGAAGCCAGTGAGGATGATTTCCCTACATCCTTCCCTGATGTGTTACATGATAGATTGTGTTACATGATAGATTTGCAGGGTATGCCTCAAACTAATATATCACGGGGCAGGAGGAATGAAGAAAACAGAGACTCTGTGCACTTGGAATTAGGGTACTGATATCCCAGCCCTGGGATTCATCCAGGGCTCTTTCCCACATTTCTGCATTGCAGATTGTGCCCCCATCAGCTGGATTTGCGTTTACCTTTGATGAACTCATTGCATCTCCCTCTGGCTCTAACAAGTGACAAAGCTGGATAAACAAACTGGAAAATCAGAGAATGATTTAATCAGAAAAACAGAATGGTTAGTCCTAGAACACAACTACTTTCACGTCAAGTGTGGGAGCTTTAAAGGGAAGTAACAGAGATACAGACAAACAGATTGAAAACAAATAATAAAAAAGTTAATTGAAATAGAGCGAATCCATGTTTTAAACCCTAAC
This sequence comes from Lepidochelys olivacea, assembly GCF_965140295.1. Taxonomy (NCBI): domain Eukaryota; kingdom Metazoa; phylum Chordata; order Testudines; family Cheloniidae; genus Lepidochelys; species Lepidochelys olivacea. The sequence continues at coordinate 30,266,882 of NC_140428.1, forward strand.
AGCAGAGTGTAGATTTAATATATGCTGCAAAATGTCCAAACCACCCAAACAAGCACTGTTTATAGTAATTAGACAAGTATTGCTTTTTCAGGGCAACAGATTAAAAAGAAAATAAAAGAAAAATATTAAGAGCATTGATTGATTAAGAAATAGTGTAGCAAAGCAAGTGACTGCAGAAGGAAATTAAAAGCTGGCAAGATAAAATATCACCAGCATGACCAAAAGAGTATCCGAGAGAGAGAGAGAGGGAGAGAACTTACATGTCATTTGTCTTCTGCATTACATTAAAAAAAACAACCAAGCTATTGAGTTTAAAAGATCATAAGAAATTACGGGAAAATTAAAGTCTCTGAAGACTTCTGAAGTTTAAGTAATATTAATAATAATTGCCCCTTATATGGCACTTTCCATCTTCAAAACACTCTACAAATGAAGAGAGGCAGGTAAGTAAGTATTATCACCCTCATTTTACTGATGGATCAGCTGAGGCAGAGAGGGTCGTGTCTTATTGAAGCCACAGAAGGAATTAGGGTCAGAGCCAGCACCTAGCTCCTAGCACTATGTTCAGACCCACCTCCCTCTAAGGCTCCCAAAAACCATGGGGAAAGCAGCCGTCAAAGAAAAAGATGATGATACCAACTAAGGACCCCTCTGATCCATTTGCACTCAGGGCAGCTGGAAAGGTACTAGGAGAATGAGCTGATCGGAGAGACCAGCCGGGACTGGGAACTACTTTAGTCAAGATTATTCTTCAGAAGCAGTTAACAGCTCTGGTCCTGACCACTGTTCCCTCTAAGCTGTGCGCAGATCCTAAACCCCGTGCACACGGCAAAACACCGCATGCACAAAAATTTGCACAGAAGCACAATAATTTGCACAGAAGAAATTTTTTGCATACACGGCCTGTCAAAAATTAGAGAGAACATTGGTCCTGACTCTCCTCTGCCTTGTACCTTGTGTTGTCATTTCTACCTAAACAAGGTGGATATAAACAAAATCAAATGAAAGCTTTTCTCTGACATGCACTGGTGATGGTGTCCTACACTCAACTGCATCAGGTGCAAGGCAATAGAGAACTGAGCCCATGGTATATGACATGGGTTTTTATTCTGTTAAACAAATCTCTGGTTGGTTGTTTTGGGGAGTATAAGAAAGAGTCACTGGCAGCACTTTAAGATGGCTTATTTCCAGCTTGGAGAACTATTAATTAAAGTTGTTTAGGGGTCAGCAGTCATGCTTCTGTGATTTTAATCACTCTAAATGATCTGGACAGAGCCCTGCTGTAACTTGTATACTTTTCCTAAGGGCACCAAAACTGAGTAAATTGTAAATCTAGAGAGTGACACGAGGGAAGCACCAATTAATGAACTGCTGTTTTGATACCTAAATGCAGTAAGTACACACAAGATCCTGAAATGTGAATTCCTCTAGGCCTGGAGGAATTTCAAAAGGGAGCTGCTCCATAGAAATCCCTAGATCCCCAGCGAAAACAGGTGCAAGTAACACTTACCATGAGGGTTTTTCCACTGTGGTGACTAGAGTGTCCTGTCTAAGCTATTAAGTCAGTGGAGCAGCTCCGTCCATGGCACAGCTAGAATGGCAATGGCAATTCACTTGTGTCATTAGATAGCTATTTTCTAAAAGAATATTTAAAACCACATTGGGCCCAGGTACTGCTTACTTAGACAAAACTCCCAGTGAAGTACATGGACAGAGTGTGCCTGTCCTTCATGAGCCCAGATGGAGAACTGACCTCCATGTTCCTAGTTAAAAAAAACCAGAAAAATTATCAGGTTCAGCCCCCTTTCTCCAGATCTCTTGCCCAGTCAGCTGCAAAGCTTCAACCCTCAGCATCTTTCCTTCCACTTTTATAAGCAGTTTGTTCTTATTTGAAGTTTCTGTATATGTTTTATATGTAATAATAGCAAATAGAATACCAAGGAGGCTCCCCTCACATGTACAAAGCTATTTCTGTTAATACAACAGAGACACTCCAGAGTATCCATAGGACAGCTTCCTTGTATTGTACGGGCTGCACCACTGTGTGTGTGTTGTCCCATAGATTATTCGAACAGCACTTTGGAGAGTTGATGTGCATTAGTAAACTCATATCCCAGTTTTCATTTAGAAGGCTTGAATTAATTAGTTTTAAAATAATGTCTTGTTTTTTCCTTTTAACATAGAACATTAAACATTAACTGGAACTAGAAGCTGCATTTACTGTCCCTTTACATCTCCCATGGAGATGTCATCGTTTCTGTGGCTTCTCTTTGGTCTTAACTTGGTTTGGCGCTTTCAGGATCTTTGCAGAGGCTTTGTATGGCCTCGCACTGAAGCTTGGTATTTGGCTTGATGTGCATGAAAAGACAACTTCACTGTAGCGTCAGAGGGAAGTTGGTGATAAAATAATATTGAGTTATTTATTAATCTTTTAATCACTCCAACATATGTGTAATCTGTGTCTTCTGCGAATGGAGTCTGCAGTCTACAGCATATCTCCAGGTTAGAGAAACCTGATAAACATCTGACTTTCCAGCTGTGCAAAGCACAGAAACACTTCTCAGAAGCCCTTTCTGCTCTTGCTCTCTCCCTTTGCATATGACGAGAGCTGTAGAACAAAACTGAATCATGCATTCCTGCAGAGAAATACCTGTTCTTACCACTTGTTCTTTGTTTTTAGCTCATGATACCGGGCTTGTGACTCTGCAAGTTGCCTTCAACAATCAGATCATCTCCAACTCTGTGGTGTTTGAATATAAAGCCAGAGCTCTACCAACCCTGCCTTCCTCCCAGCATGACTGGCTGTCCTTGGATGGTAAGGAGTATATTCAGTGTCCCTTAACAAAGTCTACCACACTTGGGTGCAGGGGAGTAAAGAGAGCTCCTCATGTTGGGGCAGGAAAAGGAGATGAGTCTTAGCTGTACTGAAATTCTCTTGCTTATTGTTTCAATATTACTCCATTTTAGAGACCATTTGCTGAAATTTTTCATTGTCTTTTTGGTGTGAACAAAATATTTAGCTGGGGAGCCTGTGGCCCCATGTCTGATCCATTTGAGGGGGAAGGGGGAGAAAGGATGCTTCCTCTGTAATAGAAAACTGACTGTCCCAAAGAAAGGGGCCTGACTGGTCACCACTGTCAGGGCCAGCCCCAGGCATACTGCGTCTTCTGTCAGAACTCTGAGCTTCATCTTGTCAGGAAAAATTCTAAAATGCCACATTTGTTCCCCCTTTCTGCACTAAAAAAGTCTATGTAACTAATCCAGTGGTTTTCAACCTTTTTTCATTTGTGGACCCTTAAAAAATTTCAATTTGAGGTGCGGACCCCTTTGGAAATCTTAGTCTAATTCTCATGGGCCTGCACAGCATCTATGAGCAGGGACAACGTAGACGTTCTTTGGCATGTATGGTTCAAGGACGGGCTTTTTTCTCAAAGATTCTAAGATGCTGTCTCATTCCCCATTCTTAGTGGGAATCGTTTACAAACTATAAAGCTGGGGCTATCACCAGCAGGAGAGTGAATTTGTGTGGGGGGGTGGAGGGTGAGAAAACCTGGATTTGTGCTGGAAATGGCCCACCTGATGATCACTTTAGATAAGCTATTACCAGCAGGACAGTGGGGTGGGAATAGGTATTGTTTCATATTCTCTGTGTATATATAAAGCCTGCTGCAGTTTCCACGATATGCATCTGAGGAAGTGAGCTGTAGCTCACGAAAGCTTATGCTCTAATAAATTGGTTAGTCTCTAAGGTGCCACAAGTACTCCTTTTCTTTTTGCGAATACAGACTAACACGGCTGTTACTCTGAAACCTATAAAATCATTAGTACTAGCCAGGCAGTCTGAAGCCGAGTCCATCTCTCTTTCCCTGATTTGACTGACCAGAACAGAATGTAGTTAGGTTTTGCTAGATGTCAGAGCTGATAAATTATTGGCAACCTCAATGGGAACACATGCTTTACCCTTAATATTTATCTGGTAATTCTGTGCCCCTCAACAATTCTTTTAAAAGTGACCAATTGCAGCAGAACAGGGTTGTAAGAAGTATAGAAAGGGAAGCAGGGGAGTTCTCTACTCAGAAGGGTTCAGCATGCCTGCCAGGGAGAATTGAGTTACCACATAAAATACATGCTGCCAGCAGGTATAAAACCTGTTGAGAAAGAAAGAGTAGAGATTTGCAGCTGCTATTGAATGCACCCAGGAAGCAACTGATCCAGTGACTGGTTTCAGTTATTTTTGTAAAACATTGACTGCTGGAAGTTTATTGGTTTTCTCTTTGGCTAAGCATTAGGCAAGTTGCCAACATTAACTAACCGGACAGCCACTTCATTTCCCTTCCGGTCTGTGATTGCCACGGAGATATGCCTTCCAGCTCAGGCCCTGGAGACCTGCGGAAAGTAGCTGATTTGTGTTAGCAACCTTGACAGTCTGGAAAGAGACCATGGAACAGTTACCATTTTTTCATCCCTTAGTTCATGAGAGAGTCTTGATTTGGTAGGCACTGCAATGTATTCTGTCCAGTTTTAGAAAAAGTCCTAACATCACTCTTTGTTGATCCATTCATTTGGCAGTTTTTGTATTCTCATATAATCCATTGGGCAAATTTGATTTAGAAAAATCCCCACTATTCAGAGAACCAGTAGCTAATAAAGAGAGAGAAGAACTGATTTAAGTTACATAAAAGAAGTGAAGGGAGAAGTAGCTTGTACATATGCAATATATGCCATATTGGAGACTGGAACATGGGAAATAATGGTTCTGTTAACTCTTTAGTCCAGTGGTTTTCAACCTTTTTTCATTTGCGGACCCCCTAAAAAATTTTGAATGGAGGTGCGACCCCTTTGGAAATCTTAGACATAGTCTACAGACCTCCAGGGGTCCACGGAGCACAGGTTAAAAACCATTGCTTTAGTCAATTAACCTCATACTATTCTGTCTGTTAAAGATGTGGCAATCATTACACAGCATTTGCTTTTGTAGAGGATGTATCTAGACTGTAGATACATTTGCTATTGTAGAGGATGGATCTAGACTGTTCTCAGGGGTACCAGATGACAGAACAAGGAGTAATGGTCTCAAGTTGCAGTGGGGAAGGTTTAGGTTGGATGTTAAGAAAAACTTTTTCACTAGGAGGGTGGTGCAGTACTGGAATGCGTTACCTAGGGAGGTGGTGGAATCTCCTTCTTTAGAGGTTTTCAAGGTCAGGCTTGACAAAGCCCTGGCTGGGATGATTTAGTTGGGGATTGGTCCTGCTTTGAGCAGGGGGTTGGACTAGATGACCTCCTGAGGTCCCTTCCAACCCTGATATTCTATGCTTCTATGCTTTTGGAAATTCACCTTAGAGGCATCTTGGATATTATTTTAAAAAATAAAAAAGTTGTTATTAAAACAGTCTGAAGTAGAATACGTTTACTAGTGTGATTGGATGTCTAATACAGTCACATCGGACATGACTAATATTTAGAACTATTTCAACTCAAACTGCAGAAACACTTGAACTCAGCCTCAAGTCTGATGCAGACTGGTTACAAACCAGCAGGAGTTTGTGCTTGGAAATTGTCCATAGAAGCCTTTGGCAGGCTTCCCTGCTCTATCTGAATAGTCCCAAACTTTATCAGGTTCTTTCTTTATGGTGTATTATAAGTCTGAGCTTGATTAGATAAGACAGTCAGATGGGGCAAGTTACCTAGCTCTGGTGTCTTGTAATGGCAGAGCATATATAATGGCACCTAGAGACTATCGTGGTTGATGCATTACAAATATCTCAGACAAATAAAAATGAATGCAAGAGAAAGCTCAGTAGAAACCACTTTAGGATGCTTTCTGAGAGTGAGATGTATGTATGTATGTGCTGCATTTGAGCCAGAAAAGCCAAGAGAAGATAATTCCTCTGAACCTCTGTGTGTGTGATTTTGGTGGTCTATTACATTTTCTTTCTATGATTCCCCATTATTATAGCAGTGTACTTGTCTGGTCATAAGTTCTGTCTACGTACCTACCCAATCACCCACCTGTGATAAGTTGCTCCCCCTTCTGGGGTGCCACCTGATGTACTGGGGCATCACTGAGCCTGCCTGTTCCATCAATCTGGGCTCCCTCACCCTGTCCTGCTAAGCCAGGCCCTCAAGCCTCCTCTAGCACACACACAGGTAGGGACACACCCAGCTGCAAAAAGACACAGACACTGAAATCAGTACTGCATGGGAAGGCTTTCACCTAAGGAATTGCCCAGCATGCAAGTGCACTCCCTCTGTGGAGAGTAAACCCCAAAATTGCATTGTCTTGCACTGCACAGAAAACTGTACAGCGTAAGCTAATTGAAATTCACCCTCTCTCTCAATGTGGAAAGAGATATTCACAGCTCCCCCACCCCCCAGTTATGAATTACACAACTGGGTTTAAAACAAAAACAAGTTTATTAAGTACAAGAGGTAGATTTCAAATTATTATAAAGCAGGGGTCGGCAACCTTTCAGAAGTGGTGTGCTGAGTCTTCATTTATTCACTCTAATTTAAGGTTTTGCATGCCAGTAATACGTTTTAACATTTTTAGAAGGTCTCTTTCTATAAGTCTATAATATATAACTAAACTATTGTTGTATGTAAAGTAAATAAGGTTTTTAAAGTTTTTAAGAAGCTTCATTTAAAATAAAATTAAAATGCAGAGCCCCCGGGACCAGTGGCCAGGACCCGGGCAGTGTGAGTGCCACTGAAAATCAGCTCGCGTGCCGCCTTTGGTACGCGTGCCATAGGTTGTCTACCCCTGTTACAAAGGATAGCCAACAGATCGAAGGAGATTACCTTAGTAGATAAACAAAAACCGCAAACTGGGCTTAACACACTAGATAGGTAGGATATAAATTAGCATTCTCACCCTGAGTGATAAACAGACTAGCATACGCTTAAGACACAAGTTGCCTTGGCTTTCTCAGGTTTTCATACACCAGCTAAAGATCCCTCTAGTCTGGGACCATCGCTTGCCACAGTTCAGTCCTTGCCTCTCAGGTGTTTCCAGGTGTGTTGTTGTAGGGAGAGTAAGGTACCTTCATGATGTCATTGACTCCCTTTTATATCTTCTTCCCACTTGCTGGAAACCTCTTTTGCTGTGACCTGGGTCAAACAGTCTCCATTGTGTAGTGCTATCTCTGAGAGGTTTCTATTGTCCACAGTTTCTGGAGTAGCCCTGGTGCTTGTGTGCATTTCCTCAATGAGCCATTAACATTGTTTGGCCTTTTTACTGTTGTACCTGAAAGGCTGCTTGTGGGTGTTTTCAACCTCACAACGTGTTTCAGTATTACCTACTTAGCCAAACTTCATAACTTCACATACTGAAATAATACATGCGTACAAATAGGATAATCATATTCAGTAAATCATAACCTTTCCAATGATCCCTCACATGACCCATCTTGCATAGAACACATCTTAGTTATGCCATATTCATATCATAACACTCTGTGAAGAATATGGGGCATAGGGTCACACATTGTACTGGTCACAAGTTCTGTCTACCTACCTACCCAATCACCCACCCACATCACCAAACTATCTGAGTGCTCGTGGTTTCAGTTTCTCATGTCTTTCTGATTTTTTTGGAGGGCCTACATTTTCAAGGTCTTGTCGTACCCATGTGTGACCATGTGCCAGAGGAGGAAAATGAGTTTGATTTTACCATGTTCTGAGCATTTGAAAATCATGCAATAAGCATGTGCTGTAGATGTTTTTCACTGAGCTGGAAAGGAGTGCCTGTTACATATGGATGGCTGCACTGGACAAGGAGAGATTTGTAGGCATCAGGCTATCACTGGTGCTGATGAACTCAGGCAAGGGGTTGGTTCCTCCGGATTTTGTCATGTGGCAGAGGACTCTGTAGGGTCGTGGAAGGTGTGAGGAGAAGACGGAACCCCACTGTGCTGCACAGGAGGAGCATTTAGTGTCTTGGGCAGCTTGGATCATGCTCATTTGTTCTGTCTGAGATGGACATCACCATGCATGTTACTGCTTGCTGGTTGGTGGCACAGCCTTTCCTTTTTGTCTGTTCTGTCTGATTCTCTTAGCTGTGTTAATCGTTTCTCTTCCTTGGCAGGATGAGTCATATAGTTCTGATGCACACACACGATTTGTTTATGGGCTTGTCACGCTGTATCCGTTGGCAGCTCTTCTGTGTTTTGCTAAGTTATTGTCATTATGTTGAAATGTGTGGAAAGATCCTGTCTCAGTGGTCCCCATAGTGTGAAATCCCAAGTTTAAGGGGCACCTAGTGCTAAGAGCCCTGTAATAGCTGCAGTGCAGATTCTGGAAGCAATATTGTTATCGTCATTATGTATACTGTAGTAACACCCCAAGGCTCCCATCAGAATCATGGGCCCCATGGCATTGGGAGTTGTACAGACAGAAAAGCAGAAAAATCATTGTCTCAAAGAGTTTAGGCCCAGATTTTTAAATGTCTTTAGGCATTACTCCACTCAGCATTGCATGGCCTCATTGCTTAGGAGTATGTCTACATTGCAGCTGGCAGCGAGTCTCCTAGGATGAGTAGACAGACTCTCACTAGCTTGGCTCAAGCTAGAGCACTTAAACCAGCAGTGAGGATGTGGCTCAATCTGTCAAGCCCACCGGACCCCGTGGGTCTGAGTTTGGGTGGCTAGTTTGAGTCTCTAGTGGAGCTGAAACATCTACACTGTTACTTTTAGTGCGCTAACTCGAGCTGAGCTAGCATGAGTGTCTCTATCTGGGCCAGGAGGCACGCTCCCATCTGCAGTGGAGACAGACCCTTTGTCTGATTTTTCAAAAGTGATTTAGGCTCCTAAATCCCATTGACTTTTACCTGGAAGAGCAGATGGGGGTGTTCACCCACAATGGAGCAAGCTGGTCATAGGTCAAAGAAGGACCTTCTCAATAACACTCAACCTTCATAGTATAATCTAATCCCTTATGTACATGTTGGTTAAGATTGTGCATCTGTTTTCTTTCTTAGATGGGCTTATTGTCTTCATTGAGTTTTAACCAGCAGGCAGCAGGTTAGATTTTGGGGAGCTGGGATGGGAGACCCAAATGAGTTAATGCTACTTGAGCTGCCCCTTTTGTTGCAGTCGAAGTTAAATTACTGAAAACTATGGGGAACTAAAGATGGGAAGAGGGGCTGTTGAGTTCCTTCAGAGGCTAAGCATTTACCTTCATTACCTTTTAAACTGTCCTGCTGGTACATAATTCCTGTGACTGTATCAGTAGATCCAAGGTTAGTGAGGAAGGACCTGGGCAGGGGTAAAGGGAAGAAACTTGGCACAGGTAGGGAAGCTGTTGCTGGAAAGAGTCCCCAGGGCAGGGCCAGACCTGGAGCCAGAATTAAACCTAAATAAGGATATGATGAAAAGAGGTGCAGAGAAAAGAGGAGAGGGTCAGGAAGGAGATGGATAGAAAAGAGCCACAGTTATTACACTAAGACTAAGAGTATCTAGTTCAGTTTTCTCACTAGCATCTCAGCTGAAGAGTTCGAGTCTTGAGGCCAAGAGTGGAAAGAGGGCCAGATGGCAGGGTCTGAGGACATTGCTGCAGCAAAGGACAGATACATTGGATTCAAACAGAACAAAGAAATTCTAAAACCTCTTATAGATATTTCAGCTTTTCTGCTGATCCCAGCACATGATCTGAGTGAGGTTATTAGAGTTAGTCTTACTAATCAAAGGTCTCCGTTCTGATTGTTTACTTTTAATAAAAGTTAATATATAAGGCTCACTTTATCTTCGCTGAATTATAATTACAGAAAATTGACAGCTCTGGCTGGCTTCCTTCTGAGCGTGAGCTGTGCTTGCCAAACTATAAAATACCAGGTCTAAGATTCTACCTGTGCCAGATTTTGAATGTGTTTGATGCAAAGGAATTGACCAGTGTCCCCGTCACACCACTTTGCTTATATGCAAAGAGAGGCAGAGCTGTTGTGTGATAAAATTTCTGTGGACTGGCTGAGAAGTATTTATGCAAACAATCAATTTCTTGATATTTCATGTTTTGACCAGTCATTAAAAAATGACTGTGTAACCATGGGTTAGTCAGAATAAGCCTAATTCACTTGAAGCCGTGGTCAATGTACCCATTTGCATGGCTGACACTATGCAAGAGCAAATGTATACTTTGGCATCAGGCTTACAGTAAAGCTGAGAAACAAGCAGGGAGAAATGGAAATTATGAATCAAGGGACCTGAAAGGAGAAAATTTGCCAGGGGGAAAACACACCTAGGTTGGGAGCTTGGGCAAAACTAGCCTTCATTGGCACGTGTGTGGATTTAAAGCTCATGAAACCATGAGGCAAATTGCGCTGGAAAGAGCCAGGAAGAGTGGGAAGGAGGATTTGGAGCCAGAAATACCTGCTGCACATGTTTGTGACTGAGCACAATACTGTACAAATTCCTGATTTACTTCATTTAAATGTCCACAGTATTGGCATTCCTTTATCTGCGCAGTTTGTGTCTTAGATCCCCTGGCCTCACTTTCTTGTCGTGCATATACATCCTCCAGTGTTGGGCACCACAACACACGTGTCCCAACACAGGGTACCTACTTAGACAACAGTTCACAGCAGTTTAGGGCAGGGAGGTGAAAAACACAATGTCCGACTGAAATTGCAAGGGGGATGTAGGCTGGCAGATTCTTTATCAGGAAAGTGGCTGGGACACTAGTATTGTAAGTGTCCATCTACACTAAGAAGATGGGTGTCAGCAACAAGCTCCATTGGTCTCTCCTCAGATGGAATTAATCATTTTAGCTGCTAGACTAGATAGAGAAAAATAATTTCTAATACTGTAACATTATGGCCCATTATGTGTTTAACAGGATACTCGTAGTAAAAGTGCAGAGTCCCTTTCTTTTATTTCTTACTTTTTTTTAAACTAGTTCAACACACAAATTTATCTGAAGTCTCTCTATCAGGTGCACGGAGTAATTTTGTTAATGTGCCAATGTCTCCATGCAAGTGAAACCCTCAAGGGACCTCCCATAGCAAATTAGACCAAAACACAAATGCACAGAGAACTGAGACATCCCACCCTATACCTCCCCCCAAAAACAGGCATCCTTGTACAGACAACCCTGATATTGAAAATAATCTCAAGGAAAACACAGTCATCTTGTCCTGGAATATTTAGGGGAGATTCCCTGTTAATGATGAGGAACAGTGCTCCCGGGTTACCTCTACTATTCGTATTAAACCAGAGACATCCTTGCATATGGGAACCATTCAGTTCACGGGTGTTAGAAATCCTGATTTGCCAAGTCGTGCTTGATATAATGCCTGTAGCTGTTTTTGCCAGCAGGAGCTGCTGTGATGAAAAGCTCAGTCACCTGCAGCCATTAATCATCTTTTCATTACAGAGAAAGGGGGAAGGAAAAATTTTAAAATCGCACTGCTCAGTTCCCTGGGAATACTAGTGAATTTAGATGGCGGAGGGGTGGAAAATGGCCACTATGACTGGGAATGCAGTTTCCTTTGTCCTATAGCTTGTCTGTGAGCCCAGGGTGCTGGTTAGTGGGCAAACTCTCAATTAGAACTCCTTATGAAGTGGAGATGGGGGGAAGTGGAGGAGGGGGACTGCAGCAGAGAACAAACTAGGGCATTGCTAACAGCAAAAGAAAAAAAAAGAAAGAAAGAAAGACAGCTGCAATGCAGAGGCCCTTCAGGGAAAAAGATTGAATAATTACACTAACCATGGCTTATCAGAGGCCTCTGCCTTCATGCACAATACTCTGAATGCAGCAAAACACCAGTTTATTTAAAGGGCCAGCAACTTTTCCCAGGGCTTAGAAGAGCAAATGCTATAATAAGGTCTAAATCCATGTGAATTCATTCTGTGGATAGAACAGGTCTGTGATTTCCTCTATATGTTCTTTTCTCTGTTTGCCCTTAATTGTACTGCTCTAAATCCTAGCCCTGCTGTCAACTACATAGACTTGGGGGGAAAAGATTTCAAGCGGAATTTAGAACTTGAAAATATTCACTTAATTTTAAACTTTGATTTGAGTTTAATTAATGCAGAGGAACATTTTGGTTTACACTACATTGTTTAACACCCTTAATGACTCCTGCTACAGATACCACTGGAGGAAGAAGGCAGGGTTAATAAAATCTCTCATATGCCAAGTAAGCTCAGCAAAGGGGAAGTCCATTTCCGACTTACTTAGTCACACAAGGATCTCAGGTGTGAGCAATTATTCCCATAATATCTCTCTTGTTGGCAGTTTTAGAATGGCTATAGGATTTCTGTCTCCTAAGCAGCTTGTATTCAGCTTGATTAAATCTAAAAAGAAAAACAGAACAGATTTAACCAGTGAGTCTGTTTCCATTGTGCAATCCTGTAGATGCTTGCAAACCTATTCCTATTTGTGACTTCAGTCACTTTTCTTAAGGAGATGGGTCTCTGGTTTTTTGGCCATGCCACAGATCAGAAAATGATGGCTCAAATTATTCTGTGATTGTCTTTTGAAGATTAATTTTCTAATGATGGGATTCATGCAGTTCTCACATGCTCTGCCCTAACATGCTATAGAGGCTGACATGAACACACAGGCCTTCAGGGAGCAGAGAATATGCAGTCTGATATTATCTATGGGGCATAGTGAGGTCCACCAGGTTGTGGAATACATATATGTGCAGAATTTTACTGGGAGTCATCCACATTCAAAGGGTTGCAAAGATTGGGACAAGGTGGCAATCCTGCCTCTGTGCCCAAAGGTTTGAACCAAACTGAGATTTAACAGAGAAGACTCTGATACTGGCTGTGCATGTGGAAGTGAAAATCCCACTGCCACTACCAGGAAAGATAAAACACAAACTTCTCCCCACTGCAGCAGCTTCTCAGGCAGAGCCACTGTTCTCTGAGGGATCTTGCTTGTGCTCCTCCTGTATAATGGTTGTCCTGTCTGAGAGCATAAAACCACCTCTGAGCCAGGAAACCTCTTTGAAAACTGCCATCAATGAAAGATATTGTTTAAGTAAAATTATTTTGTCCTCGGACATCAAGTTCTGGGGGCTAAGTGTCTCTGCTTTCTTGGGTGAGGGAAGGGCTCTCAAACCCCACACAAGGTGCACAACCTGAATTGTTTCAGAGTAGCAGCCGTGTTAGTCTGTATCCGCAAAAAGAAAAGGAGGACTTGTGGCACCTTAGAGACTAACCAATTTATTTGAGCATAAGCTTTCGTGAGCTACAGCTCACTTCATCGAATGCATCAGATGCACCTGAATTATGTAATTCTTTGGAGAACATTGTTACAGCATCTGTGCCCCCAGGATCTCAGCACAGTGCCCGTGCTGGTCAGAGGCAGCGCCCCATCCTCCCACTACTCACACTCTCACATACATTGGGAAGAGTTTAGTCTCCCTTGATCAGTCCTTCATTGCTCTTCAAACTAATGCCCCAGCTCCCTTTCTCATCGTGGAGACCAGCAAGGCCGCAGGCATCACTCATCTAATCAAAGAAGCTGGGATCCCATCAAGATCAGGGCCTGGAAACCATGACCCCAGACACTGTGATCCAACCAAGACTCAGATCAGGGCCAGGAGCTACCATGTGCCCAAATGCTGCGATTACACCTGAGACCGAGACCAGATCATGCAGTTTGTGCGCCCAAACGCTACAATCCCCGAGACTAGTGCACTACAGACCTTATGCCCAAACACTGTGATCCTCCTAGGATCGAGACCAGTGCACGTACACAGCAGACTCCAATGCTGTGATCTCCCCGGAACGGAGACTTGTGCACAGGGATCTGAAGACCCAAAGAATATACAGTGCTGTAGTAGTATGGGAAACTGAAACTGAAAGACTCTAACAGTCTTTATTAGAAAAGGAGGACTTGTGGCACCTTAGAGACTAACCAATTTATTTGAGCATAAGCTTTCATGAGCTACAGCTCACTTCATCGGATGCATACTGTGGAAACTGCAGAAGACATTATATACACAGAGACCATGAAACAATACCTCCTCCCACCCCACGCTCCTGCTGGTAATAGCTTATCTAAAGTGATCACTCTCTTTACAATGTGTATGATAATCAAGGTGGGCCATTTCCAGCACAAATCCAGGTTTTCTCACCCCACCCCTTTCCAAAAACCACACACACAAACTCACTCTCCTGCTGGTAACAGCCCATCCAAAGTGACCACTCTCCCCACAATGTGCACGATAATCAAGGTGGGCCATTTCCAGCACAAATCCAGGTCTTCTCACCCCCCCTCCCCACAAACTCACTCTCCTGCTGGTAATAGCTCATCCAAACTGACCACTCTCCTTACAATGTGTATGATAATCAAGGTGGGCCATTTACAGCATAAATCCAAGTTTAACCAGAACGTCTGGGGGCGGGGGGGGGGGGTAGGAAAAAACAAGGGGAAATAGGCTACCTTGCATAATGACTTAGCCACTCCCAGTCTCTATTTAAGCCTAAATTAATAGTATCCAATTTGCAAATGAATTCTAATTCAGCAGTTTCTCGCTGGAGTCTGGATTTGAAGTTTTTTTGTTGTAAGATAGCGACCTTCATGTCTGTAATTGTGTGACCAGAGAGATTGAAGTGTTCTCCGACTGGTTTATGAATGTTATAATTCTTGACATCTGATTTGTGTCCATTTATTCTTTTACGTAGAGACTGTCCAGTTTGACCAATGTACATGGCAGAGGGGCAGTGCTGGCACATGATGGCATATATCACATTGGTGGATGTGCAGGTGAACGAGCCTCTGATAGTGTGGCTGATGTGATTAGGCCCTGTGATGATGTCCCCTGAATAGATATGTGGGCACAGTTGGCAACGGGCTTTGTTGCAAGGATAGGTTCCTGGGTTAGTGGTTCTGTTGTGTGGTATGTGGTTGCTGGTGAGTATTTGCTTCAGGTTGGAGGGCTGTCTGTAGGCAAGGACTGGCCTGTCTCCCAAGATCTGTGAGAGTGTTGGGTCATCCTTCAGGATAGGTTGTAGATCCTTAATAATGCGTTGGAGGGGTTTTAGTTGGGGGCTGAAGGTGACGGCTAGTGGCATTCTGTTATTTTCTTGGTTAGGCCTGTCCTGTAGTAGGTGACTTCTGGGAACTCTTCTGGCTCTATCAATCTGTTTCTTCACTTCCGCAGGTGGGTATTGTAGTTGTAAGAATGCTTGATAGAGATCTTGTAGGTGTTTGTCTCTGTCTGAGGGGTTGGAGCAAATGCGGTTGTATCGCAGAGCTTGGCTGTAGACGATGGATCGTGTGGTGTGGTCAGGGTGAAAGCCGGAGGCATGTAGGTAGGAATAGCGGTCAGTAGGTTTCCGGTATAGGGTGGTGTTTATGTGACCATTGTTTATTAGCACTGTAGTGTCCAGGAAGTGGATCTCTTTTGTGGACTGGACCAGGCTGAGGTTGATGGTGGGATGGAAATTGCCTACTGACCGCTATTCCTACCTACATGTCTCTAAGGTGCCACAAGTACTCTTTTTCTTTTTGCGAATACAGACTAACACGGCTGTTACTCTGAAACCAGTCTTTATTAGAGCCAGCTACGCTTGTTGTTCAGACCCCTCTCCTGTAAAAAGGACTTGCATAAACAGTGTTGCATTGTCCATCTCACTGACATATGATTAGTGAGAATGCTCTAGGGATAGTTCAGTAATGCCTGGGTCTGGACAGTGTCCCACCACAACTATTTACTCTGCTTGGTCCCTTATTGCACTGTCAGGGACTTGCACGTGAATCCTGCTGAACGCAAAGCTGCCAGTGCCAGATGAAGCTTTCTTTAACTACTCAGACGATATATCATTAAGGAAAACTCCACTCAGGTTGATGACTTGTCACTGGTGGATGCTGCATTCAAGGCAGATGACAATACAATTAATTCTGAATCTGCCAATGATTGGTTTTGCTAGTGGGGTCTCGAAGCAGTGGAAGGGAGTGCAGCTTCACTACATAAGCTTTCCTCCACAAGGAAATCTCCATGCCCATTAGGATAATGGGATATAAGGTTTAGCAAAAGATCATGTCACATCTTGGATTGTAGTTGTGTGTTCCAGGAGACAGCATCTGGCTCAGTTTCTGCATGTTAGGATGTTGGAGAGATGTGAATTTTGCAGAGAGTGTATACTATGTGTGTTGTGCCATATCATCTCAACAGCCAGGATGTGTTTACAAACATTTAATATCATCCGGGAAGTTAATTAGAAGGAAACAGTCAATGGAATTTGATGTAACCATGGCAGAACCACCTTCCCTTTGCTACTTCTTCTCATGGCAGTTAGGAGACTGGCACTTGTGAAGTCTGGTGGCTGAACTGAATATGACATCTACCTGCTTTTTGAAGAGAACCTCTGCCACCATGCACTTGCAAACTCTGCACTATGGTTCCTAGGTCACTTATCTTTGCCCTGAAAGTTCTTTTTACTGATCCACTATTAGATGGACTGGACTGTTTTTCTCCAGCCATTTTGAAATAGCAGACCCCAGCTACATTCTGCAGCCCTCTCTTGCAAGTTGGCCTGCTCATGTCTTTCTGATACAAGCAAAGAGCTCATCTGGTCCAGTGTAGGGAACAATGGAGGAAGGGGTCTCAGCTGTGTTTCCAGTTGTCCCTTTATCCCTTATGAGCCGTGTTTCTACTCTCTGTAATGTGCACTTGCTTTTTATGGACTGTTTCCAAGAATGCCTTATTTTCCCCTCTTCAGCTTGTTTTACTGTGTGTAAATAATCAGAGAGTATTTTACGGAAAGTCATCAGTGTGCTTGCTGTGATGAGTTCCACGGGGTGCCGCTGAGCCTCTGTCTTACCAACCTGGGCTCCCTCTCACACTGTGATCATGTGACAAGCTGCAACTCCCCTCCAGGTCCTGCACTCACACAAACATTCACAGGCAGGGACACACTCAGCTGAGTTACATGAATACTTTTGCCAGCCACTCATGAACCAATAATAGAGAGGTCCCAGCCAATTCCCCACAGCTCCCCAGCCTAGGACCCCAGAGTTGAACTGTCTTGCCCTGGTCAGAAGCCTGACCACTGTAAGTTTATGACCCAGTCCGCCCTTCCCTCAATGTGGAGAGGACAATGAACCAGCCCCTGTTCCTGAGCAGATTTCCCGTTACACTTCATACAACACAGTTTTAGGTAAAAATATATATATAAAAAACAGATTTATTAACTATAGAAAGATAGATTTTAAGGGATTATAAATATTAGTATACAGATCAAAGTTGGTTACCTATAAATAAAATAAAATTTTCAATCTGAGTTCTATTAAATAGACAGGATTTGAATCAAGCAGTATCTCATCCTGATAGTACAAGCAGTTTACAGATCCTCCATACACAGGTTGGAATTCCTTTCCAGGATGGGACAACCCTCCCCCATTCAAAGTCTTTATCCTCCAGACATGCTTCCAAGTGTTGAGTTGGGGGAAGGGGGTTGGAGTGAAGCCAAGTGATGATGTCACTTCCCCCTTTTATAGCTTCTTCCAGCTTGCTGGAAGGATCCTTTGCTGTGATGTGAGTCCAACAGCCTCCATTGTGTACATCCTATCTCCGAGAGGTTTCCGTTGTATAGTTCCTGGGGTAATCCTTGTGAATGTGTGTATTCCCCTTAATGGGCCATCTACACCTGTAGTTTTCAAACTTTTTTCCTCGTGACCCAGTTGAAGAAAATTGTTGATGCCACTGACCCAACATAATTATATCTTTTGACTAGAGTTTTCATAAAATCATAATATTGCAATACATTCTAGTTTAACCCACTTTACATAACTAACCAGCCACTAGCCTTTGTAAGCCTATGGTAAGGAGTGTGGGAGGTGGCCCAGGGCAGAGGGTGTGGTGCAGGGGTGAGGGCTCTATCTGAGGGTGAGGGCTCTAAGGTGGAGCTGGGGATGAGGGGTTCAGGCGGGAACTCAGGACTGGCGCAGAGGGTTGGGATGCGGGGTGAGGGCTGCAGGTGGGGCCAGGGATGAAGGGTTCAGGATGCAGGAGAGGGCTCAGGGCTGGGGAAGAGGGTTGGGATGCAGTGGGGGTGAGGGCTCTGGCTGGGGGTGCAGGCTCTGAGGTGGAGCCAGGGCTGAGGAGTTTGGGGTGCAGTCAGGCTGCCCCAGGGCTGGGGCTAGAGGACTCCCCCCCAGCCCTCTCCCCACTGGCAGCCGCGAGCTCCAGGGATAAGGGAGAGTCCCGCAGCAGCCCTGCAAGCCCCAACTTGCTCCCCTCCCCGGTTCCTGCCCACTCCCTACCTCTCTCTCCTCTCCAGGTCCCTGCTGCACGGCCCTTTAGAGCTGCTGCACAGCAATGATTGTTATAATTTGAATCAGCAAGTCGACCCAGTGCCTGACATTCCACAACCCAGTACTTTGAAAAACACTGATCTACACTGTCTGGCGTCTTCATTGTTGTACCTGAAAGGCTGCTTGTGGGTGTTCCCAACCTCACATCATGTTTCAATAACACATACCTAGCCAAACTTCATAACTTCACAAACAATGACAGCACATATAACTTAACAGGATATTAATGTTCAACAGATTAAGATTTTTAAAATGATACCTCACAAGGCATACTTCGCACAAAACACATCATAATTATATCACCCTGGTAGATGTGAGGGGTGCCAGGGTGTTGCTTTAGGGTACAGAGTGTCACACTTGCAAACACAGAAAGTCATGATCTCTGACCCATGAAACTTACAAAAACAATCAGAAGGACTGTCTAAGTCAGATGCGTCACATAAGGGACATGATGCCGGGTTTTCTTTTAAATCAACTTTTGGTGCATTAATATTGAAAGGTTTTATAGATTAAGCGTGTGTTTTTATTAAAAAAGTGAATGACTCAATTTAAAGAACCCACAAGATTTGTGGAAGGTTGTGGAATTTCCATCATTGGGGATTTTTAAGAGCAGGTTGGACAAACACTTGTCAGGGATGGTTTAGATAAAACTTAGTCCTGCCATGAGTGCAGGGGACTGGACTAGATGACCTCTTGAGGTCCCTTCCAGTTTTATGATTCTATAATTCTAAGATACTAAAGTGCTATAGATAAAGAAACAGATACGTTAAACTCTTCCCAATAGATGGCCTAGAACAAACCGTAGGCAGAGGCAAGACGGTAGCATACCTGACGAGAAGAGGTAAGGAACTATTTATTTCTTTTGAGGTGATCTATTTTGCTCATAACCGTGTAACTGAAGATGAGAGAACTGACACTCTTTGAGGCAAAAGCCACCGTTGTCCTGCACAATGTCCTTGTCCATGTGTTGACATGTGGAATTTGTTCCAGTGTTGCAGGATTTTGATTTGATGATTAAAACAGCTGCTTTCTGCACTTGACCGAGCCCATTCCTAGGACAGCAGTCCCCGAACTTTTGAGGATCACACCCCCTTTACCCCATCTGTGCTCCCCGAGCCAGGAGCGGGGCCATGGCTCGGGGCATGTGGACGAGGTAAAGGGGCTACAGCTGGGGGTGGGAGTGGAGACAATTTTTCTTTGTTTGTATCACTCCTGGCTTCCTCCTGAGATAGCTATACATCAAGACTGCGACATGCGTTTGGTTGTTAAGACACTGATGTTCCATTACAAAGGCCTTCTTCAGACATGCTGGGGAGGGAGGGTTTAGCCTCAAGCTTTGCTATACAGGCTCCCCTCAGTCTGACACCCTGGCAGCGCCGACACTTTGCTTTCCCTCTGTGATAGGAGAGTCGACATTTCCCAGACACCTTTATAGTGGTTATATTTTGCCTATGTCTGAAGTTAGCAATGGCCCTTGGGAAATACTGAAATGCCTCAGTTTGTCTGCGTAGTGTCACTAAGCTGTCTACTACAGCAGGACTGTGGCGTTGGCAAAGAACAGAATTACAAACCCCTTGCTTACAGGCAGCTCAGCAGGCCATCAGTTCCCCCAAAGAAGGGGCTAGTCCTAGAACACAGGTAAAACAAGGGATGTCACTCGCAACACATGGGGAAAAGGAAAGGGCCAATTTCCTCCCAGCTGGCATCTTGTATTCTTCCCTACCCCTATGTGGGGGAGTGTGGCAGGGCCCCCTTTGCTTCTGGTAGTCTCACAAAGTCTCTCGAGACCCTGGGTTTTGTAACCAGTGGTGCACTTTATTCTTTGGCTTCTGCCCACCACTGTTTCACCACATACTAATAACCCTTTACCGTCTGCAGGTAGGAGAGGAGAGCTACCTCCATTCTTCTCTTCCCTGCCTTTTCTCTTGCTCTCCCCTGGCCTCCTTCCCCTGAGGCTTTTATGCAGCTGCTGCCTCCACCTCTCCAACTAGGGCCAGGTTAACTTCAGCCTGCTCTAATTTGTTCCCCTAACAAGGAGCTGGTGTGACAGAGGGCTGAATCTGTAACCCTTTGCCCAGCACTCTGTCACACCCTAGGTAACCAATCCCTGTGCCTGTTACAGGCAATATAAACTATCGAATGAAGGGTCCCCTTGTAAGGGGAGTTTGCCAACTGGCTGTCTGAGATACAGAGGGGTGGAAACAAGACGGAAGATGCATGTGGTGGAAAACAAAGAGACTGTGTATTTGTGCCTGAGAGACTATGAAAGCGTGCTAGGTAGCACTGCTCATAGGGTAGCTGAAGCAGTACCCTGTGGCAGCAACTCTGACATTTCTTAGCCAAACTGATGTGGCATTACATAGCTTGATACAGTGATTTGTGTAATGTATGAATGTTCACCTCAGTATTCTTTTGGGATGCCTGTTTATCAGAAACTGCTTCTCTTAGTAATATGTTTGCACTCTTGGAATTCAGATGGCATTGCCTTGTGGAGCATGTATATATAGCATTGAGCGGTTTCTCTGAAAGCATGAATATACACTTAGCATATAATCCCATACTGGCCCCTGGGGATGGTTATGGGACCCTACAAAGTGTTGTTTTGGGACTCTGGAATAATGGTAACCTCTAAGTTTGCTGTTTGGACTCTTAACTGATTACAGATATTCTAGATTCAGAATTCCTGCTCCTTTTACACAGTGAAGTAACCCTGCTCCCTTGTTGCCCAGCAAACGTTGGTTTGACACACAAACCTCCTATCTGCCTCACACCTTTGACATGAGCAGTTGCTTTTGTGCTGTCAGAGTCCACGCTCCTCTCTTCATGCGGATGGATGCAAATTTCACTTGATACTTCTAAACCTTAAATTCTGTAATTAAAGATTTCTATATTGATTCATCTTATGCACTTGCTGAAAATTTGACTTCTGCACAGCAGGGATGCTCCTTATAGGAATGTCTAGAGTCTGTGTAAATATTGCTTTTTGTTATGGAGCTACCATTAGCACACGAGATGCATCTAAACTATTAAGTTTAAAACAGCAACTTTTTGTATTCACACCGTTCTTGGTGTTTCCATTGTATGTCAGGTCAGTCGGTGTGGACGCTCGGTGTTTATTTTTCTGCTAAGAACTGTATTGTCTCTTTCATTCTTGTTTTGTTTGTGATCTTTTGGGGGCACACAGCATGATAAGGGTTTTTTGAGTACCTGTATATTTAATGTTGCTTTCTCTGAGTTTTCTGAGTTGACTTTTTTTTCTATTTTTCTAAGCAAAGGCTATGTGGCAGAGTTGCAGTATGGAGTAGTTTATTTTATATCCTGGATTTTGTCTTGTCAGTTTGTTTTGCTTCATATTCAGACAGAACTTCCTCTGGAAAATCTGTGTTTATTCTATGATTGATGATTAAAATATGCCACACTGTTTAGAAAGGAATCTTTGCTGGAGCTGATCACATTTGTCTTGTCCTTATTAGCAATTCCTTTTTGGATTTACTAATGTGCTCCACATCACATTCCTTGAAATAGATACCTAACATCGATGAGCTCTGTACCACAAGCACAGTCCTGCTTCCACTGAAGTCAGTGGGAGTAATGCATTGATATCACTGGGAGCAGGATGAGATTCTGAATGCCTAAGGAGATAGACATAGTACAATAATCAAATGTAAGTTTGTATTGCTATGCCTGTTACTGTAAATGTGTTTGGAGAGTATGAAGGTGAACAGGAATAATTGTAAAGTGTGGTTATTTTTAAAGCACCACAGAGATTGTCATCCCCTCCTTGTGAATCATTCTCATTCACTCAAGCATGTCATGTAAGTGCAAAGAAATTGTATGATAAGAATTACCAACAAATACTTTCTCCAGAGATCCAGTGAATGCCAGGCAGTCTGCACATGGGAGGCGAAAGCAGACAGGACTAGGGAAACCGAGTAAGAAGTTGGATTTTGTGTGTTCGCTTCAAAAGCAAAAATATGTCAAACAGTTTTACTTTTAAGGTTTTATGTGGAGAGTGTGAGACTTTCTGCTGACAGTAATACAATATGTGACACCAAAAAATTCTTTTTCTGAGAGGGCTCAATTGTTTGTGGGAGGGATATTGTCCAAAGAGTCTATCTACACTAAGGACACTTTCTGAAAACATCCCACTAGTATTAGCTACTAAAGGATTTTTTTAGAAAATGTCCTTAGTGTAGACAGGGTCTGGAGAGGCGGGGCAGCAAGCACCCGAAGTACTTTCCTGGTTGATCCCCTTAGTCTTACTAAACTTAACACTAAGATGTTTGAAAAAAAAATCTTCTGCGTTTTTAAGCTATAAACAACTGTTTCCTTATTACCTGTTTGTAAACAAAACCGGCCAGTTTACTTTTTTGAAACAACTTTCTCCTTAGCCCAATGTCTGGCTAAATCGGGTGATTTTTCTCTGTTTAGTAATGGTGTCTAATAGTAATAATCCCAGAAGCACAGGAAGCTGTCTCTGACTAGAACTGGGAGCTGGGGCAACCTGCAGTCACAGGGGGTGAATCATCCTTTTCATAGGCAACATTTGAGGGGCCTGATGACTCACCTCTACAGAAGATGTAAAGAGAGACAGTCACTCACAGCTCTGTGGGGCACAGAAATAAAATCATGAACATTTTTAGAAAATGTTCATTCAACATGACATACTTGCCCTTCCTTTGCTTCTCCAAAATCACATTTAGTAAGATAAAATAAACCAATTGTTGTTATTAATCCCAATACTACCTTACACATAGATAGGCTTCCCAGCCGTAGAACTCAACAAACAGCATCACTGCTCAGAAGGCTGAATATCAGATCAAATGAAATCACTTGAAATCATTGTTTTTATTCACCTTTCTGAGTAGTTTATGCTCCTCTCCAGTTCTGTTGGTGATGGCTGTTCAATAGAGCAGATCTGAGGCTGGCTGTGCAGAAATGGGAGAGGGTGGGAATTTGATGGAAAGAACAAGGCTCTGCTATGCCCTCCTTTTATCGGAATGATGGGGAAGCTCCTCTCTCTTGAGTGTGTGGGGCTGAGGGTTTCAGATGTTGTGGAGGAGGGCATGCTAAGGATGAGTTTGGCATTGTCTCCCTTGAAGCAGCAGGAGAAAATAATGCTGGCTCTGCTGGCATTATTTGAGGCGTTATCTACACACACACAAAAACTGGAGTTGTAATTCACTCCACAACCGATAGCAACAGTGAAAGCTGTACTGTAGACAAGATGCAGGTGGTCAGATGAAATGATGGTGCAAACACTTACATCCTGTTTATGCTAGTAGTGTTACTACCACTTACGGTGAACTGTGTGTCCAAATTTTTCTAGTGGAGATACAGTCTCACAGATTCCTCCTCCATGTGGATTTGGAGCAGCAGCCACTGGGGAGGGGTCTGTGCTGCATGGACCATTTTAGAGACTGTAAACAAAACTCTCAGGCCTCTCTAGGTGCCCTGGGATTCACAGATTTCTCGAGTTCTAAGACATCTCTAGGTTTGGAAGGGCCTCTGCCCACTCTACAGGGAAGCAAACTGTGCTTCCCACCCTGCCTGGCTGAGTAGGAGGGAACATGCTGAGTTGAAATCCACTAATTTTCTTGGCCTGACATGGGGGATGGTGTGGGGCATATGTGCTCTCTTTCATTTAGAGTCATAAAGTCTTAGAGTTTAAGGCCAGAAGGGACCACTAGATCAGTCTGACCTCCTGTGTATCCCAGGTCACCACCACCACCCAGCACTCACATGTGCAGTACTACTTCTCTTCTTCCCTATTTACTCCTCTTTCCCTCATTTTTAAATTATTCTTCCTGGTATTTTAAATGAAGAGGCAGGCCTATTCACAAATATCCAGAAATCCATTCATACACACTTCACATAGTGGATGATTAACTGCTAACGTGTAAAATTGTTAACCAAATTGAATTAACACGATCATACCTGACATGAAATACTGCAGCAAAATGTATCAGAGGGGTAGCTGTGTTAGTCTGTATTGTGACAGGGTCGGGCCAGATGGCTACAGGAGAGCAATAGAAGGCAGATAGATTAGCCCCAGGCTAAGTAGGTCCCTTTTCCCTGGGTAAGGTAACAGGGAAGGTTCCAGAACAATCAGGAACCTTCTGGAGACAATTAAGACAGGCTGATTAGAACACCTGCAGCCAATCAAGAAGCTGCTGGCAATTAAGGCAGGCTAATCAGGGCACCTGGGTTTTAAAAAGGAGTTGCAGCATGTCCAAATGCCGAGGAGCCTATGCAGTGTAACCTGGGGAACTGGGCAGACCCATGCTCCCTAATCCACCTTTTGGGGGTCTCACTAACCCCACATATGTACACCAGACCAGTGAAGCTAAATGGGGTAGAGACCACAGCACTGGTTGATTCGGGGAGTGCTATCATGCTTGTCTCGGGGAAGCTCGTGAAGCGTACTCAGCTGCTGTGGGCTAAGCATACTGGGATAACATGAGTCCATGGGACAGTTGGTTATTACCCCACCATCACAGTAAAAATTGAGATTCAGGGGAACACTACTGAGGTAGCAGCTGGTGTAGTCCCTAAACTCCCATACCCGGTGCTCATAGGGAGGGACTTCCCAGGGTTTGGAGACTTACTCCCGGTAGGGGAATTGGAGGAAGGGGGAAGCCCTGAAAGTAGTGAGGCATCCACAGTAGACTGTCAACCTCCAACCTTCTCTGAAATATCCCCAGATTTTGTTCTCCACTCCCAGATAGCATAGAAAGACGAAAAGGGAAAGAAGGGCAGCTAAGGCCTTGGGAACCCGAATACTGACCCAAAGCCAGAGGGTCGCTCTCGTAGGTAGGTGGACCCGAGCAGCTGAAAAGGAGGCCACCCAGGAGGGAGAAGCACCCGAGTCTGACCCACACCCTAACGCCTCTGAACCAGTAGAGGCAACAGAGACTGGCCCCCTAGATCTCAGGCAGATTAGCCCCGGGAGAGGAAATTTTGGATGGGACCAGGCTGAAGACCCAAGGTACGACAACATTAGGAAGGAGGTGACTGAAATAGATGGGGTCATCGTGGAAGGGAAAACCCAGGGACCAGGACCCTACTTAATAATGAAGAAGAATCTCTTATACCGGGTTGCACCAGTACAGGGGCAGAAGGTACAGCAGATCCTAGTACTTCAAAAACACCAGAATGCTGTATTAAATCTGGCCCATAGTCATCTTTTTGGGGGGCATTTGGGGGTAGAGAAGACCCTGGCACGGGTCCTGCAACGATTCTTCTGGCCCGGGGTACCTGAAGAAGTGTGGAGGTACTGTGCGTCCTGCCCGGAGTGTCAGCTGCACAGTCCCCATCCCCACTTTAGTACCCTTTCCCATCACAGAGGTCCCCTTCGAGTGAATAGCCATGACCTAGTGGGACCCCCCCGGAGAAGACAGCCTGGGGCCACCAATATATACTTGTTCTGGATTATGGTACATGCTACCCAGAAGCTGTCCCCCTGCGGAACACGGCCCTAAAACGATAGCTAAAGAGTTGGTGGGGATCTTTGCCCAAGTGGGGCTACCAAAGGAGATATTAACAGACCAAGGTACCCCATTTATGTTGAAGCTAATGAAGGACCTCTGTACGCTGCTCCATATACATACTCTGAGAACTTCAGTCTATCATCCACAGAGCAATGGGCTGGTAGAAAGGTTTAACCGAACCCTCAAGGCAATGATAAGGAAAGTGGTAAATTGGGACGGGAAGGATTGGGACACCCTACTACCCTACCATATGTTTGCAATCCGGGCGGTACCTCAGGCCTCAACTGGGTTTTCCCCCTTTGAATTATTATATGGACGCCACCCCCGTGGCATACTAGATATTGCAAAAGAATTCTGGGAAGAGGAACCCAATGAGGGGAGAAATATCATTGACCATGTGTTGCAGATGCGAGAACGGATAGCCCGGGTCATCCCTATTGTACGGGAACATTTGGAAAAGGCGCAGGAGGCCCCGCGAACCCATTACAATCACCTGGCAAAAGTCCGACAGTTCCAACCAAGGGACCGGGTGATGGTGTTGGTACCCACGGCAGAAAGGAAGCTTTTGGCCCAATGGCAGGGGCCCTATGAGGTGGTTGAACCCGTGGGGGAAGTAACCTACAAGGTGCGACAGCCAGGACGCCAGAAACAAGAACAAATTTATCACATTAACCTCTTAAAGCCTTGGCACCAACGAGAGGCATGTCTAGTGGCCCAAGAGACCCCGATCCAGGGAAATAACATGCAGGAGCAGATCAGGATATCCACTGATCTGACACCAAACCAGAAGAAGGAGGTAACTGAGATGATCAACAGATACCAGGATGTGTTTTCAGCCAAACCAGGCCGGACCACCGAAGCATATCACCACATTATCACAGACCCTTGGGAAAAGGTAATTTAAGGCCCTATCGGGTCCCAGCAGCAAAAAGGGAGGCGATCAGGGCAGAGGTAAAAAGGATGTTGGAGCTGGGAGTCATCGAAGAGTCCCACAGTCAGTGGTCAAGCCCGATTGTGTTGGTGCCCAAACCCGATGGCACCACTAGGTTTTGTAATGACTTTCGCCGGCTGAATGAGAGATCCAAATTCGATGCATACCCCATATCGATGAATTAGTTGACTGGCTGGGCAATGCCCAATTTTTGACCACCCTTGATTTAACAAAGGGATACAGGCAGATTCCCCTTGCCAAAGATGCAAAAGAAAAGACGCCATTCTCTACACCAGAGGGTCAGTTTCAATATACTGTTCTTCCTTTTGGACTGCATGGGGCACCTGCCACCTTCCAGCGTCTTATGGACAAGCTCCTATGGCCCCATAACAGTTATGCAGCGGCATACCTGGATGATGTGATTATTCACACCCCCGACTGGGAAACCCACTTAGGAAAGGTGGAAGCGGTTCTGGACATGCTAAGACAGGCTGGCCTCACAGCCAACCCAGCCAAGCGTGCTATAGGGCTAGCCGAGGCTAAATACCTTGGCTACATTGTAGGAAGGGGCATGGTCAAGCCCCAACTAAACAAACTAGAGGCTATCCAAAATTGGCCCCAGCCGACTCGGAAAAAGCAAGTCCGGGCATTCCTGGGTGTGGTGGGGTACTACCAATGATTTATTCCCCATTTTGCTACCAGAACGAGTCCCCTGACAGACCTGATAAAAGACCGGGGTCCAGACATGGTGAAGTGGACAGATGCCGCAGAGAAAGCATTCGTGGATCTACAGACAGCCCTCTGCAATAACCCCATGCTTATAGCCCCAGACTTCAACAAAGAATTCATTTTACAAACAGATGCATCTGAAGTAGGATTGGGAGCTGTCCTACCGCAGATAGTCGGAGATGAAGAACACCCAATCCTCTACCTCAGCAGGGAACTCCTCCCGAGAGAGCAGAAGTATGCCATGGTTGAAAGAGACTGCCTAGTTGTGAAATGGGCCATGGAAACACTATGTTGTTACCTTCTGGGACAACGGTTTACCCTTGTAACTGACCATGCACCCCTCCAGTGGATGCAGCGAAATAAAGAGAAGAATGCAAGTGTGACCAGATGGTTCCTGTCCCTACAACCTTTCCAATTCACCATACAACACCTGGCTGGAAGCCACCATGGCAATGCAGATGGCTTGTCAGGAGTACACTGCCTGACATCCCAAGTTGCCCAACCCCATAGTGAATATGGGGGGAATATGTGACAGGGTCGGGCCAGATGGCTACAGGAGAGTAATAGCAGGCAGATAGATTAGCCCCAGGCTAAGTAGGTCCCTTTTCCCTGGGTAAGGTAACAGGGAAGGTTCCAGAACAATCAGGAACCTTCTGGAGACAATTAAGACAGGCTGATTAGAACACCTGCAGCCAATCAAGCCAACCTGCTAGAATCAATTAAGGCAGGCTAATCAGGGCACCTGGGTTTTAAAAAGAAGCTCACTTCAGTTTGTGGTGCGTGTGTGAGGAGCTGGGAGCAGGAGGCAATAGGAGCTGAGAGTGAGAACGCGGACTGGTGGAGGACTGAGGTGTACAAGCATTATCAGACACCAGGAGGAAGGTCCTATGGTGAGGATAAAGAAGGTGTTGGGAGGAGGCCATGGGGAAGTAGCCCAGGGAGTTGTAGCTGTCGCACAGTTGTTCCAGGAGGCACTCTAGACAGCTGCATTCCACAGGGCCCTGGGCTGGAACCCAGAATAGAGGACGGGCCCGGGTTCCCCCCAAATCCTCCCAACTCCTGGTCAGACACAGGAGGAGTCGACCTGGACTGTGGGTTCAGAAGAACGGCCACGCTGAGGGCTGCTGTGAAGCTCCAAGGCAAGCAAATCTGCCAATAAGCGCAAGACCCACCAAGGTAGAGGAGGAACTTTGTCACAGTATGCACAAAAACAATGAGGAGTCCGGTCGCACCTTAAAGACTAACAGATTTATTTGGGCATAAGCTTTCGGACTTCTCGTTGATTTTGCTGCAGTTGTTTCAGTTTGAGTAGGAGTAGTCATGGGAGAAATTAATCTTGAGGAGAGGTGGGGATCCATTGTCTTATCTCTTTAGGATGTAAAGGCTCTTCTGTCTTGAAGTAGGCAGTCTCTTGTTTCTTGAAACTAGTTTAGCAGTGTGAGTGATTCCGCACCACAGCCCATTCATGTACGGTGACAGTGTAAATGACCTGGGTAATAACTAACAATTATTCTAACAAACAACAGATTAGGGGAATTATGAGGGCATTTCAATGTTGATTTATTTATTCAAGCAAGTAGATTCTATTCAAACAACAAATACCATTTTAGCATTGATTTATCATTGATTTTATTAAGAGTAAGTACTGTTACTAACTCTACATCTTTGTGCTTTAACTATCCTCCTACCAACATGGGTATCTGTGTCCTCAGTTCTTTCAAAGATCCATGCACATTCTGAAAGAAGCGATTTACAATAATGGTGATTTTCCCAGATGGATCTTGCAGGAAAAATAATGATTTTAATAAAGATAGAGATTAAATGGTTCTTCCTTTCTTTTACTCTACTAATAACAAATACAAATACTTGGATGACACCAGTTGCATAAGCACCACATACAAGAGGGACCCCTTTCACATCATAGTCCTTTGTCACTTGGTCCCTTATTTGTGATGTGCTAATTCAGGTGTGGGCAAACTGCGGCCCATGGGCCGGATCTGGCCCTCGAGTTCCAGGTGGGGAGCAGGATCTGGGGCTTTCCCCGCTCCAGTGCTCCAGCTTCAGAGCAGGATCTGGGGCTGCTCCGCATGGCTCCCAGAAGCAGCGGCATGGCCCCCCACTCTGGCTCCTACATGTAGGGGCAGCCAGGGGGCTCTGCTCCGCACACTGCCCCTGCACCAAGCGCGGCCCTCGCAGCTCCCATTGGCTGGGAGCTGCAGGGGCAGCGCCTGTGGATGCAGCAACATGTAGCAGACTCTCCTGGCTGGGCCTCCACATAGGAGCCAGATGGGGGACATGCCACTGCTTCCAGGAGCCGCTTGAGGTAAGTGCCACCCGGAGCCTGCACCCCTGAGCCACCCCACCACCCCAGCCTTGATCCCCCTTTCACCCTCTGAACCCCTCAATCCCAGCCTGGAGCACCCTCCTGCACCCCAAACCCCTCATCCCCAGCCCCACCCCAGAGCCCTCACCCCCCTCTGCCCCCAGCCCCGATCCCCCTCCTGCCTCCTGAACCCCTCACCCCCCACCCCACCTCCCAGCCTGGAGCCCCCTCCCGCACCCTGAACTCCTCATTTCTGGCCCCACCCTGGAGCCCACACCCCCAGCCAGAGCCCCCACCCCTCCTGCACCCCAACCCCATTCATGGCCTGCCATACAATTTCCATACTCAGATGTGGTCCTCTGGTCAAAAAGTTTACCCTCCCCTGTGCTAATTCCCATACGTTTGAGAAGCCTCCATCCTTATTTGAAATAAGTGAAACTTTTAACTTATGAGCCAGAAACCAGTTGTCCAGTTCATGAGCTCAAAGGGCCAAAGTCAGCTCTGCTGTAAGTAGGAGCAAGGATTTAACTGGAGATTGATCCTGCTTTACTTTGGGGCTAATTTGGCCAGAATTGAGTACTTGAGCTATAATGAGAAACTGTCAGAAAAAGGAAAATTCCTTCATTCCCATTTTCCTCTATGTTCCGGATGCTAGAAAAGAGAAGTAGGACTGCACAGGAAGGGAAGCCTCAAGTGGGACCATGTATTTTCATCTCCAAGTGTTTATTAAAATCATAAATTTCCTGCGAGATTGCTCAAGGATAATCACCATTGTGAGCTAACACATGGAATAACTAAATACAGATCTAGTTTAAAGCAGCTTTAAGAGCTTCAGAGAGCTGATACAAACAGAGTTTAGTTTGCCTTTTTTCCTTTTCACTTGAAGAACTTGTCTGTCTGTCTCTCCTCTCACCCCCAGTATCTGTAATTTAGGCAGTATTAAACGTGTAGTCTGAAGTGAGTTGTCATGTGGACACTTTTAGTTAACTAAGGGCAGGTCTACACTACAGCTGGGATCGACACTCTGAGATCGATCCACCGGGGGTCGGTTTAGCCCATCTAGTGAAGACCCACCAAATCGAAGCAGATTGCTCTCCATTCGACCCCTGTACTCTACCCCTGATGAGAAGAGTAAGGTAAGTCTACGGGAGAGTTTATAGACCCCGCGGTAACTCAACCTAAGGTTGCATAGCGTAGGTCGACTTACCTCGGTAGTGTAGACATAGCCTTAGACTTTATAAAAATTACAATTAGCAAGTCTCAAACTTTCACAGTGATGGCCCACATTCCCTCCCACTCACTGTATATTACAGTGGAAAAGGAAGATTAGGAAAGTATTGTATTTTTATCTGTCCTGAATATGATTTTGCAGCCCCTATCATATTAACAGCCAGGTCTCCACACAACACAACGTGGGAACTACTGCTTTCAAAACTTGTCAGGGAATTTTCCATTAGCTTAAACTAATGGTTTCCGAAGAAATATGGTTTGTGTTTTTGGAAACTGTTGTGCTTATATTGTTTGCTCCCAGTTCTAACAACTTTACCTAACAAAATAGAAATTAAATGAGCTGCTGGGACTAACTCTGGTATTTTACTTAGAAGCACTTTCTATATCTCCCCTCAGTGAGCCCACTAATGGGTATCATGCCATATATTGACACTTTCTACAAAAGCACAAATTATATTGCTGAGTTTTTAAAACTGACAATACCTACATTTTGTGGTATTTTAAGGGTGTTTATGAGGCCTAATGCAAAGCGCATTGAAGTTAATGGGATTCTTTCCATTGGCTTCAGTGGGCTTTGGATCAGATCCATAGAGACAAAGGCCAGGTACTCACCTAAACTTAGCTACGTCACTCAAGGGAGTAGAAAATTCACACCCCTGAGAGACTTAGTTAAGCTGATGTAAGCCCCGTGCAGACACCGCTAGGTTGACGGAAGATTTATTTCGTCGTCCTATTGCCTCTTAAGGGGGTGGATTCATTACAGTGATAGAAAAAATCCTTCCATCGCCGTAGTAAGTGTTTACCGTACAGCGGCACAGCTGCAGTTGTAGCACTTGTAGTGTAGACGTACCCTAACGCTCCTATTTATCTAGCAGTATCTGCAGTATGTTCCAACTTTCTATCTAAGATGGGTGAGACATTTTCAAAATGTATGGGAAATGAATTTAGTAAACATTTTAATTTGTGGGTTTTAGAAGTGAAATACAGTACAGCTACAAAGAACCACACATCTAGAGATTAATACACTAAGACAGCAAGACTGAAGAGTTCCAAGATATGTAAGAGGTATTCTAGGAAGAAGGTGTCACAGTTTGGGGTAACAGCACCTGTATTCCCCTTCTGTGGTCCAGCAAGGGCACCCATTTTTAGGCTTCCAGTTCCCTAGCTATAAGCTCTCTTGGGCAAAGACACATCTTTCTCCCTCCTGACTGGAGCATTCCCAGGTTGCACAGCTCCCTGCCTATACTGTGAATTCCCCAGCAAGTCAAACTGCCTCAGCAC
The DNA here is from genome assembly GCF_965140295.1 of Lepidochelys olivacea. Classification (NCBI taxonomy): domain Eukaryota; kingdom Metazoa; phylum Chordata; order Testudines; family Cheloniidae; genus Lepidochelys; species Lepidochelys olivacea. The sequence goes on from NC_140428.1 coordinate 30,299,133, forward strand.
GCCTGTTTTGCCTTCTCCTCAGAGAGTGTAAATACTGTAAGGTAGAACCTCAGAGTTACGAACACCTCCAGAATGGGTTTTGTTTGTAACTCTGAAATGTTCGTAACTCAGAATAAAACATTACGGTTGTTCTTTCAAAAGTTTACAACTGAACATTGACTTAAATACAGGTTTGAAACTTTACTACGAAGAAGAAAAATGCTGCTTTCCCTTTATTTTTTTAGTAGTTTATGTTTAACACTGTACTGTATTTTTTTTTCTCTGTTGCTGCCTGATTGTGTAGAAGGATTGGGGCCTCCCTTAGACAGAAGGACCTGTTTGTCTGCTGGATCAGAAAGCAGGCCTTGAGTCAGTTTAAACTCTGGCTATTTATCCGAAAGTCCTTTTTGGTCAATTGGTATCAAGAGAATCTAGTTTGAACCAGCAAACCTTTCCAGGTAGTGGTACCTCTTGGGGGAAGTGTTATAACCTGAGTGAATCACCCCACCCTGTTTTTAGTTCCTGGTGGGCTGTGGTCGCCCTACCCCATGCAATTAAATACAAACCCTGGCCCATGGTGATGCAGTAATTCAGTAAGGTTTAATTTAATTCAATAAGGTTTGTCCGGGATATTGCAGAAAATTGCCATATTTGTCACAGAAGGGAAGTAAGGAATGATTAAAAATCTCAATTATTTCTTATTTACATAGTGCTCAGTGCAAACATAACACTTTGCATATAATTTTTAAAGTGACAGGTGCTACAAGCTTGGAGGCTCTTATGGTCTAAGGCCCCAGTCTTGTGAATTGTTGTGCAGGAGTGAACCACCACATCTGCATCTAGCTCTCTTCCAGGATTGGGGCCAAACGAAACAATTTATCTGGCCCCCTGCAGTTTCTGTTGGGTGGCTTTGGTCACACTGTAGCAAAACAAGATTAACTGCTTAAAAATCACTAAGACCCTTTTTTCCCCTCCATCCATGGGTTTTTGCATCATAAATATATCCCACTTTTTTTTTTTTTGCATCATAAATATATCCCATTTTTGCACTAGGGCAAAAATTCCAACATGATAAACCAGCCTTAATTCACCCTCTTATAGTCTAGTCTCCTCTGGGTTGTAATGCTTGGTCTTATTTGCTTGTTAGGTTTAGTATAGGTGTGGTGCTAGGTTAGGATAAACAGGAGATCAGACGAGATCAGGGGTCCCCAATGCGGTGCCCGCGGGTGCAATGGTGCCTGCCAGGGCAGTTGTGTGTGCCCGCAGGACACCATGCCGCTGAAATGCCACGGCTGAGCGCGGCCACTGGAGAACCGCCAGCTGAAATGCTGCCGAGAAGCATTGCCATTTCTCGGCGGCATTTCCACGACAATCATAGAATATCAGGGCTGGAAGGGACCTCAGGAGGTCATCTAGTCCAACCCCCTGCTCAAAGCAGGTCCGATCCCCAACCAAATCATCACAGCCAGGGCTTTGTCAAGCCTGACCTTAAAAACTTCTAAGGAAGGAGATTCCACCACCTCCCTAGGTAACGCATTCCAGTGTTTCACCACCCTCTTAGTGAAAAAGTTTTTCCTAATATCCAACCTAAACCTCCCCCACTGCAACTTGAGACCGTTACTCCTTGTTCTGTCATCTGCTACACTGAGAACAGTTTAGATCCATCCTCTTTGGAACCCCCTTTCAGGTAGCTGAAAGCAGCTATCAAATCCCCCCTCATTCTTCTCTTCCACAGACTAAACAATCCCAGTTTCCTCAGCTTCTCCTCATAAGTCATGTGTTCCAGTCCCCTAATCATTTTTGTTGCGCTCCGCTGGACGCTTTCCATTTTTTCCACATCCTTCTTGTAGTGTGGGGCCCAAAACTGGACACAGTCCTCCAGATGAGGCCTCACCAGTGTCGAATAGAGGGGAACAATCACGTCCCTCGATCTGCTGGCAATGCCCCTACTTATACATCCCAAAATGCCATTGGCCTTCTTGGCAACAACAGCACACTGTTGACTCATATCCAGCTTCTCGTCCACTGTCACCCCTAGGTCCTTTTCTGCAGAACTGCTGCCTAGCCATTCGGTCCCTAGTCTGTAGCGGTGCATGGGATTCTTCCGTCCTAAGTGCAGGACTCCGCACTTGTCCTTGTTGAACCTCATCAGATTTCTTTTGGCCCAATCCTCTAATTTGTCTAGGTCCTTCTGTATCCTATCCCTACCCTCCAGTATATCTAACTCTCCTCTCAGTTTCGTGTCATCTGCAAACCATCCTCCCGATCGTTAATGAAAATATTGAACAAAACCGGCCCCAGGACTGACCGTTGGGGCACTCCATTTGATACTGACTGCCAACTAGACATGGAGCCATTGATCACTACCCGTTGAGCCCGACAGTCTAGCCAGCTTTCTACCCACCTTACAGTGCATTCATCCAGCCTATACTTCCTTAACTTGCTGGCAAGAATACTGTGGGAGACCGTGTCAAAAGCTTTGCTAAAGTCAAGGGACAACACGTCCACCGCTTTCCCCTCATCCACAGAGCCAGTTATCTCGTCATAGAAGGCAATTAGATTAGTCAGGCATGACTTGCCCTTGGTGAATCCATGCTGACTGTTCCTGATCACTTTCCTCTCCTCTAAGTGCTTCAGAATTGATTCCTTGAGGACCTGCTCCATGATTTTTCCAGGGACTGAGGTGAGGCTGACTGGCCTGTAGTTCCCAGGATCCTGCTCCTTCCCTTTTTTAAAGATGGGCACTACATTAGCCTTTTTCCAGTCGTCCGGGACCTTCCCCAATTGCCATGAGTTTTCAAAGATAATGCCCAATGACTCTGCAGTCACATCCGCCAACTCCTTTAGCACTCTCGGATGCAGCGCATCCAGCCCCATGGACTTATACCCATGGTTAGGGTAGTGATCAATGGCTCCATGTCTAGTTGGCAGCTGGTATCAAGTGGAGTGCCCCAAGGGTCGGTCCTGGGGCCGGTTTTATTCAATATCTTCATAAATGATCTGGAGGATGGTGTGGATTGCACTCTCAGCAAATTTGCGGATGATACTAAACTGGGAGGAGTGGTAGATACGCTGGAGGGGAGGGATAGGATACAGAAGGACCTAGACCAATTGGAAGATTGGGCCAAAAGGAATCTGATGAGGTTCAATAAGGATAAGTGAAGGGTCCTGCACTTAGGACGGAAGAACCCAATGCACAGCTACAGACTAGGGACCGAATGGCTAGGCAGCAGTTCTGCGGAAAAGGACCTAGGGGTGACAGTGGACGAGAAGCTGGATATGAGTCAGCAGTGTGCCCTTGTTGCCAAGAAGGCCTATGGCATTTTGGGATGTATAAGTAGGGGCATAGCGAGCAGATCGAGGGACGTGATCGTTCCCCTCTATTCGACATTGGTGAGGCCTCATCTGGAGTACTGTGTCCAGTTTTGGGCCCCACACTTCAAGAAGGATGTGGATAAATTGGAGAGAGTCCAGCGAAGGGCAACAAAAATGATTAGGGGACTGGAACACATGAGTTATGAGGAGAGGCTGAGGGAGCTGGGATTGTTTAGTCTGCAGAAGAGAAGAATGAGGGGGGATTTGATAGCTGCTTTCAACTACCTGAAAGGGGGTTCCAAAGAGGATGGCTCTAGACTGTTCTCAATGGTAGCAGATGACAGAACGAGGAGTAATGGTCTCAAGTTGCAGTGGGGGAGGTTTAGATTGGATATTAGGAAAAACTTTTTCACTAAGAGGGTGGTGAAACACTGGAATGCGTTACCTAGGGAGGTGGTAGAATCTCCTTCCTTAGAGGTTTTTAAGGTCAGGCTTGACAAAGCCCTGGCTGGGATGATTTAACTGGGAATTGGTCCTGCTTTGAGCAGGGGGTTGGACTAGATGACCTTCTGGGGTCCCTTCCAACCCTGATATTCTATGATTCTATGATTCTATGACTTGTGCTCATCCAGCTTTTCTAAATAGTCCCGAACCACTTCTTTCTTCAGAGGGCTGGTCACCTCCTCCCCATGCTGTGCTGCCCAGTGCAGTAGTCTGGGAGCTGACCTTGTTCATGAAGACAGAGGCAAAAAAAGCATTGAGTACATTAGCTTTTTCCACATCCTCTGTCACTAGGTAGCCTCCCTCATTCAGTAAGGGGCCCACACTTTCCTTGACTTTCTTCTTGTTGCTAACATACCTGAAGAAACCCTTCTTGTTACTCTTAACATCTCTTGCTAGCTGCAACTCCAGGTGTGATTTGGCCTTCCTGATTTCACTCCTGCATGCCCAAGCAATATTTTTATACTCTTCCCTGGTCATTTGTCCAATCTTCCACTTCTTGTAAGCGTCTGTTTTGTGTTTAAGATCAGCAAGGATTTCACTGTGAAGCCAAGCTGTTTGCCTGTCATATTTACTGTTCTTTCTCCACATCAGGATGGTTTGTCCCTGTAACCTCAATAAGGATTCTTTAAAATACAGCCAGCTCTCCTGGACTCCTTTCCCCCTCATGTTATTCTCCCAAGGGATCCTGCCCATCAGTTCCCTGAGGTTGTTAAAGTCTGCTTTTCTGAAGTCCAGGGTCCGTATTCTGCTGCTTTCCTTTCTTCCCTGTGTCAGGATCCTGAACTCGACCATCTCATGGTCACTGCCTCCCAGGTTCCCATCCACTTTTGCAATGCTTCTTTCCGCTGCCGCTTCTCAGTGGTGGGGTATCTGGCGCCCACCACAGTCTTCTGGGAATAGGAATGTGTTATTCCCACAGAAAGGTTGGGGACCACTGGACTAGATGATCTACAGATCCCTTCTGGCATGAAACTCTGTGACTTTTGTGCCTCTTAAATTACAGAGGAAAATGGCTAATACAGCCCAATCCTGCAAACAATTATGCATATGTTAACTTAACTGGTTAAGACTAGATAATATAATAGTCTCTTCTGGCCTTAAACTCTATGAATCTGTGAAACTTTATTACCATTCTTCTCAGTAAAGTTAAACACGTGGGTGTCTGCAGGAGTGGGGCCTAGGTCCTTATGTCCTCTGCTGGCAGTGCTGCCTTCCAGCACTTCACTTTAGGTACTATTCTGCAGCTCAGTAGCACTCACTCTTAGAATGTTTTTCCTGATCTTCAGCCTGAATTTCCCCTTTCTTCATTTCATTCTGTTCTATATAGCATCTTATACCATGCTCATCACTGTAGTATCTGAGGACTTGCTGATAGTGCATGAAGCAACTGACTACACATCTAAGGGTTGTTGTTTTTCTCTCATCCTCTCCCCAGGGGAGAAGAATGTGCAGGGGAGTGTCCTGTGTTGGTAGGGTTTTAGGGGTTGGATTTTTAAAAATATATATGTTGCTATTTATTTGTTAGAGCAGTTAAAGGACAAAGAATTGCACCTTCCACTCCGGTGAGGTTGGTGATGGCCCTTAGTTCCTTGGAGAGTTCATTCCACAGTCATTGACCAGCCTCTGAGAACGTTTTGTCTCCCATTGTTCTCTCTGGGCCCCACCTCAGCTCTCCTTCAGCCCAGCAAGACAGCTCTCGCGCTTATTTTCCCAAGATCATTTTTTGTTGCACTGCCTACGATCAGGGAATGATAGGAGTGAGAGATGGAGATGCTGTATTTGCCTCAGTCTGATGACAGGCCAGCCTTGGATCTTCCCTTCCTCACACTGTTGGGGATGGTGTCTGTTTTAGCTCCTATCCCACTGTAAAAGCTGTGTGTGGACTTAGCTAGGAGTTTGAGCAGGTAACTGATGCGAAAACAGCTCATGGGAGAATTGAGGGGGATTCATGGAATTTAAGTTCCCCGACCTCTGCACTACAATGAGTGAGGGGGGACCTGGCTATTGCACAATCACAAGGTGTAGTATAGATGGGATTTTAAACAGTTTCTGGCTATGCCAGCTTGCTCCCTAACTATTGGCATGCAGTGCAAAGAGACAAGTCAGAGTTTCCCTTGGGTACAGCAGCTGAAGCAGTACATGGAGCATTAGTCTACACCATACACATCTCCTGTCCCTTCACTCCACTGGGCTGTCCTCACTGCTTCAATGTCTACGCTCCAAAAAAAGGTGTGTTCTTAACTCAGGTTAAAATAGCAGTGAAGACAGGCAACTCAGCTTTTAACTCAGCTGAGCAGTCCCCATTAAATCCTATACCAAGGGTGGCCAAACTGCGGCTCGCCAGCTCCATGCGTCACTTCTACCGTTCATGTGTGGCTTGCGGAGCCCCCCACAACCTCCCCATTCTCTACCTACCAGACTGGAGGGGGGAAGCTTAGGACCTCTGCCTTGCAGCAGGCTGGTGGGGTAGGGGCTTCTGCCCAGTAGGGAAGGGGGTCTGGGGACTTCAGCCATGTGGGGCACACTTGCCAAGACGAGCAGGAGTGGGGCTGAAGCCCTGAGTCCTAATAGGTGCTGCCTGTGGGGATGAAGCCCTGAGCCCCAGCAGGTGTGCACCAGCTCTTGAACTTCTAAAGATTGTCCCAGGCAGCTCCAAGGGTCAGTATGTTTAGCCACCCCTGGCTTATACTCTAGGAGAGCCTGCAGCTGCATTTAAGTTGTTTGTCAGAGTGAAAACGGGGTTACCTTCCCACTGCGATTTTAAGGAGGTGCGCAGAGGTGCTGGAACAATTTTTATAGTGGGGGTGCTGAGAGCCCTTGAACCAAGCTGTAAAACCTCTTTACCAAGGAAACCCTTTCAAGCCCCCCCAGCCCCCCTAGCTCCAGCACCGACAGAGCTGCCTAAGGCGGCTGAGCCAGGGTTACAAACTCGCTTTCCCGGGGGGGGCCGTGTAGACATAGCAACATGTGCCTCAGACTGCGGTGCCAGGGCAGGGGATCGGGGCGCCTGCTGGGCTGACCTGTGCGGGGCTTTGGGAGCCGAAGGCAGGGGCCCTGGGGGGCTGGTGGGGCGGGGGTACAGCCTGGAAGGCGGCGGGCAGAGCGTGCGGGGGCTTCGGGAGGCAGCTGCCGGGGGATCCCGGGGCCCTGCTCCGCGAGCTTCCCTCGCCGCGTCCCCCGGCGCCGCTGCCAGGGTTTGTCATAATGCGGGCGGGCCCCGGGCGGCTGCATTGCGGGCTCCGCGCGGGGGGGGGGCGGCCGGCCGGCCGGGGGGGCCCAGCCCGAGCGCTGTTTACCTGGACACGTGCTGGCGGCGGCCGGGCCTGGGGCGGCCGGGGCCCCGCGCGGGGCGGCGGTGCGGGGCGGCGCGGGCCGGAGGTGCGGGGGCGGCGCGGGGCTCTGCGGCAGGGGGAGCAGCGCGCCCCTCCCAGCCCTGCCGCGGCTGCTCCCGGAGGTAGGTGCGCTCGGCGCGGCTGCTGCAGCCCGGCGCGGGAAGGGACCCGCGCGCCCTTTGTCTCGCCGGCTCGGCGCGCGGCGGCCGGGCCCGGGGAACCCGGAGCGGAGCGGGGCGGGGCGGCGGCGGGGTCCGGGGAACCCGGAGCGGAGCGGGGCGGGGCGGGGCGGCGGCCGGCTCCGGGGGTCCGGGGTCCTGGGCCCGGGGGGTGGGCGGCGGCCGGCCCCGGGGAAGCCGGAGCGGGGCGGGGCGGCGGCCGGCCCCGGGGAAGCCGGAGCGGGGCGGCGGCGGCGTCCGGGGAACCCGGAGCGGAGCGGGGCGGGGCGGCGCGGCGGCCGGCTCCGGGGGTCCGGGGTCCTGGGCCCGGGGGGTGGGCGGCGGCCGGCCCCGGGGAAGCCGGAGCGGGGCGGGGCCGGCCCCGGGGAAGCCGGAGCGGGGCGGCGGCGGGGTCCGGGGAACCCGGAGCGGGGCGGGGCGGCGGCCGGCTCCGGGGGTCCGGGGTCCTGGGCCCGGGGGGTGGGCGGCGGCCGGCCCCGGGGAAGCCGGGGCGGGGCGGCGGCGGGGTCCGGGGTCCTGGGCCCGGGGGGCGGCCGGGGACGCGGCGCCGGGGCGGGCGGGCGGGGACCTGTTGCTGCCCAGCCCCCGCCGGCGGCGCGCCCGGAGGGTCTGTGAGGGGCCGGGCGGGCGTTTGGCGGCCGGTCTGCGGCGTGGCGGAGGCGCCGAGCCGGCTCTCGGCGGGGCTGCTGGCTCTGGAGCGGCTGCCCCGGGCCGCGCGCGGTGGGAGCCCGGCCCGGCCCGGCTCGGCTCCCGGGGCAGGCTCCCGCCCGGCGGCTCGCAGCGCTCAGGGCGCCCGGGACTTGCCGGGGCGCTCGCCCAGGGGACCCGCGGACTGGAGCGGCCGCCGCTCGGCGGCTGCGGGGCCAGGCCCGGAGGGAGCGCGGGGACACAGGGCGGAGCGAGGCGGGAGCCCCCGGCCCCTGTTCGCCGAGCCCCCGGCCCCTGTTCGCCGAGCCCACCAGCCTCCTTCAGACTTCGCCCGGGTTTGTGGCGCCTTATTGAGCGTTGCTGTTTCCCCGTCCCAGGGCGGGCGGCCGCGGCCAGAGTCGCTGCTCCCCGGGGCAGGGACCCAGCGAGCCGCGCTTGCAGCCGGGGTGGCGGCTCTGCCCCGCCGCGCCGCGCCCCGCGGAGCTGGTCCGGCCCGGGCTCTTGGGGTGGCCCTTGGCTCGGCCTGGCCGCGGACGCCGGGAGGAGGGCTCCCGCTGCCGGCGAGGGGTGATGTCGTTGTTCCCGCTCGCCATCGGCGTGAGCCGCTCCCGTGAGCGCTTGGCTGCGGGACGGGGCGTGAAGCCCGCCGAGAGGGAAATGGGGGCAGGTTTGGCCAGCTGCGATTTTAAAGACGATTGTAGCGATCTTGTTACGAGACAGGGAGAAGCTGCAGCTCCCACCAGCCCCCTTCGTGATTTATTTTTGAGAGTTCTTTGTAAAAGGGGGACACGGTGTCTTATTTTTTCGTGTTTTCCTTGTAGGACAGCTGGATTTACAGCTGTAGATGGTGTTGTTTGCCTTTAGCCTGACTTCGTTGCACCGTTACCCGTGCATGTTAACGGGGGAACGACACTCCTTCTTACAGAGTATAATTTAATGGTGGTGGTGTGCACGGGCACGAGGGAAAGGTGCTGTGCTTTCGGTCTGCTACATCTGCGTGCTTATGAAAATCTCCTGAGGATGGTGATGACGGGGTAATTCCATTGTTGTAGATTTCCTTTTGGCTAGTTAAGAATATAACCTAAAGGTGTTTAAACGGTCTCATCTAAGGTTCCGATATAGCTGAAAAGAAAAGGAACTTTATATCTGTAGCTATCTATGTATAATAACGGTGAAATTTTCAGTATAAAAGTTAAATTACCAGTGAGAGCTTAAATAAAAATTAATTTGTTGTAGGACCACAGACAAAGGTATACAACTTTAAGTATTGTTTCATAGTAGCAGCCGTGTTAGTCTGTATCCGCAAAAAGAGTATTTGTGGCACTCAGATTGTACCATGTAGCTTTTAAGTTCAGTTGTTCAGTATTAATTCTCTTGCATTTTTTATTCCTTTGTAAGTTGCCAATAGGTCCCCAATACATTTGTTGTGGGAATGCCCTTGGGCTCTTGTCAATCACAAATGGAACTGAAAAGGAGGACTTGGGGCACCTTAGAGACTAACAAATATATGCAAAAAGAAAAGGAGGACTTGTGGCACCTTAGAGACTAACCAATTTATTAGAGCATAAGCTTTCGTGAGCTACAGCTCACTTCCTCAGATGCATATCGTGGAGACTGCAGCAGGCTTTATATATACACAGAGAATATGAAACAATACCTATTCCCACCCCACTGTCCTGCTGGTAATAGCTTATCTAAAGTGATTTCCAGCACAAATCCAGGTTTTCTCACCCTCCACCCCCCCACACAAATTCACTCTCCTGCTGGTGATAGCCCATCCAAAGTGACAACTCTTTACACAATGTGCATGACAATCAAGCTGGGCTATTTCCTGCAGGAAATAGTCATGCACATTGTGTAAAGAGTTGTCACTTTGGATGGGCTATCACCAGCAGGAGAGTGAATTTGTGTGGGGGGGTGGAGGGTGAGAAAACCTGGATTTGTGCTGGAAATCACTTTAGATAAGCTATTACCAGCAGGACAGTGGGGTGGGAATAGGTATTGTTTCATATTCTCTGTGTATATATAAAGCCTGCTGCAGTCTCCACGATATGCATCTGAGGAAGTGAGCTGTAGCTCACGAAAGCTTATGCTCTAATAAATTGGTTAGTCTCTAAGGTGCCACAAGTCCTCCTTTTCTTTTTGCGAATACAGACTAACACGGCTGCTACTCTGAAACCTAACAAATATATGTGAGCAGAAGCTTTCCTGAGCTACAGCTCGCTTCATGGGATGCATGCGGTGCCGGGGGGGGGGGGGGGGGGATGGAAGGGAAGCTTTCACCCTGAACTAGTAATGCAGCTGCAGATCACTTTATTAGGGAACACACGTTATTTAAATAAATAATTATAACTTGCAATATTATTTGATATGGGTTCTTATTTAAATAATAAAAACTGCCTCAAACACCAATATGGGAGACATCCAATAGTCACTAAGGAGTTAAGACATGCCCCCTATATGTTTAGTAGTTTGTATAATTTTTGTTTCTATAGTGATGGCAAAGTTTGAAATAATGAAAGTAGTGTTTTCACTACATTTAAAAGTGTAGCAGTTTAATGGCTTTTTTTGAGTGCATGAATGAATCCTTAATGTATGATGGTGCATTCAGGCGTTCTGTCTGTTCAAAGATTGTTTTTGTTTAATGCTGATTGAGAGTCTGCTGAATGCTGAGTTGTTTAGCTAGCAGCATTTGTGTTTTTCATATTATTAATAATTGGGGGGGGGTGTATTGGGAGGATGTTCTGAAGTAGTTGAATGTATTAGTTTACCAACATTAGAACAAGATTTGTACAGGGAGAGAGAGAGGCTCTGTGGTTGCAACCTCCTTTGTTTATTCAAAATAATGTAAAAACCATTTCCAGAAGGAGGCAAGTATTTATCATGTTCTCATTGCATTTGTGTAAGAAAACAAAAGTTGTACAAGTAAACTTCAGTGTCAAATGACACTGGGTAACCGTGAGCACCTGTGTTCTTCTTTTGCATGAAATAGGATTACAAGGAAACCCCGAGTATATTTTAAATATTTTTTGCAGGCCTGCCCCTGGCTGTTTTATTGAGTCATTGCTGGTCTCACATTTTTAAAGATTCCCTTTCTCCAATAAATATAGAGCTAAACAACTTATTTAAATCGCTTTTAGGACTCTAAGACATGCAATGAATAGAGCTAGAAACTTGGGATTTCCCTCTTTAATAAAATTGCTCCTTACAAACCACTTCCATTTGAGAATAAAGCTTAAATTTCAAGAGATTAATATAAAAATTGGTCAAAGTATTTTAATGACTTCACACAACATATTGTAGAAGTTAGTTGGTGAACTTTCTCAAGTGTTCAGAGTAGCAGCCGTGTTAGTCTGTATTCGCAAAAAGAAAAGGAGGACTTGTGGCACCTTAGCAACTAACCAATTTATTTGAGCATAAGCTTTTGTGAGGTGCGCTGTAGCTCACGAAAGCTTATGCTCAAATAAACTGGTTGGTCTCTAAGGTGCCACAAGTACTCCTTTTCTTTTCTCAAGTGTAAAACTGTACGTAGAACTCCCGATTTAAATATTTATATAATTGTGGCACCCATGGGCCCCTGATGTGAAATAAAGAGCCACGGAGGAGAAGACTGAGTACCTGTAGCTGTGTGGGGCTGCCATGACAATAATGCAAGAGCCTAATGCACAAAAGAAAGCTCACTGCAAATGTGAATAACTGAGCTGAGTGCTCTGAAAAACTTAAATTGAAAGCTGTAATTAAGAGATGAAATCCTGGTCCCATCGACTTCTGTGGAGGGTTTCACCCAAGGTGTTTAGATTCATTCAGCCTATAATAAATTCAGGGCAAACTTCCTTTCACGTTCTGTTACCCAATGCAAACATCAGCTTTTCGTGTTAAACAGAGTATTTTATATAATAGATTATTCAATCCCTTCCAAAATATTTCAAAGTATAAAAAGTTAGTGCTTGGATATTATGCTCTAGAAACATCCAAAGCACTAAAAGCATAAGGCTGAGTGATATCCCTCACACTGTTTGGTACACTAAAATAGAAATGTTTTTCAAAGCTACAAGATGAATATGGAGAAGTCTCCTAGTAAAACACAGACGTACAGCCTCTGAATTTGTGCTGGTTTTAAGTATTTTATCATCCTCTTGAAATAGCTAGGCAGCCACAGTTTTATTTTCACTACAGACGTTTTTTTCTCCTGCTGATAATAGCTCATCTTAACTAATTAGCCTCTTACAGTTTGTATGGCAACTTCCACTTTCTCTGTGTGTGTGTGTATGTATATATATATATATATAGGGGGGGGGTGTGTGTATAGATATCTATATCTATATCTTCTTACTATATGTTCCATTCTTTGCATCCGATGAAGTGGGCTGTAGCCCACGAAAGCTTATGCTCTAATAAATTTGTTAGTCTCTAAGGTGCCACAAGTACTCCTGTTCTTTTTACATAGTCAGTCTGCTTCTTCTAGTTTTAGGTCCAGATTTGTAACAGTATTTAGGCATTACTGCACTCAGTGTCGCAATTCCTAGTAGATTGAGGAGCCTAAATCTCATTTTCAGAAATCTACAGTTGATGGTATTTAGGCTCCTAAGTGCCTAAATCCCTGTTGATGAGATTTAGGTTCCTAAAGCAGCTAGGCCTTGCATCTTTGAGTGAAGCAACTCCTAAAATCTGAGGCTTAGTGCTTTAAGGTGCAAATAGATTGAAGCTGCAGCAGGTACCTGCTTACAGCAGCTATGAACAGCACAACTAAACTTTTCTTCATTATGCAGCGTAAGCTGATGGGCTGACCCTCACACTCCAGACAATGGCTGAGTTCCAGTTCCTTTGCCCAGGGCTCTTCCTAGAAACATAGAAATGTAGGGCTGGAAGGGACCTTGAGGGTCATTAAGTCTAGCCCCCTGCCCTGTGGCAGGACTAAGTAGACATAGACCATCCCTGACAGGTTTTTTGTCCAACCTGTTCTTAAAAACCTCCAGTGATGAGGATTCCACAATCTTCCTTGGAATCCTTTTTCAGAATTACCTTTATAGTTAGAAAGTTTTTCCTAATAGCTAACCTAAATGTCCCTTGCTGCAGTGTAGACTAAGCCCATTCCTAGTCATGGAGAACAATTGTTCACTGTGTTCTTTATAACAGCCCATAAGATATTGGAAGACTGTTATCAGGCTGTCCCTCAGTCATCTTTTCTCAAGACTAAACATGTACAGTTTTTTCAACTTTTCCTCGTAGGTGAGGTTTTCTAAACCTTTTATCTTTTTTGTTGCTCACCTGTGGACTCTCTTCAGTTTGTCCACAAGCTTCCTAAATGTTATGCCCAGAATTGGACAAAGTACTCCAACTGGGGCCTCAACCGTGCTGAGTAGAGTGGGATAATTACATTCTGTGTCTTACATACAGCACTCCTATTAATACACACCAGAATCATATTAGTCTTTTTTTTTGCAATTGCATCACATTCACAACTCATATTCGGTTTGTGGTCCACTGTAACCCCCAGACTCTTTTCAGCAATACTACCACCTAGACAGTTATTCTCCATTTTGTAGTTGTGCATTTGATTTTTCCTTAGTAGGTGAAGTGCTTTGCACTTGTCTTTACTGAATTTTCATCGTGCTGAATTCAGACCAATTCTCCAATTTGTCATGAATTTTAAACCTGTCCTCCAAAGTACTTACAACCCCTCCCGGTTTGGTCTCATCTGCAAATTTTATAAGCATACTTTGTTAACTTAGAACCTAAGATTCAAAACAGATCAACCCAAACAGTCTCGCGGCCCCCAGAACCATGTCCAGCCCTTAGCTGGGAAGGTCTATAAAGCCCAGGAGACTAGGCTTCTCCCTCCTCTCAGGAGTCTGACAAGTGTAGAGAGTCCCTTCCCTGATCCTGAGTCTGTTCTGTCTGCTCCCCTTCCTAAAGGTGTGTCTGCCCAGCAGAGGAAGGTGTGATTCTAGCAGGAGTAAGATAGCTTTAATCTAGCTACTGAGGGTACCAAAGTAGTGAAAATGTGGCAGCAAGACTTCACAGTGTGCCAGGCACCCCAGTACAGCTCCACCGAGGGCCCTGCATACATACTTGGGTGCTAGCTCGTGCTGTAGCCTGTGCCGCCACAGACTAGCAGCCTGAGCATGTTCATAAACCAGGCGGAGAACACTTCAGTCTCTCTGGTCACGCGATTACAGACATGAAAGTTGCCATTCTTCAACACAGAAACTTCAAATCCAGACTCCAGGGAGAAACTGTTGAGTTGGAATTCATTTGCAAATTGGATACAATTAACTTAGGCTTGAATAGAGACTGGGAGTGGCTAAGTCATTATGCAAGGTAGCCTATTTCCCCTTGTTTTTTCCTAACACCCCCCCTCCCCCCCTCGATGTTCTTGTTAAACCCTGGATTTGTCCTGGAAATGGCCCACCTTGATTGTCATACACATTGTAAGGAGAGTGGTCACTTTAGATAAGCTGTTACCAGCAGGAGAGTGGGTTTGTGTGGGGGGGGGAGGTGAGAAAACCTGGATTTGTGCTGGAAATGACCCAACTTGATGATCATACACATTGTAAGGAGAGTGATCACTTTAGATAAGCTATTGCCAGCAGGAGAGTGGGGTGGGGGGAGGTATTTTTTCATGCTTTGTGTGTATAAAAGATCTTCTACACTTTCCACAGTATGCATCCGACGAAGTGAGCTGTAGCTCACGAAAGCTTATGCTCAGATAAATTGGTTAGTCTCTAAGGTGCCACAAGTACTCCTTTTCTTTTTGAGTATGTACCATGGCTCCTCAGCAGGGCTGTACTGGGGCAGCTAGCCCACACTGCCTCATGTTCACTACTATTGTTACCCCTGCTAGCAAGATTAAGGCTGGAGTGGATGTGCCTACCCACTCTACAATCACACCTTCACTTGCAGTGTGACTTACCTAAGGCTATGTCTACCCAGCAATTAAAAACCCGTGGCTGGCCTGTGCTAGCTGACTCAGACTCAGGGGGCTTGGGCTGTGGGGTTGTTTAATTGCAGTGTAGATGTCTGGACTTGGTCTGGAGCCCAGGCTCTATGACCCTGAAAGGTGGGAGAGTCCCAGAGCTCAGACTGCAGCCAAAACCGGATTGTCTACACCTGCAGAAGGCCAGTTGCAGTGTAGATGTACCCTAAGAGGCAGAAAAGCCTTATATGAAAGTTTGTGTAAGGCACATGACTAGGAGCAGGTGAGTGACCTATAACTCCAGTTCCTAGTGGTACAGGAATGTGCATGCTTGCCCCAAGGCACTGCTACGCTTAGGGTTATGTACCTATCCAGACGTATTGAGAGTTGGAGGTTCGCTCAGATCTTAGAATCTGAAGTACAGAATCCATCTAAATTTATTCTGTGTGATGTTGGGGAATACTGTCCAGAGGAGCAAATACTTGTGAAAACCGTTCATTATCTATTGTTGTTATCCTATTGATATCCCTAATTCAGTCTATTTAAATTCTTTTACGTAAGACCTGGTGATACTAATATTGTGCTAAAAAAATTGCTACTGTTATCTTCACAAGCATTTGTTCCTCCAGAGAGAATTCCTCAGGGGCAATCAGTCCAGATGGAATTCACAGGGATCTGTATAGAAGTGTTTTGCAAGTCTTTTAAGGTAAATTGTAGGGTAATCTATCATTTAGGCCCTACCAAATTCATATTCTATTTTGGTCAATTTTATGGTCATAGGCTTTTAAAAATCCTCAGTTTCACAGTTTCAGATATTTACATCTGAAATTTCATGGTTATAACCATGGTGGTCCCGATCAAAAGAGTGTTGTGGGGTGGTCGCATTATCGCACCCTTACTTCTGCACTGCTGCTGATGGAGGTGCTGCCTTCGGAGCTGGACAGCCAGAGAGCAGCGGGCCATGGTATAGCGGGTCATCACTTTTTGGGCAGGGGCAGGGCTAGCTTTACGGGCATGTGACTGCCCAGGGCCTCGTGGCCAGGGGACGCTATGGTTCCCTTTTTACCACCCCCACCCCCCCGACCCCACTCCCCCAGCTAGTCCAAGGCCCTTTATATGCCTGAGTGCTGGATCCGGAGCTGGGGAGGGCAGAGCGCCAAACCTTTGTGGAAGTTGGGGGCCTGTATAGGCTGTAGCCACAGAGCTTCTTATAATCAAGGGAGGTTCCCAGATGTGGGTCTAACCTGGCCCAGAGAGCAGCCCCTGCAGGAGAAGAGGAAGTCTGGACTAGCAGATGGAGCCCGGCACATGGTAGGAGCCCCAGCTGTCGTGCCCTGGTCCAGCCCGTCCCCGGCAGATTTCATCGTGAAGACCAGTTTCACGGTCCTTGATGCTTTTTTCATAGTCTTGAATTGGGTAGGACCCTATCTATAATACAGGAGCAAAGACCGAGTAGTATTATAGTAAACTGTCCTCCATTGGCCCCAGGCATGTGTTAGATGATCTAATGCTGCATGTCTTGTTCTGCGTGCTTTATTAGTTTCTGGAAAACAGAGGGAAAAAATCCTAATGCCCATAAAGAATGGTGCTGTGATCAAACCCCAGTTACCGCTGGTGGGTTCCTTTGGCTGCAGGGCACACTGTCAGTTAAGAGTTTTAGAATTTGAACACGAGCATTTGAGTTGCTAGTAGGCAGCAGTGTTCGCTTCCCATTTTTTTAATGGTTGGGTAACAGTTGAGCCTCAAACCTGAGATGGAACCTCCTGTGGAAAACTGTTGATTCTTATAATCCAAGCTTCCATCAGGAGGAGTGGTGCCTGTACCTTAATTTGTACAAAGTGCTGTCTCATAGCGTCTGGTTTGAGAGGCACTGCAGAAGGTTTCTTCAGTTTTATTAAATTAGAGGTAGCCTTAAGGACAGAAATAGCATATTTAGAACACTGCACTACTCAATCCCAGCAGCTCTTTCTTGCAGTGCAGGTGAGTGAGACATGGATTCATAGAATTGCAGGACTGGAAAGGGCCTCAAGAGGTCATCTAGTCCAGTCCCCTGCACTCATGGCAGGACTAAGTATTATCTAGACCATCTGTGACAGGTGTTTGTCTAACCAGCTCTTAAAAATCTCCAAGGATGCAGATTCCACAACCTCCCTGGGCAATTTATTCCAGGGCTTAACCACCTGACAGTAGGAAGTTTTTCCTAATGTCCAACTTAAATCGCCCTTGCTGCTATTTCAGCCCATTGCTTCTTGTCCTATTCTCAGAGGTTAACAAGAATGATTTTTCTCCCTTCTCCTTGTAACAACCTTTTATGTACTAGAAAACTGTATCGTATCCCCTCTGAGTCTTCTCTTTTCCAACTGAACAAACCCAATTTTTTCAATCTTCCCTCATAGGTCATGTTTTCTAGACCTTTAATCATTTTTGTTGCTCTTTTCTAAATGGAAGAGTAGCATTAAAATAGTATTGAAAGGGTTTTAGCTACCTATAATGCAGGGATACCTGCAAATAGGACGGATGCCAACACCATGTGACCAGCTCTTTCCAGACATTGGAATAGGCAGTTTAACAGTAAATGTACTTTCACCATCTTAGCGGAGATATGTGCAAGCACAAATTACTAAGATCTTTTAAAATAACATAAAAAGTTTGAATATCAATCCTTCCTCTACTACAGGGGCGGGGAACATCTGGTCCACAGGCCAGATCCGGCTCTCTACTTAATTTAATCTGGACTGCTGCAAGTCTTCTGGGTGAAGGGGCCATCAGGGAACTGTGGCCAATGGGAGCTTTGGGGGCGGCGCCTGCAGGTGTGGGCAGCATGCCTGTTACAGAGCCCCTTGGCTGCCCCTCCATCTAGGGGCTGGACATGCTGGGCACTTCCGGGAACAGCGTGGGGCCAGGGCAGGAAGGGAGGCCAGGTGTCCGGTTTTCAACCAGAACACCCAGTCGAAAAGGGACCCTGCTGGCTCCAGTCCGGTCAGCGTCACCAACTGGGCCATTAAAAGTCCAGTTGGCGGTGCTGTGGAGCTCAGGCATGCTAGTCCCTATCTGTCCTGGCTCCACGCTGCGCCCCGGAAGCGGCCATCAGGTCCAGCTCCTAGGCTGGGAGGCAGGGGGGATGGCTACTGGAACCTTGATTCTTAACAAGCCATTTCAATCTGTCTGTAGCCACATAAACCTGCTGCCTGATTACAGCAACATTACATGTAAGGCATTTTGAAGTTTCCACTATGTAGGAGCTTTATTATGGCTATTTACATGACAAAATTATTCATCTGGAAAAATGGCTGTGTGGAGGATGGCGCCCCGGGTTCTCTGTTAACTATTAATGATACCTAATAGACATATTTTCATATCAGTATTGCCAGTGACCTAGAGCTATTGGAAGGTTTAATTCCACTTCCTGTCGTACTCAGGAAATTTAATGTCTCTGAATTGCCAACAAACTAACCATTATTTTGCAGCCATCTATGAACACAACTAGCCAGAGCCCTGGTGAGACACTAAAGGGAATAGCAATCACCTCGGCCAGGAGAACAAGAGAAATGGCGGCTCTGATGGCACATCCCCCTACAGAGTATTCTCTCAGGACAAGGTTACGCTCAGGCCACATCCAAAATTCATCCCTAAGGTAACCTCCCTGTTCCACATGAACCAATTGATTCACCTTCCAATTTTCTACCCCAAGCCTCACACTGATAACAGGGAGGCTGTATTACACACAGTAGAGGTCAGGAGAACCCTAGCTTTTTACCTGAATAGGACAAAGGCTTTCTGGAAGTCTCCTATGCTTTTCCTCTCTATTACGGAAAGATCCAGGGGCTCAGCAATATCAGCCCAGAGGCTTTCTAAGTGGGTCTCGAACTGCATTAGACAATGTTGTTAGGGTTGCAGTATGACCCGTCCAGACAGTATTCGCACACTCTCCATGAGGTCGATTTCTTCATCTGTTGCCTTCTTCAAGAATGTCCCTATCTCAGAAATCTGTAGCATGGTGACATGGGTGTCAGTCCACGCCTTTGCAGAACACTGTGATCACTGGGGACTCCCCTTCCAATGCCATCTTCGGCTCCACAGTATTGTCATCTGTAACTGACCCGACTCCGAAGCCCCAGCCCTCTAGTAGGAATACTGCTCGGGAATCCCCACAATGGGACAGCCATAGGACACTACTCCAAGAAGCAGTTGTTGTTCACCTTGTGCATAAGAATGTAAGCAGTAACGATGGTTCTTCAAGATGTGTTCCACAACCCAGCCTCTTCCCCTCTACTCTAGAGTTCTTGTCAATGACTCTACTGTAGAGAAGGAACTGAGGGAGGTTAGTCTGCACATGCTGACTAGCTTCGTGGCAGGGCACGAGGGGAGACAGCGCATGTGCGGGCCTAACGGACCTGCTACCGAAGTTCTCCGGTCAGCAGTGCAGGGACACAAGGACACCTACAGTGGAGCACCCATAGAGAGAGACATCTCAAAGAACCATCGTTACTGCACAAGGCAAGTAACTTCTTCATCAGGATACAGTTCTACAGTCTGTACTTCAGACTCCTTGTAAGTCAAACTGTGCCCTTGAGCAGTGCAGATGTTGGGTGCCCCTGTGGAGCACTGTCCAGAGATTTGAGTAGAGGCTGCTTGGGAAACCTGGATACTATTACAGGGATTGCCGCTCGCTGTTTGTGGGTATGTCTACACTACAAAGAAAAACCCATGGCTGGCCTGTGCCAGCCAATTTGGACTTGCGGGACTCAGACTGCAGGGCTGTTTCACTGCTGTGTACGCTTCCGGGCTCAGGCTGGAGCCCGAGCTCTGGGACCCTCCCACTCTGTCGGCCACCCATGGGTGTCCAGTTGCTGTGTATACATACCCTGTGAGACCTGGGAGAAGCCACTTCCTCCCTTTGTGTCTGTTTCCCCATCTGTATAATGGGGATAATGATAGTGATAGTCTGCAGATGAAAGATATTATGGAAGATCCAAGTATCCTTATCTGATGGATCAGGAAAGGGATGGGTTTGGATCAGTTTTTAAGAAAAAACACAGGATAAATTCTTGAAGGCTAGCATAGAACCTAGGATAATTAGCTGCATACAGAAAAGCCCAGGGCTCAAATTGCTATTTCTGACAAATCAGTCATGTAAAAATACATTTCTATTGAAACTCCAATACAGTGTGGGATCTTCAGGGTCAGAATAACCTGATCCAGCTTTCACCTGAACAGTTGATTCATGCAGTTGTTGTTTGTAGGATTAAAATGTAATCCTTATGTACAGCTACATGCAGGGAGCAAGTGTGTGATCTGTCAAAGCTGTCTGCGCTAAGCCATTCAGCATTTTGCTTTTTAAATGTTTTCCTGTGTTGATTAGCTGTTACTTTCTCCCATTTGGAATTGGAGGCTCAGAGAAATGCTACTAGGATGATGTTCATGAGACTGTTCATTGAGCCGTTAATAAAATGAAGGTGCTGGCTGTACAGCCAGAGGGAGTGGTGTTAAACATGCAGACAGTGGAAAGCCGTTAACCTCTGCAGCAAATATGTGGCTCTCTGGCTCTTAGCAAGTTACAGACATAGCTGTGTTTGAAACCGAGATGTGGTGAGAAGGAGCTGGCTCAATGATGTCAGGTAGTTTCAGTCTCTGCAGTGTACGTGCTCCGCATGGAAATGCGGGAGGAGGAGGAAATGACATGGTCTGCACTGCAGCACATTGCAGCACTGCCAGAACAAAGCCTTGTTGGAAAAACACTACCTAAGTAGTGGCTGTGTGCTGGCCGCTGTTTGGGAGCAGGGTGTGGAAATGTCACCTGCTTTTTAGAGAAGTCAGTCTCCTCACTTTGGAGAGGCAAGGTGGGTGAGGGAGTATCTTTTACTGGACCTACTTCTGTTGGTGAAAGAGACAGGCTTTTGAGCTACCCACTGCTCTTTGTCAGGTCAGGGAAAGAAACTCAGAATGTCACAACTAAACAAAGGTGGAATAGATTGTTTAGCACAAGTAATTAGCACATTGTAAGAGACCATTCAAGGTGAAGTGGCCAGTTAATGTCTGCAGTCATAGGACAAAAAGGGGGGGGGGAGGTAGTGGGTTACAGATTGTTGTAATAAGCTAAAAGAAAAGGAATACTTGTGGCACCTTAGAGATTAACAAATTTATTTGAGCATAAGCTTTCTTGAGCTACAGCATCCGATGAAGTGAGCTGTAGCTCACGAAAGCTTATGCTCAAATAAATTTGTTAGTCTCTAAGGTGCCACAAGTCCTCCTTTTCTTTTTGCGAATACAGACTAATCCGGCTGCTACTCTGAAACTTGTAATAAACTGTAAATCCAGTGCCTTATTTAGGACCATGATTTTTAGGCGTTGTCTACACTGCCACTTTACAGTGCTGCAACATTCTTACTCAGGGGTGTGAAAAAGCACACCCCTGAGCCCTGAAGTTTCAGCGCTGTGAAGTGGCAGTGTAGACAGTGCACCAGGGCTGGGAGCTACTCCCCTCGTGGTGGTGGGCTTTTTACAGCGCTGGAGTGCTGGTGCCATGACTACACAGCCATGTTAAAGCGCTGCCGCGGCCGTGCTTTAACATTGCTGATGAAGACTGCCCTTAGTGCCTAGCAAAGTTATGAATTTAAGCTCCGAAGCTCATCTTTTGAAGGTGTGCAGATTTCCTTTGAGATGAGGACTGAGAGGTCAGATACTCATGAAAAGTGTTTGCCCACAGGTGTTTTTATCTTTTATCATTTTTCTGCATGAGTTCATTCGAGAGCAAGGTGCTTTCACCCACATAGTTATTGTCAGGGCATTTAGTGCACTGGATGAGGTACAGACCCACATGCTGTGATAGGCATGTGTAGGACCACATGGATCTTGAAAGATGTGTTGTGGGGGACATTTATCATTGTAGCAGTGGAGTTATGTCTGCAGGTTTTCTATCTGTTGTTGTGGCAGGGCCTGGTGCCACTTTGAGTTGGTAGGTCTCCTCATACAACTGCCTGCCAGCCTCAGCCCCAGAGGCCTTGGAATGATCTGAACAAGGAAATTTATTAGTGAGACTCCAATTTTCTGTTGGCAAAGAAAACCAATTAATGGGCTCATCACTATCTTAAAAACCTCTACACCCTCTGAAATAGGGTTGGAGAGGTGACTGGCCTCCCACACTCATTAGCAGCAGAGATACTTTGTAAATTGATCTTACACTATTATTTAGTATGTAAAGCTGAATTCAAATATCCCTGCAGGAGAGAGTCCAGTCTGGCAGAAGGGGTCAGGTGTGCTCTTTATCTGTTGTCAAACTTCAGGTAATTTCTAGTGACAGGCAAAAGCATGACGTAAACTCATGAGAGCTTCACTCTGACCCCAGTAATATTCTGTCTCTAATTAATGGTCTGCAGATGGTCTCGGGCTCAGCATAGCACATAAGTTTGTGTCTCAGGTTTGATTTCCTAATGAAGAATCTTGCATAGCTGTATCTTATGGAATTCCTGTCCTGTGCCAGGAAACTCAGCAGGTAAAGCATACCTGACATTTCACTGGCAAATGATTAGAGAAACACAGCATTTGCCACCTTTGATTACAGGAATATTCCCTGTAAATCTGTGCATTTTAGAAAAGGGCAGTGCGATTCTGACACAGCTGACTCCTGACCTACGTGTCCCAAGGAAACGTATTACTCTAGTGCCAGCATGCTGGAATTGCACTGTGGGGATGGTTTTATTATTTATTGTTTGTATTGCAGAATCGCCTGGGAGTCCCAGACATGGATCAGGGCCTCAGTGAGCTAGACGCTGCAAAACCAGACCAAAAGGATGGTTGCGGTATTACGGCACCAGAGACTACCAGTGAAATTACTCTAGAGCAAGGCAGCCCTGCATCCAGTCATGCCAAAGTACCATAGACTGCAAAGCTAAGGGGGGGCCACGGCCTGACCACTTTTAAGCAAAGATCCTGTACTAAATCAGTGCAGCTGCTGCCAGAGCATTACTCCAGCTGCATGGTCGCACCACCACAGATATCTGACCCCACCATCCCCCTGTACAGAAGAAGGGGTGGCTGGGCCAGATATCAGTGAGTGGCATTGCGACCTAGTGCACAGGGTCACAACACCACTCAAATTTGGCCCAGCCACCCTTCTGTCTAGATGGAGGGGTGCTGAGCCAAATGGTTTTGCAACCTGGCACGCAGGTTCCTGGATCGTGGAGCACTGGGGAGTACGCTGAGAATCCAACTCATGGCAACATCAGCTCATGCACTGTGTGGGTAAGAGAGAGGGGAGACTCCTTGGCTAGGGGAGACTAGGGGTCACTGAGGGAGGAGGGGACTATGGGAACCAGAATGGGATCCCTGGGGGTGAGATGGGGTCCATTATTTGTCCCCTCTCCCCCCGAAGCCTCTGGATAGGCACCACGGCCCGCATCATCTCTGAAGAAGTGCATGCAACCAAGTCATAGAGCACTGCTCCTCTTTTAGCGCTGGATCCAAAGCCCATTGAAGTCAGTGGAAAGACTCCCCCTGACTTCAATGAGCTTTGAATCAGACCTTTTATTTTATGGTCTGCAACAGCAAGCCATGTCGCCTGGTACCTAAAGCCCAACGAGAGTAATGATTTGCCAGGACAGAGCAGCATGGGAGTTAGGGCTTGTCTACACTGGCAGTTAACAGCGCTGCACCTTCCTCGCTCACGGGTGTGAAAAAACACCCCCCCGAGCACGTCAAGATTCAGTGCCGTAAAGTGCCAGGATAGAGAGTGCACCAGCGCTGGTAGCTACGCCCCTCGTGGAGGTGGCTTTTTAGAGCGCTGGAAGAGCGCTGTGCTGCGACTACACAAGCCACGTTGCACTTTAGCATTGCCAGTGTAGACTAGCCCTTAGACTCTGCATTTCTGGAGGATCGGTTCTGACTGGCTTGATCTCCTGTAAGCACCTTGCACGCTTTATTCCTGGGACCTTAGTCTGTGGGTTATAGGGCCGGCTCCTGCTCTTTGTTTCCGCTGGCTCATTTTTGCCCAGAAAAGCCTAAGCCTGTAAAAGCCCTTGGGGAAGAAGAGAAGCCAGCCTGGCTGCTTCCTTTTGGGGCCACTGCTACATAAGAGGGGAAGAAATGGGAATCCCCTTACCACAGGATGCTCCAAAGAGATGGCTTCCCTGCCAGTTAGTTGCTTGTACAATAGGAGGGGAAGGGGAGGAGCAAGAGACAGGTAGGGGAAGAAAGGATGGAGCACATGGGAGGGTGATGAGGTGAAGCGCAAAATCCAGCCATGTGATTTCCTTTTCAAAAAAACACAAAATGTTTATTGCATTAAAGCCAAGTTAAAAATGGACAAGTCCCCTTCATCCCTCCTTCACCCTGCCAGTGTCAATTCCCCACAATGGCAATTGATGTCGGTGCCACACATTTCTGGTGCCATCACATGCGGGTCCGTGGGCCATTCTTGCCATTGGAATGCACTTGTGCTGTGGCAGTCTGAAGACCCCGGCCTCATCATTGGAAGTAAAGTAGCAAAGTGTAGGCTGGCCTGACTATTCCTGCAGCCTCCTGGCTGACATCCATAATCTGTCTCCGTTTAATAATAATAAGAGACAGTTATCTAAAGTTCTAGACATCTGAACACGTAGTTAACGTTACAGCAGAATCCCAGCATTATTAAAAGTTAATTCATATAAGTGCTTGCCCAACCAACCACCTATAAAAAAGCTCTTTTCTATCCTTTCATCATTCCAGAAAGCATATTATCAGCCCTCTCAAGAGGGTAGTTTTTTGAGTGTGCCAGAAGGTCACCATATTTGGGCTTTTTCAAACCCAGGGGGAAGCAAGTTCCAGAATCCTGGAGCCCTCACAGAGAACGCAGCTTCCTCTCTTAAGGAGGGGGATCCAGCTCATGTGCCTCTGCTGGCAACAGGGCACAGGGAGTGTGGAACATAAATCCCTTCCCTGGCAATTTACTGCTTCCCTTCCGATCACAATGTCTGGAAATCCCCTTTGCTTCATGAAATTACCCTGAAGATCAGATTTGATGTGAGTCAGGAAGAAATAGTCACTAATTACTTCTGTCCTTGATGCAATTACATAACTTCCATTGAGGCCCGAACAGACCCTAGAAGCTAATGCAAGAAGGTCCAGAAAACTCTGAATGACCTCTGACCTTGTGCACCACAGATATACTGATGCACAACCAATAAGAGTATTGAGAGGGAGACCAGTCTGTGTAGACATTCAGTTGACCAGAGCAATTCACCTCTTCTCACTGTACTGATTTGACCTAGATACAGGGCACAGGACAGGTTTATCTTAATAATCTTGGTGAAGCAACATGCTTGTGTTGGCTTCCATCTCTTAGTTCATAAGACCGGCCATACTGGGCCAGACCAATGGTCTGTCTAGCCCAGTAGCCTGTTTTTCGACAGTGGCCAGTGCTCCTTCAGAGGGAATGAACAGAACAGGGCAACTTTGAGTGATCCATCCCCTGTTATCCAGTTCCAGCTTCTGGCAGTCAAAGGTTTAGGGACACCCAGAGCATGAGGTCATGTCCTGACCATCTTGGCTAATATCCATTGTTAGACCTATCCTCCACGAACTTACCTAATTCTTTTTTGAACCCAGTTATACTTTTGGACTTCACAAAGTCCCCTAGTAATGAGTTCCACAGATTTACTGTAAGTTGTATGAAGAAGTACTTCTTTGTGTTTGTTTTAAGCCTGCTGCCTATTAATTTCGTTGGCAGACTCCTGGTTCTTTTGTTATGTGAAAGGGTAAATAATATATTCCATGATTTTAGCCCTAGTAGCTGCTTCCTTGTACTGGTTTGAGGTTCAGGAGGAGGAGAGTAACCAGTGGTGCCTGCCAGCTCCCACAGAGATGAATCCCAAGTAAAACAAGCACTTTGTAAAGAATCTTTGATGTGCCCAGATGCTATCCACGTAGTTGGCAGCTGCCACCAGTCTGGGGGAGTGGAGGACGTTTGTCTACTGCCTTACTTTTCAATAGCATTTAAAGTAATTATTACTGACCCCTTATGAGTTTGCAGGTAACTAGCACATTTTATGGGCTTTGTCCATGTTAATTTCTGAGAACTGGGATCTGGGTCTAGGCCTAGGAAGAAGGGAATGTGCTCCTCTACTGGCTCTTTGTTCCAAGAGAAGTAAAAAGCCCAAGGGAATCTTGTTCCTGTAGCAGTCAGTCACTCATGGTTCTCATCAGGTAAAGCATGCCTTTGTAAAATGGGGGTGATGGCAGGGCTGCCCAAAGCCAGCTGTTGCGGGGAAGGGGGTCAGCTCGATAGGAAACCATAAGATTTTGGAGAGGGGCAGGGAAGGCAAAGCCATATCTCTCTCTTACGTATTTCATTTATAACAATTGTATTGTAGATTAGCCATAAAATATCAGCCACCTTCTCTTCCCCCCACTTGAGGAAGCCAAGACACTGAATTGTTAGACACTTGAACATAACAAGCAGAAAGTATCAAGGAGATGCAATAATGGGACAGAAGCAGGTGCCCTTCTACTCTTGTGATCTAGAGGAGAGCAACTCCACTCCACAGCCTCCACCTGAAGAGGAGGTGAACTCCGAGTACAGCATGAGAACTGTCCAGAGTTCTTCCAGGAAATCTCCAGTTCTGACTGTCTTTAATCTTTACTTCCTTTTGCTTTGGAGATGTTCACCAGCTTCCCTGGTCAGAGAGTCTGTCTGAGACAGGAAATTATTCCGGGATCCTGCTTCTGACAGTATGAATTACAAAACAGAGCTCGCCTTCTGTGCATCTCCTACTGGTGCCAGGTCCCATTTGTGATTTTGTGCAGGAGGTCACCAAAAGCTTGCATTTGTCTTCCACGGAAATGTCATAACGCTGTCTGTTTTGACCTAGATAATCAGTTCAGGATGTCAATCTTGGAACGACTTGAGCAGATGGAAAGGAGAATGGCCGAGATGACGGGATCCCAGCAGCACAAACAAGGAGTAGGAGGCGGGGGCAACGGGAGCGGGAATGGAGGAACCCAGACGCAAGTATGAGTCCTTCGTCTATGAGTCAGTTTTGCTTTATACGCGTTACTTCTGGAATTCGCTTTTTGGAGGGTGGGGGAGATATCTTTTAAACACCACTTGCCTCTTGAGAACCTTTTAATTACAACCTCCTCTCAAAATCTCCATCTTTTCCAGCCCTATAAATAGTCGTTCTCACTTCTTTTATGGATTGATTGTGAATCCATTAGGAGATGCATATCTATGGTCCATGGAAGTCTGCTCTAGTGACATAGAAACCCAAATTCTGTAGCCTCCCTTTGGAAATGGGCACATAGTAAAGAATAAAGACAACCTAGCATTGGCTGGCCCAACAGATGTAAGAAGAATGAGGCTTCTGTCAGTGTGACGCTCAGGAAGGCTTCTAAATATTTTACATCTGTTAGTGATACCTTATTCCCTTTTTACGTACTAGTTGAATGCTAGTCTGACAGCTTAACTCTCACTGAGCTCTTGCTGGGGAGCACGTAGAACTGCTGCTGAAGGTTGGAAATGGCCCCCAGAGCAGGTAGTTGTTTGGTGTGTGCTTGTAGCAGAGGGTGCAGGCTGCTACGCACAACCCCACTGGCTTCATAAACTATCTGGACTAACTATTTTCTGTGTGATGAATCAGAACGATAAATCACTTTGTTAGTAATATAGTACAGTGTAATATGAAAGAACCAAATTTCTCATACATTTCCATAGTTATTTAATAAATATCATAGAACCATGCCCCGCAGAACAGAAATACGCTGTCTCCAACGTCTGTACTGGCCTTGGTCCCAGAAGCAAAGCAACCAGGCAGTCTCCACCATCCCAGCAACAGCAGCAGGGTAGGCTGTAGTAGCATAGAACAGCAGCAGTAACCCACGAGCAGGTAGAGGCTGCCACCCCCCTAGGGTGGAATGACAGGGAAGCTGAGGTGTTTTAACTGAAATATCTTCTTTGTAGGGTCCATTATTTCTCATAAGACTTTTATTCTGCTTCCCAGTATTTCTGTTCAAACGTACATTTCCCTACAAACAGGTTGTCTGTTGCTCTGAAGCAGCATTTTGGGTTAATTGTATCCCTGACTATTAAAACATCCCTTCCCAGGAACTGGCATTGGAAGGTGTTGATGTCACTAATTCTCATCTGAAAAATACCTAAATATGAAATTACATAAATACCTGTTTTAAAAGGTCTGTAACTAAATAGCTACACAATATAACATAATGACTTCCAGAGGAACTCTTCAAATCTCTTGAGTTAACTCTTGCACTTCTAGAAAGGGATTTCTTTTGTCTTTTCAGCATGAACTCCTTTAAGGAAGAGAACTAGCCCATGCTATGCACTTGGGCTGTCACACAGTGACAAAGCTGGGAGGTTAAATTAAAGCTCACCCTGAACACTCCCAGTTGTGTTTAGGAATGGAAGGGGTAGCAGATCAGCGTGTGCTGCTGCAGTACTTAGGCACAGCGGGGCATGTTACAAAACAAGTATTGAATTATCAGAAGATCTGTCCGTTGAGCAAGGGGTTCCCTCTGAGTTCAGGATTTTTAAATTTTAAACTTTACATTTTGTTTAAATTTACTTGACAGTCAAAAGCACCTTTGATTCCCAAGGGTCCAAAGCAATTTACAAACATAACTACTGATCTATAAACCACAAACAGAGATCACTACATCCACCCTGGGAATTCATTCACCATGAGGGGGTCAAATATGGCTGCTGTTTAATGGCACACAGCAACACAATAGTTTAGGGTTGGAAGTGAAGAACACTGTAGGAACCACAGCAGTTAAAGCCACTGGGGAACTTAATACAACCAAATAAGTTACCAGAGGTGGAATTTGACCATTGCTCTGGAGCTAACAGCTTTAGTTATGCAAAAAAATGCCATGGGATCATTACAGTCCACAAGTAGGCAGGAGTTGGCTTTATATCTCATTCTAGAGACTGAACCTCCTACAGTTGCCTAACATCAGTGCTGTTGCACTGGTTCAGTACTTGCTCAGGTGGAAGAGTCACCTGTTGAATCATCCCTATGCTACCTGCAGTATTACCTAGGACTTCTCCCATCTCAATGTTGACATAATCCAATGAGACAGGAGGGGATTATAGCATGGAGGGGGAGGTTCACTAGCCACATAAAAAGAGCTCCATTAGCACTTGTAACTTGGAGTCTGTTTAAAATGTACCTGATGATGGGGATGAGGAGCAGAGCAGCAGTGGGGGATCCCTTGGGGAGGAGAAGTGCCCCATTGGCGAGATATGCTGCTGGAACAAAAATCCAGTCTGTAAGCATATAGGGTTGGGCAGTTCCATTTCAGAGTCTCTGGTCTGTGAGGGACATCCAGCATTTATAGCTCTGATCGAGTAAGCACTGAGCCCATTATTCAGCTTCTGCCTTTGCAAGCACATTCCAGCCTACAGAACAGATAAACCAGAGAAGGAGCTGGCAGGAAACTTGGTAATAATTGCATATTTAGGGGTCTTTCACCTGATCATCACTGAGAAAATCAAAGACATTAGCTGGTCTAGGAGTTCTGGGTGACCTGAGAGAACAGTGCCTTGGGTAGCAGTGAAGAAGCAACTCATAAAAGGAGTCTTTTGAACTCAGCACACAGTACCTGGGCTTTCTATTTGTTCAGACTCCTAGATCTCTGTGGCTCCAGAGACCTCGCAGTCACAGTTCCTGTCAGCACTGCCACAGTTTTGCCGTGGGCGGTAACACACACATGCTACCTCCTGTTAAGAGGCCTTTTTGTGATTTAATTCTTCTTAGGGGTGCGGTACACGTGACTGAAGTCGTCTTTATCCACAGACATGACAGAACACCTGCAATTCTGCTTCCCAGAATCTTTCTGTACAGCTCTTGACCAGCCATGGCTCTTGGCTTTTGGTCATTGCAGCTGTTCCCTGTTTAAGTACTCTTTCCAGGTCTGGTTCTGAGAGGCACTGGCTTTGGTGGGAGTGGAGTGCTCAGCGTCTCCTCCTAGCTCAGGTAGTCCATGAGAAGGGCACCCTCTTGTACCCAGTGTGCCACTTGTAATGGATTGCAATGACCTCCCTGATGTGGAAAGTTACCATATAGAGTTGACTGTAAGTACAGGTTAGTGCAAATAAATGAGGTAACCTGTCAGCTTTTGTCTTGTTCCTCGTGCCACATTCATCCCCTTCTGTCACTTCCCTATCACTAATTATTTTTAAAAGCAAATGCACACAATGGTCTAACAAGTCCTGCCCTGTGCAGGATGTGAGTCCAAGCCCCCCTCCCAGATGACAGCTTCTGAGATGTGCATATTCCTTGCAGTGTGTGTCTGGGACCGGGACGTTGGGCAGCTGCTTTGAGAGCCGTGTGGTGGTGGTGTGTGAGAAGATGATGAGTCGTGCCTGTTGGACAAAGTCCAAACACCTGATCCATTCGAAGACTTTCCGAGGAATGACCTTGCTACACCTTGCTGCTGCTCAGGGCTATGCAACACTGATCCAGACCCTCATCAAATGGCGGTAAGACCCAATGCTTCAGACTTCTGACTCATCAGTGCAGAGGCTGCAGGAAGCAGGTATAATCTCTGGTTGGCCTGAGTTTCTGGGTGTCTCTCGCACTTTGCAGAGGATGCTGCTTGTTGCAACCTGCTCCAGGCCCCTGTTGTGCATGGATACCACTCTGTTGTGAGTGGACCCAACCGCTGGATCCCACATGCTTCTAAGCCCCCTCGGTTTGGATAGTTGACTGGTCATTGTTCCTAGCGCTGGGGATCTCAGGTGCACTCCCAGGAGCATCCCCCATGTCTGACACCATTCTTCGGCAGTTGGATCCTTCAGTACAATCAGAACCAGTGCTCCAGCCCTCCTGAGCCACCCAATTCATTTTATCCATTCTCTGAGATCTACTTTGCTGTGGATGCTCTAAGCCTCTCAATTAATCTCTTTGGGAACAACTTGGCAGGCAAGTAAGGAACACAGTCTTAGGAAAGGGGTTTCTTAATGAGAGAAACTTTTACTCTTGAAAGCACTGGGGAATTATATTATTGGAAAAAACCTTCCTGAACTCCTGCCTTCTCTCTCCTCAAGCCCTTTATTCTGAGGTGCCAATCATGACCTCCCTTCACACAGCACATTCCCCTTTAAATGTAGTCTCTGACTTCTTTGGCCACATGTCCAGGTTGAGAAACTCCAGCCTCTGTTCCTATCCAGACTGCTGTGTAGAGAATTAAATGTTCCTAGGGTTGACCTGCCTGTGAGAGACAATCAGCTGATGTGCCTGTGTTGCTCTGTGTCAGCTTCTTAGACAACATCATTTAACTAGGTGTCAAGCCCCCACCACAATATGGATGTTCTAATCCACAATAGAGATTACAATAAAGTGGGGCCCCTGGAACAAAATGGCATTCACAAAACAAGAGGGAGTTCACCCTTACCACAGACAAATCCCCAGTCTGTCACATAGCTTTCTTCTCTGATTTTAGGGAATAAAATTATCCCCTTGTTGTGGTTTCCCAGGGCCAAGTGCCGCAGCCTTTTACATGGAAGCTAGTAACCTGCTTGGGTTGGCATGTATGTGCCGGCCTTGCACTGGCATTGTGCTCACCTGGGAAGTGGAAGATCTAGGTTCTCATTACATTAGTTGTATATGTTTGATGTTTTCGTTGCTGGCCTGTCTCCATCTTCCACTTCATAAATAGAAGCTGATTTAAACTTGACTTGCTGTGGATCCCAATAAGCTCTCTAGATTTTCCCCATCCATTTGTTCTGGAGCCACTATTTCCCGTTTCCCTCTTTGTACTGTTAAGTGTTTCACTTAATTTAGCCTATTTTCTTTGTGAGCAGTCTGTAGGGATGTGCAAGCGGTATAAAATAACAGCCTAGTATTTGTCACCAGAGTTTATGGGAGCTAAAGGCCCCAATCTGTGAGGCAGATCCTGAACTCTTTGTCTAGATACCTATTGGCCCTCATCACGGTAGTATCTGAATGCTGCAGAATCATTCATGGCGTTGTAAGCAGCACTATTGTGAGATAGGGAAGCGTTATGCCTATTTTTCAGGTGGGGAACAGAGGCCACGAGGTAGATCAAGTGACTTGTCTAGGGTCACCCAGGAAATTTGGGGTTGAGCTTAGAATGGAACCCATGTTTTCATCTCAGTCCAGTGCCCTATCCACTAGACCATCCTCCTCCCTAATCCAGACTCTCCTTTCTCACGAGCTGTTGAGAAGAGGCACAAAACCCAGGCCACCAGCTATAGCAAGTGTGCATTGTAGGCATGCAGGTGTGTTCAGCTCTTCTTTTTGTGGTCAAGTCTTGGGGTGTAAAGCTGTGGTTTTGTGTAAGGATCTTAACCAAGCTACAGAACATCATTTCTGCTCTCATTTCTTGTGCAGCACCAAGCATGCAGACAGCATTGATTTGGAACTGGAAGTTGACCCTTTGAACGTGGATCACTTCTCCTGCACTCCACTGGTAAGTAGCAGAGCATTCTTTCTGTGCCAGAGACTCAGTCCACTGAGACAGGAGAATGATCCTCCTCAGCAGGGTGATGAGCTCCTTCTTTGCTGCCGTTCTCAGTCCTCTTGAACTTTTGCAGTCTAATGGAGTAGATGTATCTTGCATACTGCTATGCTGTACAAATAACAACATGACTCTAGCAAGTCTTAGAGTGTTTTGCTCTGAGAGAAACCAAAATAGTTATCCCAATTTTTTGAAGAAGTGTGGGGTGGGTTTTCTTGTTTCCAGATCTCTTCTTTTGCCCAAGCATCTCTGCTTTGGTGCCTTGAGGAAAAAGAACTTATGTCTTTTTTTACTAGTTGGTCTGTTTACATGTTTTCCTGTCTGTGAAGGTCTTAATCATCCTATTGTGTCAAAGCCGGTGAACTCACAGTTACGTTTCCTGATAACCTAGAAAATCCAAATTACCTAAAATACATTGAACCAAGAATAAAATAAATAACCAAATAATGAACCAAATAAAAACTAATTCCCAAAGCCAGGTGGAATTTTTTAGATGAGCATATCCCCTGTGAGAAGTTGGAGTGACACTCTTAGGGCTGACAAAGTACTTGAGGTAATATCTTTAATTGTATGAACTTCTGTTGCTTGTCTGTCTCACCTTTCAAGCTAACACAAAGCTCTTCTTCAGGTGATGTGTGTAAGCTCAAAAGCATGTCTCTCTCACCAACAGAAGTCAGTCCAAAAAAAGATATTCTCTCCCCCACCGTGTCTCTCTAATATCTTGGGACCAACATGGTTACAATGACACTGCAAACACTGTCAGGGCTGGACTACCCACAGTTTGTTCATTGATATAACTAGGTTTAGAATCCATTTAGTTCAATCAGTGCAACCCCCTTGTGTGCACTGGTTTGACTAACCTGATTTACAGTAACACTTCTAGTCACACCATGTAACTCTTGTAGAAGGTGTAGACAATGTCTTAGCAAATAATTTTGCAATTCTTGACTCTTCTGGGATGCTGCTGCCCAAGATACCAAGTGCTATTTACAGCACTTTTCTTTTCTTATTTTTAATAACAATAATTCAAGTCTTAAGTGTGTTAATCATTGATACAAGCTGAAAAGTTGGAATGGACAACTGCAAGCAGTGATTCAAGGCCATTGTGTAAAAGGAGTAAGTTTATGGGCCAGAGTCAGCTCTGGTATAAGCAGGTGCCATTTCTTGAGGTTGAGTGTGGTCGACCCTCTTACACCAGGGCTGAGCTGGTACTGTACCTGCTGGCCTATTTAGATAGGTGCACATGTGTATGTGCTTAACCATCTCTTTAGTTAGTAGACAGACAGGAATACGCTTTCATAAAGCTATAACGTGCACAGGTGCACTCTCTGTGACATTGACAACAAGCAGTGTTTGAGTGCAAAGATGCTACCGCCAGCCTTAATGAGACACCAGACATGGTTCCTTTCTTTATACTCATTTGTATTCTCTTAGCTCCCACTCTACATTAGGCACTGTCTCAGAGACTGAGTTTTAAAACTTGCCCATTTGTTATGGTCCCGAGAATACTTTCTTATTAAGAATTGTGTAGTTGCTGGCTGCTTTTAACTTTTGTGGAGAGATCTTTCTAGGTTCCTGCTTCTCTAGCATTGTCCTAAATGTTTGACTTTTGCATGATTATTAAATACAAAATATAACAAGTCCCAGCTGTCCAGGAGCCTGCCTCGCAGTTTGCTTCTGACTGACCCTTTCCTACCATGTTAAAACTCATTGCGTTCCCTTTTGTGAGCAGAGTTCCAA
This sequence comes from Lepidochelys olivacea, assembly GCF_965140295.1. Classification (NCBI taxonomy): domain Eukaryota; kingdom Metazoa; phylum Chordata; order Testudines; family Cheloniidae; genus Lepidochelys; species Lepidochelys olivacea. The sequence continues at coordinate 30,333,218 of NC_140428.1, forward strand.
AGCAAGCATGGCATAGCTGATGTCTCCCCATGTGGCCACTTGGTCCTTTGAAAGCCAGATACAAAATTCATGTGAAGTGTAAGGATCCCTACATTTCTCCCTTTCCTAGCTTTAATCCTGCTGCTCATGTGCTCATCTGTCTATAATTCCCGTGTGTATGCAATTGAGCTCTTCTGCCTCTGGAGTATTGCTGAGATTTATGCCCATATGAAAGTTTCACTTGTTGCTCAATAAGAAAATTTCACCTTAATTTATTATGGATGGATAGGCAACTCCTTCTCCCAGGAAGTAGAGAGTAGGACTTGTCTAGTCCTCCATAATGACCTCTTATTCAGTTGTGACACTTATAAAAGCTATCCTTTCGTGTTGAAGCTTTTGCCAAGTTCTGCTGATAAGAGCTGTTTGCCAGTGATCTGAGAAGAGAACAAGAGAAGACTCCACTGCCTTAGCCAGAGAGTGAAGCATCTACAGATGTGTCCTGGGTTAGCCAATTGTCCTTTTCTCTTTCAGATGTGGGCATGTGCACTGGGCCACATGGATGCAGCCATTGTGCTGTATAAATGGGACCGCCGAGCCATCTCTATTCCTGATTCTCTTGGGAGACTGCCACTGGCTATTGCTCGGTCTAGGGGTCACGTGAAGTTGGCAGAGTGTCTGGAGCAGCTACAGCGAGATGAACAAGTTCAGCTTGGGCAAAGTCCCAGAATTCACTGCCCTTCGAGTGGGGAGCCCCACGCAGAGAGCTGGGTTGCCCAGTGGCAAAGTGAAATAATTACTTCTCAAGAGCCTCAGAAGGGTGTCACTGTTATGTCCAGTTCAAATACAGGTAAAAACAAAAAAAACCTGACTGTAGGTTTCTCTGTGCTAACACACGGCATGCAGGGTATGTCTACCACAGCAGCTGGGAGGTGTGATTCCCTGTGCAGGTAAACAGACTCATGCTAACTCAAGCATGGCCGGTATGTTACAAGCAGCAGTGTGGATGTTGTGGAATGGGCCCGGCTTAGGCTAGCCACCCACGTCCAAACCTGCCCAATCCCCTGGTTCTGAGCTCAAGTGGGTAGCCCAAGCTGCTGTCCATGCCTCAGTGTCCACACTGCTATCTTTAGCATGCAGCTAAAGCAGAGCTAGTGTGAGTCTGTCTGCCCATGCTGAGAATCACAACTCAGCTGCAGTGTAGACATACTCATAGTGGCCTGGAGCAGGCAGTTTACTTGGAGGTGGAGAGGATGTTAAGTGAAGCTGTTCTGTCTCTGCCCTGTTTCTTTGCTCCCAGCTCCCTGTCTCTCTCTAGCATTCCCTGTATTTGCAGGAGCATTGGCAAGTGTAAAAGTGTGTCAAAAGGTACAAAATTCTAGCTATTTGGAAGGGAAGTATGAACCACTCATAGGAGTGGTTCATCTTAGCATCCTCCCAGATGTGACAGTCACTTCTCCTGCATAAATTAGACCATTGTATCCCAGGGCATGGTCTGAACTGTTACTTGCACTCCGGGCAGGAGGGAGGTGTTGTAGATGACAGGAGCACTTTCAGCAGTTATCACATCAATTGTTCAGTCCTGACTAATGGTTTGTTTGCTTCCAGAGTTAAGACGACCGAGGTCTGAGCCCTCCAACTACTACAGCAGTGAGAGTCAGAAAGATTACCCAGCACCCAAAAAACATAAACTGAACCCTGAGTATTTCCAGGCACGGCAAGAGAAGCTGCTTTCCACAGCACTGAGCCTGGAACAGCCAAGTGTCAGGAAGCAGAGTTCCAGCTCCAAGCAATCCATCCCTGAGACAATCAGCCACAGTGAAGGGATAAGAGACTATGGCAGGGAGCTCTCCCAGCACATCCCAGAAGTTGCTGGGTACCGGGGCTCTGGTGGCCAGGCAGGAATCAAGTGGAACCCAAAAGACATTTATATTGGTGTGTCTGCGGTGCAGGTGACGGGAAGCCAAAAGGGGATTGCGTTGGGGAAGGACACCGTAGCCCATCGGCTGCGTCAACGAGAGCAGATGAATGTGCTGATGATGGCTGACAGGGAGATAGTGGATGGGGAGCTGCTTTCCTACAGGGACAATGTGGAGAATGAGGACTGCTTACAGCACATGGATGACTTGCAGGTAAACATATATAACATGGTAGCGAGGCCAGCTGAAGTGCGTCAGCCTCTGAGACTATACCTGACTGACCTCTGTGCTGTGGTGGGAGGTGTTCTTGCAACTATAGAGCCCCCAAAGCATGCTTTGCAAAAGTTCATGGTTCTTGCAAACTCTGCACATTCCCCTCTGACGGTAAGTGGTGTCCTTTCAGTCCTGCTGTGAGAGTGACTGTTGGCATGAATGGTTGTGCATTGTATTGCATTGCACTGTATTAATTGGACAGTCTGCTCCCTTGTAAAGTTCTGCTAGCTATAATGGAATTTTCCATCTTGAAATGAATGGAACCAAAGCAGAGGAATGTGCTAAGGGCCCCTGCTCTGGGTAGCTAGTGCTGTGCTATCTTCCATTCCCCTCCTTCTATTGCTTGCCCTCCCCCACCCTCATTCATTTTCACTGGGTTGGGATGAGGGAGGGGTCCAGGGTGGGGCCAGAAATAAGGGGTTTAGAGTGTGGTGGGGGATCCAGGTTGGAGCAGGGGGATAGGGTATGGGAGGGGGTACGGGCTCTGGACTGGGGTCAGAAATGAGGCGTTCAGGGTGTGGGGGGGTGGGGCTCTGAGCTGGGGAAGGGGATTGGGGTTCTGGGGCAGGGCGCAGAGTGCGAGCTCTGGGAGGGAGTTTGGGTGCGGGAAGGGATTCCAACCTGGGGCTGGGGGGTGGGGTGCATGAGGATTTTAGGTGTGCGGGATCTGGGTGGTGCTTACCTCAGGCAGCTCCCAGAAGCAGGAAGCATTTCTCTCCAGCTCCTAGGCAGAGGCGCAGCCAGGTGGTTCTGCACACAGCCCCTGTGCACAGGCACCGCCCCTGCAGCTCTCAATGGCCACGGTTCCCAGCCAATGGGACCTGCGGAGCTGGCGCTCAGAGCGGGGACAGCACGCAGAGCCCCCGTGGCCACGCCTCCACCTAGAAGCCTTTTCTGGGAGCTGTGCAGAGCCAGGGCAGACAGTGAGCCTGCTTTAGCCCTGCTGTGCTGCTGACCAGACTTTTAATGGCCCGATCAGCGGTGCTGACTGGAGTCACCCAGATCCCTTTTCGACTGAGTGTTCCAGTCGAAAACCGGATGCTTGGCAACCCTAGGAGGTAGAAGAAGCATTCTAGCCCTGTAAGAGTGGAGGAGCAATCCATACTGCTACAGCTAGACACAAGAGATCCCCGTGCTGCAGCTGAGCTCCTGCAGAGATTCCAGGTGTTCGCATCTCTTTCCTAAGTGGATTACTTTGCATTTGTCATTATTGAAAATTGAATGAAATTCAATAAGGGCAAATGTAAAATACTCCATTTAGGAAAGAACAATCAGTTGTACATATACAAAATGGGAAATGACTGCCTAGAAAGGAGTCCTGTGGAAAGGGATCTGGGGGTCATAGTTGATCACAAGCTAAATATGAGTGAACAGTGTAACACTGTTGCAAAACAAGCAAACATAATTCTGGGATGTAAGCAAGACACGAGAAGTAATTCTTCTGCTCTACTCTGTGCTGATTAGGCCTCAACTGGAGTATTGTGTCCTGTTCTGGGCACCACGTTTCAGGAAAGATGTGGACAAACTGAAGAAAGTCCAGAGAAGAGCAACAGAAATGATTAAATCTCCTCACTGTATTTTCCACTGAATGTGTCCGATGAAGTGAGCTGTAGCTCACGAAAACTTATGCTCAAATAAATTTGTTAGTCTCTAAGATGCCACAAGTACTCCTTTTCTTTTTGAGAAATGATTAAAGGTCTAGAAAACATGACCTAAGAGGGAAGATTGAAACAATTGGGTTTGTTTAGTCTGGAAAAGAGAAGACTGAGAGGGGACATAACAGTTTTCAAGTACATAAAAGATTGTTATAAGGAGGAGGGAGAAAAATTGTTTTTATTAACCTCAGAGAATAGGTCAAGAAGCAATGGGCTTAACTTTCAGCAAGGGAGGTTTAGGTTGGACATTAGGAAAAAACTTCCCAACTGTCAGGGTGGTTAAGCACTGGAATAAATTGCCTAGGGAGATTGTGGAATCTCCATCATTGGAGATTTTTAAGAGCAGATTAGACAAACTCCTTTCAGGGATGGTCTAGATAATACTTAGTCCTGCCATGAGTGCAGGGGACCTCTCAAAATCCCTCCCAGTCCTATGATTCTGATCTACAGACACAGGCAATTCTGATGCTGTTCTGCTCAAGCAGCTTGCATTTTGAACCCAGGTACTAGAGACTAATGTCCTTGTTCATGCAACAGGGGTGTAACAGCCTGGCTGCTGAACACCTTTGAGTTCACATGTGCACGATACCAACCCTGCACCACTAATGAAGAAGCATTGCGGCAATGAGCAGCTACAATGACTATGCGAAGCTGAAGGTGGTGCCCATTGGCTGAAGAAGAAATCACTGCAGTACATGAGGCGTGTGAAGGAAAGGGCATTCTAGATTTGAGGAGGAAAGAGACTATATGGATAGTGTTTTGGGAAGAGAAATATACCAAGATATGGTGTAGGGGAGAAAATAATACCCAGCAAAAAAAGAAGATGGGGAGAGGAGAGAGATGAGTAGCTTAATTTTTAGGGGAGGAAGATTATATAAGCTTTCTGATCTAACGAGGGGTGGTAAGTGAAGTGGCAGCCAAGAGAGCGGAGCCTCAGAAATATACCCACCCACTACATCTGGAGAGTCTTCCACACAGCCAAAGTCATGAAGGGAAACAAACCCTTGCAAAGCGGGGATGGATCTGCTTGGTGTTTGCAAAAGATGCATTCATATTTCTGGAACTGCCTTGGGTTCTGAATTATTTGAGCCTCCCAGATCTTTATGCACAGTGTGGGGCCTGGATCAGAAGGCTTCTGCGCGAAGTCATATGTCTGTCATGTAAAGTTCTCTCCTTAATGTGATTTTTCTGTTATCCTCTTTTACACCAGGCATAGGCTTTTGGATCTTGAATTCAGCATTTAAAGTTTGTAACAGAGCAACCCTGGCAGCATATGGAGTTCTCAGATCAGTTTGACCCCAGGCAATCTGATTTCAGCACTACACTGGCAGCGTGAGTGGGTGATCTCCGAGCAATGAATGCAGGCCTAGTTTACGTTTTGATTCCTGTAGCTTGACTCCGGCGATTATGATGTGAGTCTCGTATATCACCTGTCCTGCAGTTAGTGGTAGCTGTGAAGTCTCTGTACTTTTAGAAATCAGGAGAGTGGTAAGAGGTGTTAGCATACTAACGGCTCTGTAGCTTATGCCCCTTTACTAACTCTTCTCAGGATCTCATACAGTTGATGAAAAGGAGGGCAAAGGAATTAAAAACCCTGAGGTACTTTCCTAAGAGAGTCTTTGGAGCAGATGAGCATTGCCTAATAATATCTTTTGGGGCCTCTGAGGAAGAAAGGGACAGTAACTGGAGAGAATCCAGCTACCACTGCTAGAGCCAGGGCCATGCAGCTGAGATCTAACATGATCCCTATATTGCAAACTATATTAACAACTAGCAGGCGCACTTCCCCAGCAGGAGAACTCATCTGCTCATTGCTGTTTGTTCCAACACAACCTCAGACACCTCTAGGTTGAACCTTAGGCAGGTAGCCTTCTCCAACTCCAGTGTCAGCAGATGCTGGCCATGGCTCCTGACTGCATCAGCCATAACAGGTGAGTTGAACTCATGTGGCCTGATTTCAAATGTGCCTCACACAGTGGGAGAGGTCAGGAACTTTGCAAGTCATAACATGTCTGGTGCAGTTTGTGTCATAGAATGAGCTGCACCTCATAGAATTACTTAAGTTGTAGAATCATAGAATATCAGGGTTGGAAGGGACCTCAGGAGGTCATCTAGTCCAACCCCCTGCTCAAAGCAGGACCAATCCCCAACTAAATCATCCCAACCAGGGCTTTGTCAAGCCTGACCTTAAAAACCTCAAAGGAAGGAGATTCCACCACCTCCCTAGGTAACCCATTCCAGTGCTTCACCTTCCTCCTAGTGAAAAAGTTTTTCCTAATATCCAACCTAAACCTCCCACAATGCAACTTGAGACCATTACTCCTTGTTCTGTCACCTGCTACCACTGAGAACAGTCTAGATCCATCCTCTTTGGAACCCCGTTTCAGGTAGTTGAAAGCAGCTATCAAATCCCCCCTTGTTCTTTTCTGCAGACTGAACAAGCCCAGGCAATCCCAGTCATTTAATAGTAAAATACACTCAAGCCCAAGGGAATTTATATGTAAAGCTAATGTCATGAGGCAGAAGAGCCAACATCACGCTGTGGGATCCTGGATTTTTAGTTCAGTTGGTCTCAATGGTAACATTTAGTCTGATCCTATGTTAATCCTTCTCCCTTGCAGCTCCACAACCCAGGTGAGAAAGGAGGCATTGAGACAGAGTATTTTTAAGAGACTTAACTGCGTTTAATTGTTGTTTTAAACATTAGTAATTGTGTCTGAACTGCCATCTAGCTCTGATAAATAGTACCTGACAATGGAGGGCATTGGGCTATTTTTCACAAAACATTTATTGTGTGGAATTGTTGCTGTTCCCCCAAAACAGTATCTCTTCCTGTCACTGGCCAACTTAGGTTGAATACTAGCAATTAACGATAGTTGTAAGGGAGGATTTCTGTAAACATTCTTGATTATATGTATTTGCGTAATTCAACAAAGATGATATCACAAAATGTATGCTAGCCATTGCACAAATGTAATGGTACAGAGCATTAGCATAGATTGTGTATATCAGCTCATGACCTTTGCTGCACACTTGTTATATGTGATAGACATTCTGAATCCCTGTAATATTCTATAGGAGCTGCTTAGAGTAACCATCACCCTTTCAGTGGATCTAAATGAAGGAATAATAGAAAAATCTCCTGACAGAAATAAGTCATGCTGTCATGGGATAGGTCTCCAGGCATAGTGGTTTTGAGAAGCTCTTGAAGTCTCTGTGGATCATGCTCCCACCTTCTTTTCTCTTACACAGTTGCTGGTGGGCTTGGATTTCTTGCATTGTTGTCATGAATGTCAGAATCTGACATTTTCTGTCTTTGCTGTTATCCTGTTACCATTTAATTTTGAAGTCTGTAGTGTGTGTGGCACAAATCCAGTGTGCAAGGGGCAGTGGATTTTCTAGTGGTCTGACAGGTGTGGTGGCAAAAGCATAACAGAAATAAGACTGCTGCACAAAAGTTTTTGTTTAAACTTCCAAGTTTACACATGAAAGGTCTGGAAAATTTGCCAGTTCGTGGGACAATAACATCCTAGAATTTCAGGCCAGGTCTATGCTACAGACCCATGTCAGCATAACAACGTCGCTCGGGGGAGTGAAAAATCAACACACCATAGCGAGATAATTATACCAACCTAACCCCCGTGTAGACAGCACCATGTCGACAGGAGAGCTTCTCCCACTGACAGAGCTATCGCCTCTTGGGGAGTTAGAGTAACTGTGCTAACAGGAGAAGCTCTCCTGTCAGTGTAGGAGCATCTTCACTTCAGCGCTACAACTGTGCCGCTATAGCACTGTACAGGCCCTAGTCATAGGAACCGAGGTGTCATGCTTGTGTCCCTGAATGTTGCCAACACCAAATATTTAATATTGGGAGCGATGTCCCATACCTGTATCATGGACTGTTTTCTTCACTACAGGAGAGGATCACTGATGCTTGGAAGCACTCCAATACAACAGTGTTAGAAACTATACAGAAACCAGAGGGAAAGGAGTCAAGTCTAGCAAAAGGAAGAGTGAAATACCAAACATGAATATTTATTTCTAAATTAAAAAAAAAACTTCAGGGAGCAATAAGAATAGAAATATAGAGGGAAGATGCCCACCAGTCTGAGCAGTTAATTGGAATGGGGTTGGAGGTAAAGTGTGACAAACTGTATGAACTCTGAACTTGTGTCCTCTTCCACTGTCTCTTTCATGAGAACATAGGTATGTTCTGGGTACTGGAACAGCCTTAGGAAGTATGCAGCAGTGATGCTAAATGAAGATTTAATGCTTTTCTCCTGTCTCTCCTCTACGGGTCAGAAACAAGGCCTCAGTCTGTGGAGGTCTCTAGACTTGTAAAGGAGAATCCATGCTTGTTAAATTTCTATCCCTATTTGTTGCTGACAGCATAACCAGTGCAAATCACTCAATGCCTTTCTCTCTTTCCTAATGATCACAAGTTATTCAGTCCCCTCCCAGCCATCCAACACTGGCCTTTGGGTCTGGAAAAACTGTAACTCAATCTATGTCTACACTACCATTTATGGCGGTATAACTTATGTCACTCAGAGGCATGAGTAAGCCACCCCCCGAGCGACATAAGTTAACTGATCTAAGCGCTGGTGTGGGCGTCACTCCGTTGGCGGGAGAGCTTCTCCCGCCAACATAGCTACTGCCGCTTATTGGGGGATGGATTAATTATTATGTCAATGGGAGAGCTCTCTCCCATCAGCATAGAGTGGCTACGTTGGAGATCTTACAGCGGCGCAGCTACTATAAGCTCTCCAGTGTAGACATAGTCTTAGATTGAAGCCAGTGGCATTTTTGCCTGAATGAGCTATTCAGGATCAGGTCCAGTTAGTGACCCTCACTTTCCATCCACTTGGACAGGCCCTTCTGCTCATCCTGGGGTAAAGCTGTGAACTGTTTCACCACAAAGGTGTTGGCAGGAAGTTGGCAAACATTGCTTTTGTCTGCCCCTTCCCAGGTGAACATGATGACACTTGCAGAGCACATCATTGAAGCAACGCCTGACAGGATCAAGCAGGAGAATTTTGTGCCAATGGAGTCACCGCTGGTGGAGAGGACAGACAGTGCTGCCATTAACACTACGATTAGCTGGCTGGCCAGTTACCTCGCTGACGTTGATCATATACCAAGTGCTGCACAGATAAGGTCAGCAACACTAACCACAAGGCAGGTTTGGACATGTCCCTGTTTCACTACAGATTTGCTGGTCTGATATTTTGTGTGTGTGTGTGTGTGTGCTTTGACCTTTTGGTTTTGCTTTTTAATTGGGTTTAATGCAGGTAATTCTAGGACTGACACTTGGTCTCGCACATACAAACATCAAGCAATATAAGCAACTGCCTTCATGCTTTCCTTTGTTAGGTACAACTGTAAATTGACGGAAAAGTGCAAACCCCTGCTATAAAACAGACCCTTTCAGACCAACAGATTCTTGTTTGAGACCACGAGGAAAGTTCAGCTGGTTAAACAACAGAATCTGTTTGGCTCTACATCTGTAATTATTGGTGTTATTCTGTACCCCGACTGCTAGGATACCAATGGCGTGCCTGGCAAACTATGTCTCAGAGGCAACCGCTGTAGGTGCTCCAGCAGGTAGGCCTTGTAGGGGCTAGATATGGTGGGCCCCAGTAACCACTTAGGCACATGGCTAAGGGAATGTTTTTACTGGGGCTGGCAGGAAAGGGGAAAGGTTGCAAATACACTAGGTTCAGAGGTTTAAACAGCTATAGAGTAGAACCTCAGAGTTACGAATACCAGAGTTACAAACTGAGCAGTCAACCACACACCTCATTTGGAACCATAAGTACATAATCAGGCAGCAGCAGAGACAAAAAAAAGCAACTATAGTACAGTGCTGTGTTAAACATAAACTATTAAAAAATAAATGGAAAGCAGTATTTTTCTTCAGCATAGTAAAGTTTCAAAGCTGTGTTAAGTCAATGTTCAGTTGTAAACTTTTGAAAGAACCACCATAATGTTATGTTTTCAGAGTTACGAATATTTCAGAATTACAAACTCGTAACTCTGAGGTTCTACTCAGAATAGTTCAAAGTGAGCAATAATGGTTCCTGTTTCGACCATGGGGTAGTCAAACTGAGAGTCAGGGGCTTGTCAGTCCTAGTGCCTGGGATGTCCTTTCCAGTCTAGTCTCTGTTCAAGTAAATAAGCACTTGTGGATTTCCAACATAGGCTCAATTAGTCTCTCTCATTAGGACTCCTCTGCACTGGCACCCTGCCCAGCTGCTGCTGCTGTTCCCCCAAAATCACACACAGACCTGCACCCAGCAGTGTTGTCCAGAAGTCACAGCTTGTTCCATGTGCGGCTCTATCCACAGTTCCTGGAGGAAAATTCAGAATGTGAAAGATGAGGAAAAGGGACCCCAAGGTCCTAGAGGTTCTGGAGTAGGAAGTGAAAAGATAGATGGGAATGACTGGAATGCCCGTTTTTATGGTACTGAGTATGGGAACGCTCTTGGATGACATCCCAGAGAATGTTAGGAAGAGTTCCTTTTAACTTCATGTTATACTGCAAAGCTCACCTCCCCTCACTAGGGCTGGTAGGAAAGGGGAAAGAAAGCATTTCCCCAAAGTATGGATCAGAAGATAAACCCCAGCACTGGTCACAAAGGCAGAAGCCAAGTGCCAAAGCAAAAGTAGGATGGAGGGTTTTAGTGTCTTATCTGTAATCCATGGCAAGTGCCTAGTGACAAGTGTTTTAAAAATGCTGATGGATTCACCCACAGAATCCTCCAGATCTGACCCAGCCATAATTGTCAGGTTATGACTATTAGCAATATTAATCCACACGCTGATTTTGCAGATAACTTCTGCAGAGTCTGTTCTAAATAGTAACTTCTGTCTTAATTTCACATGCTGAAGATTAACTCAACTGCTGCAGATGTCATGAGAATTTTTGTGTCTTGTTAGAGGTCTATGGGAAGACTTCTGTTGGGAAAGCAAGGCAACATTAATCCCTTACCCCTTGCTGTTTGCATCAGAAAGGGAGAAGTGAGCAGCGTTAGACCATCCTGTAACATCCCATAAGAGTTGCACGCCTGTCTCATTTTAACCAATTTCTTATGTCCTATGACATTCCCCTTTGGGAGCTGCTGGAATTCTTGCCTTTTATTATAAAAGGATGTGGAGTAACATGGGGTTCTGAAGTTGGATCGCAGTGCAGAGTGTAACTAGGCCATGAAGCTTGGGGCCTCCAGCAGCACGGAGAAATGGAAGACAAGGCAGCCCTAATGAAACTCATTTCACAGCACTATAGTCAGAAACTCAGGATCATTCAAAAAGATTAAAATGGATTTTAGTCTGTTGTTAAATCCTAATCTGAATGTAACAGTCCCTATCTGAACAGCAAAGAAATTAACTTCCACTTATTTTAGAGATGCCCAGTTCCCAGGAGACCACAGGGCTATTTAAAATGATAGAAGGTCAGCCACCTCTGAGAGCTTCTGCCTCTGAATTCATCAGCCTCTGCATTTGTATCTCTGACTGATCCACAAATATTTCTGAGATTAAAAACTAGAAATCAAGTTACTGGAACAAACTGAGCTCTTTAATTTTTCCCAGATGCGCACTCTGTGTTTGGGCACGGTTATATCTGCATGGCAGAGCTGTAACTAGACATTTTATCATCCAGGGCATGCAAGCACATTTGTACCCCCTGCCAGGATTATTTTGGCATGTCTCTGCCCCATTTTTCTGCCCCCCACAGCTTTGCACCCTGGGCAACTGCCCCACTTGCTTGCTCTGGTTATGGCCCAGTTGCATGGAAAGGGCTGAAGCAGTTGTGCTGTTCACATGGTGAGTTCATGGCAAACAAATATCAGAATTCAAGATAGAATTGAGACATTGAATTCCCAGAATGCTGTGCATTAGATGATGGGTGGAGAAAACCTTTCCAGCTTTGGTACCAAATCTAAACTTAGGAGAAAAAGTAAATTGGCCCAGGCTAGATGCTTGGTCTGCTCAGGGTGGAAAGATCAACTCCTTTTTAAGTGTTTCAGGAGAGACAAATTTGTTGTTTGTTTTGAAAAATCCTTTCACACAAACCTTTTTATAATGACAAAATTATGATTAGAAAGAACAGAGAAATTACACTGTAATATATGTGGAGCATTTAGTTCACTGTGAGCTAAATCCATTCTTGGGAGAAATCAGTGGAGTTACACCAGAGATTAATTTGGCTCTGTGCCTTTTAAAGATGGAGGTGAAACCATCATACACATGAGTCTTGTAAAAGGTGGGGGAGGCAAAAATATCTCAGATCATGAAACAGAATCCCAAAGCCAGTGTTCAACCTGCAAATTCCACTGCAGCCAGGTGCATATTCAGCATGTCACAGGACATGGACCTCATGGGGCTTTGGGTTGTGCAGCATCATTTGAAGAGGTAACTTTGCCCTTTTATTACATAAAAATGTAGTAAGCTACTAGTCATGCCAGTCCTGCTTCTCTATGACCTAGTGTTCTTTTTGTGCCTCTTATTTCAGAAGTCTATATAGTGAACCCCTGACCCCTTCTTCAAACACCAGCTTGAGCCCAGTAGGCTCACCAATCAGTGAAATAGCTTTTGAGAAACCCAGCCTTCCTTCAGCAGCAGATTGGTCAGAATTTCTGAGTGCATCCACCAGCGAAAGGGTAGAGAATGAGTTTGCACAGTTAACTCTGTCTGATCATGAGCAAAGAGAACTCTATGAAGCTGCCAAACTTGTCCAGACTGTGTTCAGGAAATACAAGGTAAGTAGCAGGAGCATCCCACTTCTTTGCCATGGGCGTGTGGAAGTAGAATCCATTAGAAAATCGAATGTAGACTATATATTTCTTAGATAAAATAATTCTCCCAGTGTGTCTTGTGTAACCCTGCTAATTCTTACCTTGGGACTTTCATGCTGCTGAAATTTGTCTAACAAGCTAGCATAAAAAGGGAGATAAGTCCAGATTTTAGCATGTGCAGTGCTTCCTCTGCAACAGTATGGCAATCCACAAAGCATAGCAGGAAAGTACACATCGAAGTCTTTGTTCAGATGCCTGTTTTCATCCTCTCCTGCAAACTGTCAAACTCATTGTTGGTAGATTGGGGAGGGTGTTCTGTCATCTTCATAATTACTAATAGAAACCCCTTCTTTAGAGACCGCTGGCTAGAACTGAAAAAGAGGATGCTGTGATGGTAAGTGGGAACCGGGGGTCATACTCAGGCTGCAGAGAGCCATTACCTCTCATCCTCTCTCCTGTTTGTTCAGTGCGATTTATGCTGACTCATAACTTCTTCACATTTCGTTACAGGGCCGTCCTCTCCGAGAACAGCAGGAAGTGGCTGCTGCTGTCATTCAGCGTTGTTACAGAAAATACAAACAGGTAAGTGAAGAATTGAGTTTCTGTGAGATAATGTGCACCTGTGAATACTGGCAGCAGATTCTACATATATTGGGAACTGGCCCAAAGAGAGAACCTCCAAAGTGTGCTTTTCAATATGCAGTGATAAATATGCAGATTGTGTTATGATTAAGCCCAAAAGGAGAGAAAAATCACATTGTAAGTCTAATCTCACAAGATGTTTCCTTGAGAACATTTTAATTTCTCAAAAAGAAAAGGCGTACTTGTGGCACCTTAAAGACTAACAAATTTATTAGCGCATAAGCTCTAAAGTGCCACAAGTACTCCTTTTCGCGAATACAGACTAACACGGCTCCTACTCTGAAAACTGTCATTTTAATTTCTGTATTTTCCCTGGTTTGCTATCAAATAGTCTTGCAATTTATCTCTTAACACCCTAGTGATGAGCTGGTCTGAAACTAGAGCAACTGTGTGTCTATAGTTGCACATTTGGACCGAGGAACAAGCTGTACTTCATATTTACATGTATATTAATATATTATTATTTATCAAAGTGATTACATTGTACTTCTGACTAATTGCTTTCCAAATATCATTGTGAAATTTAAGATGGTTTTGTGCTTAAGACGAGCTGGACTGTGGGGGGAGAAGGGGGAAAACACCACATGTCAAGTTTTTAAAATATGAAAAATCCAGTTTTTCACTTGATATAATTTGTCCCAGGACTGAAACCTTTCAGCACACTTTTGTCTGGAGCCAAGTTTTAGGCTGAGGTCTCAGACCCAGAAATAAGATTTTTTTTTTTTTTTAAATGGGAACAATGGGGAGCCTATTAGCAACAGTTCAAACACACTTCTCCCCCCAGCTCAGACAGATTGACATCTAGGATGACAATATTGAAGAGAGGCCATTACATAACTTTTAATTAGAAACATTTATTTGGGAAACCGTAGAGTGACATTCTGGAGTGAAAAGAAAAGGAGTACTTGTGGCACCTTAGAGACTAACCAATTTATTAGAGCATAAGCTTTCGTGAGCTACAGCTCACTTCCTCAGATGCATATCGTGGAAACTGCAGCAGGCTTTATATATACACAGAGAATATGAAACAATACCTCCTCCCACCCCACTGTCCTGCTGGTAATAGCTTATCTAAAGTGATCATCAGGTGGGCCATTTCCAGCACAAATCCAGGTTTTCTCTGGAGTGATGCGTCGTATAATCCTAGTGTGAATTCCCTTTCAAATATTGCTCCAGAAGGTTGGTCTTGGGTCCTGGAGCCATTTCTTTTGGGTGTTTGGTTTTTGTTTCTCAGTCCTTTATTTGCAGATCTAACATTAACCTTATATTTTCTGTTTTTCCCCTAAGCTTACTTGGATAGCCTTGAAGGTAATGAATCAACAAACACTGCCTTGGAAACTGTTCCCTTTGAGTTACAAACTTTCACATTCAGTACAAACCAGGAAAACCTAGTATTCAATTAAATGATTTGATAATGCCCAGCAGTGAATGTATCTGTCAGCTAGACTGGTCTGCGACAAACACAAATCCCTATTGTAAGACAGAGATGGGCTGTGTTACCAGAAACACAACGCATGTTAATATAGAAGCACAATTAATATTTCTAAATACACTTACCGAGCAGTGAAGGGCTGAGATGAGGGGACTGCGTCAGTGCTACCTCTTAATGAAGAAAAAGTTTGCTCTATAGCTGTTCTTAGCATTATCTTTATGAGCAACCAGAACCTTTACTGTCCGCAGTGCTCTGGGTCATTAAATTGCTGCCCGTGCTGCTGAGATCTATTAGGTTCCGTTATTTGCCTCCATGGTCACGGACAACATGAGGGAATATTGCTCTGAACATCCACACAGACTGTGATATCAATGCTCTGTCTGTATCCATGAGTATTTTTAATTTTCATCTTTAAAAACCTGTGCACTGAATTCCCAATTACAGTGCAACTTGTGTGTTACTGCTAATTCAGTCAGTGTCCTGTTAGAATTGTCCTGTGACAATATGCTGTGACTGTAAAAGCCTGTCTCCTACCTGTGCAGCACCCTGACCATGGCAGTGATCGGTATCAGTTCGGCGTTTTCCAATGCTGTCAGGGTACCTAGGACATAAGAGTGCATGTTGTTCTTCCGGAGGAGACTTAATGTAATATGAAGATGGGTGTGTCCTCTTAGAACTGTTCTTCCACCCCCAGCTTCCTCCCTCACCAAAGACTTCATATTGGGCCAAAGCACTATTTTGTCAAGGAAGGTGAACGTGGCTGTCATCATGCGCCTAGATTGGCTGGAGACACTTACTTGACTGAAGCTAATTACTGTTTCCCTTGTTCTCCCAGCTCCCACCAGCCTGAAATAGCTAATTTAAAACCAAACCTTGGTTCATCTAATTATTGTAAGAGTTTATTTAACATCCCCCCACCCCCCGAAAATAAAAAAATGACAACAAAATGTACCAGCAACCAACAACTGCTTCAGTTCCAAAGAGTTAAATTTGGTAAATGTTGGTGTTACTCCATAATGATATGATGGGTTTGTTTATTTGTTTTTAAGAAGAGGGAACTCTCTGAAGTATGATATATAACTGTCAGATTTAGAGACGTGGCTGCTGCCCATGTGTCACATCTCTCCTGTAATTAGATGAGCAGTGAGTCAAAGTCTGGCAAACTGTCTGGGGATATTTAACACTTTATGACATACTCTTCACAAGAAGACCAGCACACAGTAGAAGTCTGCTCTACACATCAGTTCAGAGTGCTAAATGTGGACTTCACATATCAGTCCAGATGGATGCAGTCCATATCTGCATTTACCACTTAGAAAGTAAATCGTGTGCAATTTTAAATATTCCTGAATGCAGATGACTTCCATGTACCAGGGAGGGCTGTCTTACACTGGTTATTTTGAAGGGAGAAAATTTAAGAGAGATTCTTGCTTTTAGAGAGTTGCTTCCTCTCCTCTTTACTGACTGCTCTGCAGAAGGCTAAGTAATATGTGTCTTTTATTATGCAAGGTAAACCTTATTATAGAAATCTACTCAACAGAATGCAATAGCTGAGGGCAGTGTACAACTCCCATTTTCAATTAATAGATCCAGGCCATTGATGTTGGGCTGTGTTCAGTGCAGGGAGCTAATCCATGAGGTTCTGAATGAGGAGCATTCTGCCCATGTTTAGCAATCTTTCACACAGGAACTAGCCAGAAATAGAGCACATGACTTGTTCAGGCATGTCTCAGAAGGTAGAAGGACCCTAATGAAAAGCACTTCATTGGTTAAGTTTTACAGATGGAAGGTTAGAGGCATAAAAGATTGCTGATCTGGAAATAACCCAGTACTGGAGGGGGATTTTTAGTGTATGTGAGCAGTAGTGCAAATTTGCAAATCCAGTGCATGGTGATTATAACTTTATAAAACACAGAAAAATCACTCTCATTTATAATGATTAAAGGGGTACCCTCCAATAGTTTAGGCCCAACATTAGGCTTGGTTTAATACAAATGATTCTTAATATTTTGAATGACGTAATTTCTGATACTACTGTTTTCATTTGGACGTAAACAGTATGAACAACCCAAATATTGTCTTCATTGCCTGACCAGTGTGAACTACAAATGGCATGAACATTGAAAAGCAAAATACTTTTTAAATGATCTGTTTAATACTTCTCAGTTATAAAATCTCACTTTTAGAGACAAAATGTTTTTTTCAACATACTTACTTTGTGCATTTATCAGCACTTTGTATATAGTATGTTACGTTGTTTTTTCATTAGTCTGCTAGCTAGACATAGTCCCCTCTTGTTTGTGCAAGTCTTGACACAGCAACAGCTGTGTGTGTAGAAGAACCAGAGACCTTTATCTCATGGCATTTGGCATCTTGTAATGGTGAATGTTGCTGTACCTGTTAAAAGTAAATACCAGTTCCTCTGCAGTTGGCTTACTTTTGTACTAGAATGTATGTGCACTAGAAATAGAAGTACTTACGACTGTAGACTGGACACAAGATCAGAACACATGTTCATGGCTCAAAAGTTAAAACATCTGTGCCATGTCTACATTAGTACTTACACCATTGTTACCAATTAGAAATATAAATTAAAAAAACCCCGCAGCACAACTGCACCATTGCTGGCAGAGGTTGTACTATAGGTACTAATTTTTCTAGTTTAGACTAGACCCTAGCATCAAGGAGTAATGGTCTCAAGTTGCAGTGGGGGAGGTTTAGGTTGGATATTAGGAAAAACTTTTTTTCACTAGGAGGGTGGTGAAACACTGGAATTCGTTACCTAGGGAGGTGGTAGAATCTCCTTCCTTAGAAGTTTTTAAGGTCAGGCTTGACAAAGCCCTGGCTGGGATGATTTAATTGGGGATTGGTCCTGCTTTGAGCAGGGGGTTGGACTAGATGACCTCCTGAGGTCCCTTCCAACCCTGATATTCTATGATCAACCCTACAACTGCACCCATTTGTCACAGGGCCATATTTCAGACAGTTTCCAGTCAGTGAAGAAATACTAAGTTTGGTCTCTATTCATAGCAGCGAGAACAGAGTGTATCCTCCCCCATCACATTGCAGTGGGGCGAGAGTCTTGGAAGCCTGCTTCCTGCTGGAATGCCTTAGCCTCTCTTTGTCTCCCTTGCAGTATGCACTTTATAAAAAGATGACACAAGCTGCCATCCTTATCCAGAGCAAATTCAGAAGCTATTATGAACAGAAAAAATTCCAGCAGAGCCGACGAGCCGCAGTGCTGATCCAGCAGTACTATCGCAGCTACAAAGAATGTGGGAAGAGAAGACAAAAAAATCGAGCAGCTGCCATTGTACAACAGAAACTTAGGTGGGTCTGTGGTAAAGGGCTGAAAATTTACTCTTGGAAGAAAGAGAGGAGGAGAGCTAAGTTAGCATGTAGAGGAAAGAAGGCTCTCAGGCAAACTGAGCTGTCGTGCAAGAACTGAAGTGCAGGAACAACCTAGATATTCCTGTCGATGCAGTTTGTGAATCATGGACACTGGCATTACAAGTGAAAAGCCCAAAGCAAAAAATAAATAAAACTGAATGACGCTGCTTTTGAAATGAGAGCAGCATCCTGATTCCTGAGTGGAGATCTCCATAGCAGCATGCATGCTAGTTCTGCTGGCTTTGAGGTTCCTCCATAAGTCTGGGTTAGAAAGAACAGTTCACTCAGTTTATTCTCTCATCTCAGATTGTGAATGGCCTCATACAGAAAGCAAATTAATAAGCATCTTCGGGACTCAAGACAGCATCACCAGCAATGCATAAAAATCAGTTTTAAAATTAAAGAGATGATATACACATCAAAGGAGCATTTAAGGAACAGTAAAAAAAGGGACAGGTCATAAGAATCTTACTCTCCAACTACACAAATGAGATGAGGCAGAGGAAAATGTAATAGAGGTAGCGTGTGAGGTTCTTAAGGGCTTATACTGTTTGTATATTGGTATCTAACGCAGCCCTGGACTGTGCCACATTTTACAGGAGAGCCAGGTGAGAAATGCACAGTCCACATAGAATGATTATTCTCCCATTTAGTACTCTTTTTCCTCAATACTGCCCATGACCTGATGTTCCTTTGTTTGTGTTTAGAAGCAGTCTGCTCACCAAAAAGCAGGATCAAGCTGCTCGCAAGATCATGCGGTTTTTACGACGCTGCCGCCACAGGTATGACATCACTTTTATATGGATTTTCCTTACCTATCAGTCCTAGGCCATCCCCAGAGCATTGCGGTGGGTGCAGTATAAGAACTTAAATAGAACAGAATCACTGCAAATCACTCGCAACATCAAGTAACAAAGCCCAGCTGCTTACAAAAAACACTAGGAAAAAAATCTCTAGATTGGGACTGTCACTAAGACATTTAGCTGCATTGCAGATACGGTAAAAGAAGCTAAGGCTGTGATGAGTGGAAGAAGAACAAAGAAACTCTTAGTTATACTCCTTACTTTACTGAAGTTGGCTTTAGTGCAGTTGGGCTTGGGGGGTCTCTGGAGGAGAGTTCAGCTGAATGATTTTTTTTTTTCGCTACATAGATTATATCCTAACTGCTTCACAGACTTTTCATTGCACCTTAGCCTCGTAGTGCAGCATGTCACAGCATCCACTATACCTTGGAAGCATCAAGACACAGGTATACATTTAGTGGAGTCACAATGGATGACTCTGTTTATAATCTAGATAAGTTGAGCCCCACAGCCCTCTAGGAGGGGAGAGACTCAACAGCAAACAAGTCAGTGCAAATGTCAGCCATGCCACATGTCTAAATAAACTTTAAATTGGAGAATAAATACACAAGGCAAGAAGGGTCTCCTAACAGTACCAGGAACTCAGGACAACACTGATTCAATTGTTTGCCTGCAACATGTGGCAGCTGGAGCTCCCATAACAGTGCTGTACTGTGTTCAGGTGACTTGCTTTCATTACTTAATGAAAGGATCTTGTTTGTGATTAACTTGTCAGCCATAACATTGTCTTGACTAGTAGAAATGAATTCAGCTCTTTCAGCATATGTCTTCTCCATAATAACCACACACTTATCTCATCTAGTAAGACAAGGTAAAATACTTGAAGCTAGTCAAACCAAAGTATGTTTAGTTTAGGCCAATGCTGGTTCAGCAAACTAAGCTCTGAAACGGAGGGAAGCACATCGTGTTACTAGTATTTTGGTAAAAGGTTTAGAAATAGTCATCTTTGTATGAGGTCAGAGATACAGACTGGGATGAGGCTGGCGTAGCCCTAGCAGTGGGCAGACAACTTGCCCTGCAGGTTCACATGGCAAGCAGCAGATGCAGCCCAAAAGAGGGACTACTCTAGGTTTCTAAACTAGCGCCAAGTGCTCTTGACATTGACACAGCATTTTGTCAGAGTATGGCTGGCTTGTCCCTCACTACAACAGGGCAGGCAGAGGTGAACTCAAAGGTTCATCTGATCATTCTCCATACAGGTCTACCCCCACATAGAACAGGTATAGAACTCAGAAACGGTAGAGCCCCTCAGATCTCTTAGAAGGCAGGGCAGTCCACATTGAAGTACTGTGCTCCCTTCCCTATGGCCAGTGGAGCAGAGCTGCCGGGGACTCTTGTATTTGGCTAACTTTTGACACCCCCATAAACATAGTTGCACATACAAAAAAGGTCCCCTAAAATTAGCCATAGTGCAGAATCTCCCACCAGTGAGCCAAATACTTGGACTACACCACCATTCCCAGGCTTTTCAATAGGCCAGTCTCTTCCTTGGCCTATCTAATGTGCAATTTTGGCAGCTTCTCTTGTCCTTGACCCTTCTCCTTCTGTCAGCCTCTCCTTATTTGCTCGTTTCCTTAAAGTAGGGCTCTGCGTGTTCATATGTACCTCAAGCCCATGAAGAAGTAGACCTTTCCTATGTCTCTGGCTTAATTCCTTGCAATACCTGGTCAGGTGGGGTCACTATAGCTGTGTAGAGACAGAGGGAATTAGGTCTTGGTTGCTTTTAAACGGGGGGGGGAAAGCAAGGAGGGGAGGGAAATTAACTGTGACCCAGAGAATAAATCTCTTCCTGCCTCAGGCACTTTGGCTGTAGCTCACTGCTCTGTACTCATGTACCATCTTGAGAGCAATTCCTTCTCTGAGCTCAGAGGGTAATGCACTGCTTTGCAAGAAATCAGGGTTGTTTTGGAATTAATCCCTAATTCTTGGCTGGAATTAAACAAAAAGAAATTCTTGACTCTCATTTCCAAGGAAGAGCTGATCATATTTCCCAAATTACCATGCTTCCCCTTCTAAACTGAAAATATGCCCACATCCTTTGTGTGCTATGTACGTGTTTCTACTGCAGAATGTGCATGTGCTTTACTTGGGCAATTGCAAAGGTTTAACACTGATATTTTCTTATTACTAATCTTATCATTTACAAAAGAGTTTTACTTAGAGGCATCCTGGCATTGGAGAAAATTACAAACAAAAGTTTCAAAATCTCATTACTCAGTGAAGCAGCATAAGGATTCCGCATAAAAACCGTGGTCTGAAAAGGTCACACAAAGAACGGCACAGTGGGGATGTTGGGTATTTTTTGTGTTGAATTTGGGAATGTATCCAGATTTTTTAGTAAAATTATTAGAGTAAATTGGATTTTATTCCCTTGGAAATGTAAAAGTGAGCACACCAACAGGAGAAGGCTCCTAGCTCCAGTGACAATTGCAGGGGGTGAGCTAGCACATTCTGAAGTCTAGACTTCACTTACTGCTCTGGATGTTCTGGGTGGTGGGGTGGGAAATGTGACTAGTGGCGTTTCTGGCTCTCTAAAATGACATGATGGAGCTACTTCTTTTGCCTCTGAAAATTCGCATCAGCACGCAAGATACTGTGATGACTGATGCACTATGAATACCATAGAGAGAAAGGAAAGAGTGATAGAAAGGAACAGAGAGAGAGCTTAGCAGCATAAGGAAAGTGAGACTTATTAGAAATAGACCTATCAGCTAATGGAGGGGAGGGAAAAACAGCAGAACAACGAAAGAAAGCCAGACCTTGGCACAGACCCATCAAACTAAGTGTAAAGCCAGTGAATCCTTCAGCTGCAGAAGTTTTTAAACGTGTAACTTGTGAGTGAACATTTGCTAATTCTGCATTTTTAAAATTTGCTTTAACCTAGTTCTGTTGGCCACATCTAGATATTGGAAGTGGATCCTGGAAATAATTCTTGCTAAGAGATTATTCAGTTCCCTTTATGCAAGATTCAGTTAAGCTCTTTTCTTGGGCTTTCTCCTGGTAACCATCTGACTGATATTTTGTCTAAATCTGTTTAAGTAAATTATGAAAAGTTCCTTTCTGTCCAGATCCAAAAAACAGCTCTAAGGTACCTCTTGTGGTTTTAGATCTACTCATTGGCTCAGATCTTCAATGGGGCAAAGCTGATTTATACCAGCTGAGGATCTGACCCAGTGTGTTAAAGGAGTGTCATGAATTTTCACTTACTGCAGTTCAGATGCCATTGGGTCAGTTCATGAGAGAGACTTACAGTTGGTTTGGTTACCTTGGTAACTGATACATGAACATTGCATAGGATAGAGAGAAATGTGAATTTCAATTAAGTGTGCATTGTTGGATGAAGGCAGGATTTTTGGAGCTGAGGCTCATCTCTGCTAAGATATATGCATATGAATATGGGCAGACATCCTGTAGACAAAAATACCCTCATTAACAGATTCTGTACACTCATCTGCGACAGTAACTCTTAAGATAGGAGATGCAGAGATTACTATAGATCTTGGAAAAATATCTATTTGTCCATCTGTTACATATCCTCAGGAATGTGAAGAAAAACATTTATGCTACCATATCATGGTATCAGCATGTCTTACCTTGAAAGTGTTTATTACAGAGCATGAGACAGAACAGGTCTTTCAAGAGATCCACAGCTGAATAGTTCTGAATGTGGATAATACCCAGGCCTGGTAGCCAGTGAGTGACTGACTCTTAGTTTTAAGTGTAAAGGTTGCAGTAGTACCTTTTGCTTGTTGATCTGCCCTCCAGCACAGTGTCCCTGTGTGAGATCAGAATTAAAGGTTTGCATATTTAATGATTCACCAACTATCCTCAGCTAGTCAATTGTTCGTAAATAATATTGATTTAGAGCTACAGGGAAAGGTGGAACCAATGTCAGTTCTAACTGGGCTTGATTTAGCTGAATCGACACCCACTTGCAATCCACACAGTCAGCTTTCAGTAAACTAACATTCTATTTCCTTTCTTTTCCTTCAGTTTATATTTAAAATTTTATCTTCTGTTAGGTAGCTCTATAGTATTGCTAGGCTGTGATTATCATCTGGATTATAGTCCTGTTTTAGCCAGTGAAATTAGGACTGAGATAGAAAACAGCCTATCATGCAAGGGAAGATAGGTTGGGGCTGGAAATGCCACCAGAATAACTATCTGTCTTCATTTTACTTTGTATTGCACTTTACTGTCCTAAAATGTTCTGAACCCTGATCTGCTGCTGCCTGGTGAAGAGAGGGAATCACACAGGCAGCATCTGGGGAGTGGGCCCTTCTCTCTCCAGGCAAATAGAAATACTTTGTCTTCCCTCCATTGAAGTGAAACTATTGTAAGGTTTCTTTGATGCCATGTGTATGCTAATAGCTCTTTGGTATTGTTTTGCTATCTGAAGCCCTCTGGTGGACCATAGGCTGTACAAAAGGGTGAGTTAGCTGCCTGCTAGCCAGTTTCTCTCTCTATTCCATTTTAAATATTTTGCTTTCTGCTTGCTTGCATGGGGCTGCAGCCTAGATATGCCAGTAAGTTTCACATCCATTAATTATATGAAACAAAATACTGTATAAACTAACCCTATTGCAATTACTAACACTGCTGCTTTTCACAACAGGATAGAACTCTGCAGTAGATGTTACAAATGCATGAATAAGTGAAAAAAAGGACTTTTATATCCATCACTGGGCATGCTTAGAAAGTGGTATTGGTGGGAACTTTACAGTATCCAGATTTTTTTGGTTAACAGATTTTTAAACTTGAATGGGTCTGCACTGGCACATGCTAAATGGGTAATGACTTCCTTCGTAATTAAAATGTTGCAGCATTAATATTAGATTTTAGCATAATCTCAGTGAGCTCCTAAATTGTTTTAGCCTACACTAGATGGGTTTCCTTTTGTATTTTCTGACTGAGCTGTAGGGACAAAAAGGAGCTCTCCTCGCTATTTCCTAAAATGGTTAAGCTTTAGTTTTCCTTTTCCTAAGAAGCAGTATTAGGTAAGTTACACACCTGGCTGCCCTGCCAGAGCCAGCTCGCAGGTTTTTTCCTTTCTCAGCTGATATTTAACATGAGAAAGAAGTGAAAATAGAAGGGAGAAGCTGGTGGTATTACAATTATCTGAATAAGAGAGCTGCAGTTGTACAAGTCCCCTACGCAGGGACAGAAATTTTCATCAACCCAGCAATACAACAAACTGGGTGCTGTCCGTGAAAGGGCAAAAATGAGGCCGAGATTTGTTACCACAGTGGAAGAGCAACAGTCATTATGTTCCTGTAATGCGGGGGAGTCTGCTTTCAAACAATGTGTGTGTAAAAGCACCCAGCAAGAAAGCTCAGTTCTCATGTTTGACAATGCAGAGGACAAAGGCTATTTTTCTTAGGCAAAAAGCTGCAGTGCTCATATTTTGTAAATGTCTAGTGGGGAGATTAATTAGACAGTTGCACACACACATCTTATAAACTAAATATCACTGTAAATTGCTCTCTACCAGTTGCAAGTTTAATTTTTGTGAATTAACCCTAACTTCTGCCCGCTATTACTGAGTCTGGTGTGGCCTTGTCTCTTATTGGCTTACTTATTGATCCTAACAAAAAACAATATAGTTATTGCAATTTTTGCAGAATTCGGAGACTTCTGGCACCAATTCTTCTTGAAAATGTCTTTTCATTCACATTTATAGGAAGAGTCACTTGATTTCTTACCTCATGAAATCTGAAGTAAGAATCCTATGAAATGGAGTTCTAAACACAGGTGGACCCAAATCCCTTCATTGTGCCATTTCTCTGAGTCTGACTTCTCTGATGTGATGCCTTGATAAAGGAAGGAGAATTTTGCTGCCATTCACAGACAGTTTAACAGATACAGATATTCTGCAAAGCTATCCTCCAACACAATTTGGTTTATTTTTAGGAAATGAAGTCCAGTTCACAGTGAAGTGCTTTACACATCTTGCAGACTAATTAGAGAAAGCATGCAGAATTAGTATAGCCTTTTCCCTGCCATACTCCCTTACTAAAGGATTATTAGTCCATTGTTATTTGCTATTCTAATGCTCTCTGCAGACTGAGGCTGGGATTTTCAGACATGAGTTGGGTGTCTAGCTCCCCACAGCCCCTTTGAAAACATTAAGCCTGAGCTATTCATACTGAAAAGGAGAAATCAAATTGTTTTTAGAACGACGCATTTATTTTCAATATATCAGCATTCATCAATTGCAAGGATAAATAATAAGTAAAAGTGATGACCTTTTTTTCTTAATGCAGAAATATATTTAAATTGCCCCCCCCCTTTGTGTGTGTGTGCGCGCGCGCAAACGAGAAGTTGGTCTCACTTTCTCTCTGGAAAATAAAATCATTTCCTTTTCATGTGCTCAATAGGAGAGACTAAGGCAAAGCACAAGGCACGCCATCCTCTCATTAGGGCTGGGAACAGAATCCAAGAATCCTGCCTTCTAAGGCCTGATTGTGTGTTGCATTGGTGTAAAATGTTACAGATCAGAATAGCATCATTTTATATTCACTTTACATGGGTGTAAACGACTGCACTTGGTGCAGGGCAGTGAGATTCAGACCCCTAATCCTCTGTTCTCTATACACACCCTTCCAGAGCTCAGAACAGAACAGAGGCATCCTGATTCCCAGTCTCCTCACAGTGTCACTGCTGCTTGATGGTTTTCTGAACAGCTACCAGCATGCTTGATTACAAGCTTGTCAGTTTCCCTGTGCTGCTTCTGAAGGCTCTTGCTGAGCAGTAGTGGGAGAGGCTAAGGAAAGGAGACTCTTTTCCCCTCTCCCAACTGCAACTAAACACTGCATCTGTGTTTCTGAAGTTGCTCAATACTTTTCAGAGAAACAGAAAACTTAGGAGAAAAGAATCCAAAAGTTGGAGTTTGGGAAGAGACAGGAAGGTGGCTTTACCCTTCCTCCCAGTGGTGGGAAGTGAAGAGGTTTCTAGATTTATCAGGCACCTAGAAAAGGGTCCAGAGACAGTACCCTAATGGGAATCCTACTAGCTGGGACATGCTGTTTCTTGCCAATACGCTGTCCTGGATTAAATGGAGGACTTTCCATCTTTCATATTAATGTCTGTTTAACTGAGTTAGTAGTCATGGGGCTGGTAGGTGTTGGGCCTGTGCAGGTGTTTGTAGCTATATATCGGTGTGTTGTTTGCCACAAAGACCTGTGTTATGAGACTGCACTGAAGATGAGCATAATTGCAAATTAACAATTCATTATTCAAAAAGTTATGCTGCTTCCCCTCCAAACTCCTCTCCTACCATCACAGTTTTGCTGCTGCCCTTCAGTCTTCATCCTCTTCAATGAATTGCTCTTTAACTTCCCTGTCCCCCCATACAGTTAGCAGTTACCGCTCCAGTCCTCTGCTGCTTCGCTTGTCACCTTCTGCCCTTTCCCTTCACCTACAGACAAGAAGCAGCACAGGTTACCTGCTAAATTCACTTGCTCAACTATTGCAGAATGCATAAGGGGCTCTCATGCAAACTGCACTGCTTCCTGTAGGACAGGCTGTGAAGCTCTGAAAGATTTCTTTCCAGCTTCCCAGCTGTGCACGCAGGTAACACAGAACAAAAGTACTGGATTTGTAGCAGAAGTGAGTAAATGTTAAGAATTTCATTATTCTAGAAATAATAAAATGAGACTTACACTTTAATGTCTCAGAATGAGCCAGTCAGGTTCAAAGCTGAACAGAAAAGCATGAAACAGAAAAGCACACATTAGGAATAGAGGAGAGAACAAAGAAATTGTGCCAACATGCCTTTCTATCCAAGAACAGGACTCCTAAAAGAATACATGCATGCTGCAGTCTCAAGATTACCTACAACGGATACATCTTGCATGGTCTGCACTCTTAAGAGAGTCTGCTGAGAGGACTCTATAGGAGAATGTATGTTAGGTTTCTTCTTTGCGAGATGTCCCTGTGGGTGCTCCACTACAGGTGAAGGTGTGTCTCTGCGCCTTTGCTCAGAGAGTTTTACAGCAGTGCCCGTACGGGTCGGGCACTCACGGTGCCTGTAACGGACCATTGGCACCTCAGTAGTGTGTGCGCGACCCAGACTCCTCCATTCCTTCTCAGCCGTCCCCAGCCTGACACATAGCTCAGAGTCCCATTGAAAACCTTCATTTTTTCAAATAGATAGTAGTTTAAATTGGTAAATTAGGTTAGTTTAGATGCGTTAAGTTTCAATTGTTACCCTTTCGTCCTGTTTCAGAAAAAGAAAAATTATATCCTGTAGCTTAGTTAGAAGTAGCTAGGAAAATGCCTGGTTCGCCAGGTTTTAAAAGATGCACAACGTGCAGAGAGGGCAATGCCTATCTCAAATGGACATGCTCAATGTGTCCATTTGTCTGGGGGAATCTCACATTCCCCAGAAGTATGCCCATTGTAATAAACGGAAAGCTAGGGCACAAAAAGATAAAGACCTGAGATTTACACTCATCCTAATGGAAAAGTCCCTCAAACCAGCCTCTGACCCTGGACCAGAGTTGTCATCTTGCCAAAGGTCACCAGTTTCCTCACCGCCTAGATCAGTGGTGGGCAATCTGTGGCCCGTCAGAGTAATCTGATTGCGGGCGGCGAGACATTTTGCTGGTGTTGACCGTCCACAGGCACGGCCCCCCGCAGCTACCAGTGGCTGTGGTTCACCATTCCTGGCCACTGGGAGCTGCGGGAAGTGGCAGCCAGCATGTCCCTGCAGCCTGCTGCTTCCCGCAGCTCCCATCACTGGCCTACATACTCTAAGGACAAATAAAATGGTGGAAAAGCGGCCAGCTTCCTCACCTCACAGAGAACAGACCACTGTAAAATGGTTGCTGACCAAATTGCTCTCATCGGTGCCAGCCACTCCGTGACTCAGCACATAGGGCACTCCGGGTACCTTCGGCACCAACCACTCAGGTGCGACGCTAGTGTCTCCAAGTTGCCTGCCTCCACACAGCAGCACCGTCAGCAGCGCCAAAGGAGAGGGTACTGACAACCGCTCCTAATCCCATGCTGCAGGCTAATGTGCCTAATGCGACAGCCCCACCACACTTCACCTCAGCACACTGCACAACCGCTCCGATCGGCACCCTGCTCCTTGGAACTGATGCTCTCAGCACCATTCCGTTTCCTGCATCATAAAGATTTGGTGGTCTTCCCAGCTCCAGAATCCCCTCTATTAGGCACCGATGTCTCACCGGGGCCCACGGTACTGCACCAGCAGCTCTCTCCGATACCATCACTGTTCTCCATTCTTCCCTGATCAGGACCCTGATTATTGCTGGACCACCACAGTCCTCCTATTCTCATGATCTACCACCTTGGTATGGTCACCCATGGATGGAACCACCAGTGCCCTTCCCCGGTCAGGTTTCAGAGTAACAGCTGTGTTAGTCTGTATTCGCAAAAAGAAAAGGGGTACTTGTGGCACCTTAGAGACTAACCAATTTATTTGAGCATGAGCTTTCGTGAGCTACAGCTCACTTCATCGGATGCATACCGTGGAAACTGCAGAAGACATTATATACACACAGAGATCATGAAACAATACCTCCTCCCACCCCACTGTCCTGCTGGTAATAGCTTATCTAAAGTGATCATCAAGTTGGGCCATTTCCAGCACAAATCCAGGTTTTCTCACCCTCCGCCCCGCCCCCACCCCCCCCCACAAACTCACTCTCCTGCTGGTAATAGCCCATCCAAAGTGACCACTCTCTTCACAGTGTGTATGATAATCAAGGTGGGCCATTTCCTGCACAAATCCAGGTTCTCTCACTCCCTCACCCCCCTCCAAAAACCACACACACAAACTCACTCTCCTGCTGGTAACAGCTTATCCAAAGTGACCACTCTCCCTACAATGTGCATGATAATCAAGGTGGGCCATTTCCAGCACAAATCCAGGTTTTCTAACCCCCCCACCCCCATACACAAACTCACTCTCCTGCTGGTAATAGCTTATCTAAAGTGATCATCAAGTTGGGCCATTTCCAGCACAAATCCAGGTTTTCTCACCCTCCGCCCCCCCCCCACACAAACTCACTCTCCTGCTGGTAATAGCCCATCCAAAGTGACCACTCTCTTCACAATGTGTATGATAATCAAGGTGGGCCATTTCCTGCACAAATCCAGGTTCTCTCACCCCCCTCCAAAAACCACACACTTCCCCGGTCACTGGCCATACTGGAGTCCCTGGGGTTCCTATAGAAGGCACCATAGCAGGTACCACAGTCCACATAGGGAAGACACCAGACTCTCTCCTACACCTTCGGAGGCTTTAGCGGTGGACATACGGGAGGGAGCCCATGATTCAACAGGAAGAGAACACGGCTCCTGACACCTCACCAACCAATAATAATTCCTCTTCCTCACCAGACAAAGCTATTATGTCTCCACCACCAACCACTGCATAAGACTTTACCCACTTTCAGGACCCGTTCAAAAGAGTGGCTAACGAGCTTAATATTGCTCTGGAGGAAGTGTCGGAAACTCAGCATGAGTTAACCGATATCTTACAGATATCTGTCTCCTTCAAGATAGCTTTGCCCATTAATGGGGTCATCGTGGAACTTGCCAAGATGGTGTGGCAAACTCCAGCCACAATACCCCCAACCTGCAAGAGGGCGGTCCAAAAATGTTATGTTCCCTACAAGGGATCTCGGGTCCTCTTTTCACACTCAGTACCCAACTTGCTGGTAGTGAAAGCGGCCAATCAAAGGAGCAAACAACAACAACCACTCCTTCTGATAAGGAGAGTAAGATGCTGGAGCTATTTGGCCACAAGGTATACTCTTTCTTCTACACTACAATTTCGGGTGGCGAATTACGCAGCTTTATTTGCCAAATATGACCACAGGAATTATGGCAAATTTATGGAATTTATTAATGACATTCCTGAGGAAAAGCGACAACAATTCAAATGTCTGGTCTCCGAAGGAGAGATGATTTCGCGCACGGCTCTATAGGCCACACTGGATGCTGCTGACATGGCCACGGCTACAGCTTTAGTCATGCGCTGTTGTCATGGTTCAATTCTTCGTCATTCCCACGGGAGATACAAAATACTGTCGAAGATTTCCATTTTGATGGAGAAAAACTGTTCGCAGCCAAAACCAATTAAGTGCTGCACACCACGAAGGATTCACGGGCCATCCTCCGGTCCCTGGGCATCCATACACCTGCCACAAGAAGGAGACAACCATATCAACAACCTAGATACCCGTCCTACACACAGCAACACCAAAGACCATATGATCAACAGCAAAGACAGAGGCAGAGACCACAACGATGATGCCCTCCACCACCAGCGGCATCTCCACCTACTTCCTCCAATAAGCAAATTTGAAGTCTTGGTTGACGGTCAGGAAGACCTCTCACCCGTTTCAGCACTTACACCATCCATCCAGCTTTTTGGAGACTGTTTGCTCCCATTCTGTCCCAATTGGGTGGTTATCGCCACAGACAAATTGGCCCTGGAAGTCATCAGATTGGGCTATACCATTCCTTTCCTGTCTTATACCCCCCTCTTCACCCAGCCCTCCCCGTCCCTCTTCAGGGACCCCTCGTTATGCAAGAGGTAGAACATTTCCTCCAACTAGGGGCAAATGGACCTATTCGTGACGGCTTGCAACACAAAATGCCCCAAATTCTGCTCCTGAGCCTGTCTGGGGAAATAATCAATGGGGGACGCAGTCATGATCAGCTGGAACACAGACCTTCTATATGCATTCCCGCTGATACCATTACTACCCAGAGTAATATGGAAAATAAGGACCAACAGGGCCAAGGTCATCTTAATACCACACTTGTCTCGGCCATGTGGGGGCTATCTGTAAATTACATAGATGTCGGCATGTATCACTATCACACTCCCTCTTCAGACTGATCATCTGACACAACGGGAGGGCCAATTCCAACATAGGGATGCTACATCTGAAGGCCTGGCTCCTCCATGGCTCTCTAATGAGGAGCTAGTTTGCTCTGAACAGGTCCAGCAGGGGCTACTACACAGCAGGAAACAGACTCCATGTAACACTTATCTCCATAACTGGAAAAGATTTACTTCATGGTGTGCTGCTAGACAAACCATCACAACATCTACACCTCTTCTAATTGTACTTGACTACCTCTTAGAATTGAAACAGTCCGCTCTATCCCTCAGCTCAGTTAAGGTACATCTTAACTGATCTTGCGGCTATCTTTACCTTTCACCAAAAAATCGGCAACACTACAATCTTTGCTCACCCAATCACAAAACAATTCCTTAAGGGCATCCAAACCCTTTATCCGGACGTGAGACCGCCTACGCAACCCTGGAACTTAAACTTGGTCCTTAAACAGTCCTCATGCTTAAACCCTTCGAACCTCTAGCAAACTGCTCCCTACTACACCTCTCCATGAAGGTGGTGTTTCTAATAGCAATCATATCAGCCAGAGGAGTGGGAGAAATCAGAGCGCTTATGGCAGACCCACCATATACCATCTTTTATAAAGATAAAGTAACGCTAAGTACCCATCCCAAATTCCTTTCCAAAATACATTCCTTCTTCCACATCAATCAACCGATACATGTACTAACCTTCTCCCCTAAACCACACGCCAATGCTTTTGAGGCTATGATGCACACCCTCGATGTTAGGAAAGCACTGTCTTTTTACTCGGACAGGACCAAGCCATTTAGAGTCTCATGGAAGCTTTTTATCTCCATAGCAGAAAGTTCTAAGGGTAACTCCATATCCACTCAAGTATCTCTAGATGGATATCCGGATGCATTCACTTATGCTATCAATTAAAAGGCATACAACCTCCAGCAGGGATCAAGACACACACACTACTAGATCCATATTGGTGTCAGTAGCATTCCTACACAACGTTCCCCTTATAGACATTTACAAGGCCGCCACCTCTGGGCCTCAGAACATACCTTTGCTAAACAATATGCTGTCACACAAGGCCTTCAGGCGGATACTCGACTTGGTTGAACTGTGCTATCAGTTGCTTTTCAGCCAACTCCGAAGCCCCTACCATCCTAGGCGGGCACTGCTCTTCAGTCACCTGAAGTGGAGCACCCACAGGGACATCTCTCTCGAAGAAAAGGTTACTCATCTTGTGCAGTAACTGAGGTTCTCCCAGATGAGTGTCCCTGTGGATGCTCCACTACCCACCGTCCTCCCCTCTACTTCGGAGTTAGGGGCAGGCTCCAGGGTAGAGAAGGAACTGAGGAGTCTGGATCACACGTGTGCTATTGAGACGCCAACGGCGTGCGAGGGAGGCACTGCACCTGCGCAACCTGTATGGGCACTGCTGCAAAACTCCCCGAGCACCGGCGCAGGGATGCACCTTCACCTGGAGTGGAGCACCCCCAGGGACACTCAGCTCAAAGAACCTCAGTTACTGCTCAAGGTGAGTAACCTTCTCGTCGCATTCAATAATGAAAATAAAGACCCAGGTAATTTTGAAGGGAGAGAGTTTGGGGGACAGAGCATTGATTTCAGTGGAGCTATGGCAAGTTATACCAGCTGAGGATCTGCCCCTGGGATTTTAGTGTGGCGTTCTGCAGCGGCTAGAGAGTTCAGTGCTACCTGTGAATGGAATGTATTTAACATAAGAATTCTCTTGCTATTGTTGCAGTTTAAATTAATTGTAGGGCATATCGGAAACTACAGGTGCAGTACATGTGCAGGTTTCTCCATAGGCTATATATAGTAGGATGGATGGGATTCAAATCTCTTAGTTACACACTGGTACGAAATATCTAAATGGCTTGATTATATGACCAAAAAACAGCCAGGAACATCAATCACTTCGCTTTTATTTGAATTGTATATGATTTCACTGTCTGTCTGTATCACAGTCTGATATATAGTAAAACATTGATTCCTCAAATGTTTTAAAAAAAATGCTCTGAAGTTTCACTGTAAGTAGCTGAAATTAATGAGAAATTGTCTAAATTAAATATTCTATTCTGTTACAAGAATGTATGCGGAGCACAATTTAACACCTTCCACCTTTTAATGTACAGCAGATATGAGTGGATTTTTTTGGTCCATTTCCCATTCAATGGCTCACCTCTCCATCTACCACTAAGATCTACAGTGATAGTTCTTAGCCCACATGATTTTCCAAATAAAACAAAGGAATCTTCTTATACTATAGATGTAAATGGCTTCATGTATATTGTATAAATTAAATAATATATAACCGTTCCTGACATCTGAGATAGTAAGGAAGCAGCAGATGTTCATAGATTTTTTCTTAAGACCTACCTTTAATATGACATGTATAAGGAACTAACCACTATGTGAACTCTAGTTTGAGGTGCACAGGGGAGACTTGGCATTTCATCTATAATAACTGAGCACAAAATATATTGCAAATGGATATATGTATGTAAAAATGGTCCACATTTGATTGTGTTCCCTCTACCCCATATGTCAGTTGTCTTTGTACATACTTGCATAGTGCCTAGCTCAGTGGGGCCCAATCCTTGATTAGGACCTTTGGGATCCACTGTAATACAAATAATTAAAGAATGTGAATCAGGTAAGTGCAGCCAGTGACTAATGACTTTAAATCGAGCAGTTTTTCAGTGAATAATGGGTTATGTGCACAAGGGGACTGTAAATACCTTTTAGCACGGTGCATCAGAAATCATTCTAAGTGCACAGTTCTCATTTTCACAATAAACCACAGTTTCTGCTTCTTACTCTCGCAATCTGTACTAGTATTTTTTCTATATATTTGGAAAATGTAAGTGATGAGCTGCTGCTAGGCGTATCACCTGTCACTCTGCTGAAGCATAAGAGACTTATTCTTTATTGCTGTAAATGTGCATGTATCAACATGCACACAAACCCTGTCTCTGCATGTACGCACCATACAGTACACTAATACTCACACACACTGACACACCCCACACATACTGAATGTATATGCATACACACACGTGTTTGTGTTGCACGCACAGTGACAACACGCAGACAGATTTTTAGTAGGGCTGTCAATCACAGTTAACTCTCGTGATTAACTCAAAAAAATTAACTGCGATGAAAAAAAGTATCACAATTAATCGCACTGTTAAACAATAGAATACCAATTGAAATTTAGTAAATATTTTTTGATGTTTTTCTACATTTTCAACTATTTTGATGTCTATTACAACACAGAATACAAAGTGTACCATTCTCACTTTATATTTTTATTACAAATATTTGCACTGTAAAAACTATTAAAAATAGTTTTTTAATTCACCTCATACAAGTACTGTAGTGCAATCTCTATTGTGAAAGTGTAATTTACAAATGTAGATTTTTTTTTTGTTTTGTTTTTGAGTGCAGTTATGTAAAACTCTAGAACCTACAAGTCCACTACTACTTGTTCAGCCAATCCCTAAGACAAACAAGTTTGTTTACCTTTATGGGAGATACTGCTGGCTGCTTCTTATTTACGTCACCTGAAAGTGGCACTGTTGTAGCTGGCATCGCAAGGTATTTACGTGCCAGATATGCTAAACATTTGCATGCCCCTTCATGCTTCAGCCACCATTCCGGAGGACATGCTTCCATGCTGCTGATGTTCGTTAAAAAAATACTGCGTTAATTAAATTTGTGACTGAACTCCTTGGGGGAGAATTGTATGTCCCCTGCTCTGTTTTACCCGCATTCTGCCATTTATTTCATGTTATAGCAGTCTCAGATGATGACCCAGCACATGTTGTTTGATTTACGAACACTGTCACTGCAGATTTGACAAAATGCAAAAAAGGTACCAATGTGAGATTTCTAAAAATAGCTATAGCACTGGACCTAAGGTTTAAGAATCTGAACTGCCGTCCAAAAGCTGAGAGGGACGAGGTGTGAAGCATGCTTTCAGAAGTCTTAAAAGAGCAACACTCTGATGCAGAAATTACAGAACCCAAACCACCAAAAAAAAAATTAACCTTCTGCTGGTGGCATCTGACTCAGATGATGAAAATGAATATGCATCGGTCCACTCTGCTTTGGACTGTTATCAAGCGGAATCTGTCATTAGCATGGATGCATATCCTCTGGAATGGTACATGAAGGGACATATGAATCTTTAGCACATCTGGCACATAAATATCTTGCAATGCCAGTTACAACAGTGCCATGCAAATGCCTGTCTCACTTTCAGGTGACATTGTAAACAAGAAGCAGGCACCATTATCTCCTGCAAATGTAACCAAGCTTTGTCTGAGTGATTGGCATAAGTAGGACTGAGTGGACTTATAGGCTCTAAACTGTTACATTGTTTTATTTTTGAATGCAGGTTTTTTTGTACATAATTTGACATTTGTAAATTCAACTTTCATGATAAAGAAATTGCACTACAGTACTTGTATTAGGTGAATTGAAATACTTTGTTTTTTTTACAGTGCAAATATTTATTAAAAATAGAAAGTGAGCATTATACACTTTGTATTCTGAGTTGTAATTGAAATCAATATATTTGAAAATGTAGAAAACAGCCAAAAATATTTAAATAAATGGTGTTATATTATTGTTTAACAGTTCGATTAATTGTGATTAATTTTTTAATCACTTGACAGCCCTAATTTTTAGTTTATATTATGAGGTTTCATTATTTGAAGGGGAAAAAAAAAAGCGAAGGGGAGAAGGTGTTCTCCCAAAGAATTACCTGGATTAAATATAACAGATTTCCCAGAGCAGGCTAAGATTTTTTGGGTGGGATTTAAGTAAGAAAGCTGCAGATCTCAAAGGGCCTTATTTAGTCACTATTAATTGGCTACATTACTGCAGCAGTGATAACGTGCTGTTTCAGAAGGAACTGGTAATAATAACCTACCATTAGTAGCTCCTTTCATCCCAAATTAACCTTGAAGAGATTTCAGCTATGCCGAATCTCTACTGCTCTCCCCTGAACATATAAAACGTTCACCTGTTCCTTTGTTTAAACTTCCTATTAACCTCCCACATGCAAGTTTTGTAGCTGCAGCCTGCATCTGTATTCTGAACAAGACACTCACAGAGAGATGTGTGACACTCCAGTGACCCTTTCTCCCATTATTCTGAGGAGCTGGTATTCATAACAATCAGGTCTTCCTGAACTGTTGTACTGGTTAAACTACTATCTGCTTACAGCAAAGGTTCTAGCCTGTTTTCTTGGGCAGAACAAGCAAAATTACCATAAGAAACAAGCAATAATATAAGGAATAAATTCATTTATGGCAGCATCCTTTTAAAAACTTCATTCCATTGGTTATATGTGGTTCTCTGCTTTTGGGAGGGTATATGTACCATCTGCTGTCAATTACTCTGGTAAGTACAACTTCTTTATTTCATGCCTGAATGAACAACCCCATAAAATGTCCTCTGTTGCTCTCTGCAGGCCAGTCCTTCCCCCAGCAGTTCAAAGATACAGCCTCTCCCACCCTTGTACACCAAGGTTCTTTTAATAAAAGCAGGAAATGTGTGATATGCAGCAGCCATTGCATTAAATACCCAATTTCTTATGTGTCTTGTAGTAACATTAAGAATGGGGGCAATGTTCGGGGGAGGGGGCAAAGCCCTCTCCAGAGTGATCCAATGTAAGGATAATGGGAGAAAAATGTTATGTGGGGCGTGTGTCAAGGTGGCTGTAATGAAAGTTTCCAAAATAATTTTGTTTCATTTACCTTTTGCAGGGACTGAATGTTTTTGTTGTGTTAAATTGCAGGCCCCATGCTCTGGGGTGTCATTCTTATTGGGCCTTTCTGTCTTTTTTGTTTTGCAATCCAAATGAGATATCTGGAAAAAGGCAAGAGCTCCCATTTCCTAAATTTCACACAAGTCAATTCAGCTCTCAGAGCAACAGGTAACTGACTAAAAAGCTTTCTGTGGCTCTAATTCACTCTGTCCTTTATATTACTGACCTCCAGCATTGCCAGAACTTTTTTGCTGTAAACTCACTTACTCATTGAACATTTCCCTGGCTGGGCATTATAGAGTATTTTTTATGAAACAGCTTTGCCTTATGCTTTACCCATGAAGCTATTGTCTGCTGTAACTTTTCTAAGTAGGCCTAATTCATTTGCTCACAAATTCTCATATGAAATTTGAGGGAAATAATAAAATACAAGCTGCTGCTGGCTTTCAGGGCTGTTGCTTACTACATTGCTTCAGCACATAACAATGCAACTTTGAATAAGTAATAAAATCCAAAGGTCATGAGAACTGTCTAGCTGGGGCACTTTTGGAGCTGTGGGATTGTTTGTGATCTTCACGCATCACAGGGTCACAGCTCAAAAGCTCTGTTCACATTTAAAAGGACCAAACCTCACAGTTAACTTACTAGAACACCATAAAAGGGGGGCAGTGATACTCCCTGTCACCCTGGCTTACTCAATCCAGGTGCCCTTCACTCACTTGTGAAGAATGACCCTGTACCTGGAGGTGGCCAGCGTGGCCTCTGGCCAAAATGTGTGATTCAGAGGTCTCCAGTGGAGCCTTTGACACTGGGTCCCTACCTCATACAGATACACTAGAAAATAAATTCACCTTCTTCCCAATTCTGCGCACCATTCACAGGGCCCAATGCAACAGCATCACAGCTCTTCCTGATGAAGGCTGCATGTGGGGCAGCGCTCCAGGGCCTCAGGCTACAGAGTTCACATTTCAGCACCAGCAGGACTTCACTTGAACAGCCCTGTCAGCCACATCACAGCAGAGCCACTTTCAAAAATGCCCTTAACTAATGAGAACATGCATATAGAGCTGAGACAAGTTACAGCCCCCACCTAAAACTTGGGCCTAGTGCTACTTCTGCCCATGGCTGCCCTGACTTAAAGTACTGACACCTGTGACCAATTTGGAGCCTGCTCACATCCAGATGAACCATCCACTCGGAGAGCAGCTATTTTGGGGGCAAAAGCCTCCTTCATTTTATAAAAATCTGGTACAATTTTTTATTTCTGGTGGGTTGCTAATGCTGGCAAAGGAAGGGAGCCTTCACAGATCTCAGCCCCCTTCCCCACCTGAAATTCAAAGTGAAAAGAGATGAAACAAGGTGCAGAGAATGTCTTGGCTAGTTGAGGTAAGGCAGCACCAGCTGTCGCTGTCTTGTGAGCAGCACTGCTATTATGAATTTCTATTTACAGGGGTTATAATTTGTCCAGGAATCCATCTTGGAATCACATTTTCATATTTTGAAATTTTAGTTTGTACTTTTTTGTTTTTTTTTACACTGAGTGCTAGGAAGTGGAAGATAACTGGCCTGTTCTAGTTTATATCACTGTAAAAACATCACCAAATAAAAATGGCACTCATCAAGAGATTATTTTTGTTTAATTATGGAAGTATTAAAGGCTACTGCTGGGAACAAGAGTAACTACTTTCCAAGAGGGTTTCTGAAGCACTTGCATTGAGCACTTTTTATGTGACAAATTGGCAAGACTTCGGATTGAACGACTGGACAAAAAATAATCAGTTCAAAAACATTATCTCAGGTTCACTTGAGAGCAATTCAGAGCTATTTGGTCATTAATAAGTATTTTAAATTCTATATAAGAAAAAATATGTATATGTTTTGTCTCAAACAATTTAAAAACAGCTCAGAAAAATGCAAAAAGAAGACCTTAACTCTGATTCTGTTTCTTCATTCTTGCACTTGGCACAGGGCTGGAGAAAAAAAGATCTTTGTGCCATCTCTGTGCCACCCAACTCCCAGTCCCCACTATACAAAAGAGCAGCCTCAGAGGTGCTTCAGTTTACATTCTAGCTGCACTGAGCCAGCCAAGAACAGCCAGCGCCTCCTCCACTACACCCAGCCTCCTTCTACTGAGGAGCAACAAAGAGCACAGGCAGAACCATTCCAGTAGCTCTGTGTCAGCCAAGGAACCCCCTTGTATTGCACCTGGGCCCTGCTTTTCTAAGTATGAGTTAAAGATAAAACATCATCCTTAGCTTTAATCTTCTTGATTGCTGTCTGTGTCACCACAACTTTCACACTGTTTAGGCATATTCTTTGTATTAACATGCAGTACATTATAAAAATAAATGACTACCTGTATAAACATACACTCACCTATCTTCCTTTCCCCCTCCCAACACACATGGGGCTATTGACTATGTGGGAAAATGTAACAAATTCAAAAAGTATTAACATTAGCATCATCTTTGAGTCATTTTCCAAATGCTGTGGAATACAAGGTGGTGAAGCACATGCGGTCTGTGAATGCAATTGTGCACTCTGCAGCATCTTTCACTAATGAACACACCATTGTTTTGTATTTTATACCTGGGAAACTCAGGAATGGTATGTTCTTTATGTTTAAGCATCAACCAACACCCCAGTTCCAAAATTTGTACAAACCTTGTAACTAGTACAGGACTCATTTGACCAAGAAAGGTGTTGCATATTTGTGAACAGGATCTGTACTAGTGCAAATATTGAATGGTACAGTAATCAACTTGCATTAGCATGCATATTCCAGTTAAACAGGTATGCACCAGTACAGATGTTGCATGTCCTAGGTTGAAGTTGGCAGCAAAGCATGTCTTGCATTTTTCCAGCAAAACTGTGCTCTGTTAGTGTAGAACTTGCATGTTGAAGTGCTAAACATGGAGACAGCATGTATCAGTAAGAGCCACAGCTGACCAATTGTGCATGTTCTCAATGAGACCTATAGTAATAACAGGTGAATTTTGTATTACAGTAAGAGGTGCAACTGAAAAATGCACAAGTTGCACTACCTGTCCTGCATCGTAGATGATATTTTGTGCATATGGTGTGATTAGTCTCAACATTAGATGTGAACTAGTGCACAGCTAGGGAGAAGTAACTTTTCACTTTCCTGCTGCACAGAAAGAGAGCTTAAATTTTAACAGATTAAGAATATTCTGAGTTTGTGTTTATTGGGTTAAATACCATATTATAAATTCCCTCTACTGGTTCTGAATATGTATATCCTGTAATACAAGAACAACAGGACCACCAGATAATTAGCAGAACAACCACAGTGAGCTGCAAAGAGAGAATATGGAGTAACCTCCATAGGACACAGAATGGAGAATTCCTCCCAGGCAACTGGAGTGAAATCCTGGATCTGTTGAAGTCAATGGGAGTTTCGCCGTTGACTTCACTGGAGCCAGGATTTCACCTTAGCTCCCTTACAGCAGAAAAGAAAAGCTAGCCATTGACATGTCTTTCACTGCAATACTTTTACTACACTACAAAATTGATTTATTGTTTTACAGCAATGGGGCTCCCTGAATCTATACTGGAATGGTTTAAATCCTAGTGTCAGTCAAAACTGTTTAGTGTTTCAAAATGTGGGAGTGAGATGCCACTTTCAGCCATAGTTCATGTTGTTAGTGTAGCCAGGGCTTCAGAGTCATGCCACATGTGATGAAATACAGCAGACCCCTTTTTCATTTTTGATCAGCAATATCCACACTCTGTGTCCTCCCAAGCATGGAATTCTCAAACACTTCAGTAAAATAAAGACAATGAGTAATGTTCTAAATGCATGCATACTGACCCGTGTGATCCATTCATTCATTGCTGGAACCTTTGCCCCGCAGTGTCACAAGCTTACGGGATGTCCTTAATGCTAGAGCTCTGATTTAGCTGAAAGATAGTTTAAAACACCTAGTTAAAAACATCAAATAGCTCCATACTGGCTACATTTCTACACAGGTGCACACACACAAAGTTATTCCACATACAGTCACTGGGCCAAATTCAGAGATGATGTGTAAGTTTGTATTGGTTACACATCAATATGTAAGTATAAAAAAGTCTCTGGGCATAGGGGGCCAAAAGATAATGTAGTGGTGGATACCTACTTTAATTTGCACTCTATTAGTTGCTCTTTCTGCTAAGCACCTCTGTTCTATCCCCATAGCATCTAAATTATGCAAACCTATGGCTTTGTTACATTCATTCAGATTTAGTTGGACTCCCTTATGCCCACTTACAGATGAGAAACTTTCAATACTTTATAAAGCACCTCTGAATTTGTCCCTTTGTAGTGTCTCTAAGTCAATTTGCTTAAAAAATTAATATACTAACAACTGTGTATGTGTTCTGCTAAATCCTTCTACTTGGGTCATAATCACAACCTTTTGGGGGAAAACTACCCTCAGAATAACTGAGCAAGGACATGCAGACTCAGGCAGGTTTTTTTCACATAGATATGATTCTGTAGAAAGTGGCTTATTCCAATACACTGCATCTGAAATCAGGTTTAATATGCTGTTCATTCTGAACTGGAATTAATGCATTGTGATGGTTCATAGAAATGAGTCCGTGTCTAGCTAGAATGTCTAAAATTATTTTACTAAGTTGTGTATATTGTAATAAAAAATAGTCAAAATCATATGGGTTATATAGTCCTAATGAGCTACTTCAACTCCAATACAAAAAACCCTGTGCGGTTCCTTTTGTGACACTGAGTGCTTTGTTTGACCAAGACGAGTTAAATTGAGCTATACGTAGTGGAGACAAAAGCAGAGGT
The DNA here is from genome assembly GCF_965140295.1 of Lepidochelys olivacea. Classification (NCBI taxonomy): domain Eukaryota; kingdom Metazoa; phylum Chordata; order Testudines; family Cheloniidae; genus Lepidochelys; species Lepidochelys olivacea. Next base: position 30,374,634 of record NC_140428.1, read on the forward strand.
ATATAAAACTGCATTAGAAACTCATTCCCTATCTAACAATGACTGGGACCCCAAACTCTCTCCCTTGAATCTGGGTTCCTTACTAAGCAACTTGATAAAGTCTTGACAGTGCAATAGCCTAGGTCAATTCTGGGTGTCTGCAGTTGTTTATTTAGTCACTTCGAGGAAGCCTCAGTGAAGTGACAAAGCAACAAAAAGCAAGAGTATGTTAATCAAGTAGTGGCCTTAATGGCTTTCTAGGCATGACACACATCATATTTAATTTGTTTAGTTTTAAATTTCCCAGATTTTCACTTAACTAATGTACTACAGCTTTGTAAATAGCACCTAGATCCAATGGTAATAGGTGCTACATAAATCAATGAATGCACTTGCATTTCTTAAGTGCTCACAACTGTAGCATCTGAATGCTCTTTACAGAGTTAGTACTCCATGGAGAGATCGTCCCCCTGACTGGGGATTATGAAGATACAAATAAATATATCCTACAAGTATCCAGACTATTCAGATGCTGACAATGAGACTGAGATAATAAGTTGAAGTAACGTACCTGCTTTGCCACTGATGCCAGTATAAAATCCATACACACATGTAAATTCTACTAATCTATGGTACTGTATAAATTAAGTAGAACTTTCCCATGGAAGTCTGGAATAAATCTCTTCTCTTCTCCCCACAATGCTGGATGCAGCAGCAGCTGCCCATGTTCAGTGTCCTACTTAGAAAAGGGGGCAGCACAGAAAGTGCGTTTTGCTCAAATTATCTGGTACATGAGGCAGCAGCAGAAAAGCAGTTGATGAAAAGCAGTCATAAAAGACAAATAATTAGGTAAGATGATTTGATAGTAGAATGAATTTGGGTATTAAATAAAGTTGTCCAGAAATGGGTTGCAAAAGGTGAATTCTTTCTGAATGAGTTTTTTCTCCCCTTCCCTGGCTCCCAATTGTTTACTTTAGGTGATGGCTACTTCATACTGGAAGTTGTAGTGAGGGATCCCTTTGACTTTTGCCTGTTGAAATTCGTTTGGAATAGAAATGTTATAGAGGGCCTTTTTATTGTTTCAGAGTGAAAGAATTGAAAAAGGCCAAGGAACTTGAAGATACACAGCAGCATCCCGTAGCAATGTGACATTGCTTTTCAGACTGTTTTCATTTTCTGTTTTTAGCAGAGACATGCAACAACAAAAAACCCACTGCAGTTCTGGGAATCTCAGCTGCAGGATTTTAACAGTAATGTTTTGGTCATTGCATTTGCACTTTCATGGACAACTTTTAATTTGTTCAGCAAGACATCTTGGAACTCAATCTTCTGTTGGATCATGGGAAAAAAAACACCAGGAGGAATTTGTGAGTTGCTTCATTCTCTCCAAAAGAAGCGATTAATTATCCTTTTCATATAGGGCTGTATTAAAACGTGTGGAACTGTACAAATATTATACCAAAAATATTGTTAAAAGGTGGGAATGCACAAGCAACACAAGAATGCTATTCCTGCACCTGTCAATCATCTCCAAGAAACTGAAGCTTCAAGAGTCAGTGGCGGGGCTTAGATCAGTAAATCTTTATTGGGTACATGCATTCTCATTTCCTTTGCACTTCTGTCCTTTCTTTTTATTTGAATCTCTCTACAGCACACTTAATGCAACTTTTTAAATCTGCAGGTTTTTAATACATCCCGTGGAAATTTACAGAGTGGGTTGGCATATGAGGCAAACGGGTAATGCATGGGAAATAAAGAGAGCAGCTTGAGCAAGTTTTTAAAAGTTCCTTTTTTGGTATTTTTTCTAGAACCTGCAAGTATTTCAAGTGTCATGTACTTATTCTCATATTCAGCACTTTATTTTCTGGCCTTTTAATTATTTACTTAAAATAGTTTGTAACGTATGTAGCGCTTTTTTTTTTTACAGTAATTTTGTTGTTCTGAGCAGTCACATACATATGTTGCCTGGACATTTATACCACCTAAAGATCAGAGTGGTGCTCCATCCTGGCCAGTAAATTTCTTATTTTGGCTATTTCATCAAAATCTGGGCAGTTTCTGTATATATAGAAGGTAGAAATGGAAAATGAGAAATAATATTTGAAAGGGAATATATTGATTAATTACTAAATATTTTATTCACAAAGGGTTAATAACTTGGCAAGATAAAATTATTATTTGTATAGTTTTGTCTGAATGAGCGAAGAGTGTGGATGTATTGTTTGTATATATTGTATATATTAAAACAGAGATGTGCATGAATTCAAGAAAAAAGAAATGAAAAAAGCAAAGCATTAGTGGCTATGGTCTGTAAAATGAAACAAAAAACTTTATTTCACTATAAGAAACTTTATTTTAAATGTTCTTTAGAAGAACATTTTGCTAAAGCATGACTAAACTGCAAAAAAAAAAAAAAGAGCTACTGTATTTAGACTTAGGAAAAAAAGGCAGAGTAACTTTACTAAAAAAGGATATGTTTACATTTGATTTTGGCTACCAGGAGGTTTTTTTTTTAATTTTATTTTTATTTTTTGCCAATGGTGCCAAGTAATGTGAATGCTAATATTGCTTAAGAAAATTAAGTTACTTTTGCAAAGCAGATAATCATAAGAATACAAAAATGTATCTAGCTTAACACCATACACTCACTCCAATAAAGAACACTTAGAATGAACATAAACTGAAAAAAGAAATAGTATGAAAGTAGAAAATATGTTTCACATTTTCATATCTCCTGCTGGAAGTCAGAAAATGTAATAAAAATGCACAAAAATTTAAAAAAATAAAAAGTAAAACTTAAAAGATGCAAACTGGTCTTGTAGGGGTGTCATGGTATATTGCTATTTCTACATAGTGAGGAGCCAAAGAAATCAGATACTTTTTAAATTGAAATACTAATTAAAAATTGTCATGACGTTTAGACAATAGGGGCCTGATCTTAATTACACTAGTAAATATCAGGAGTAATTCTCCTGAAGTCAGTGCAGTTACTCTGGATTTACACAAGTGTAGCTGAAATCAGAAATTGCTTCTGTGACTTTATGTTGCTAGTACCAGTTTAAAATTTCCAAACGGTTGGTGTAAATTTTACATGGTTAGTTTTGAAATAGTTGCTCTTTCTTGATCCTGGCCACCAACTAAAATGTTTAAACTCCAGGCTTTTTGTGAAGCCTAAAAATATTCACAAATGAGCTTTTAAACTGGTGTCTTTAAAAAAAGGGTAAACACAAAGATTGTGGCAAAAAACTGGGGTCAGTGCTCTTGGTGCCTTTTCTATAAGTGTATCTGATTTTTAATTACTTCCTTTCACTGCCAGCATTGAATTACAATATATGTGCTATATAGCTCTTTATCAGAACTCTGTACGTTTGTGAACTTCTACTTTATGACCTGATTCAATTAAAAAAAAAAAATTGTCTGGCTTCCACACTGTGGCTGTGGAAGCCTCATAATCTCCATATATTTTATTGAAATGGAACCTTACGCATTAAGTATTCCACACACAAAGAATGGGAACGGAATTTGAAAATAAACTCCTTTGGAATGAACTGGAATGCTCTGTATTAATCCTGGAAATACTCTGACATTTTGAAATATAAATGTTTGTCCCATTGACTGGCATTATGACAAATATAATCTTTTCCTAACAAGAGTAATGACCTCAGTGGAAACATTTTAACCCCTTATATTTGTACTTAAAATTTTCAGTAAAATACAGAGCTATTTCAAGTTACCCTTCCAGATCCATAGGCCTGGTGGTGTACCTACTGATAAAGACCCTGATACAACAAAATATTTACACACATGCTTAATGTTAGCCATATGAGTAGTTCCATTAACTTAATGGGACTACTAACATGCTTAAAGTTAAGTATATCCTTAAGTACTTTGCTGAACAGGGCTGTAACCTTTCACTGAATGTGACCACTGATGAGTTAAAAATGCTCTCCTATTGAAAAAGCTTTTCTGCTTACCCCTTTCTTGACTGTGGAACTTATTTCTGATAGAAGATACATAAGTGCAGCTTTCTTGGATAATCGGGATTCCCAAGTGCCAGGAGCAGGACCTTCTTCTGCCTCCTGAATATGGAATTGCTCCTTTGTGTAACACGTTTGACATAAGTAATACTGTGTGAAAGAAATAAAGAATATAACATGAACTCCCTATATGGTTGCACGCTTACAGCAGTTCCACACAGTAGTTGGTGCCCAACAGGGGGTCCCCAAGACTTGCATGTAAAACTAGTATAGATGTCTCTTTTTTGTAAGTTTTATTTTTGTAACTGTGCATGTAAAGCATCACTGAATCAATGGATCTGTTGAAGAACTCAGCTGCTGGAACCATGCAAAATGTTTTGAATTGCCCTTAAAATATGGAAAATGTTTTCTGAATGCTTTATATTCTTTCTGCTGTAAATTAAAAACAAAAAATTTCCCCATACTAAGTGTATTTCTTTTAACATTTTCTCTTCTATTTTAATCAAGAAGAAGCTGAAGATTCCTCAAGTATGTGTATATATATCTCTATATCCTTGTAAAGTATGGATCTCTGTCACACACTTAGAAGACCTACTTGTAAATTCACAGTCTCTTACCTGACTGAATTTCAAAGGTAAACATAATTTTTTAAAACAAATTCTGCTTTTAGTGTGTGTACAGCTCCCATTGGATTCAGTGGGATCCATGTACTCATGTGAGAGGAGAAGGTAGTCCTTAAAATCTATAGTTAACAACTGTTTCAAAAGAGGGAAGCTAGGAAATAGGAAACACATTTATCTAATCAAAATTATCAACAAGAGTGAAAAACTTGAAGTCACTTGGACTTCTCAGCCTGTGTATTGATGATGTACATTATATAGTCACAGGCCTGACTCTTTTCTGTGGTTTTTAATGTATACTCTTCATTAGGCATATTTCATAGAAGGGACCAAAATAATTTCTAGACTACTTCTTTTAGAAAAACATCCAATTTTGATTTTAAAATGGTCAGTGATGGAGAATCCACCACAACCCTTAGTAAATTGTTCCAGTCCACCAGTACATTTCAGAGCTCTAGTTGCACTTCAAGTAGTAAAACTGACTTTGTCTTCAGATTCAGGTCCTCATGATAACCCCAAGGTGCATTATAATTACTCAGAAATGCACTGCCTATCACAGTTTATTTTAGTTTAAGATGTTTTAAGCTCAGCCCAGAGACTATCATAGTGTTCTGCACCTACCACATGGGAGACTCGGGTACAACGCAGTGGTTCCCACATCTTGCTTCTGAGTCTGGCAGCAAGAGGCAAATGTTATGTGAGGCTCCTTTTTTCCTTTCCTTATCCCAGGGGAAAAGAAATGTTCTTATGACAGTTAAACCAGATTTTACAGCAGAAAGGTAACCAGTTTCTCAGTTCGGGCTCCCCTCTTGTTCATGTTGCAAATGACAGTTTTTAGCCAGATGGATGCAATTCACAGAAGCTTAGAAAATCCAATTGTATTTAAATTTGTGGGGGCAAATTCATCCCCTCTCTAGTTCAGTGGTGGGCAACCTGTGGCCTGTCAGGGTAATCCGGCCACTGGGAGTGGTAATGCAGCCACTGGGGAGTTGCGGGCAGCCATGCCTGTGGACGGTCAATGTAAACACTGTCTCGTGGCCCGCCAGTGGATTATCCTGACAGGCCGTGTTGCCCACCACTGCTCTAGCTCCTCTAAAGCTAATAAAATTCAGCAGAGCCTTATGCTGAGATTAGAATCTGTCAAATAATTTATTTTAAATACTTCATGAAATGCCTGGAATAAATCATTGTACAAATATATTTGTGAATTATTTGACCAAATGTGTAAAAAAAGATGTCTCATAATGTTTTTGGAAAATAATCCAAAATTGAGCAAATAAATTATTCAATTTATATGATGATAAATTCCCCTAGGGATGAATTTGGCCATTTTCCCCCCCGAGTATGAGAGTCGTACTGAGAAGTGCAATTTCTGTGTGCACTTACAAAATGCTGACCAGGGGAATAGTGAGTTTTTCATTAAACAATAACGCTCCTTCAGAAAAAAAGCAATGAAATGTTACATCCAGGAAGATTATAAATGCACAATTTTTATAACTGAATAAAATTAAACTGAAAAAAGTAGAACACCACAAGAAAGTAGGAAGAAATATTTGACCAGCACCTAAATGGGGCCCCAATCCTGATCAAGACCTCTAGAGACAACTGTAATACAAATATATAATAAAATATATTTCATGTAGCTATTTTCAACTTTCTGAGAGCACAATACTGTCTGTACTTCTTAAATACGGTACTCTCTGTGAGGGCAGAGACTAAGGCCCAAGTTTCCAACAGAATCCATGAGGCAATGTGTAATAAATTCCAAAACTCTACATAGAAGGACAGAATAAAAAGTAATTTTAAAAGTTCCATGAGGCCTTTAGAAACAAAATCCAAAAACTCCCATTAAATAACAATGCAGAATTCATTTCTGGTTAATGCAATTAACAGGCATATAAATGGCTTTGAACCAGAGCTGGATAATGTTGTAATATAGTAAATAATTCTTCCTGTCTTTATAAAGCTATTATAGTGTGCGTGCGTGCGTGCACACACACACACACACACAAATCTCTCTGTTGTGTAAAAGTTTGAGTCATTAATCTCATAATTAACCCATTCAACATATGATAGTAATCGGAGTAAGAACAGTTCCAGGTCAGAGTGTGGCATTTGGATCCTACATTTACCCTAAATTTGCCAACCACCACAGGGGGAATGCAGGGTAATGTGTCCATTATAGTAAAGGAAGCTTTGCCATTAACATCACCAGAAACAGGAGCAGGCCCTTAATGATGCAGTGAATGGGACTTAGACTCCTAAAAGACCTACATACCGTTGAACTTTTTACCCCATTACAATCCATATCCAGCACAAGAAAAATGTAAAGGTCAATAATAAAAGCTACAATTAGTTTGTCCCAGAAAGTGACTGAGTTAAAGTTCCAGTCTCATCCTTCACTTCCTGAGCTGACAGTCTGGATTCACTCTGGGGAATTGCACAGTCAAGCTCATGAGTGGTAGCTGGACTCCCTTAGTCAGCGCCCACCAATTTTTTCAGGTAGTGGCCTGAAGTTGAGGGATGCCACACGCCCTTCAGCTAGAATCAGAATTTGATTTTATGTTGCTATTTGCCTACTGCGGTTAGCTCCAAAACAGGTCAGAAAGCCAGTGACAATACATGAGTGTATCAGCAACTTGCCTGGCTGTGCCCCAGATTTTGTGTGTCACTTCACTTTTGGCTCCCCAGATAGAAAGTAGACAGGAAACAAAAAATCTTTGGTTTCAGAGTAGCAGCCGTGTTAGTTTGTATTCACCAAAAGAAAAGGAGTACTTGTGGCACCTTAGAGACTAACAAATTTATTTGAGCATAAGCTTTCGTGAGCTACAGCTCAGCTCACGAAAGCTTTTGCTCAAATAAATTTGTTAGTCTTTAAGGTGCCACAAGTACTCCTTTTTTAAAAAAAATCTTTGCTTACTCATTCTGTGCACTAGCCTTCTCTATGAAACTGTTCTCTTACTGATGTTGCCCCATCCTTCCTCCTCTACCATTCTCTTATTAACATCTCCTTGTGTCATGTTAAAAATTAGTCTGTAAGCTCCTTGGGGCAGGAATCATATCTTTTGATTGAATTAGGAGGTGCCTAGTACACTAGTAGGTGCTGATTCTGTGCTCAGCCAGCACTCACAGCCTCATATAACACCTAGAATATTAGCTTTCCTGAGTGAAGAATTAGGGGGCCATTATCCCTTTCATTTTTTTAGAAAGAGTCTGAACAAACCAGCTCAAATAGCCAACAAAAAAGCACCAATGTTGCTTTAGTGCAGGGGTAGGCAACCTATGGCATGCATGCCAAACGTGGCACATGAGCTGATTTTCAGTGGCACTCACACTGCCCGGGTCCTGGCCAACCGGTCCAGGGGGGGGCTCTGCATTTTAATTTTAAATGAAGCTTCTTAAACATTTTTAAAACCTTATTTACTTTACATTAAACAAGAGTTTAGTTATATATTATAGATTTATAGAAAGAGACCTTCTAAAAATGTTAAAATGGATTACATACAAAACCTTAAATTAGAGTGAATAAATGAAGACTCGGCACACCACTTCTGAAAGGTTGTCAACCCCTGCTTTAGTGTCTCTTTTAAATAACCTAATAATGAAAAGCTTACAGTGGAGGCAAAAGTGTGATAGAATGCAAAAAGTATTGATAATAGAGCATGGAAAATCCTGAAGTTATGTGTTTCAGGGATCACAGAATCATAGAAATGTAGGACTGGAAGGGACCTCGAGAAGTAATCAAGTCCAGTCCCCTGTGTTGTGGCAGGACCAAGTAAATCTTCTAGATCATCCCTGACAGGTGTTTCCAGAGCTTAACTACCCAAATAGTCAGAAAGTTTTTCCTCACATCTAATCTAAATCTCCTTTGCTGCAGACTAAGCCCATTACTTTTTGTTCTACCTTCAGTGGACCTGGAGACCAGTTGATTACTGTTCTCTTTATAGCATGCCTATTACCAGGTTTCCCTCCTCAGTCTTTTTTTCCCCGCAAGACTAAATGTACCCAGTGTTTGTTTGTTTGTTTTTTTAAAATCCTTTTCTAATAGGGGTGGTTTTCTAAACCTTTTATCATTTTTGTTGCTGTCCTCTGGATGCTTTCCAGTTTTGTCCACATCTTTCCTACACTATAGTGCCCAGAATTGGACACAGTACTCCAACTGGGTCCTCAGCAGTGCTGAGTAGAGCAAGAAAATTACCTCATGTATCCTACATGCAACATTACTGTTAATACACCCCAGAATCATATTAGCCTTTTTTGCAGCTGGGTCACATTGACCACATATTCAGTTTGTGGTCCACTATAACCCCCAGATCCTTTTCAGCAGTATTACCACCTAGATAGTTATTCCCCATTTTGTAGTTGTACATATAGGATAGGATGTGGTCTTAGAATAGAATAGTCTTCTTTTGACTGCAACCAGGATTGAAGTCCTGTCAGCACCCTTTCTTGTGAGTGATTACTCAGTTACATGAGCTGGGATGAATCTGTCCAGTAGGCTAGCCTAGAATTTTTAGGCACATCCAGTCAGTTGGAATGACTAAATAAATAGATACCGTAGATCAAGAGAAGAGTTAGCTCTGACTTAGTCAGTTGGCAAAGAATAATTCATATGATGAATTAACACAGTGGGAAAGCGTCAGCCAATAGCCTGGAATGAAGACCAATGCCTACCTATAGCACAAGCGTCATGAACAATCTCTTCATTTGCTATTTTAAGAAGGTTCAGGCCACGAGAGAAAATGTCGCTGTTGTGAAGCTTGTCAGTAAATTAACAATTGTTGCTAGTGCTTTCTTTAGACGCTTTCTACCAGCAGCTGCCAAACTGGGAGAGGATGGAGTCTGGGCCTGACTGCTGGAAATAAGAGAGGTAAGAGAATGGTTTAGGCATCAGCATGAGGTAAGGTTCAGCTGCATAGCTGTGCAAAGACCAACGTCACTGTAGCATAACTGTCCCCCATCTAAGTCCATGAGGCCTTGCTTCATCTGTTGGCACTTCCTGATAGCCACTCCTCAGAAATGACCTGGAGCAGCTGGATGGCGGATGTCAAGCCTGGGCTCCGGTAGCAGGTATGGAGGGATTCAGGTTGCCCTGGTGGGGCTCTCAGTCCCCCCATCGCCATCCAGGGTAACTTTTATAGCCTTAGGCAAAAGCCATTTATGGATTATGAAGACTGCCCCATAGGCCAAGCACCCACAGAATGCTGAGAAGAGGCAATAGGTGCGACAGGGCACTTTGGAGCTGCCTCAGTATGGATTTATTTTCAGAGCACCAGAGAGTAACAGGTTTCTCACAGGGACATGCAGAAACCCACCCTACCACAAAAATACAGTCACCTGCCCTGGAAACCTGCTGCATCCTGTCCCCTGGGAGGCACAGGTACCTGCTCCCCTCCCTAGGAAGGCACAGGAACCTGCCGCCCCCCTCCCTAGGGACACACAGGAACCTGCCCCCTCCCTAGGAAGGCACAGGAACCTGCCCCCCCTGCCCCCCAGGGACACACAGGAACCTGCCCCCTCCCTAGGAAGGCACAGGAACCTGCCCCCCCTGCCCCCCAGGGACACACAGGAACCTGCCCCCTCCCTAGGAAGGCACAGGAACCTGCCCCCCCTGCCCCCCAGGGACACACAGGAACCTGCCCCCTCCCTAGGAAGGCAAAGGAACCTGCCCCCCCCTGCCCCCCAGGGACACACAGGAACCTGCCCCCCCCCGTCCGCCCGCCCCCAGGGACACACAGGAACCTGCCCCCCCCGCCCCCCAGGGACACACAGGAACCTGCCCCCCCCCCGTCCGCCCGCCCCCAGGGACACACAGGAACCTGCCACCCCCCCTCAGGGACACCAAGGAAGAAACCAGCCTCCTAAGCCCCGCCCCCAACACACCTAGAGCCTCCCCCAAGCACAAGGGAGCCGGCAGAAGCGCGCGCGCCTCTACGCAGCCGGGCGCGCGACGCGCGGGACCAGGCGTTGTGGGCGGGGCCTGGCCAATCCCCGCCCCTGGAGCGTCCCATCCCGCAGCAGGCGGCGCGAGCTGGGGCGGGTTCCGGGTCAGTTGCCCGGTTTCCTTCGGCGCTGTTGGACGCTGCCCCCAGCCCCCGCGGAGCCTCGCCCCTGCCGCCGCCGCCATGTGAGTGCGGGTCCCGGGGCGACTCAGCGCCCGCTGCGGCCGGGCCGGGCCTGCTGGGAGCTCGGGGGGGCCGCAAGGGGGGGCTGCCCGGCGGCCACCTTCCCGGGCGGGCGGGCCTGGGGGGCGGCGCCAGGCGGGGGCTGCGGGCGCCGGGCGGGCCTGGGGGGGGCTGCGGGCGCCGGGCGGCGCCGGGCGGGGGCTGCGGGGCGGCGCCGGGCGGGGGCGGGGGCTGCGGGGCGGCTGCGGGCGCCGGGCGGGCCTGGGGGGCGGCTGCGGGCGCCGGGCGGGCCTGGGGGGCGGCTGCGGGCGGGGGCTGCGGGTGCCGGGCGGGCCGGGCGGCGGCTGCGGGGCGGGCGCCGGGCGGCGGCTGCGGGCGCCGGGCGCGCCAGGCGGGGGGCGCGGCGGAGGGGTAAAGGCCGCTCGTGCTCCCGTGACAGGCCGGGCCTGGGCGTGTCGCTGAGCCGCCGCTCAGTGCACGGGCCTGGGCAGGGCGCGGCCGGGCGCAGCGGTCCCTTGCGGCCGCGGGAGCCCGCGGCATTGCCCGCTCGCCGCGCTGTGCGTGGGCGCGGCCGGCCGTGCGGCCCGGGCTCCCATCGCCCCGGGCTCGCATCGCCCTGCGCCGCGCCTGGGGCCGGGACTTGAGCCGGGGCGGATCCATGCTGGGGCCGGTGCTCACAAGGCACACCTACTCGGCACCGCACTTCTGAAAGGGTGCCACCCCCTGCTTGAGTGTCTCTTTTAAATGACCTAATAATGAAAAGCTTACAGTGGAGGCAAAAGCGTGATAGAATGCAAAAAGAATTGATAAAAGAGCATGGAAAATCCTGAAGTTGTGTGTTTCAGGGATCACAGAATCCTAGAAATGTAGGACGGGAAGGGACCTCGAGAAGTAGTCCAGTCCAGTCCCCTGTGTTGTGGCAGGACCAAGTAAATCTTCTAGACCACCCCTGACAGGTGTTTCCAGAGCTTAACTACCCTAATAGTCAGAAGGTGTGTGGCCTGGACCTGCTGCTGTGGGGATGTGGCGGTACACTGGGCTTGGATCTGCACACCAGTGCCTGTCACACATGGTCCTAGCACCACAGCTGGTCTCTGCTTTCTAATGTGGCAGCTGCCATCATCCACTTCTTGTGTGCTGTATGCAGGAAGCCTTACCTCTGTGTTTCTTAGAGTAGTGATTGTTGAGTCACAAGGGGTTTACTAAGTCACAGAAAACTCATGCTTTCTTGCTGTATGCCTCTTAAGGGTGATAGATGTGACTTCTGTAAGGGCTGCCTTTACAGACTAGGAAAGAGTAAAATATGAATGGCATTAGATCTCTTAAATTTTTGTGGGCAATGTGTTTGGGGATTTTTTTCCTTATCAAATGGCTAGTGCTTTTTGTTTTGTTTTTTTAAAGGTTTAGCACCAGTGAAAGGAATCTGGGAATTTATATATTCCTGTTTATTCACAGAACTGGTAAATAATGGGTTGTGACTCTTACAGACAGCTTGATGCTGTGTTGTTAAATGACTTCAGTGCTAACTAGCCAGTTCATATTAGGTTGACAAAAATTAAGCAAAATGTTCTTTATTTCTAGATTATAGTGTGCAGGGATGGTAAGCTCTGTGATTCTGCTTAGACTCTGATGTTTTTAAAATGAACATAGGCACTCTTTTGAGCCACTAGCTAGCAATTCAGGGAGCCTTTTAAAATATACCAGCAAAAAAAAAAAAAGCCTTTTTATTTCTTTGGCTTCACCTGTTGGGAGGGAGGGGGAGGAATTGTGGGATTGTTTATTTCGTTTTGGATTTATACTCCTTTACTTTACAAATTAAAGGAACCTGGTTATTTGGTGCTGTTTTTAGAAGGTGGCATATAGTGTGATGGAGTATTCATTCTATAAGCTGGCCATCAGAGGGTGTTTATAGTGACAGTAGTACTTTGAGCAGTGAAAAATAAATATTAAAGCTTTTTAAAGTGAGAATGAGAGAAAGGGGATAGTTCAAAGATTTTTCCTAAAATAGATGGTACAACAAACATGATCTTAGTCCAGAAGGGGCCATTCTGATCATCTAGTCTGACTTCCTGCATTGTACTATCCAAAGAACTGCATCAAGTCCATAATTTCTGTTGGAGCTATAGCATAAGAATGACCACATTGGGTCAGACCAATGGTCCATTTAACTCAATATCCTGTCTTTTGACAGTGGCCAGTGTCAGATGCTACAGAGGAAATGAACAGAACAGGGCAATTGCAAGTGATCCATCCCATCATCCACTCCCAGCTTCTAGCAGTTGGAGGTTTCAGGACACCCGGAGCATGGGGTTCAGTCCCTGACCATATTGGCTAATACCCGTTGATGGACCTATCCTCCCTGAACTTACCTGATCCTTTTTGGAACCCAGTTAAACTTTAGGCCTTCACAGCATCCCCTGGCAATGAGCTCTACAAGTGGAGTGTGCACCATATGAAAATATATTTCCTCTTGTTTAAAACCTGCTGACTATTAATTGGATTAGGTGACCCCTGGTTCTTGTGTTGTGTGAAGGGATAAATAACACTTCCTTATTCACTTTCTCCATATTATTCACAATTTTATAGAACTGGAAGGGACCACGAGAGGTGATCTAGTCCAGTCCCCTTCACTCGTGGCAGGACTAAGTATTATCAAGACCCTTCCTGACAGGTGTTTTTCTAACCTGCTCTTAAAAATCTCCAAGGATGCAGATTCCACAACCTCCCTAGGCAATTTATTCCAGTGCTTAACCACCCTGACAGGAAGTTTTTCCTAATGTCCAACCTAAACCTCCCTTGCTGCAATTCGAGCCCATTGTTTCTTGTCCCATCAGAGGTTAAGGAGAACAGTTTTTCTCCCTTCTCCTTGTAACAACCTTTTATGTACTTGAAAACTGTTAAAGTACAGTTTTCTCTTTTCCAGACTAAAGAAACCCAATTTTTTCAATCTTCCCTCATAGGTCATGTTTTCTAGACCTTTAATCATTTTTGTCGCTCTTCTCTGGACTCTCTCCAATTTGTCCACATCCTTCCTGAAATGTGGCGCCCAGAACTGGACACGATACTCCAGTTGAGGCCTAATCAGTGCAGAGTAGAACGGAAGAATTACTTTTCGTGTCTTGCTTACAACACTCCTGCTAAGACAGAGGTGGGCAAACTACGGCCTGCGGGACCTTCTGGCCCAGCCCTTGAGCCCCTGGCCCCTCCCCCGCAGCCTTAGCTCCCTGCGCCATCCACGCTGTGGGCGGCGGGGCTGCAAGCTCCTGCTGGGCAGCATGGCTGCGAGAGCTGCAGGGGTGTCATGTATTAAATTGCTCCCCGTAGGAATGTGCTACTTACGGAGCACCCGGACGGGCAGCCGTAAGTATTACGCTGTAAGCACATTCCTACGGGGAGCAATATAATACCCTACACCTCCCTACAGTTTTGGAACCCCAATGTGGCCCTCAGGCCAAAAAGTTTGCCCTCCCCTGTGCTAAGACATCCCAGAGCAAGGTTTGCTTTTTTTGCAATAGGGTTACAGTGTTGACTCGTATTGAGCTTGCGGTCCACTATGACCACCAGATTTCTTACTGCGGTACTCCTTCCTAGGCAGTTATTTCCCATTTTGTATGTGTGCAACTGATCGTTCCTTCCAAAATTGAGTCCTTTGCATTTGTCGTAATTGAATTTCATCCTGTTTACTTTAGACCATTTCTCCAGTTTGTCCAGATCATTTTGAATTTTAATCCTATCCTCCAAAGTACGTGCAAAGTACATCCTCTCCCAGCTTGGTATCATCTGCACATTTTATGGCACGTCTCTATGCCATTATATGAATCACTGGTGAAGATATTGAACAGAAACGGAACCGGAACTGATCCCCGTGGGACTCCACTCTTTATGCCCTTCCAGCATGACTGTAAACCACTGATAACTCCTCTCTGGGAATGGTTTTCCAACCAGTTTTGCACCCCCCTGATAGTAGCTCCATCTAGGTTGCACTTCCCTAGTTTGTTTATGAAAAGGTCATGTGACACAGCATCAAAAGCTTTACTAAAGTCAAAATATACCACTTCCTCCCTAGCCACAAGGCTTGTTATCCTGTCAAAGAAAGCTATCAGGTTGGTTTGACACATGATAAATCCATGCTGACTGTTGCTTATCGCCTTATTATCTTCTAGATGTTTGCAAATTGATTACTTAATTATTTACTCCATTATCTTTCTGGGATCAGAAGTTAAGATGACTGATCTGTAATTCCCTGGGTTGTCCTTATTTCCCTTCTTATAGATGGGCACTATATTTGCCCTTTTCCAGACATCTGGAATCTCTCTCATCTTCCATGACTTTTCAAAGATCATTGCTAATGGCTCAAATTTCTCCTCAGTCAGCTCCTTGGGTATTCTAGGATGCATTTTATCAGGCCCTGGTGACTTGAAGACATCCAGTTTGTCCAAGTAATTTTTAACTTGTTCTTTCCAAATTTTAGCTTCTTCTGATCCTACCTCATTTTCACTGGCATTCACTATGTTAGATGTCCAATCACCACCAACCTTCTTGGTGAAAACTGAAGCAAAGAAGTCATTAAGTACTTCTGCCATTTCCACATGTTCTGTTGATTTTCCCACCTCGTTGAGTAATGGACCTACCTTGTCCTTGGTCTTCCTCTTGCTTCTAATGTATCTGTAGAATGTTTTCTTGTTACTCTTTGTTTCTAGGTAGTTTGATCTCATTTTGTGCCTTGGCCTTTCTAATTTTGTCCCTATCTACTTGTGCTATTTGTTTATATTCATCCTTTGTAATTTTTCCTGGTTAAAAGATAGGAAACAAAGGGTTGGTATAAAGGGTCAGTTTTCAGAATGGAGAGAGGTAAATAGTGGTGTCCCCCAGGGGTAAGTTCTGGGACCAGTCCTATTCAACATATTCATAAATGATCTGGAAAAAGGGATAAACAGTGAGGTGTCAAAATTTGCAGAAATTTGTCAAAATTACTAAAGGTAGTTAAGACCCAGGCAGACTGTGAAGAGCTACAAAAGAACCTCTCAAAACTGGGAGACTGGGCAACAAAATGGCAGATGAAATTTGATGTTGATAAATGCAAAGTAATGCACATTGGAAAGCATAATCCCAACTATACATATAAAATGATGGGATCTAAATTAGCTGTTACCACTCAAGAAAGAGATCTTGGAGTCATTGTGGATAGTTCTCTGAAAACATCCACTGAATGTGCAGCGGCAATCAAAAAAGCGAACAGAATGCTGGGAATAATTAAGAAAGGGATAGATAATAGGACAGAAAATATCATGTTGCTGCTATATAAATCCATGGTACTCCCACATCTTGAATACCGTGTACAGATGTGGTCGCCCCATCTCAAAGAATCATAGAATATCAGGGTTGGAAGGGACCTCAGGAGGTCATCTAGTCCAACCCCCTGCTCAAAGCAGGACCAATCCCCAACTAAATCATCCCAGCCAGGGCTTTGTCAAGCCTGACCTTAAAAACTTCTAAGGAAGGAGATTCCACCACCTCCCTAGGTAATGCATTCTAGTGTTTCACCACCATCATAGTGAAAAAGTTTTTCCTAATATCCAACCTAAACCTCCTCCACTGCAACTTGAGACCATTACTCCTTGTCCTGTCCTCTTCTACCACTGAGAATAGTCTAGAACCATCCTCTCTGGAACCACCTCTCAGGTAGTTGAAAGCAGCTATCAAATCCCCCCTCATTCTTCTCTTCTGCAGACTAAACAATCCCAGTTCCCCCAGCCTCTCCTCATAAGTCATGTATTCCAGACCCCTAATCATTTTTGTTGCCCTTCGCTGGACTCTCTCCAATTTATCCACATCTTTCTTGTAGTGTGGGGCCCAAAACTGGACACACTACTCCAGATGAGGCCTCACCAATGTCAAATAGAGGGGAATGATCACGTCCCTCGATCTGCTTGCTATGCCCCTACTTATACATCCCAAAATGCCATTGGCCTTCTTGGCAACAAGGGCACACGGCTGACTCATATCCAGCTTCTCGTCCACTGTCACCCCTAGGTCTTTTTCCGCAGAACTGCTGCCTAGCTATTCGGTCCCTAGTCTGTAGCTGTGCATTGGGTTCTTCCGTCCTAAGTGCAGGACCCTGCACTTATCCTTATTGAACCTCATCAGATTTCTTTTAGCCCAATCCTCCAATTTGTCTAGGGCCCTCTGTATCCTATCCCTACCCTCCAGCGTATCTACCTCTCCTCCCAGTTTAGTGTCATCCGCAAATTTGCTGAGAGTGCAATCCACACCATCCTCCAGATCATTTATGAAGATATTGAACAAAACCGGCCCCAGGACCGACCCCTGGGGCACTCCATTTGACACTGGCTGCCAACTAGACATGGAGCCATTGATCACTACCCTTTGAGCCCGACAATCTAGCCAACTTTCTACCCACCTTATAGTGCATACTGCAGTCATACTGTTCTCTTACATACAGTGCAACTCCCCCACCATGCCTGTCCTTCCTGAACAGCTTATATCCATCCATGACAGTACTCCAGTCATGTGAGTTATCCCACCAAGTCTCTGTTATTCCAATCACATCATAATTCCTTGACTGTGCCAAGACTTCCAGTTCTCCCTGCTTATTTCCCAGGCTTCATGCATTTGTATATATGCACTTGAGGTAACCTGCTGATCGCCTCTCTTTCTCAGTATGAGGCAGGAGCCCTCCTCTCTCATGTGCTCCTGCTCGTGCCTCCTCCCAGTATCCCATTTCCCCACTTACCTCAGGTCTTTGGTCTCCTTCCCCCAGTGAGCCTAGTTTAAAGCCCTCCTCACTAGATTAGCCAGCCTGCTTGCGAAGATGCTTTTCCCTCTCTTCGTTAGGTGGAGCCCGTCTCTGCCTAGCACTCCTTCTTGGAACACCATCCCATGGTCAAAGAATCCAAAGCCTTCTCCCCGACACCACCTGCGTAGCCATTCGTTGACTTCCACAATTCGACGGTCTCTCTCCAGGCCTTTTCCTTCCATGGGGAGGATGTGCGAGAACACCACTTGCGCCTCAAACTCCTTTATCCTTCTTCCCAGAGCCACGTAGTCCGCAGTGATCCACTCAAGGTCATTCTTGGCAGTATCATTGGTGCCCAAGTGAAGAAGCAGGAAGGGGTAGTGATCTGAGGGCTTGATGAGTTTCGGCAATCTCTCCATCACATTGCAAATCTTAGCTCCTGGCAAGCAGCAGACTTCTCGGTTTTCCCGGTCAGGGCGGCAGGCAGATGACTCAGTCCCCCTGAGGAGAGGGACCACTACCACTACCACCCGCTTCCTTCTCTTGGGAGCAGTGGTCATGGAACCCCCAAGCCTAGGACAGTGCATCTCATGCCTTCCAATCGGCGGAGTCTCCTTCTGCTCCCTTCCCTCAGACGTATCATTTGGTCCACTCTCCGCATTAGTACCGGTGGAGAGAACATGAAAACTGTTACTTACCTGTATGTGCCCTGCTGGTACATGGACGTTCCCCTTTTTTCTTCTGGAGGTCACATTATGCCAAATTTCTTCACCATCCTTCTGTCCCCGATGTGCAGCCTGCTCTGAATCTTCAGAACCTTGTGCCCGTAGAAGCCTATCATGACATCCGTCCAGGAAATCTTCAGTTTCTCTTATGCAACGCAGGGTCGATACCTGTTGCTCCAGACCTTGAACCTTCTCTTCCAGTATGGAGACCAGCTTGCACTTTGTACAGACAAAGTCGCATCTGTCCTGTGGAAGAAAGACAAACATAGCACATCCAGTGCAGGTCACAACAGCTGAACACCCCCCATCCATATTACCTTCCTTCTACGAGCTTCCTCAGGAGTTGTCGTAACTACTCAGAGAATCTGGCAAGATGTAAGCCTCAGTGGGCTCTCCCCAGGCGAACTCCCAGGCAGACTCCTTTTGTTAGCTGCTCTGCTGTTTGCTACTCAGCTGGTTCGCAACTGACTGGCTTTTTATGCAGTCAGGCCCACTTAAGGCTCACCTGGAACAAAGCACACCCAGTTCCTGCCCTTTTCAAACAACCAATCAAGCACACAGTCAAACTGTCCTCACAACAAACACTCACCAACACAGCCTCCTTAATGCAGCCCTTAGCGTACCTCCTCTCAGGCAGATCCCAGGCAAACTCCTTTTGTTAGCTGCTCTGCTTTTCGCTGCTCAGCTGGTTCGCAACTGAAGATGTATTGGAATTGGAAAAGGTTCAGAAAAGGGCAACAAAAATTATTAGAGGTATGGAATGGCTTCTGTATGAGGAGAGATTAATAAGACTGGGACTTTTCAGCTTGGAAAAGAGACGGCTAAGGGGAGATACGATTGAGGTATATAAAATCATGACTGGTATAGAGAAAGTAGATAAGGAAGTGTTTGCTCCTTCTCATAACACAAGAATTAGGGTTCACCAAATGGAATTAATAGGCAGCAGGCTTAAAACAAATAAAAGGAAGTATTTCTTCACACAACACACAGTCAACCTCTGGAACTCCTTGCCAGAGGATGTTGTGAAGGCCAAGACCATAACAGGGTTCAAAAAAGAACTAAATAAATTCGTGGAAGATAGGTTCATCAATGGCTACTAACCAGGATGGGCAGGAACGGTGTCCCTAGCCTCTGTTTGCCATAAGCTGGGAATGAGCGACAGGGGATGGATCACTTGATTACCTGTTCTGTTCATTCCCTCTGGAGCACCTGGCCCCGGCCACTGTTGAAAGACAGGATACTGGGTTAGATGGACCTTAGGTCTGACCCAGTATGGCCATTCTTAAGTTCTTATATGTGACCTAGTTTCCACTTTTTGTAGGATTCTTTTTTGATTTTTAGATCCTTGAAGATCTCCTGGCTAAGCCAGGGTGGTCTCTTGCCATACTTCCTATCTTTTCTACGCAGTGGGGTAGTTTGCTCTTGTGCCCTTAATATTGTCTCTTTGAAAAACTGCCAACTGTCTTCTCTTGTTTTTTCCCCTTACACTTGCTTCCCAGGGGATCTTAACTACCAACTCCCCGAGTTTGCTAAAGTCTGCCTTCTTGAAGTCCATTCTCTATTTTGCTGTTCTCCCTCCTACCATTCCTTAAAATCATGAACTCTCTAATTATATGATCCTTTCAGTTCATCTTTTCCAAGCTGGCTAGTCCCAGTCTTTTATCTTTCCTCATATGAAAGCTGTTGCATACCTTCTGATCGTTCTTGTTGCCCTTCTCCGTACTTTTTCCAATTCTAATATCTTTTTTGAGATGGGGTGATAGTAACTGTGGTGCAGTATTCAAGATGTGGGCATACCATGGATTTATATAGCAGCATTATGATATTTTTTCTTATCTTTCCCTTTCCTAATGCTTACCAATATTGTTAGCTTTTTTGACTGCCACTGCACATTGAGCAGATGTTTTCGAAGAACTGCCAATGATGACTCCAAGATCTAACTTATACATACAAAATGATGGGGTCTAATTGAGATTGTTTTCCAATGTGCATTGATCAACATTGAATGTCATCTGCCATTTTCTTGCCCATTTACCCAGTTTAGTGAGATCCCGTTGTAACTCTTCGCAGCCAGCTTTGGGTCACCTACAAACTTTGCCACCTCACTGTTCAGCCCTTTTCCAGATAATTTATTAATGGAACCTTGAAGGACTATGCTATTTACCACTTTCTATTGTGAAAACTTACCATGTATTCCTACCCTTTATTTCCTATTTTTAACCAGTTACTGATCTATGAGAGGACCTTCCCTTTTAAGCAAACTAAGGAGTCATGGGATAAGAGCCTTTTTGGTGCAGGAACTTGTCAAAGGCTTTCTGAAAGTCCAAATACACTGTCAACTGGATCACCCTTGTCCATATGCCTGTTGACTCCCTCAGAGAATTCTAATAGATTGATGAGGCATGATTTCCCTCTGCAAAAGCCATGTTGACTTTCCTCAACATATTGTGGTTATCTAATATATCTGATAATTCTGTTCTTTACTACAGTACCAAGCACATTGGTTGAAACTAAAGTTACATTTACCAGCTTGTAATTGTCAGGATCACCTCTGGAGCCTTTTTTTAAAAATCAGTGTGTTATGTTAGCTATCCTGCTGTCATCTGGTATAGATGCTGAGTTAAGTGATAGGTTGCATACCACCATTAGTAGTTTTCAATTTTGTATTTGAGCTCCTTCAGAACCATCCGTTCCTGGTGACTTACTGCTGTTTAATTTCTCAATTGGTTCCAAAACTACCTCTATTGATATACATCAATCTGAGACAGTTCCTTAGATTTGTCACATAAAAAGAATGGTTCAGATGTGGAGATCTTCTCCACATCCTCTGCAGTGAAGACCAGTGCAAAGAATTCCTTTAGCTTCTCCAGCAGCCTTGTCGTCTTTGAGTGGTCCTCTAGCACCCCAATCGTCCAGTGACCCCACTGACTGTTTGGCAGACTTCCTGCTTCTGAAGTACTTAACAAAAAAATTGTTGTTGGGGTTTTTTTTCTTTAGCTAGTTGCTTTTCACATTCTTCTTTGACCTGTGGCCTTATACTTTTACACTTGACTTGCCAGAGTTTATGCGCCTTCCTATTTTCCTCAGTATGATTTGACTTCCAGTTTTTAAAAGGATGCCTTTTTGCTTGTCACTATGTCCATGCAGTTTTCAGGCATTTCACCTTTGATTTTTCCTTCTAATTTCCATTTAACCAGCTTCCTCAGTTCTGTGTAGTTCCCCTTTCTGAAACATACCGAGTCTTGACTTAAAGACTTCCAAGTGATGGAGAATCCGCACATCTCTATGTAAGTAACTTTTGTTTAAGGACACCTGAGGCCCAGTTGGTGTCTTGTCCTGTGTCCTATCTAGAATTGTGTTCATAATCAATATTGAAAGGTGGTACAGTAAGCAAATAATAAAAGGCCAAAAGGTAAATCAAGGGTTCTCAACCTTTTTCTTTCTGAGGCCCACCCAACATGTTGTAAAAACTCCACAGCCCGCGTGCCACAGCAACTGTTTTTCTGTATATAAAAGCCAGGAACAATATTGGGGGGTAGCAAGCAAGGCAATTGACTAGGTCCCCATGCCACAGTGGTTTCCCACCAAGCTGAGTTGCTCAGGCTTTGGCTTCAGCCCCGTGCAGTGGGGCTTTGGCTTTCTGTCCTGGGTCCCAGCAAGTCTAATGCTGGCCATGCTTGGTGGCCCCCCTGAAACCTGCTTGCAGCCCACCCACCCCCCCAGGGGGCCCCAGACCCCTACTTGAGAACCACTGTTGTAGATGTCTTATGTGTACAAACTGTAAATGTGCCTGTTCTTCCTCCATTGGGGGTATGCAAGACAAATCGGACTCCTGGAAAGGTTGAGTCCCACTGCTCTACAGGGCTTCTTGCACCTTCTTCTGAAACATCTGGTATTGGCCACTGCCTCTCTATTCTGTGATGAACTTTTAGGAAAACAAGCAGTGTATGTCGCATGCTTCCAGTGACTGACATAATCTTTTTCTGAGTTCAGTAGCTTCCAAAAAGAATTTAAATTCCCAAGTTCATCAAAGGGGGGGGAAAAGTGTGCACAAGCTCATGTGTTTTTTATTGCAAAGGTCAGGGAGGGGGGAGATCCCTAAACCCATGTTCTTGGCCAATCAAGAGCAACTATATGCTATGCTCTGAGCTGTAGTGCCGCTCTTCTCTCTCCCACCTGCTTCTCTGCTCTCCGGTGCCATTGTAGCCATTCATTGGTGGTAAGTTTGGAACACTGAATTCTGAATGGCTAAAGTCTGAATTCTGTGGCTAAAGCTTGCTGCTGAAGCTTCGCTCTTCCACTGCAAAAGAAATCTGACTTTTTCTTCTTCTGCATTTTAGCTCCTAGGGAATGTTCTTCCTTTCTTTGTTATGACCATTGGTGTTTACACTTATTTTTTTGGTTTGTATATACCTGTGTTTGCAAATTACCCAAGCATACTTCTAGGTGGTATATAAATGTAGTTAATGATATATCATAATGTAAGTGTCTCTATACTGCAGGTCAACAAGTGGCCCTGGAAGCTCAAGTAATGCCTCTGGCAGTAATCGTCGCCTTCAGCAGACACAACACCAAGTAGATGAGGTATGGCTCTTGTATAGAGCAGCTTTACCATTCCTTTGACCATGGGAAACCTGACAGAGGGAAGACATATGGAAGTGTTGTGTGGGCAAAGTTTTTAAATTTGTCTCCTTCAGTGTATGAACCAAAAGCTAGTATGTCTTCATCGTTTGTCCCTCTTGTGATCTGAACTATCATCTTGAGACTCATTGCAGGAAACCTGTGATATTTTCCAGGTGTTGACTTGCTCCTGCAAAGATGACTATCTTTTGAGCCAGTGTGTTAGCTGCATGACTCCAGTTGGTTTCTGACAGAGAATGAGGTTTGCTATATGGAAATCCACAATTGCCAGGGGTTTCTAGTTATGTATCAAAACTGTGGCAAAACTTACTGTGTAAGCCAAAAGCCATCCTTGGCTGAGAGCCTCATTTCTTTCTGGCTGGATGGGGTAGCACAAAACTTCCTTTTCAGAAGTCATAGGTGCTTTGTGTGTCAAAAGAAACATTGGACAGTAACTCGCTTAATGTTGTAGTTATGTTCCTGAAAAATGCTACTTTAAGTGAATCCAATTTCCCCTAAAAATTAATGTAAAGGGGGGCTAGATTCCAGGGGAATTTTTCACCAGAGGTGGTGGAGTCAGAGGGTGGGATGTTTCCCAGGGAATGCCTTACTGCTAAATGATGAACTAGCACTCGGCTGAGCCCTCAAGAATTAACACATTGTTAATGTAGCCTTACACTCTACAAGGCAGCACAAATAGAGGGAGGAGACACAGCATGGCATAGACAGACACACACGGTGTGTCTGTGTGTGAGAGAGAGAGAGATGCGCATTGCCCCTTAAGTACGATGACCCCACTCTAAGTATACTGCCTTTTTAAGTAGATCAGCAAGTTGAGACAGCAGCTGCTGCCAGCAAGCTCCCTGTCCTGAGCCCTGTCGTGTGCTCCCTTGCTCTGTGGAGAATGGGTACAGGAGCTGGGGGAGGGGGACACCCTGACATTAGCACCCCTCTTCTTCCCCCCTGCCTGCACAGCAAGCAGGAGGCTCCCGGGAGCAGCTCCAAGGCAGAGGACAGGAGCAGCACATGGCAGTGGGGGGAAGGACAGCTGAACTGCCCCGCAATTGATAGTCTGCTGGGCAGCTGCTGCACAGGGAACTTAGGGGAGCTGATGGGAGGCTGCTGGTCTACCCTGGTTCCAAGCCCCCACCAGGGAGCTTCAACAGGCTGCTCTTTCTGCAAGCAGTGGACAAAGCAGGTGGATGCCAAACAACTTTTATAAGGGAGCATTGCACAACTTTAAACAAGCATGTTCTCTAATTGATCAGCAACGTAACAATGTTAAGTGAGCAGTTACTGTATTGTTCAAATGCCCGTTGTGGCTTCCATAACTGAGTTTTTCTTATACCCTTCTCTAACATGCTAGGTTATTAGTGGAATACTTTTTGTTTCAGTAGGAGTAAGCTTATAAACAAAGTATCTGATATTGAAACCCCAAGGCAGGCATTAGGGAATCTCCAACTCAGTTACTTAATTCCACAAATTTTTTAACTAATATAAGAACCTAAGTTCAATATTGTCTACTCTTAATCAAAAAGGCAATATCTTCTGCTTTATTTAAAAATACTTGAATGATGTTAATGTTATAAAAGGGATTTGTCAGGATCTGCTGCATGCTTAAAGTGTTCAAGGGAATGAACATCTAATGAATGAATAACTTACTGTGACTATTAAATCACTGTAGGTGGTTGACATCATGAGGGTGAATGTGGACAAGGTGTTGGAACGAGATCAGAAGCTGTCAGAGTTGGATGACCGTGCTGACGCACTGCAGGCGGGAGCTTCCCAATTTGAGACCAGTGCTGCCAAGCTGAAAAGAAAGTATTGGTGGAAGAACTGTAAGGTAACCATGACTCGAGTATTTCCAATACAAATTAATGTGACTAAAAACTATAAGTAGTTGAATACTACATAAAGGGGAAGAAATCCATGAGAACATATGGCCAATTTCCGCAGCCTTTACTCATGGTGAATAGTATTTAAGATTACAGCATCTGGTCCTTAATGAGCATCTGGCTTAGCGAAGTAGATGAACTGGCCAAAAGTTGGGTGCCCTGGCCATGTTCCTTCACACAAAACATTTTCCAGGACAGAAATGTTGCCAAGGATAAATGTATGTACTAGTTTAAGGTGTTGGAGATCTAAGAGGAAGAAATTCAGTGATATGGATTGAATGACGATAACACAGACATAGCACTATAAAGAACGTTTAGTCTGTTCGTGTAATTAGCAGACATGACTGTAAGGCCTGGGAGCATACTCTTTATTTGCTGAGAAGCCAAGACAGAGTGGAAAACATAAATTGTAAGGAAGGGGAGCAGTAGTTGGGTCTAGAGAAGAAGCTTTAGCCCTCTCTTTTTAAAAAAACATCTAAGTGAGTTGTTTGTACTAAATGATGTGCTTTTTTAACAGATGTGGGCAATATTGATAGCAGTTGTTCTCATCATCATCATCATCATCATCGGTAAGTGTTTAGCTAAAGCACTGTTTTGTCAGTAGGACTAGCGTACATGGGACATAAGACTAAATCGAATGCAAAAAGTTAATGTAACGCTCTCTGGGTGTGACTGCTCGTACATAGGTCATAATATTCAAAAGTTAAGGTTCACACAGTAACCCTAACTTAGCCATATTGCATGCTTGACATATATGCAGGAGTCCAAAAGAGTACTTATGCTGCTAAATTGATATTTGAACATAGTCTGTGCAATGTGGTGAAGTTATGGCTTCTGTGGGAACCTTAACTGTTGAATCTCAGGCTCTTGCACACTGAGCAGAAATGGGATTTCACAAGAGACTGAGACTCTTGAGTTCCAGTCCCAGCTCTGCCAGTGACTGTGAGCGTGACCAGGTCACCTGACCACTTCTTTGCCTCAGCAGAAAGAACGAGGAGTACTTGTGGCACCTTAGAGACTAACCAATTTATTTGATCATAAGCCAATTTAGCCCACTAAAGCTTGTGGCACCTTAGAGACTAACCAATTTCTTTGAGCATAAGCTTTAGTGGGCTAAATTGGCTTATGATCAAATAAATTGGTTAGTCTCTAAGGTGCCACAAGTACTCCCCATTCTTTTTGCTGATACAGACTAACACGGCTACCACTCTGAAACCTGTTCTTTGCCTCAGTTTCTCAATCTTTAAAATGGGGATAATGATGCTTACCTCACAGGGGCTTCCAAAGAATACATGAAGTGCCTTGAGAACCTTAAGATGAGAAGAGCTGTGGACATACACATTTCTCACATTCATCTTTCACAGTATTTCTACATTTATTAATCTTTTAGACTCCAGGTTCAACATCCTTATGTCACCTTTTTCTTGCAAAGCAGTCTGGCCCTCTTCTATTGGGTCACACCCTTTTCTTAATCCCAAAATGGGTACTCCAGCCAATCAGATTCCCCTTGCTGTCTTCCAGCCCAGAAGTCAAGCAAAACAAACAACAAAAAAAGTAGGGAAGCTTCATATAAGACTCCTCCTCCTCCAATCCTCAGTAGTGCTTAGATAGCAAGGTAGTTAGGCCAGGTCTACACTGTAAACTTACATAGTTATATCAGTGTCGTGCAGGGGTGTGAAAAATCCACACCTATGAGCAACGCAGTTATACCAACCTAACCCCTGTTGTAGGCAGCACTATGTTGACAGGAGAGCTTTTCCCTTTGGCACAGCTCCCGCCTCTCATGGAGGTGGATTACCGATGCGAATGGGAGAAACTCTTCCATCAGTATAGGATTGTCTTCACTGAAGTGCTACAGCAGCCCAGCTGCATTAGTGCCACTGCAGGTCTACACTTAAAACCCTGCCCTTAAACTCAGCCCAGGCAAGAGCCTTGATCTGCCTAGCCTCACTTGAGTGCAGGAAACCCCCCTGACTTCATGGACTAGTTTTCCTGCTGGAGCAGAAGCCTGGGGGAGAAGGACAGGCAGTTCTCAAGGATTCATCACCAGTGAACAAGCTGTTTAAACAGAAGTATATTGCAGTAGAAGTTTTAAGAGAAAAGAAATTCATGGTCCCTTGTTTGATATCCAGCTTTCACTTGTCCCAACTTCTGAATGTTGCCAGATGTACCCTTATGTATACAATAGTCACAAGCCCATTATTATAACTGGTAACAAACTTATAAATACAAATGCAAGTGGTGATGTTTCTGGTGCATGCAAGGAAGCTGTGGATTCATACTCTGGCTGTAGTAGAGCCAGGGAGCTTATAACTACTTACATTGCTTGGTGTTCAGCAGTTTGAATTTGTGATGTAGCTGTTAAAAAAAAACTTTCCAGCAGGATTCGTTTACTCTCAAGCTCTGACAGCATATTCATTTCTCCCCTTTGGGCCTGTTTGTAACACAATCTACAGCAACTTGGGGGGGGGGGGAGGCATAGCTCAGTGGTTTGAGCTTTGGCCTGCTAAACCCAGGGTTGTGAGTTCAATCCTTGAGGGGGCCATTTAGGGATATGGGGCAAAAATTGGGGATTGGTCCTGCTTTGAGCAGGAGGTTGGACTAGTTGACCTCCTGAGGTCCCTTCCAACCCTTATATTCTAACTAATTGTGATGCTACAAACAGAATTGTGACCATAGGTGAGAAACACCTGGTACATAAATTTTAAAAACCAATCCCATGCAAGAATGAAACTGTGGTAAAACAAACACAGGAAATTATTTAGAATTTCCTTTTGTTGAATACTTTGAGTGTTCTGTAGCTCAAGTCTTTAAGTTGCAGGATTGTTTTATGCCTCTTTGATGTGGAGGGAAGAGGACTGTCGCTTTTCCAATCCTTTTTTTTTCTGTTATAGTCTGGAACGTGTCCTCATGAGTTACAAGAAGAAATGCAAACCAGCGGAAGCCATCTCTCTCCTTCAAACCTGCTGTATTCTCAAGCTCTCACCTACTGATGTATAAAGCAAAATTATTTTGATTAGTCATATGTTAACTTTCTCTGGTTTATAGGAAATGTGCCTTTATTTAAAAGTTACACTTCTGATTTTAAAATGCTAATAAGCACAGCCCAAAACTTGCACAGTGCCTTGGTAATCTTGAGTATGAGCTGGTGAAGAGGATTTCATGTATGAATTTCAGAATCTAGAAGCAATGTATTGTTGCCACTGTCTACTGAATTCTAGATAAATTGGAAGAGTATGTTTGCGTATCTGTTCTCTTCACTGTCTCCTCCAGGCCCCAATTTAAAGGTGTCTCTTCTGACACTACTAAAGGGGTGGGAATCAGATCTTAAATTTGTGCCTTCTTGGAAGAAACTCTTAACACATCTGGCATTTTAACAGACTTTGCCTGCCTTGCCATACTCCATTAATGCCTTCTGACTAGTTGTGAAAGAGCCTGCCACCCTAGTAAACACTACTTATCGTTCACTGCTGTTTTATGAATATGCAGTTAAATTCTATTATTGAAGTTCTAAAGATTTGAGCACTGAACCGTTAGTGCTGCCTTGTGGTAATTGTGATTAAACACTTCCCTATATAAGGCGTTTACATTCTCTGCAAAAGACAGTCTGTCACTTTCTGGTGTCAGTTTAATCTGAAAGAGTACCTTTAAAAATGTTTAGTGTTTGTAATGTAGACACTTACCAAAGTTGGTTTTGTTGGGGTTTTTGTCTTTTGCCAAAAAGTAGTTCAGTGAAGACTTCTCTGCAAGCCAGCAAGATGTTTCCAGTGTAGAATCAGTGCCAAGTGTAGTTTAAAATTTTATATATATTTATATGTAATCTGTTTGCATTACTTCACAAATTGTCTTCCTTCTCAGCTTGTCTTCAGAGTAAGTGAGTCCCCTAGGACTTCAGGAAAGGCTGGTAACAAATGCTGTTGCCTCTTCCCTCTTACCTCCAAACTTTTTAGGTAGGGGTGACTACTCTCCATGAGGAGGGAAAGAAATAACTTGGTGCTTCACCCAGTCACCACTTTGTGTACCCTCTAATCTGTCTGTTTCTAATTTTTTCCCAGTCCTTGTTTCTACTTCCTCTATATAGTTTTTCCTTTCTCTTGTCTTTTTTTCCTCCCTTACTTTTTGGGGGTAGATTTGCAAGTAGCTACACTGTGAAATGGATTCACGAACCTAATCGCCATAACCTACTTCTTTGAGTGTTGGATGTTGCTTTGACTGAGTTATCACATAGAAATGAGCCAGACTCTTGATGGACAAATACCAGAAAGATGTGACAGAGCACTCAGCGGGTGGCTGTGTCCAAAGGTGGATCTGCCCTCTAAGCACCGAGGGAGAAATATTGGCCTCTTTACCCCCAAAGTACAAGATGCTTTAGAATGTGTTTTTGTTTTGTTTTTTTTGGTAGTGAGTGTTGTGGAAAGTTGCTCTGTTGGCTTATAATTAACTATCTAAGGCCTTGCCTGTTTGAGGATGAAGTGCAAGGATCACTGCAGTGACTTCTTTCAATGTACAAAGTCTCTTAGAAATTACTGTATAAATGTACCATGGACCAGTAACAAAGCTACTTGTACAAACTGAAATCTTTCTTACTCACAATTAAGAAACTGTTTACTATTTTTTTATGCTGCAGCTTTTAAAGAAATATCAACTGTATGTACTAGTTCCTACACTTAGAAACCTCTGAAAGTGTATGTCATCAGGAGGGCGTGTCCCTGCACTGTCCTGGGAAAGAGGCCTTTATAACGTTTAATAAAGTGGCTTTTGAAACTTCCTCCTGTTCCTCTGCGTGTGTGTGTGGGGGGGGATGTTAGGTCGCTGCTGCCTTGCGCCGCGGCGGGGGCGGCTGCGCCTCTGGCGGGGCGGGTGTTGAGGGCAGAGTGGGTCGAGGGCGGTTGCTGAGCCGGGCCAGGCTCTCGCCCCGGATCCCCGCCCCAGGTGACGGGGGCGCTGAGTCGGCGGCTCGAGCCCTGGCCTGTAGCCCCTCAGGGCGTTGGGGGCGGGTCTCCTTGGCAGCCGCTCGATGGAGTCTGCCAGGCCCCGTCCCTTCTCGCGTTGCCCATGAGGGCACGGGGCGGCAGGCCTGGGGCCCCGAGGGGGGCGGGGCAATTTGCCCAGGGCCCCGCGGCTGCCCCACGAGAGTTTCCGGCGGCGGGGGTCCTTCCGCTCCATGCCTCCGGCGCAGTGCTCTGAAGGCCCGGGCGGAAGGACCCCCGCTGCCAAAGACCCCAGGCCCCCCGAGTCCTCTGGGGGGCGCGGCCTGTGGCCTTGGGATGTGTGAGGGCGGCCGAGCGGAGGCAGCACGAGGCCCCCAGGGACGGGGGGAGACCCCGCTGGCGGCTCGAGCCCGGGGAGTGATGGCCAGGGTCCGAGCTCTGGGGGCTATCTACAGAGCCGCTGGGCTGAGGGCAAGGGCTGTCCCGCAGCCCCGGGATGGGGGCTGTAACTCACCAGTCTTGGGGGGCTCTATAACCCCTCCTACGAGCCGGGGTGGAGGTGAGGGATTGGGGGGAATCTATAACCGCCCCGGGATGGGGTGGAGCTGAGGGGTTGGGGGGGCTCTATAACCACTCCTCCCCTTCTGAGGTGGAAGTGAGGGGTGGGGGGGGCTCTATAACCCTCTTTTGGGGTAGGGGAAATGTTAAGACTGTATCACCCCCACCCCCCTGGGTTAGGGGCCTGTATAATCCTCCGGATACAGGGAATGGAGAGAAGAGGTGTTTGGTGTGGATGGGACTGTGTAGCCCCCAGGACTGAGAGTGGTTTTGGAGGATGGGGGAACTCTGTAGTTCACTGGTCTGGGGAGGAGGAAGAGGAGTGGGTTTCAAAGGAAAGGAGTATGTAACACCACCAACCTGACCCCCTGGGCTACAAGGAAAGAGGATACTGTGGGCAATGTATTATATACAGAGCTGGGTGATTGCGAATAACAGATTTTTTGGTTTGGGGCCAAACAGAAAAAGCCAAACAACACTTGGTTCAGTATGAACTGAAAATAGACTTCAGTTTTTCTCACCAAACCTCTCATGGAGGATAGGTCCATCAATGGCTATTAGCCAGGATGGGCAGGGATGGTGTCCCCAGCCTCTGTTTTGCCAGAAGCTAGGAATGGGCGACAGGGATAGATCACTTGATGATTACCTGTTCTGGTCATTCCCTCTGAAGATCCTGGCATTGGCTACTGTCAGAAGACAGGATACTAAGCTAGATGGACCTTTCTTATGTTCTTAACCAAACCAAAAATAAGTTTCAAGTTAAACAAAATGTTTAGTTTGACTTTGAAATGAATGGATTTTTGTTTGTTTGTTCAGTTTGGTTTGGGTTTGTTTGTTTCATTTTGTATCAGTTGTCTTTTCAGAGAATGCTACAAGGAGGTCCCGGACTTCAATCTCTTACCTAGAAACCTAAATTTGGCCTCCAGAACCTCTCTTCTGCCTTTCCCGATGTCATTGGTACCCATGTGTACCATGATCACCAGCGCCTCCCCAGCACTGCATGTATACATGTCCTAGATGTCTTGAGAGATCCCCAACCTTCGTACCTGGCAGGTAGTTGCCCATGCAGTTCTAAGCTCGTATCCAACCTACAACAATGATCTATCCCAGATGCTTCTAAGAGAGGTGAATCTTCACCCTCCTCATATTCTCCCCAAAATCGGTACTTAAGCAATTGTATATTTATTTTGGAGTAGAGAAAAAATTTCCCAACCCAGCTTGTGATCAGCTTATGTCCTGAACCATGAGCAGTAGTCCTAATTTTTTATCAAGTCATGAAGTAGCCCCCATGTAATTGTGTAATGTATAATGTTGCTAATTTGATTTAAAATATGATCCTATTAACAGGTCTGTGTTTGGACAGATGAGTGACGTACGCTGCTCCTTTTAGTGTCAAAATTGGGTTCACATGTAATGTCTTGCTTAAAAAAAAATGTGTCCCTCCTGTGCCAAAATATGATGATTTATTGTCCTTTGCAATAAATAATAAAGATCAGATGTTCTTTATGGTGACTCCTATGCAACTGAAATCCCCAACACCCATGTCGGGGTTTAAATATTGAGTTTGGACAATATGCAACAGACTTAAATTACAGCAAGGGAAGTTTAGGTTGGAAGTTAGGAAAAAATTCCTAAATTTCAGAGTAGTTAAGCACTGAAATAAATTGCCTAGGGAGATTGTGAAATCACCATCATTGGCAATTTTTAAAAGCAAGTTAGACAAACACCTGTCATGGATGGTCTAGATAATACTTAGTCCTGCCTCAGTGCAGGTAACTGGGCTAGAAGACCTCTCAAGGTCCCTTCCAGTCTTACGATTCTATGCATTAGTCTCTTGAATCCTGCATGTCTCTTTTGTGTACTGTATAAAGAAAAGGAGTACTTGTGGCGCCTTAGAGACTAACCAATTTATTTGAGCATAAGCTTTCGTGAGCTACAGCTCACTTCATCGGATGCATAAACTGGAAAATACAGTGAGGAGATTTATATATACATAGACCATGAAAAAATGGGTGTTTATCATACACATTGTAAAGAGAAGAAAAGGAAAGTGAGTGATCATTTAAGATGAGCTATTACCAGCAGGAGGGTGGGGTAGGGGGAGCGAAAACCTTTTGAAGTGATAATCAAGGTGGGCCATTTCCACCACATTTCCAGGAATTAACAAGAACATCTGAGGAACAGTGAGGGGGGGGGGAAGGAGGAATAAACAAGGGGAAATAGTTTTACTTTGTATAATGACTCAATCACCCCCAGTCTCTGTTCAAGCCTAAGTTAATTGTATCTAATTTGCAAATTAATTCCAATTCAGCAGTCTCTCGTTGGAGTCTGTTTTTGAAGTTTTTTTGGAGAAGAATAGTCACTTTTAGATCAGAAGTCGAGTGACCAGAGAGATTGAAGTGTTCTCCAACTGGTTTATGAATGTTATAATTCTTGACGTCTGATTTGTGTCCATTTATTCTTTTACGTAGAGACTGTCCAGTTTGACCAATGTACATGGCAGAGGGGCATTGCTGGCACATGATGGCATAGATCACATTGGTAGATGTGCAGGTGAACGAGCCTCTGATAGTGTGGTAGTGTCTATCAACTTCATGAAAAAACTCGTACAGATACAGACAGACATTATCTTCCTTTCCAAATACAAACAGATGGACATCATACCAAAAGGACTGAAGATAAAAAATCCATTACAATCTACATACCACACAGACTATGCTGATAGCTTGTGCCACACGCTCTCAAAGAAACTGCGGAACCACCTGATCAACATCCTCTACAGCAAACAGGGAAAGATTAAAAATGAGCTCTCAAAACTGGATACTCTCATAAAAAACCGACCTTCCACACAAACTTCCTCGTGGCTGGACTTTACTAAAACTAGACAAGCCATTTACAACACACACTTTGCTTCTCTACAAAAGAAAAAGGACACTAAACTATCTAAACTACTACATGCCACAAGGGGCCACAACAGTGGTTCCCTTAACCCACCCAGCAATTTTGTTAATCTGTCCAACTATACTCTTAGCCCAGCAGAAGAATCTGTCCTATCTCAGGGCCTCTCCTTCTGCCCCTCCACCCCCATGAACATGATACAGTTCTGTGGTGACCTAGAATCCTATTTTCGACGTCTCTGACTCAAGGAATATTTCCAACACGCCTCTGAACAACATACTAATCCACAGATACCTTCCTACCAATACTACAAAAAGAAGGATTCTAGGTGGATTCCTCCTGAAGGTCGAAACAGCAGACTGGACTTCTACATAGAGTGCTTCCGCCGACATGTACGGGCTGAAATTGTGGAAAAGCAACATCACTTGCCCCATAACCTCAGCCGTGCGGAACACAGTGCCATCCACAGCCTCAGAACCAACTCTGACATCATAATCAAAAAGGGCTGACAAAGGAGGTGCTGTTATCATCATGAATAGGTCGGAGTATGAACAAGAGGCTGCTCGGCAGCTCTCCAACACCACTTTCTACAAGCCATTACCCTCTGATCCCACTGAGAGTTACCAAAAGAAACTACAGCATTTGCTCAAGGAACTCCCTGAAAAAGCACAAGAACAAATCCGCACAGACACACCCCTGGAACTCCGACCTGCGGTATTCTATCTGCTACCCAAGATCCATAAACCTGGAAATCCTGGGCGCCCCATCATCTCAGGCATTGGCACCCTGACAGCAGAATTGTCTGGCTATGTAGACTCCCTCCTTAGGCCCTAACCAGCACTCCCAGCTATCTTCGAGACACCACTGACTTCCTGAGGAAACTACAATCCATGGGTGATCTTCCTGAAACCACCATCCTGGCCACTATGGATGTAGAAGCCCTCTACACCAACATTCCACACAAAGATGGATTACAAGCCGTCAGAAACAGTATCCCCGATAATGTCACGGCAAACCTAGTGGCTGAACTTTGTGACTTTGTCCTCACCCATAACTATTTCACATTTGGGGACAATGTATACCTTCAAATCAGCAACACTGCTATGGGTACCCGCATGGCCCCACAGTATGCCAACATTTTTATGGCTGACTTAGACAACGCTTCCTCAGCTCTCGTCCCCTAATGCTCCTACTCTACTTGAGCTATATTGATGACATCTTCATCATCTGGACCCATGGCAAAGAAGCCCTTGAGGAATTCCACCATGATTTCCACAATTTCCATCCCACCATCAACCTCAGCCTGGACCAGTCCACACAAGAGATCCTCTTCCTGGACACTACGGTGCTAATAAGCGATGGTCACATAAACACCACCCTATACCGGAAACCTACTGACCTCTATTCCTACCTACATGCCTCCAGCTTTCATCCAGACCACACCACACGATCCATTGTCTACAGCCAAGCTCTACTATACAACCGCATTTGCTCCAACCCCTCAGACAGAGACAAACACCTACAAGATCTCTATCAAGCATTCTTACAACTACAATACCCACCTGCTGAAGTGGAGAAACAGATTGACAGAGCCAGAAGAGTATCCAGAAGTCACCTACTACAGGATAGGCCCAACAAAGAAAATAACAGAACGCCACTAGCCGTCACCTTCAGCCCCCAACTAAAACCTCTCCAACGCATTATCAAGGATCTACAACCTATCCTGAAGGACGACCTATCGCTCTCACAGATCTTGGGAGACAGGCCAGACCTTGCCTACAGACAGCCCCCCAACCTGAAGCAAATATTCACCAGCAACCACAGACCACACAACAGAACCACTAACCCAGGAACCTATCCTTGCAACAAAGCCCGTTA
Source organism: Lepidochelys olivacea (assembly GCF_965140295.1). Lineage (NCBI taxonomy): Eukaryota > Metazoa > Chordata > Testudines > Cheloniidae > Lepidochelys > Lepidochelys olivacea. Next base: position 30,409,597 of record NC_140428.1, read on the forward strand.
CCAACTGTGCCCACATATCTATTCAGGGGACACCATCATAGGACCTAATCAGATCAGCCACACTATCAGAGGCTCGTTCACCTGCACATCTACCAATGTGATCTATGCCATCATGTGCCAGCAATGCCCCTCTGCCATGTACATTGGTCAAACTGGACAGTCTCTACGTAAAAGAATAAATGGACACAAATCAGACGTCCAGAATTATAACATTCAAAAATCAGTTGGAGAACACTTCAATCTCTTTGGTCACTCGATTACAGATCTAAAAGTTGCAATTCTTCAACAAAAAAACTTCAAAAACAGACTCCAACGAGAGACTGCTGAATTGGAATTAATTTGCAAACTGGATACAATTAACTTAGGCTTGAATAGAGCCTGGGAGTGGATGGGTCATTACACAAGGTAAAACTATTTTCCCATGTTCATTCCTCCCCCCACCCCCCACTGTTCCTCAGACGTTCTTGTCAACTGCTGGAAATGGCCCACCTTGATTATCACTACAAAAGGTTCCCCCCACCCCCCACTGTCCTGCTGGTAATAGCTTACCATAAGTGATCACTCTCTTGTTACAGTGTGTATGGTAACACCCATTGTTTCATGTTCTCTATGTATATAAATCTCCGCACTGAATGCATCCGATGAAGTGAGCTGTGGCTCACGAAAGCTTATGCTCAAATAAATTTGTTAGTCTCTAAGCCCTGGTCTACACTAGGAGTTTAGGTTGAATTTAGCAGCGTTAAATCGATGTAAACCTGCACCCATCCACACGATGAAGCCCTTTTTTCGACTTAAAGGGCTCTTAAAATCCATTTCCTTACTCCACCCCTGACAAGTGGATTAGCGCTTAAATCGGCCTTGCCAGGTCAAATTTGGGGTATTGTGGACACAATTAGACGGTATTGGCCTCCGGGAGCTATCCCAGAGTGCTCCATTGTGACCACTCTGGACAGCACTCTCAACTCAGATGCACTGGCCAGGTAGACAGGAAAAGGCCCGCAAACTTTTGAATTTCAGTTTCCTGTTTGGACAGCATGGCAAGCTGCAGGTGACCATGCAGAGCTCATCAGCAGAGGTGACCATGATGGAGTCCCAGAATCGCAAAAGAGCTCCAGCATGGACTGAACCGGAGGTACGGGATCTGATCGCTGTATGGGGAGAGGAATCCGTGCTATCAGAACTCCGTTCCAGTTTTCAAAACGCCAAAACGTTTGTCAAAATCTTGCAGGGCATGAAGGACAGAGGCCATAACAGGGACCCGAAGCAGTGCCACATGAAACTTAAGGAGCTGAGGCACGACTACCAGAAAACCAGAGAGGCGAACGGCCGCTCTGGGTCAGAGCCCCAAACATGCCGCTTCTATGATGAGCTGCATGCCATTTTAGGGGGTTCAGCCACCACTACCCCAGCCGTGTTGTTTGACTCCTTCAATGGAGATGGAGGCAACACGGAAGCAGGTTTTGGGGACGAGGAAGATGATGAAGATGATGAGGTTGTAGATAGCTCACAGCAAGCAATTGAAGAAACCGGTTTTCCCGACAGCCAGGATCTGTTTCTTACCCTGGAGCTGGAGCCAATATCCCCCAAACCCTCCGAAGGCTGCCTCCTGGACCTGGCAGGTGGAGAAGGGACCTCCGGTGAGTGTACCTTTTAAATACTATACGTGGTTTAAAAGCAAGCATGTGTAATGATTAATTTGCCCTGGCATTCGCGGCTCTCCTGGATGTACTCCCAAAGCCTTTGCAAAAGGTTTCTGGGGAGGGCAGCCTTATTGCGTCCTCCATGGTAGGACACTTTACCACTCCAGGCCAGTAGCACGTACTCAGGAATCATTGTACAACAAAGCATTGCAGTGTATGTTTGCTGGCATTCAAACAACATCCGTTCTTTATCTCTCTGTGTTATCCTCAGGAGAGTGATATTATTCATGGTCACCTGGTTGAAATAGGGTGCTTTTCTTCAGGGGACATTCAGAGGCACCCGTTCCTGCTGGGCTGTTTGCCTGTGGCTGAACAGAAATGTTCCCCGCTGTTAGCCACGGGGAGGAGGGCGGGGCTAGCCACACGGTGGGGGGAGGCAAAATGCGACCTTGTAACAAAAGCACATATGCTATGTATGTAATGCTAACAGCAAGGTTTACCGTGAAAGAGTGTACCCATTGTTCTATAAAATGTGTCTTTTTAAATACCACTGTCCCTTTTTTTTTCTCCATCAGCTGCATGTGTTTCAATGCTCACAGGATCTTTTCCTTCCCAGAGGCTAGTGAAGATTAGAAAGAGAAAAAAACACACTTGTGATTAAATGTTCTCTGAGCTCATGCTGTCCGCCCACACTGACAGAGCACAGATGAATGTGTGGAGGCAGACAATGTCAGAGTGCAGAAAAGCACAAAATGACCAGGAGGAGAGGTGGCGGGCTGAAGAGAGTAAGTGGTGGGCTGAAGCTCAAATATGGTGGCAGCGTGATGAGAGGAGGCAGGATTCAATGCTGAGGCTGCTGGAGGATCAAACCAATATGCTCCAGTGTATGGTTGAGCTGGAGCACAGACTGCCGCTACAGCCCCTGTGTAACCAACTGCCCTCCTCCCCAAGTTCCATAGCCTCCTCACCCAGATGGCCAAGAACGCAGTGGGGGGGCCTCCGGCCAATCAGCCACTCCACCCCAGAGGATTGCCCAAAAAACAGAAGGCTGGCATTCAATAAGTTTTAAAGTTGTAAACTTTTAAAGTGCTATGTGGCATTGTTCTTCCCTCCTCCACCACCCCTCCTGGGCTACCTTGGTAGTCATCCCTCTGTTTATGTGATGAATGAATAAAGAATGCATGAATGTGAAGCAACAATGACTTTATTGCCTCTGCAAGCGGTGATCGAAGGGAGGAGGGGAGGGTGGTTAGCTTACAGGGAAGTAGAGTGAACCAAGGGGCGGGGGGTTTCATCAAGGAGAAACAAACAGAACTTTAACACCGTAGCCTGTCCAGTCATGAAACTGGTTTTCAAAGCTTCTCTCATGCACACCACGCTCTCCTGTGCTCTTCTAACCGCCCTGGTGTCTGGCTGCACGTAATCAGCTGCCAGGCGATTTGCCTCAACCTCCCACCCTGCCATAAACGTCTCCGCCTTACTCTCACAGATATTGTGGAACACACAGCAAGCAGTAATAACAGTGGGAATATTGGTTTCGCTGAGGTCTAACCGAGTCAGTAAATTGCACCAGCGCGCTTTTAAACGTCCAAATGCACATTCTACCACCATTCTGCACTTGCTCAGCCTGTAGTTGAACAGCTCCTGACTACTGTCCAGGCTGCCTGTGTATGGCTTCATGAGCCATGGCATTAAGGGGTAGGCTGGGTCCCCAAGGATACATATAGGCATTTCAACATCCCCAACGGTTATTTTCTGGTCTGGGAATAAAGTCCCTTCCTGCAGCTTTTGAAACAGACCAGAGTTCCTGAAGATGCGATTGTCATGTACCTTTCCCAGCCATCCCACGTTGATGTTGGTGAAACATCTCTTGTGATCTACCAGAGCTTGCAGCACTATTGAAAAGTACCTCTTGCGGTTTATGTACTCGCCGTCTTGGTGCTCCGGTGCCAAGATAGGGATATGGGTTCCGTCTATGGCCCCACTACCGTTAGGGAATCCCATTGCAGCAAAGCCATCCACTATGACCTGCACATTTCCCAGGGTCACTACCCTTGATATCAGCAGATCTTTGATTGCATGGGCTACTTGCATCACAGCAGCCCCACAGTAGATTTGCCCACTCCAAATTGATTCCCAACTGACCGGTAGCTGTCTGGCATTACAAGCTTCCACAGGGCTATTGCCACTCGCTTCTCAACTGTGAGGGCTGCTCTCATCTTGGTATTCATGCCCTTCAGGGCAGGGGAAAGCAAGTCACAAAGTTCCATGAAAATGCCCTTACGCATGCGAAAGTTTCGCAGCCACTGGGAATCGTCCCAGACCTGCAACACTATGCAGTCCCACCAGTCTATGCTTGTTTCCCAAGCCCAGTATTGACATTCCACCGCATGAACCTGCCCCATTAGCACCATGATGCATGCATTGGCAGAGAAAATGCTTTTAGAGAAGTCTGTGTCCATGTCCTCATCACTCACGTCACCGCGCTGACGTCGCCTACTTGGCCGGTATCGCTTTGCCAGGTTCTGGTGCTGCATATACTGCTGGATAATGCATGTGGTGTTTAATGTGCTCCTAATTGCCAAAGTGAGCTGAGCGGGCTCCATGCTTGCTGTGATATGGCATCAGCACAGAAAAAAGGCGCGGAACGATTGTCTGCCTTTGCTCTGACGGAGGGAGGGGCAACTGACGACATGGCTTACAGGGAATTAAAATCAACAAAGGGGGTGGCTTTACATCAAGGAGTATTTCAGGCAGGACTTCACAGAGGGTTCCAATAAGAAATGGTGCACCTAAATAATTGTTCTTATTGGAACAAGCAGGTTTGTCTGGCCTCTGATTGATACGTGGCTAGATTTACCTCGCTGCACCTTCTCTGTGAGTGACTGCAGTGTGACCTAGAGGAATGAGTCCCCTAGGCGGGGGGGGAAGCAAATGAGTACAAATCAAATCTAGTCTATTTCTTGTCTATTTCTTGTTTTGATCCGCTCCATCTATCTTTTACATCTTTGGCTGGCAGCAGACGGTGCAGGACTGCAAGCCATCTACATCTCATGGCTGCTCGGCAGAAGATGGTGCAATAGGACTGCTAGCCATCCTAATCACCTGCCTGCTCACCAAAAGATGGTTCAATAGGACTTACTGCAGGACTAAAGAGAATGACCTGGTCGAGTCACTCCTAATTTAGTCCCTGTGCCTGTGTATGCCCAGGCGCTCCTGATCGACCTCACAGAGGCGACCAGGAGCACCTCGGACACGATGATGACGGCTACCAGTCCTATTGCACCGTCTGCTGCCACAAGGCAATGGGTTGCTGCTGCTGTGTAGTAATGCAGTACCACGTCTGCCAGCACCCAGAAGACATACGGTGACCGTGAGCTGAGTGGGCTCCATGCTTGCCATGGTATGGCGTCTGCACAGGTAACTCAGGAAAAAAGGCACGAAACGATTGTCTGCCGTTGCTTTCACAGCGGGAGGGAGGGCCTGATTACATGTACCCAGAACCACGCGTGACAATGTTTTTTACCTCATCAGGCACTGGGATCTCAACCCAGAATTCCAATGGGCAGTGGAGACTGCGGGAACTGTGGGATAGCTACCCACAGTGCAACACTCCAGAAGTCGACGCTTGCCTCGGTATGGTGGAAGCATTCCACCGAGTTAATGCATTTAGAGCATTTTCTGTGGACACACACACAATCGAATATATAAAAACGATGTCTAAAAAATCGACTTCTATAAATTCGACCTAATTTCGTAGTGTAGACATACCCTAAGGAGTCACAAATACTTCTTTTCTTTTAACTGTTAATCAGTAAATCCAACCAAAACTGACTTCTCCAGGGTTTGTTGTTGTTAAACTAATCCAGAGTCGAGAGAACCCCTCACGCAATATATAGTCTGTTATAATTTGTATAAATGATTGGTTATCAATCAATTGGTTGATTATTGACAAATTATTAATGATCAGTTATTAGTTATTAATGGTGCCCAAGCTGGGAAGATACACAGTATGATACTATAGGTTTGTGTTTGCTGGTGAATTGCTGCAACTTCTTTATTATCAATCTGACAACCCTATACACCTTTCAACAGCAGCCTCTCTCCAGTAGTTCCATGCTCCAGCTCACAGCTGAAACTCTCTCCTATTGCTTTGGCAGGCAATTGATGGAATACAACCATCAGGCTTTTAATTCCTATCCTAATAATCTGTGCTGTGGGGAAATCCCCAAGGGCAGGACTGGTCTACAGAACTGAATAGGGAAGGATATAATTTCCTACTGCAGGGGCCAGGGCCCTGAGTGAAGCACTGGATGTTTGTGCCAATATCACAAGCTTTAAAATCCTGTTGCTTTGCTTATCCTGCATCCTTTGAAGGACACAATATTTGACTTATGAAGTGGCAGGAAATGAGAGATTTCATGAATGAACTCTGTTTTGCCAAACTCTGTCAGACTAATTTCTACTTTGTCGAGAAGATTTAAGATGGCTGCATTCTACATCCAGCTGCTCAACATTTGTAAGTACATTCTTCATTGCTGTAGCTGGTTCCATCTGTCTTAAGCGTCATGAAAAGTGAACAAGATTTGTTTGACCTGTAGGCTGCATTTTAAGCAACCTAGTCAGAGATTTATGATGTACATCAATGAGATCAATGTAACATATGTCCCTGCTAGCTGTAGCTTTAACTAAAGATTTACTGGAGTTCTATTTGTACCTTTTATACGAAGCATCTATTAAAGAAGGCAGGGCTCCCTGAAATCTTTCCACGGGACTTACAGAGCTCATGTGACTCACAGGCAGATCCCACAGTGCACACACCCAAAAGCAACTCAGACTTTGTGCTCTGAAGATACAGTTAGACACAAGCACTGCCAAGAAATAGCTTTCAGCTGCAAAAAGCATTCTGGGTACCAACATGCAAATAAATTGTACAAGAAACCTCACTGGCTGTAATGGAACAAGATATGGCTCTGGGACACTACCATAGCTTGGTCCTAAGTGTTCTGAACAGTGGCCCCTTCTTCCTAATTCAATGGCAGGTGTCAAGATATGCCTTAATGCACAAAACCTGCATATTGAATCTCCAGTATCAAGGTGCTGAAGGTCAAAGCTAACTTTCATCCTAGTGGGCTCAGTTTGGATACTACAGGAGAAACCATAGCAGAGCTCCAGTAGGGTTTTTCTGTGGGATAATTCCTGCCTTAAGGAAGGGCCTGAGGTCTGCAGTGCTTGTCCTGTTTACTAATAAGATTATATAGCACTTTTCATCCTCAAGGTTCACTTCAGGGCACTTCACAAACTCTGCCCAGGAGGGCTGCGGAAATGCAGCCCTATGCAGCACATCAATAGGATTATTTATTGTTTGTATTGCAGATCTACCGAAATGTTAGGCACTCTCCAGACCAGAGCCAGAATCTTCCCAAAGAGCTTAGTGAGATGAAGGGGAAGGGATACAATACATAAATGCTTCATGCATCCGATGAAGTGAGCTGTAGCTCACAAAAGCTTATGCTCAAATAAATTAGTTAGTCTCTAAGGTGCCACAAGTCCTCCTTTTCTTAATACATAAATATAGTGATCTGGAGGGAGGCAGGGACATGTTTTCTTAGCCCCAGGAGTTATTTTAATGTGGTTTTTGAACACAATGCTCCCAAGGGAGTGAATTAAATGAGGCAAGGGTAGAGGACAGATGGACAAAATAACTTTGTGAAAGTCATTTCAGGCAGACGGTAGCCTGGACTGAGGCACAGCAATTATTATGAAAGGAAAAGCCCAAAGATCTATTGAGATGTGTGTCATAAGCCTGAGGAGTGGATGTGAAATGAGCTCAGGTGGGAGATGGGAGCAGTGGCTGTTCACATTTTATATGCAGGGTAATGGAGAGCCAGGAGCTTCTAACTTTCCCCGTGAACACCCGAGACATTCCTCCACGGCCACGGCATCTAGAACCTCCAGAGGAGATTGTGGAGGAAGAGGAGAGTGGTACTGAGGAAGAGGTGACTCCAACAACCAACATCTCCTCCTCTGCCTACCTAGATGAAGTTGTCATGTCTCCGCCACTGTCCTGGGCCTATAACTTCCGGCTTTTTCAGAACCTAGCAAAACAAGTTGCAGATATCCTTGGAAGAAGTCAAGGACACCCATCACAAGCTCCTTGACATACTACACTCCTCCTCATCCTCTAAAATAGCCATCCCTATTAATGAGGCTCTCTTGGACCTTGCAAAAACAATATGGCAGACCCCAGCATCAGCAGCACCTACTTTTGCTTCTAATGAAGTGGGTTATATCCCACGAAAGCTTGTGCCAAAATACATTTATTAGTCTCTGAGGTGCCACAAGGACTCTCATTGTTTTCACTGGCACCTACTTGCAAGCAAACCAATCATAAAAAAAAAAATGTCCCTGCTAGGGAGACAGAATTCCTCTTCTCCCACCCTCCTCCAAACTCTAGTGTCATGGATGCTGTGAACATTTGGGGCCGTCAACGCCAAATGAAGTTCACTCCCTATGACAGATTGGAAACATTTGGACCTATTTGGTCGGAAAGCCTGTTCTTCAGGTATGCTACAGTTTCGAATCACTAAATATCAAACCCTTAACTCTGAAATATGACTCTGTCAACTATTCGAAACTTAGAAACTTTCGTGCTCAGCTTCCCACGTCACAGCATGGACAGTTCAAATCATCCAGGAGGGACAGCTATTAGCCAAGACAGCGCTACAGTCTTCCCTAAATGCAGCTGACACAGTGGCCTGGTCCATCTCCACAGGGATGGTTATGCAATGTGCATGATAGTTACACCTTTGAGGCTTCCCTAAAGAGGTGCAATTGACTGTCGAAGACCTTCCCTTTGAAGGCACCAAGCTTTTGTAGTGAAGCTGGATGCCTCTCTTCATATCCTAAAAGACACTCGGGCTGCTTGCCAGTCTTTGGGATTTATATGCCTGGACAAAAGAGAAAATTTGGTCAGCAGCCCCGACACAAACCACTCACCTCCTATCACCTGACACGGCACTATTGCAAACCTCAGAGGAAGAAATCTAAATTTCCTAGGCAAAAACCATCTGGCCCATCTCCAAGCACCAATTTTGACATATTTGAAGCATCGACAGACCACTCCCCACAACCACTATAGCTGACCACCTCTTCCTATGCATTTGGCTACTGCCTTGCAAAGGTTCGCAGCACCTGGGAATGCATAACGTCAGAACGATGAGTCCTGGAAGTTGTTCACAATGGATATTCCATCCATTTCACCTTCCTATCTCCTCCACTAGGGTTACTGCTTGGGAGTCACACAATGGAGCACCCATGAGGACACTACTTGAAGAAGTAGTAGTTGTTAATTACCTTGTGCAGTAACAATGGTTTTTTAAGATGTTTCCCCCATGGGTGTTCCACAACCCACCCTCCTCCCCTTTACTTCCAAATTCTTGTCAATGACTCTGCAGTAGAGAAGAAACTGAGAGGGGGTTAGCTTGTGTGCTCTGGCTAGCCTAGTGGCAGGGCATGAGGAGAGAGAGCGCATGTGCGGGCATAACAGACACTGCTACCAAAGTTCTCTGATCAGCAGCGGAGAGACGCAAACACACCTACAGTGGAGCACCCATCAAGAGACACATCGCAAAGAACGATTGTTATTGCACAAGGTGAGTAACTTCTTCTCACCTTGGGGTTTGAACACTGCTTTTCTCTATATAACACCTGACACAGGTGACAAGCATTATAAGAAGACAAACGCATGGAGCAGTTCTCTAGAGGAGCTTTTGCTAACAGGCTTCCCTGCTATGACAGTTGGAGAACCACCCATGTAATTCAGTGAATCCTGCCACTGCCAAGGCTGGTTGTGTCCCCAGACACAGTCTCTCCAGCCCTTCTGTAATCAGCAGAATAGAGAGGGGTGTGTGGGGGGGTGGGAGAGGCTGCTGTCCAGTGGTGTTGGTTGGGTCTTATGCAAGTCAGCTATTGTGTTATACAAAATCCAGCAGAGCCAGAACTGAAATGAGGCTGCATAAATGTCAGGCCCCATCCTAATACCTCTCTCCAGTGAATGCCCCTTACATCCTTAGTGTGCTGGGCAGAGATTAGAGTGTGTGCTGGGTGAGTGAAAGCAGAGGCCTGCAAGGCAAAGCAATTGCCTGCTGTAAGAAATTGCTCTGTTTTCTAATATGCATTAGGTCAGGCTCCCATGTCCCCCACCTTTTCATCAGTTCTCCTCAGCTCTCTCCCATCCCCACCACTTCTGGTAGTCTGCTCCCCTCAGGTGATTCCTCTTGGGGGTGATTCATATCATTATTATCTCTCTTTTCTATTACTGATCTGTTACTATATTAACACATTAGGAGATACAATGTGTATGAAAGACTGTGCAAATTAGTGTGGCGTAGTGCTGGTTCATCCATCCCTCCGCTTAGAGAGACAATCCTATAGAATTCCTAATTTCCCAGACTGGTCTTTCACTATCTGTCTGTTTTCCCCTTTTTGCCCCATCACTTAGTACCCAAGAAGGATGGAATCTCTGAAGGAAAATAACTCATTGCTCACAGGTTATTTGCAAAACATAGAGGATTTATTAATCTCCAAACAGCATGGAATGTAGAGTTAAGAGTCAGCTTCACAATTCTTTATTCTCCTCATGTTAAAACAAGCAAATCTATGTACATGTTTCAAGGACAGTTATTAACATCTTTATAAATTAAGCAGCTAGGATTAGGAAAGAGTTTGTCCTCCCACCCCACCACCCCAGGTTACACACAGTATTTCCAGAAGCACTCAGAGAGGTTCCCACGTTTTTTATTCTGTTTCCTGTCCTTGGCCAGCAGGCGGCTCAGCAAAGCAATTTGAGGGTGACTTCCATAGAAAGCCTAAAATCAAGCAACGTCATGCCGGTTAGTGTGGGGGAAATCGGATTAATTCTCTGAAAAATGCTTACAATGAGATGCAGTCCCTCTGCGATCTCTGACCGGGCCCTGTGGCCCCATATTCTGACTCGTCAGAGAGACAGCCAGCCCAATATGCGTCTGTGATCCAAAATGCTAATCAAATTCTCTGCCTTAATCTTTAAAGGATCAATATATGGTAAATATTAATGATTTTGTATTATCAATTAGCCCATTATCATTGTGCTAATGTTGTACACATTGCTGTGGGAAAAGTGACATACCTGGAATCCTTATTGAATCTCACCGATATCCATATACACTCTTTAGCCAGGCCTGTGGAGGCTGGAACTAACCTTTTATTTAGAAGGCAGCGTTTCAGAAGAGGGCTGGAATTTTAAAATTATACTGAAATGCTCTCATTTTCTGCCAAATCTGTGTTACTACAGCCTTGAAAATATTTTTAAAATTATGCAAATTAGCAGATTTCTGTCATCTTCCAACATCCTTTTTCTGCTCCAGAAAGATGGGTCATACTTTGATCTAAACTATTTTTAAGTTAAATGGATCTTTAAAGGGTGTTTTATTAGCCATTTCTCCTTAATCTAAAATGTGGGTTTCCAGTTTCTTATTTTGACAATAGCTAGTCATTCACTTACCTCTTTCACATTTTCCCTTGGATTGTAGCTGCTGGGACTGAGACCTGGAAAAACAAGTGTGAAATGCTTCTTAATTTAGAAATGGAGAGACTACCCATGTCACTTCTGATTGCCAAAATATAACCCACAGAGGTAAAACGGAAGTTAGGAATCAAATACCAACTGTCCCTTCTGATGTAGGGTCAGTCCTTGTCATAGCACATTATTCCTGAGGGGTCTATGGTAGTGGTGCTGCAGCCCTTTACTTAATCTTACTTCTAAGGACCCTCTCTCCCGCATAAGTCATTGTATCATGCATTTATGGCTGTGGATTCTGCATTTTCTGAAAATGCTGGTGCAGTTCAACAAATTGACATTTGCAAGGCCCAGTTAACCAGTCCCAGACCAAGTCCCTGTCTTGCCTAGAGGAGTTCCTTGCCCCCTAGTCATCATCAGCTACTCAACAGCAGTATGAAGTTCAACAGACTTTTTTTCAGACTCTCACTAACTTAGAGGGCTGCAACTTCCTTTCACTGTTAATGAGTCCTTAATGGGATTGTACCTGATGGTTCTTTGATTCTTCCATCCCTCCCCCAACTTAACATGTTCCTGCTGGTGGAGTTTGGGTTCTCTGCAGACAGTGAACTTCAGCTGCTTTGACAATGTGCACGCTCAAGGCAGATTCATATTGCAAGATGTTTCTTATTTTTTGCTGCTCAAAGCAGCTGAATTTTCAGAAGGGACCCTTGGCATTTTGTACCTTGGAACATCTCTATGTGTAAACTGGGTGGGAGAGCTTTACCTGCTTTGCTGGGACTGTCCTCAGTTTGTGCCCCCAGGAGCCTTGGCAGAGTCTGAAGCAGAGAAGCTCTCCCCAAGCTGTCCAATCGCTCCACATTTAATCTTGTATTTTCATCTGCTGTTGGTAGAAGAAGACATTTAAAGAAGACATCAGAGTCTGTATGGGATGACACCTGCCTCAGGACCCTGTTTCCTTTTGGGTAACATCCATTTAGTCAGATGGCTCCTGAACAGGCCTCTGGGCCCCATGTTCTGAAGACGTCAGAAGGCACCAGTAGTTAATCACTGACCTTTGTTTAATAAATGTGAAAGAGGTGGTGATTGCCTCTTTGGGTACCTGAGTCACCTTCCTGATGTTACATCTATACAGTCACTCTGTTCTCACTGCTCTAACCGATCCACCCAATTTAGCACAGTAGGTCACCCATTGGTTTGGGGCCCTGGGTACCTATAGCCCCAAGGACAGAAACTACTGCTGTTCAGCGTGTCTGCAATGCCAAAAGAAACACAATGTGAAAGTGGCAGTCTTCCAAATGATTAAATGGAGCAGCATGTCGCTCACTGCTCAGATGAACTGGACAGGCTACCAGAACAAGATCCGACTGTCTGAAAGGAAAGACAGGTGGGATTTCTAGAACTTTGTGATATAATTTCAGGAGAACCTACATGAATACAGGGTCTTTTAGCACCCTGAAATAGCTGGCTGATTTAGAGACAATATAATGGATCATAGGTATCACTTATCTGCTTTTGATTTCCCCACAATCCCCTTATTTTAATTAAATGAAATTTAAAACATTTTAATCAAAACAACATATCCGGGGGGAAGATTTTTAAAAAATCCTTGGCCATAAGTGAATACTGTAGTTTGCCTAGTAACTGTGCAGAGGGACAGTTGCAGAGGACACTGGGAAGTTTCAGAAAAGTGTCTTTGCATAAGACAAGCTGCTACCTCCATGTGCAATACACTGAGACATTTCACACAGTTATTCCAATATACTTTGCCTCTCCCTAGCAATGCTGACATACACCTTTGGTTTGAGATAAAAATATATAATTGAATATAGACTCCTGATTTTGTTTTTTGTTCTCTAGAGGGCGCTTTTTTATTAGTAGAGAAGATTTAATAAGCTTAATGCACGCCTCCAAACAAATGCAGTTGATATTAATGGTTACTGCCAGCTCGTCCATCTCATCATACGATGAATGATGTCTGGATTGAATGACAGCTGGCTGTAAAGTGTCTGCAATTACACAGTAGAAGGTTTGGAAAGACACTTGTTTAAATTTTGAACTTACTAATATTTAGAAAAACACTTTGGTGTCTATCAGACTTTGTAAATGAATATAGCAGCAGTGTCTCCAAAAAAGAACATGAATTACTTAAGTAGAGGGCAGGTAGGCACGGTACCTTCTTCGTGCACAGCTTTCTGACCTGCAGCACTCCCTGATCTTCCAGTCCTGAGTCCTGGTTCAGAGTTCTGCTCAGACACTTCAATCATGACTATATGATACCCTCTGTATTCCACTTTTGGACCCCTATATCGTTTTTCCTCTAGCATCATGAAGAAACATCTGCTTTTTGCCACAGCTGAAGAGCACAGATGAGAAAAGGTCCTTTCTGAAATAATTTCTCGGTTACTCATCCGGCATTACTGCCCAGTGCCCTACTAAGCCCTACTAAGCAGTAAAAGCAAAAAAGTCTTACCTGAGAGCTGATAGGACACCTCACTGGAGTCGATAATAGGGAGAGACAAGAGAGGACATGAGAGGCTGATAATAAAGAGACAGCAGAATACCAGCGTATGCATTGTTGCTGCGTGAATATAATTCGTCTTTGTTGACCCCGTCGCACAGAACCGCTATTTGACTGGTGCTTCTCCTCCCAATTTCACCTATTATATAGCCACTCATGACCTCATAAATAGCATCATCCACAAAAAAAAAATCCAATGAATTTATTGCCCATTGATTCTAAATGGAAACCACTTTGCATTGATGTCATTTTTCAAGGTAACAGTTTATAGCCAATAAATTTACTGTCTCATTGCATGGTGTACAAAGTGGATATTATATCAAACCAGGCACAGTAAAGTTTATAAATCTGGCATAAAAAATAACTTCCAGTTATAAATCATGAGTTAACGAAAGGGTCAGACGTTGGTTGAAATGACCAGGGCAGTGAGATGGCTGATTTATGAGCCTTAGCAAGCTTGACGCAGAGCATCTGATATGAAATGTTTTTTTTTTCCTTTTGTGAGTTGGATGGATGAGTTGTCATGTTGTGTTGGGGGTTCTTGTGCCAGGAGAGTGAGACGAGAGGAGATTAAAACTTCCATCCAGTTGTTTAATTTGCAAAGAAAAGCTGAGCTGAGTTCAAGATGCTGGTGTTTTTCACATAGATTTCATGGCTGTTTATTTTTTCCATTTGCAAAGGCCTTTTCCAATATTGCCCTAGAGAATTGCCTTGGCAGCAGGAGTATGACTTTGATCTTCCTTTACGGTTAGGTGGAGACTCGCTCAATACATGTAAACTAGTTTGGGAAGTGTTAAATTTCGGTCTTTTAGTAGCCTGTGAGCAGCACTGACCTCCTTTCTAGCTTACCTATCACCTGTTCCCCTCCTCTAAAGAAATTTACTTGATCTTGTATTAGATAATGTGCTAATCTCTAGCTGGCTAGCTTTTTTTCTTTTTAAAGCTAACATTGTGGGTACCATGCAAAACAAGTGCCTCATGACTTTATTCTTGGTGTTCCTGCATCCATTCATCTACCTTGTCTCATGTCACCTCTCGTGCAATCACACCTGTCTTTTCCTTCTAGATTATGAACTCCTCTGGGAAGGGGCCAGGTGTTCATTCAAGCATCTCACACACACCCGTATACAGATGTTAATATCATAAACTGACATATTTATGCTGTGAACCTTTGGTTTGGGTGAGGTTGAGAACATGAGCTTACATTCAGGTCTACAAAAATGGCCATCCCAGTTCAGGCACACTGTCCCTGAACTTAGTTTTCCTGCCTTCCAACTCTTGGGAAAAACAAAGTGAGATCTGATCAGTTGATACTGGGACTTTCTGTTTCCTTTTGACTTTACTAATGAGGTTGATCTTTCATACTGTAAATTCTTTAGCTTCTGGAGTTATCTGAAAATTATCTGTAACTGGAATTCACCAGATGACAAAATAAAAAAAACAGATCAATCACATCTGCATCAGCTTGAGATACAGGTCATCTGTCCAAGATGCAAAGACATATTGAGCAGCACAGAGATCATATTGGAAGGCAAACATATTAAGGAAGTATAAGCATTCATTTACCTCTGCAGCACTGTACTAGCTAACAGTGACCTCATGAAGTGAGCTGTAGCTCACGAAAGCTCATGCTCAAATAAATTGGTTAGTCTCTAAGGTGCCACAAGTACTCCTTTTCGTCTCAAGAAAAGTGACATCGTAGATTGGAAAGCCATCCACACCATGCTCTAAAATCAACAATGTATGGAAATCAAAGATATACAGTACCAAAACAAAACTCTGAATGTTCAACTCAGGTGTTATCTCACTCAATGCTAAGTTATGGTGGCAAGAACTGGAGATCTATGTTAGATAGCTAACTAGACGCCTTTTAAAATAAGTATCTAAGAAAAATTCTGTACAGTGGATGGACAGACTTCATCACCAACAAAGAGATCTGATAAATCACTAACCAGCAGTTCATTTCCCCTACAATTAGAAGAAAGCATTGGACAGATTTGGCGCATGCACCACCGGATGCCAACATACAGACTCCCACATGAAGCTGTCAAGTGAAAACCAACTGGTATGAGGAAACATGGGCACCCAAGAGAAACCTTAAGAAGAACCCTTTGCAGGGAGGGCAGAAGAGTTGATCTCAACACCATAGAGCAGATGGAAACAGCAGCTAATGGCAGAGATGGATGGAAGAGAGTTTCCATCCTGTGCACCAACACTGGCATGAGAAGGATGGGGACATTCCATGTAATGCATGTCTTACATACCTTGAGCTACATCTGTATTAGTGTGTGAATAGGTGCATATAGGGGCCATATATCAGTTTTTAAAACATCAGTTGTAGGTGCCTCAACTGTGTGACCCATTTCCTACTTCCTGGACTTGTCTTTGCTTGGGGGCGTGAGTGAGATAGAAAAGAGTTCTACAAAACTAAATTAACAAATTCATGTACCCTTCTTCCCCTCCACAGGGAATGCAAGTGGCTGAAGGAACTCTTCCCTCCATCTGTGACTCATGCATCTTTTTATTCCAAGATTGCAAACAGCAATTAGGTCTGATTTTTGCTGCATGACCTCATTGTTTAAGATAGCGCTGAATGCTCAGTACAAACACTTCTCCTTCAGTGAGCTATCAATGACAATGGCATCATCAACATTCACTCAGCACATCCTCCAAGGAAAGCTAATGAAGGAAGCACTCTACATAAGCAATTTTTGTCCTTTGTCTTTCCACCAGGAAGAGTGCAGCCTCTTACAGCAATCATGAAGTGCGTCATGTAGAAATCAGGCATCTTGCCCATACCTTATTGCTTTCTACTCAGGTCTTGCATTTGTCACCTATAAACTCTCCTTTGCTGGGGTGCCAAAGGCATTCAAGAACAGGGTGCACATCATCATTCAAAGCAAGGAACCAACTCCTCTATTGAGGATACAAAAACCCAAGCATGTAGATGGCAAAAATGGATGTGAAATGTCAGTTTGAAAATTTGGGGGGTTCTTTGTAGGAGAGTTTTTAAGATTTTCCAAAACCATTATTCAAAACGAAAATATTCTCTGAATCCTTACTGTGTTGGTAGATTTTGCTTCCCGTGGTAATACTTGCCTGTGAGATAAGGCAATTTCAACCCAGTTTAATTATTGAACTTCTTGTGGAATAACAAGGAAGAGTAACCACATTACTGTACTTTCAATTTTTAATAATAATCTTTACTAACCAGGAGGAATCATTGTAAACAAGTTATCTTATACTGTTGATCAGGCTGGATTGCAAACTATAAATTACTAAGGAGGTGTGGAATCTCTGTCATTGGAGATTTTAAAGAGCAAGTTAGACAAACACCTGTCAGGAATGGTCTAGGTAATATTTAGTCCTGCCTCAGTGTAGGGGACTGGACTAGATGACTTATCGAGGTCCCTTCCAATCCTAAATTTCTAGGATTATTAAATCCTTCTATAGGTTGCTGATCTGGGGTGGTCACTTGTTCAAGTCACGCACACTAAGTTGTATTTCCAGTCAGTTATATTTCTATCCATATACTGTATCCATATAATGTTGTAAACCTGAGCATACAAAAGGAAGTAGTAAAGGAACTGGGATACTGAAAATTGGCTGTTGGGAGACTTACAAGATCAAACAAAAACCTAACTATAACATGGACACGTCTGTTAACTTTCCTTTTTCTTAGCTGCTTGTTAGCCCATTGTATGGGCAGTAACAGTGGTATGGTATGTGTCTTGTGTATAACCAAATAGTATTTCTGTTCTTTGAGTCTGAGAGAAAAGCTGTAAGAGATGAAAATAGGCTTTTCTTTGTGTGCATGCATATGAGTGACTGAACGTGTGTTTATGTGAGTGAAGATGGCAGGGAATTAAACGCTTCTGCAGACTTTTTTTTTTTTTTTTTTCAGATAAGTGGGAAACAGTCCCTGGGACCTGGGCTAGTACTGGATCCCAGCTGCCAAAACACTGCTCCTTTGTAGGGCAATTTCTTCCTTTTCTGAGAATATCCTCTTGGAAGCAAGCCCTGCTGGGCTGGCACACGGTATTCTGGGTTTATTCTCTCCAAGTGGAGCCTTACAAACTGGCCCTTATTTTCCTTGTCCACCCAACACTAGAGAGTTAACAACTAAAACCTTCACATGTTCAACATGAAGGACAGCAAATCTGGCATGACTGGAGCTTGGAAATGTTACACATCAGCCACCTATGGGATTCAGATTCCATATTATGTATCTACTGGAGTACAGTTTTCAGACTCAGAATGAGGCTATTTTTGTCCCACGGGAATTAAACTTGTTCCACACAAAATATCATGGAGCCAACTGGGAAATTATAGTTTATTTTTTTCAGAGTAACAGCCGTGTTAGTCTGTATTCGCAAAAAGAAAAGGAGTACTTGTGGCACCTTAGTTAGTCTCTAAGGTGCCACAAGTACTCCTTTTCTTTTAGTTTATTTTTTGAAAAGTAAAATGGGGAAATGATACCATTGGCAGAAGGAATAACCAAAGGGAATCCCCTTCATTCCCCAAGTGCCCCCAAATAATCTGCTTTAACCCAAGTGAGAAAGTATGGCCTGAGGAAAGAGTCTACTGAACCAAAAGACCAACAGCAAATGCCCCAGCAGCAAAAAAGTAAATGGTTAGAGTTACTCACAGGAAACTAAGAAAAACATAATATCTTACTGAAGTAACTTCTCTTGCCTACACATGGGTCTCTATAGCTGAAAAAACATGGACAATTCCTAAGAATTTTCCTTTCTGTCATGTTACTCATCATGTTCTCTGTTGAATGACTGCTGCAATTATAGCATTTTCATCACAGCCATATCTGAATACCAGAAGAATTTAGAGCAGTTTAGTCATCTGTTTCTGCAGATGGATGGGTTTTGTACCAGGTGCCTTTGTCTATATGCAAAAAGAAAAGGAGTACTTGTGGCACCTTAGAGACTAACCAATTTATTAGAGCATAAGCTTTCGTGAGCTACAGCTCACTTCCTCAGATGCATATCGTGGAAACTGCAGCAGGCTTTATATATACACAGAGAATATGAAACAATACCTATTCCCACCCCACTGTCCTGCTGGTAATAGCTTATCTAAAGTGATTTCCAGTACAAATCCAGGTTTTCTCACCCTCCACCCCCCCACACAAATTCACTCTCCTGCTGGTGATAGCCCATCCAAAGTGACAACTCTTTACACAATGTGCATGACAATCAAGCTGGGCTATTTCCTGCACAAATCCAGGTTCTCACATCCCCCCCAATTTGTGCAGGAAATAGCCCAGCTTGATTGTCATGCACATTGTGTAAAGAGTTGTCACTTTGGATGGGCTATCACCAGCAGGAGAGTGAATTTGTGTGGGGGGGTGGAGGGTGAGAAAACCTGGATTTGTACTGGAAATCACTTTAGATAAGCTATTACCAGCAGGACAGTGGGGTGGGAATAGGTATTGTTTCATATTCTCTGTGTATATATAAAGCCTGCTGCAGTTTCCACGATATGCATCTGAGGAAGTGAGCTGTAGCTCACGAAAGCTTATGCTCTAATAAATTGGTTAGTCTCTAAGGTGCCACAAGTCCTCCTTTTCTTGAAGCTCAGCAGTTTCTCTTTGAAGTCTGGTCCTGAAGGTTTTTTGCTGCAGGATGGCTACCTTTAAACTTGCTATTGTGTGTCCAGGGAGATTGAAGTGTTCTCCTACAGGTTTTTGTATATTGCCATTCCTAATATCTGATTTGTGTCCATTTATCCTTTTACGTAGACACTGTCCAGTTTGGCCGATGTACACAGCAGAGGGGCATTGCTGTCACATGATGGCGTATATTACATTATATTATGCAAGGTAACCTATTTCCCCTTGTTTTTTCCTACCCCCCCCTCAGACGTTCTTGTTAAACCCTGGATTTGTGCTGGAAATGGCCCACCTTGATTATCATGCACATTGTAAGGAGAGTGATCACTTTAGATAAGCTATTACCAGCAGGAGAGAGGGTGGGGGGAGAGAAAACCTTTTGTAGTGGTAAACACCCATTTTTTCATGCTTTGTGTGTATAAAAAGATCTTCTATACTTTCCACAGTATGCATCCGATGAAGTGAGCTGTAGCTCACGAAAGCTTATGCTCAAATAAATTGGTTAGTCTCTAAGGTGCCACAAGTACTCCTTTTCTTTTTGTATATTACATTGGTGGATGTGCAGGTGAAAGAACAGGTGATGGTGTGGCTGATCTGGTTAGGTCCTATGATGGTGTCGGTGGTGTAGATATGTGGGCAGAGTTGGCATCGAGGTTTGTTGCATGGATTGGTTCCTGAGTTAGAGTTACTATGGTGCGGTGTATAGTTGCTGGTGATAATATGCTTCAGGTTGGTGGGTTGTCTGTGGGGAGGACTGGCCTGCCTCCCAAGGCCTGTGAAAGTGAGGGATCGTTGTCCAGAATGGGTTGTCGATCACTGATGATGCGTTGGAGACGTTTTAGCTGAGGACTGTATGTGATGGCCAGTGGAGTTCTGTTGGTTTCTTTCTTGGGCTTGTCTTGCAGCAGGAGGCTTCTGGGTACCCGTCTGGCTCTGTTGATTTCATAGAATCATAGAATCATAGAATATCAGGGTTGGAAGGGACCCCAGAAGGTCATCTAGTCCAACCCCCTGCTCAAAGCAGGACCAATTCCCAGTTAAATCATCCCAGCCAGGGCTTTGTCAAGCCTGACCTTAAAAACCTCTAAGGAAGGAGATTCTACCACCTCCCTAGGTAACGCATTCCAGTGTTTCACCACCCTCTTAGTGAAAAAGTTTTTCCTAATATCCAATCTAAACCTCCCCCACTGCAACTTGAGACCATTACTCCTCGTTCTGTCATCTGCTACCATTGAGAACAGTCTAGAGCCATCCTCTTTGGAACCCCCTTTCAGGTAGTTGAAAGCAACTATCAAAGCCCCCCTCATTCTTTTCTTCTGCAGGCTAAACAATCCCAGCTCCCTCAGCCTCTCCTCATAACTCATGTGTTCCAGTCCCCTAATCATTTTTGTTGCCCTTCGCTGGACTCTCTCCAATTTATCCACATCCTTCTTGAAGTGTGGGGCCCAAAACTGGACACAGTACTCCAGATGAGGCCTCACCAATGTCGAATAGAGGGCAACGATCACGTCCCTCGATCTGCTCGCTATGCCCCTACTTATACATCCCAAAATGCCATTGGCCTTCTTGGCAACAAGGGCACACTGCTGACTCATATTCAGCTTCTCGTCCACTGTCACCCCTAGGTCCTTTTCCGCAGAACTGCTGCCTAGCCATTCGGTCCCTAGTCTGTAGCTGTGCATTGGGTTCTTCCGTCCTAAGTGCAGGACCCTGCACTTATCCTTATTGAACCTCATCAGATTTCTTTTGGCCCAATCCTCCAATTTGTCTAGGTCTATCTGTATCCTATCCCTCCCCTCCAGCGTATCTACCACTCCTCCCAGTTTAGTATCATCCGCAAATTTGCTGAGAGTGCAATCCACACCATCCTCCAGATCATTTATGAAGATATTGAACAAAACCGGCCCCAGGACCGACCCTTGGGGTACTCCACTTGATACCGGCTGCCAACTAGACATGGAGCCATTGATCACTACCCGTTGAGCCCGACAATCTAGCCAGCTTTCTACCCACCTTATAGTGCATTCATCCAGCCCATACTTCCTTAACTTGCTGACAAGAATACTGTGGGAGACCGTGTCAAAAGCTTTGCTAAAGTCAAGAAACAATACATCCACTGCTTTCCCTTCATCCACGGAACCAGTAATCTCATCATAAAAGGCGATTAGATTAGTCAGGCATGACCTTCCCTTGGTGAATCCATGCTGGCTGTTCCTGATCACTTTCCTCTCATGCAAGTGCTTCAGGATTGATTCTTTGAGGACCTGCTCCATGATTTTTCCAGGGACTGAAGTGAGGCTGACTGGCCTGTAGTTCCCAGGATCCTCCTTCTTCCCTTTTTTAAAGATTGGCACTACATTAGCCTTTTTCCAGTCATCCGGGACTTCCCCCGTTCGCCACGAGTTTTCAAAGATAATGGCCAATGGCTCTGCAATCACAGCCGCCAATTCCTTCAGCACTCTCGGATGCAACTCGTCCGGCCCCATGGACTTGTGCACGTCCAGCTTTTCTAAATAGTCCCTAACCACCTCTATCTCCACAGAGGGCTGGCCATCTCTTCCCCATTTTGTGATGCCCAGCGCAGCAGTCTGGGCGCTGACCTTGTTAGTGAAAACAGAGGCAAAAAAAGCATTGAGTACATTAGCTTTTTCCACATCCTCTGTCACTAGGTTGCCTCCCTCATTCAGTAAGGGGCCCACACATTCCTTGGCTTTCTTCTTGTTGCCAACATACCTGAAGAAACCCTTCTTGTTACTCTTGACATCTCTGGCTAGCTGCAGCTCCAGGTGCGATTTGGCCCTCCTGATAACATTCCTACATGCCTGAGCAATATTTTTATACTCTTCCCTGGTCATATGTCCAACCTTCCACTTCTTGTAAGCTTCTTTTTTATGTTTAAGATCCGCTAGGATTTCACCATTAAGCCAAGCTGGTCGCCTGCCATATTTACTATTCTTTTGACTCATTGGGATGGTTTGTCCCTGTAACCTCAACAGGGATTCCTTGAAATACAGCCAGCTCTCCTGGACTCCTTTCCCCTTCAAGTTAGTCCCCCAGGGGATCCTGGCCATCCGTTCCCTGAGGGAGTCAAAGTCTGCTTTCCTGAAGTCCAGGGTCCGTATCCTGCTGCTTACCTTTCTTCCCTGCGTCAGGATCCTGAACTCAACCAACTCATGGTCACTGCCTCCCAGATTCCCATCCACTTTTGCTACCCCCACTAATTCTACCCGGTTTGTGAGCAGCAGGTCAAGAAAAGCGCCCCCCCTAGTTGGCTCCTCTAGCACTTGCGCCAGGAAATTGTTCCCTACGCTTTCCAAAAACTTCCTGGATTGTCTATGCACCGCTGTATTGCTCTCCCAGCAGATATCAGGAAAATTAAAGTCACCCATGAGAATCAGGGCATGCGATCTAGTAGCTTCCGTGAGCTGCCGGAAGAAAGCCTCATCTACCTCATCCCCCTGGTCCGGTGGTCTATAGCAGACTCCCACCACTACATCACTCTTGTTGCACACACTTCTAAACTTAATCCAGAGACACTCAGGTTTTTCTGCAGTTTCGTACCGGAGCTCTGAGCAGTCATACTGCTCCCTTACATACAGTGCTACTCCCCCACCTTTTCTGCCCTGCCTGTCCTTCCTGAACAGTTTATAACCATCCATGACAGTACTCCAGTCATGTGAGTTATCCCACCAAGTCTCTGTTATTCCGATCACGTCATAGTTCCTTGACATCACCAGGACCTCCAGTTCTCCCTGCTTGTTTCCAAGGCTTTGTGCATTTGTATATAAGCACTTGAGATAACCTGTTGATCGCCCCTCATTCCCAGTATGAGGCAGGAGCCCTCCCCTCACAGACATTCCTGCCTGTGCTTCCTCCCGGTATCCCGCTTTCCCACTTACCTCAGGGCTTTGGTCTCCTTCCCCCGGTGAACCTAGTTTAAAGCCCTCCTCACTAGGTTAGCCAGCCTGCTGGCAAAGATGCTCTTCCCTCTCTTCATAAGATGGAGCCCGTCTCTGCCCAGCACTCCTCCTTCATGGAACACCATCCCATGGTCAAAGAAACCAAAGCCTTCTCTCCGACACCACCTGCGTAGCCATTCGTTGACTTCCACGATTCGACGCTCCCTACCTAGGCCTTTTCCTTCCACGGGGAGGATGGACGAGAACACCACTTGCGCCTCCAACTCCTTTATCCTTCTTCCTAGAGCCACATAGTCCGCAGTGATCCGCTCAAGGTCATTCTTGGCAGTATCATTGGTGCCCACGTGGAGAAGCAGGAAGGGGTAGCGATCCGAGGGCTTGATGAGTCTCGGCAGTCTCTCTGTCACATCACGAATCTTAGCCCCTGGCAAGCAGCAGACTTCTCGGTTTTCCCGGTCAGGGCGGTAGATAGATGACTCAGTCCCCCGGAGGAGAGAGTCCCCGACCACCACCACCCACCTTCTCCTCTTGGGAGTGGTGGTCGTGGAACTCCCAACCTCAGGACATAGCATCTCATGCCTTCCAACCAGCGGAGTCTCCTTCTGCTTTCTCGCCCCAGACATATCATCTGGTCCACTCTCCGCAACGATACCTGTGGAGAGAACATGGAAGCGGTTAGTTACCTGTGTCTGTGTTACTGGAACCCGGACATTCCGCTTACCTCTTCTGGAGGTCACATGTTGCCAAGCTTCTTCACTGGCCTCTTGGCTCCTCTGTGCAACCTGCTCTATATCTGTAGAGCTTTGTGCCCCTAGAAGCCTATCCTGAGTTTTGTCCAGAAAATCCTCAGTTTCTCGTATGCAACGCAGGGTTGTTATCTGTTGCTCCAGACCTTCAATCTTCTCTTCCAATATGGAGACCAGCTTGCACTTTGTACAGACAAAGTCGCTTCTGTCCTGTGGAAGAAAGACAAACATAGCACATCCAGTGCAGGTCACAACAGCTGAACCCCCCCCTTCCATATCACCTTCCTACTACGAGCTTCCTCAGAGCAGTTTGCAAGACGTAAGCCTCACTGGGCTCACTCCAGGCGAACTCCCAGGCAAACTCCTGCTGCGAGCTGCTCTGCTGTCCCCGCTGCTCAGGTGGTTCTCCGCCGCTCAGCTGGTTCCCGAAGCTCTGGCTATTTTTAAACAGCCAGGCTTCCCTGTGGCAAACAAACAGACACCCTACTGCCCGCCCCCTGCAGGCTAGCAGTCAATCAGACACTCACTCAGGCTCTCACACTGCCCCCCCGCCCCCAGCAAACACACGCTCGGATACTTCCTCAGCAAGCAAACAAACACACACACACTCGGATACTTACCAGTCCCAGGCAAACTCCTGCTGTGAGCTGCTCTGCTGTCCCCACTGCTCAGCTGGTTCTCCAAATAAGGATTTGTTTCCTTATTTCCTCGTGTGGGTATCTTATTATAACTCTAGATATTTCCTGTTACCTATATGACGATTCAGTCCCTTCTCCATCACATCCTGTTGTCAAAGTTCTGCCCTGACTTCTTGCCAAACCCTTCTTTTTGTCTCCTTCATTCACTTTTGCCTCTTTTCCTTTCTTTACACTTGGAATGGCAACATCCCCTAAATGCCCTCACTTTTCCTTCCTCAAATCACCCCTAAACCATGTTCATGTGACCTAAGAATAATGCTGACACAAAACTCCTCTTTCTACTACTTGTGTCAGCTGTTCTATATTCACTTCTGCCTTTAGTATGTACAATTTTGTGGGAAGAGATTTTGTCCATTTGTTACATGCATTTTTCCTTATGTAAGACATGTCATAAATAAATGACATCTGACACTCACTCATCGCTGACTGGTGTGGGTGTGAAAGGAAGGGAAATTCTTTTCTGGCCCATGTGGCAACCAGCTGACAATTTGAAGGATGAGATAGCAGTATTGTCTCTTTAGCCTATAGATCTATGGATTGTTTTTGGCTAAACTATCCAGCTGTTAAAGCCCTGACCCCCTGACTCATAGAGGTTGCCTACATGCTGGGTGAACTGGTATAGGAAAAAGTGTTTGGCTACACAATTTCTGCCACAGTTTAGCTGAACTAGTGTTTCTTCTGGGGTTTTGCCTTTATAATTCCAGTAGCTGGGATGTTCTTTTCAGATGTAAGATGCAAACTTGTTAATTTTGTTACGTTTTCCATGCAAACAGGGAAAGAGAGTGATTCTTATAAAACATATCTACAAAACTCTAAATAGTCTGGCTACCAGCACTGAAAACTACCCTATTATATCAAGTCCTTTATCCCAGCTCCTCTCTAACCCAGCCCCGAGGGGACACCAGAAAAGTGATTATGCCAGAAGTTGAAAATTATGGGGATTACTTACAAATTTTCTATGTATTTTCAATGATTCTGGTCACTAGAGGCTGGGGAGGAGCAAGGGCCCTTCTGCCTTTGGGCCTCCCCCAGGCTCCAGCGGCGTTTCTCCATGTCTGCCCCAGATAGGGTTGCCAACTCTGACTGAAGCTATTCCAGGAGATTTTTTATTTCCAACATGACACAATGCCATTTTTCTTAAAATATCCTATTAAAATCTCCTGGATTGCTTTCAGTAGTCGCCAGGAGATCGATGCTGATTCTGGGAGACTCCAGGCCAATCCTGGAGGGCTGGTAACCGTAGCCCCAGGAGACCTGCTGAGCGCTGCCAGGCTCCCTTCCCCCAGACAACTGGATCCCCGCAGAGCTCTCGCCTGCCCCTGCCCACTTGGCACTGGCCAGGGCAGGAAGTGCGTCTCCCAGCCAGGACTGGCCCTGTAGCCGCTGCACGGAGGAGGCACTGGGCAGTCCCCCACAGAGCAAGCTAGAGCTGCAGCTGTGATGGCAGGAGCGTGACTGAGGGGCCCCGGGTGGGGCAGTGCCTGCTGCGGCCCCCCTACCCAGTAACAGGAGCTGGCCAGAGCCAAGCTGCAAGCACCAGCTCCCCTGTGGACAGAGAGAGAGAGAGACACGCTGAGAGCCACAGGCACCTACAGACATGCAGGACAGACACACACACAGATACCTACAGAGAGAGAGACAGATACTGACAGACACGCAGGGACCTACAGACGCCCAGGACAGACAAACACATACAGGCACCTACAGACATGCAGGACAAACAGATGCACAGGCACCTATAGACAACCAGGCATAGGCGCCGTCTCCATGGGGAAAAATTGGTGGGTGCTCTGCACCCACCGGCAGCCAAGCTCCCTGCCCCAGCTCACCTCTGCCTCCTCCCCTGAGCGCTCTGTCCCCACTTCTCCTCCCAGCGCTTGCCACCACAAAACAGCTGTTTCGCGGCGTAACAAGCTGTGGGAGGGAAGGGGGAGGAGCAGCAACATGGCACACTCAGGGGAGGAGGCGGGGTTGGGGTGGGGATTTGGGGAAGGAGTCCAATAGGGGCAGGGAGGGGGCGGAATTGGAGCGGGGACTTTGGGGAAGAGGTTGGAATGGGGGCAGGGTAGGGGTGGAGGCGGGGGCGGGGGAGCACGAGCACCCACCGGCACCAGGAGAAGTTGGTACCTATGCACCCAGGACAGACATGCACAGGTACCTACAGACACCCAGGACAGACACACACCCAGGATAAACACACACATACAGACAGACACAGAGAGGTATGGAGACACTCAGATGCAGGAACAAATACATGGAGATAGGGGCATAAATAGACATAAGTACAGACACACACACACACAGACACAGAGGGATATTTTCTGTTGTTGTCTGCAGTGTTATTATAGCTGTCTCAGTGCAGTGTTGTTATAGCTGTGTTGGTCCCAGGATATTAGAGCGATGAGGTGGATGAGGTAATATCTTTTATTGGACCAAGTTCTGTTGGCAAGAGAGACACTTTGGAGCCATGCAGAGCTCTTCTTCAGGTCTGGGAAAGGTACTCGCAGCATCACAACTAAATACACAAGGTGGAACAGATTGTTTAGCATAATTAGTGACACATTTTGTAAGAGGTTTCAGAGTAACAGCCGTGTTAGTCTGTATTCGCAAAAAGAAAAGGAGTACTTGTGGCACCTTAGAGACTAACCAATTTATTTGAGCACGAGCTTTCGTGAGCTAAAGCTCACTTCATCGGATGCATACTGTGGAAAGTGTAGAAGATCTTTTTATATATACACAAAGCATGAAAAAATACCTCCTCCCACCCCACTTTCCTGCTGCTAATAGCTTAGCTAAAGTGATCACTCTCCTTACAATGTGTATGATAATCAAGGTGGGCCATTTCCAGCACAAATCCAGGTTTTCTCACCCCCCCCCCACACACAAACCCACTCTCCTGCTGGTAATAGCTTATCTAAAGTGACCACTCTCCTTACAATGTGTATGATAATCAAGGTGGGCCATTTCCAGCACAAATCCAGAGTTTAACAAGAATGTGGGGGGGGGGGGGAGGGGAGGGAGGAGGAAAAAACAAGGGGAAATAGGTTAGCTTGCATAATGACTTAGCCACTCCCAGTCTCTATTCAAGCCTAAGTTAATTGTATCAAATTTGCAATTGTACAATCATACACATTGTAAGGAGAGTCTTGATTGTCATGCACATTGTGTAAAGAGTTGTCACTTTGGATGGGCTATCACCAGCAGGAGAGTGAATTTGTGTGGGGGGGTGGAGGGTGAGAAAACCTGGATTTGTGCTGGAAATGGCCCACCTGATGATCACTTTAGATAAGCTATTACCAGCAGGACAGTGGGGTGGGAGGAGGTATTGTTTCATATTCTCTGTGTATATATAAAGCCTGCTGCAGTTTCCACGATATGCATCTGAGGAAGTGAGCTGTAGCTCACGAAAGCTTATGCCCTAATAAATTGGTTAGTCTCTAAGGTGCCACAAGTACTCCTTTTCTTTTTTTAATAAAAATTGTGAAGATCTCAGATGCTTTGGCAATGTGAGCCATATAAGAACCTTGGATAGACTAACATTTTCAGCTTTCAGTGCAAACATGCTGGGGCAACACTTTTTCTAAATTTACAATACCAGCCTGCTCTTGTGTAATATATTGCCATTGGCATCTCTGACACTGCCTGAAGTTATCTTTTAAAGAAAAAGAGCAGACCAGTAACGTGCTTCTTTTGTCTTTGTAGACTGTCACTGTATTAATGCCAGAGGAGGTGCCTGAGAGCTGTTAGCTGTAGAGACACAAAGTTGCAGCCCTCAAGATGACTGAGGTTCAGATAGATCGCTCTCGACTCCCTCGGGTTCAGGAAGGTAAGGCTTGATGTTGCAGGGAGGAGGGTTATTTTACAAAGGTCTCCAAACTTAATGTTTATTCTTTACAAATTGATTCAGATTTGTGTGATTAGTAGAACTGTATTTACCAATAATGAAGCAAGAGTTCCAGGCAGTGGATATATCTAACTGGTCGCCAAAAATCTGTACTGTGTGCACATATGTATGTTTGAGTATATATGTGTCTGCACTGCTCCCTTTATGTGTCCCAGGCATCAACATTATGCTGCTTTCCTTCTCATTTTTATACTTTGGAACTGCAGAGCGGATGGCACAGATTTGGAGTGATGCCAGCATGGACTTTTTTGTTTGCTTTTAAAAATTGAACATATACTTAAATCCTGCTTCATGTAATTTATTAAATGGACTAAAAATAAGTTCCAGGATGTGTTCTAGTTAATAAATGCCCATTCCCAGCTGCTCTAAGGGTAACACTATACAAAAGGGAAAACAGCCTTGGTAATTTTACCATTGGTCTGTTTTATTACTCACTTTAGTGAAGCCCTCAGTAGATCATGTCCTGCACTGTTTGAGCCCAAGAGGGTCAGAAGTTTTCCTATACAGTTTCAGGGAAGGCTAGAACCGTTTCTGCATAGTTCTCTTTCTATATGTGGGAGACACTGCCTAGTAGATTATCCCTAAATTTGACCTACATCTGATCTGAAAAAGGTCCTCTAGATTCTAAATATCTGATATTAAAATTACCCTATTATATGTCACTGAAAAACAAAAATCAGCCACTGAGATAGCTGTGAATCCTTCTAAAAATGCATTCTACTCTTTGCGTTGGCTCTTCAGCAGTAGTTAACTAGCAAACTCAGAGGCTCAGCTTCTATAGTTCTGGTGGCTCGAAGAGGCTGCACAGTGCAAAAAGGAATGTCTCTGAAAGAGAGATGTTCCAAAGAGATATGATGCACTGGCTTTTCTGGATCCTAGATTTCCCAGGAAAATTAGGGATTCCTCTGATCTGGGCTGGTCAGATGGTTGTCCCCATTAGGATGCCTGTCTGGCCAGCCCCCCAGGAGAAGCTCTCTGAGGATTCTAGTGGAGGTTATGCCAGAAGACCTGGTACCAGAGTGTGGTGCTGTTCCTCAAATATTGCCTCATAAGATCTGTCAGAGCTATAGGACGTGGCTTTGGTGCTCTGATCCAGCAGGCATGCAGATTACTTGAAAATGCATGAAATCTTGGTTGTTAATTGTTTCCCAAGTTAAAGCCATTTTGTAAAGATGCAAAGGTAGCTGGTAAATCCAGATATAATTCTCCATGAGAAGCAATCATTGCCAAAATCTTCTTTAATTATTTTAAGGCTAGTATGACATGTATAAATGCTCTAATGGTCTTGAGGTTATGTCCAAAGGCACAATCAGTGTCGCCAGTACTACACCCATGTCCAGTAATTATTCTTCACAAATAAATGTTAAAAGGTACCAATCAAACTTCTTTTAAAATTGCCCACTTCAAAGCAAATGATTGCTATAACCAGATTTACAGTGGTGGGCTCCTTGCCTCAGCAAGTGATGACATAGTGTGGATTTTCTGCTGTAGTAGCAGGTTAAAAAGCACAATAAACAGTGTGAGCTAAAGAAACAAAAGGGAGAGAAAATGAAGGGTAAAAAGCAATGGGATCAGTAATAAAATTATTTTGATCTGAATCTTATCTGAATGAATCAGTCTGTTGAAATATCTTTAAAATGGCAGTAACTTCCCAATGACCAGAGCTAGCATCTCACTGCCTTGGGGATGTGCTTGGCAAGGAACTTTGATAAGAGATTTTTGTGATGGTGGTGATTTTGATTATCCATGTTAAATAAAATAATTTGTCTTTCCTAGAAACTCTATTGGTTTCTACCATGAAGCATCTCATCTGATAGTCGGAGAAGTAGAGGAGGAACAGTGAAAGGCACCATATGTTTTCACTTTAGCCTTTATGGCCATTTGGGATATGAAAAAGTTATATTTTTCAAATCCTAATATAAATTTTGTAATCATAACACTGCAGAATGTTTTTGTCTGGTGAGCTGTAGTTCTTGAAGGCAAATGGCCTGGTGTATAGATTGTGCCGACATGTTCCTCTTGCAAGCTGAATAGGGAATTGAAATAATTGATTCTGGTCATGTGTATATGGTGAGATGCAGCTCTTTCCAGACAAATACAGCCATCAGCTAAGTAGGGAGAGCTACTATGTAGTGGTGTAAAAGAAAATCATCTTCTCTGGGAGCTTCACCCAGATCTTGTGGGGGAAGGATGACGTCCAAGGTATTAAAGGTGCTCACTTACATTATGGTCTCCCGTATGCAGTAATTTTCACTGTTTTTGTCCCCCTCCAACCTCATATCCATTTCCTATGGGTGACCTTTCTCCAGGGGAAAAAACATTGAAAGGTGATAGCTTAAGTAAAGTTAATTAATGTACGGGCTTTGTTTATAAGTTAAGTTGTAGC
This sequence comes from Lepidochelys olivacea, assembly GCF_965140295.1. Taxonomy (NCBI): domain Eukaryota; kingdom Metazoa; phylum Chordata; order Testudines; family Cheloniidae; genus Lepidochelys; species Lepidochelys olivacea. The sequence continues at coordinate 30,440,597 of NC_140428.1, forward strand.
ATTTCTACACATCTCCTTGATCATTTCCTTTGTGGTGAGTAACCTTATATTACAGTTTTGTAGCTATCTTCTGTGGTTGGGGCTAGTACCAGCACATAATCTGGGGCACAACAGAAATTAATTGATTTACTTTTGGAAGACTTTATAAACTCATGTGGCCCTGGATGACATACATATGCTATATAGTCAAGTAACTATGTATAATTCTTTTCATTGTCAGCTCTCTAGTAGTCTCTTCTCTCCTGTATATCATCAGTCTTGAAGTCCTAGTGGAGTTTACGTTCGGATGGCCCTTTCTTCTTCTCCTTCATCTGGTCCAGCAGCCCTTTTGTTACTTCCAGTTCTAAACTCAGTTTGTAATGGGGACTTAAAGCCAGTAAATTGCATTAGCAATCATAAGGTTTGCTTAGATGATGTTTTATTGCTGATTTCTGGCTGATTGGCCACTTCCCCAGCTGTCCCACAGGAGAGATAAGGACTGATTGTTTTCTACTTCACTTAAAACAAATCTCCTAAAATTGCACCATTTATTCTTGAAAGGCCACCTGTGCCACCTTGCAAATATTCTGCTTTGAATGCATCTACTTTTTGCATTTCCCTATCCTCTTATTTTGAGGGTTGTTTGCCTGCAAACAGGATTCTTGTTTCCTTAAACTCTAGAGCATCTCCTGCTCATTCCCCTTAAAGTGATAATGCTGTTGTGATGTCCCAGTTGTCTGTTATAGAAAGAATTTTGATAAGTCTGAGGAGTCTGAGTTCATGTGAGGAATATGCAGCAGGAGTGTTTGTTTAGCACAAGGCACATATTAAAATGTTAGGTTGTATCTCGATTGGTCAATTAAAGATTGCCCAACTTTATAAATATTATTTTGCCATATTTGTCAATAGAAATTGAATTCTAGCCCATTCTTCAAACTTTAGAATAATGCACACAAACAGGGCCTGGAAATCTGTCAGTATTTGGATATACTCTCCATGGAGCAAGGGGAGTGGCGTGTTCTGTTTCCAGCAAGGGGGCAGTGCACAGAGCTCCTGAGCTTGGCTGTCAAATTTTAATGTATCTGGGATACCAGGTTTGAACACCAGACTTGGGGTTTCTCCAACTTAGGTCTTGTGGTGAAGCAGGAGCTTACTGTTGCAAGTTGCACATGGGACATCTTGTTTGAAGTACAGCTGTTTCCATGAAAGTATGTGGGAGATCAGTAATAGTCATTTTGATGAAAAAGAGTTCCTTGCTGCTCTGTATGCTTGCATTTCATGTCAGAGGCATCTGTACCGTGGCTGACTGTTTGGAATATCCTGGCTTGTTTGTCTTTTCTTTCTCTTTGAGTTGTGTAGCTGTTTGAAAGAGTCTCTCTCCAAATAGCTTCCAGTTGTTCTTTGCCTGTCTGTTCTGTGCTCATTCCTGTTTTGATGAGAAGATGCCACTCTAAACCCACAGAGCAGTATGCAAAAATATTCCTTGAATGTACTTGTTTCAATTGTGGGGGAAGCATGCATTCTGACGACATGCATAACAAATTATAAAATGAAGGAGCTAAACAAGTGGCTTTGAAGCTGTTGTTTTGCAGGGTTCAAATTCTCCTTAATTAAGTACCTCTCCTTAAAGTCCAGGTACCCTTCTCCCAAACTGTGATCGTCCCTCACCCTGTCGGTATAAATAAAAATTACATGCTATTTTTTAACTATCCATCTCACTGTATAGAGTATATAGATATACTTTCTCTATAACTCAACACAAAGGCTCTCCTGTGTCTATAAAAATAGCTGCTTTTGTGTGATCCTGCAAGTAGAAACGACCATACAAAATTCCAGTTGCTTCTACTTTTTAGTGTATACATTTGAGTAAATATAGTTAAAATGCATTTTGAAGTACTACATTTGAACAGGTGTTTTCCATTCTCCTAGAGGCAATTTGCCAGAATTGCTTATAAACCGGATCAGAAAGCAGTACCACATAGCCCTAGTCAGAAGGCCCTAACATCAGCCACAGCACTTTAATTACATGGAGAAGGGGTGGCCAACCTGTGGCTCTGGAGCCACATGCGGCTCTTCAGAAGTTAATATGCAGCTCCTGGTATAGGCACTGATTCTGGGGATGGAGCTACAGACGCCAACTTTCCAATGTGCCGGGGGTGCTCACTGCTCAACCCTGGCTCTGCCACAGGCCCTGTCCCCACTCCACCTCTTCCGGTCCCCTCCCCTGAGCCTGCCGTGACCTTGCTCCTCCCCCCCCCCAAGTCTCCTACACGCCAGGAAACAGCTGATCGGATGTGCGGGGAGGGAGTGGAAGGTGCTGATCGGTGGGGCTGACAGTAGGCAGGAGGTGCTGGGAGCGGGGAAGGGGGGAGCTGATCGTATTACTGTGGCTCTTTGGCAATGTACTTTAGTAAATTCTGGCTCCTTCTCAGGCTCAGGTTGGCCACCCCTGACATGAAGTGACATGATCTTTAAGTACAAACAAAAACTCAATACAATGTATAATGTAGCCTTCTACAGCACAGGTTTTCCATGAACAGAGACACCTGACTTAATTGCTGAGGCCTGCTCATTAGTAAGTGTTGAGCTTTATGCCAGTGTGCTAAAGGGAAGATACACAGCTTGATAGTTGCCTCCCCGTGCTGTGCCAGGTGATCATAGAAACTTTGAATATGCCTTAAAAACTGTCAAAGTCTAGTGAAATCCTCAGATTTCATTAACTACTTCTCTAGTCTTTCACGTGGTGTTACATAAACAATGCAGATAACCCTAAGTACAGATAACCAAACACATAATTTCAACACATAGTTAAGAGTAAAGTCTTGGCAGCTGAGAGCTGCAGCTTCTCAGACTGTGGAATGTAGTCATGTAGCTTCCTATAGCTGGGGAGTGCTATTACCTTGGTTTTCAAACATGCCCAGTTTCTGATTGAGCTGGTGTTATCTGTGTCTGACAGATTGCATTCTTAGAGAGGGTGTTACTGGATGAACTTCTGATAGCTCTTCATTTCACTAAGTCCTTGTCTATACTGCAGAGTTTTGTCAACAAAAGGCAGCTTTTGTCGACAAAACAGTGGATACGTACATACTGCAATGTGACTTTTGCCAGCAAAAATACCCTGTTTTGGTGACAAAATAAAACCACCTTGATATGAGAGACAAGGGTTTTTGCACAAAATTTTTGTCGACAAAGTGCCAGTGTATACACCATGCTTGATTTTATCGCTTTAATTGGCGTCCAGGAAGTGTCCCACAATGCCCTTCCTGACCGCTTTGGTCAGTAATTTGAACTCCACTGCCCTACAGCCACATAAACAACCATCCACCCCTCCCCCTTAGAAGCCCCAGAAATTTTTGAAATTCCGTTTCCTGTTGGCTCGGCATGGAGAGGTCTCATCACATCTTCCCAGGCGACCATGACATCTTATCGCACCAAACACTCTCCCATCTGGACCACTGCGGAGCTGCTGAATCTGCTCAGTATAGGGGGAGAGGAGGCTGTGCAGTCCCAGCTGCACGTGAGCCGTAGGAATTTTGATACCTAAAGGCAGATCACTAAAGGGGCTATGATCAGGACATGCTGCAGTGCAGAGTGAAGATAAAGGAGCTGAGGCAGGCGTACCATAAGGCGAGGGAAGCAAACCATCACTCCAGTGCTGCACCTAAGACCTGCCAGTTCTATAAGGAGCTGGACACTATCCTCGGTGATGACCCCACCTCCATCACCAAGAGTCCCATGGATACTTCAGCAGTCCTGGAGGCGGCAGAAAGAGGACCTAACCCGGAGGATGAAGTCATTGATGAAGAGGTGGAGTTAGATGATGTTGAGCTCCCGACGGGGTGGCCCAGTGGGGCAGGCAGGCAGACAGGCACTGTTCTCCACTCCGGAGGGGTCTAGCCAGTCTCAGCAGTTGCTCTCTTGTGAGCAGGAGAGGAGACACCTGGTAACTGGCTGTGTTTTGTGTAGCACAGAGGAGTTCAGGGTATAGAAATGTACAAGGCTGGCTGTGTTTCTGGGTGCTGGATATTTCCCTTTGCAGCTAATCAGTTCGGTTGAACAGGGTGCACACCAAGATCTCATGGGAATCCTCCAGAGAGATCTCTAGGAAAGTTTCCTGGAGGTACTTGGCAATCCTCTGCCAAAGGTTCCTTTGCAGAGCTGCTTTGTTCCTTCCCCATGGTAGGAAACTTTCCTGTGCCATTCGGTAATCATTTGTGCAAGGACCAAAGTGGCACACAGGCAAGCAGCAAAGGGACCAGGGCAGAAGCCACAAGCATGTAGTAGATGTACCCTTGCTTCCCTGCTTATCCTCAACAGTGAGATATCTGCAACAATGACCCCTGCCTGTGGAAAAGTGTGAAAGAATTTTAGAATTTTTTCCCAAGTCGACTGCACCACAACCCCTGCAGAGTGCTCTTTTCGCCATGTAGAGCACCCCCTGCCCCAGCCAACACTCACCATGCTTTGGGTGTTTGTCGAGATGTGTGCTTGCCAAGAGTCTGTAAGAAAGTGATTGTTTGGTTCTAATAAAGAAAAAAGTTAATTGTAGCTTCTTGCAGCCTCTGCTCCGTAACAGGGAGGGCTGGCAGTGCTGTTCTCTTGTATTCTCTCTGCCATTAAATGAGGATTAGTAAAAATGAAGAATTTCCAAATTACAAGTGACTTAGTGAAGTAGAGGGAGAGAGTGCCTCCCCTTTTGACAGCAAGCTGGGTGGGGATGCATGCTTTACTCAGTAAATTGGACTATGTTCCTAATTAATTTTTTGTTTTAACCTTTTTGATCTGCAGTTTGTTGAGATTTTGCTGTCCTTGAAGACGGTGTGCTGGCTCACTGTCTGCAGGAACAAGAGAGTAAGAGCTGGAATCCACAGTAGGGAACAGAGCAGAAGCAGTTCTGCCATGGCAGTCCTTATCCCTTCTCTCCCCTGCTGACCTGTTTCCAGGTTTTGTATGTGTTTCCTGCCTGCTTTTCCATAGACACTGAAGAGCAGTGGAAGGGTAAAGCTGCTCCCGTGTGCATTTCCTCCAGTCCAGCTAGTTGCTGCAGAATAAAACAGTTTAACCCTTCCAGAGTTGAGTTTAGAGGACAAATGTGAGGCAGACTGTAACATCCCAGACCTTGGACAAGAGCCACTGACTAATTAAAGAGGCCTCCTAATGGTCACTGGAATGTATCTGTCCTACTTACCCTGGGCAGCAGATGAATGGCACATAGAGGCTGATTTTAATTTTGCATTTTGCTATCCAAGTGCATAATCCCTTTAATCCTTCACTCCATGGATGATGTTTTTTGTTTCTGTTGTTAATTAAATGGAGTCTATACAGCCTCAGTGACTCAAATTTTAGGACAAATCTGTGCACTTAAAGAAGCAGGCTGGCCCAGGTCTTCTCAGGCAACATGACATTTAAAAGGACACTTTCAAGGTTATTGCATAGATGAATTGGCCTTTCCTGGCAGCCATCCGTACAGAAGCTTCCCTTCACCATTCCAGAAGTGGATTCTTATTTATCAAATAATTCTTAGTATTACAACAAATACTAATAAATCATCCCTATGGTGTCTGATTTACTGCAGGGCTGATAGTGATTGGAGTGGAAACCCTGCCTCCCTGAAAGGGAGATGATAAACAAGAGTAGGGACCGAACCAGGGTGAAGAGAGAAGGTATTTGTGCATCAGTTTGTTTATCATGGGGCACACAGCAAAATGAACCTTACCTGCTGTATCAGGGATGCAAGAATTAGCAAGGAGTGAATTTGGAGTGGGAGATAGGGACACATCCACTCCTGGAATTTTGAAGGGGAGACTTACAGTACAGGGTCACTCCCCAAGAAGTCAGTGTTTGGCCTCCTATCCTTGTCCCTTTAATAAGTTTGTATTTTTTTTACTAAAGCTTTTAACACAGACAACACCAGATGGAGACTATTAAGATGAGGCTGGAAAATGTTAATGGGGAAGGCCCGCAGAGATGAGGTGTGGGGAGAATGGGTAAGAACAGTACTGTACCTAGAAGGGTGTATTGCCTGGTGGGGCCTAGTCTGAGCAGCTCTGCCAGATATTGGGTTGTGGCTGGCCAGCCTTTTTCTTATGGTTCTGTAATAATGGGAACACATCTGGCCTTTCTTTACTTTTAGATTTTTATAAACAGGCTCCATGGTGAGCTCTGTGCATCGTCGTTCTATAAAAACCCAGCTGGGATGATGCATGGGGAGAGCGTTGTCTCGAAGGCAGCCAGGACACAAGATGTGTAGGGTGGTCTAAAAGTTAGTTAGGAGGGACATGTGGTTTTCTTCAGGGAATATTAGGTTTTAGTCTTACATGTCACAGGGGCATAAGTAAAACATTTTTATTTGGGGGTGGTAGAATTTTGTCCACATTTAATAAAGTGAGATAAATGCATTTCTGTTCCAAACACAGTGTTTCCTTTATTTATTAATGCAATACCTAAGTGTGTATGTGGAGACAGGGGGCAAGAGCCAAACCAATCACTAAGCCCCCAGTTGTGTCCACCCATTATTATTATTATTATCTAGCACAGTGGTGTCCTGGTCCATGACTAGGGCATGCAGGTGCTACAGAAGAGGTGGGCAAACTACGGCCCACAGGCCACATCCAGCCCACAGGACTGTCCTGCCTGGCCCCTGAGCTCCTGGCTGGGGAGGCTAGCCCCAAGCCCCTCCCCCACTGTTCCCCATCCCCCGCAGCCTCAGCTCACTGTGCCCCCGGTGCAATGCTCTGGGCAGCAGGGCTGCGAGCTATTGCCGGGCAGTGCAGCTGCAGAGCTGCGGCCTGACCCAGTGCTCTGTGCTGCATGGTGGCGTGGCTGGCTCCAGCTGGGTGGCACGGCAGCCTGTCCTGGTGCTCTGGGCGGCACGGCTGTAGTGCCGCCAGCCACTGGTGCTCCAGACAGCCTGGTAAGGGGTCAGGGAGAAGGGGGGGTTGGATAGAGGGCAGGGGAGTTCGGGGTGGTGGTTGAAGGCAGGGGTGTGGATAGGAGTTGGGGTGGTCAGAGGTCGGGGAACAGGGTGGTTCGATGGGGCAGGGGTCCCGGGGGGTTGTCAGGGGACTGGGAACGGGGGGTTGGATGGGGCCGGAGTCTGGGGGGGGCATCAGGGGGCGAGAAGGGGGGGGGTTAGATAGGGGGCAGGGGCCGGGCCACACCTGGCTGTGTTGGGAGGCACAGCCTCCCCTAACAGATCCTCCATAAAATTTCAGAAACCCGATGTGGCCCTCAGGCCAAAAAATTTGCCTGCCCCTGTGCTACGGTAATACAAAATCATCATCATCATCATACTAGTTGTTGGTGTTCTTATCTAAATCTAGATTTGGGAGTTGTCTCATTATGTCAAACTTTTGCTTTCTTATCCACTTGTCAATGGAAAGTAATGAGTGTTCCCTGAGCCTCCCTCGGAAAGTGACTTTCAGTTTCAGCACCGTGAAACCACTGCCAAAAAAAACAACCCTCACTTGAATATCCCTATGGTTAGTGGTAGACCACATCTCGGAGGAAAAATGCTAGGCAGCAAATGATATTCTGTTGCAAGGAATAAGTTTAAAACATAAAGTGAATAATTTAATGGCAAAGAAGATTAGCCTGGAAGAGAGGTTAGGAATCTCTCTTACACTATTAGTTTAAGCCAAGAAACTGAAAGAGTGAGAGCAAAAAGCAATCTCAAGTGTCTAGCTCAGGGGTCTGTTCTCCTGACAATGGTGAAGACTAAAATTCCTGTCTTAGGAGAAGAGGTGCAGGTCCTAGTCTCCATCAGGGAAGATGCCCTTGTGCTCTTGACCTTCCAAAATACAGGTAATTGTTTTGTTGTTTGTTCTCAGAAGCAAATGCTGGCATGGCAGTCTTCTAACCTTTGAAACCACCCCACTTTATGAAAGATTCAGGCATACTCTTCATCCAGCTCATCTGATTGTATTTTTTCTCTTTCACTGTTGAGATTTAAATGTCAGTACAACTTTATTGTTGTTCAGTGTTCTTCCTGCATGATATCACAAGAGAAGAAAGGTGTCAGTATTGTGATGCATGTGGTATTCTTCTACAGGTCAAATAATGCAAAATAAGAGATCCCATTCATGTTTAGGTATCACATTTAGGAATTTGATATGGATAAATATAAACTTTTTAATCCTTTACCATTTTTTAAAAAACTCTAGTTTCCACAGATTCTGTACATTTTTGGCATTTTGGCATGCAGGAATTTTCACCACCTGTAATGGCACAAAATATGTACAGCCATCTGCAGCCAATATAGACTGATTCCTTAACTACAACATGGATGAAGTCTTTGGATTTCAGTGAACCTGCTTAAGATGTTATTTGCACAGGAGCAAATGAAATGTTTAAGAAATTGCATCAGTTGAAAATTTGGACAGACCAATGAAATAATATTCAGTACAACCTGGCTTCTGCCACATGGTAAGCCATGATAAGCCTCTTCATGTCATCACTGGCGGAGACTTGTGCCAAAGGCTCCTCTTAACAGAATAAGTTCTTAAAGGGATATTGCCATTTTGGATATTGCCATTTTCCCCCTAAAGAAATGAGGACTCTGTGAATTGTTAAAACAGATTTCTGCATCCTTCTTAAAGTTCTTCCAATTACTAAAATATTCTGAATTAAATTCAAGTCTCAGGACACTTTTACCTGTTGTGAATGCCCACAGAGTGTGTGCGTGCACCCTGGTACTTATATTTCAGAGAGTGCATGAGCTGCTCTTTGAGTGCATCACACACATTCAGCAGAGCTAGGCTTGGCGATATGTGGTTATGTATTTTTAAATTATGCACATTGCCTGAAATAAACTGTTTTCAGGCGTTTTCTGGAATCTTTATTTCTGTGGTATAAATACATTTCCCCTTCCTTGTGTCACTGAATGGATGCTCTGTTTTGCAAATTGGATATTAGAGATTGGACCTGCTGTTAGGGAGCACAATGTGAACTGTAGACCTACAGTTCACTGAAAATAATGTGCTTTCATACCTTGGTGAATGCACACTTTCAGTCAGAGGTTTGCCATGTCCATGGAACCTCCCTGAACATGCTCAATCAGCTTAATTAAAATTAAAAAGACAAGATGTAACAACAGTTAATTTGTTTTTAGTGAGATGTATTTATTTTTTTGCAAGAAAGGAGTGATTTTTTTCAGGAGGGGGTTGGGTGACAGGAGTTGCATGTGTTAATTGTGGCCACAGTGTTTGTGTACGTTTTTTCATCTTCTGGTCTTGTATATCGCTACATGGGATGGTTCTTATATGATTCAATATAGGAAGCTTCTTTTCCTCCACTCTTCATATTTTCATAATGTGACTCAGAAGGCAATTGTATTTGGCTTTTTGGTGGGATTTTAATTTTTGAGACAATAGAATTCAGGACATCTGGTGTTGAACTGAAGTGCTTCTGTCCCTGTGTGCTGAAGGACTTTTCCCCCCCCTCTTGTATATTCCCCTCTTTTTTAGGGTCACTGTCTTTGTTTCACACTCTGATTCAAGAAAGTAAAGTTGTGCTTTAGAGATTTGTGTACAGAGTGAACTTGTTTTTTCAACTCCACTTTGGGTGGCTTTGGGTTTGGAAAAACGATCTTGTAAATACTAAAAACTTTGTGTTAAAAGTGCTTAAACTACTTAAGAATCTAAGAGTAAAATTTTCAAAAGTTCTTAGCTCCTTAGTCACTTAGGCACTTTTGAAAATTTTACTGAAAATTTTTTGGTATAATTTATGGTATACCATGTTTGTATTTCACTATGCTTCCGTTGTTCATTCTATACATCATGCAGTCTTGCCATAGATTAAGAGTGAATTCAGGCATCCAAGTGTCTGTCACTTTCAAAACTGGGACTCAGCTGTTTTTGAAATTTTTACCTTTTATCTTGAGAGATCATTATTGGCAAAGTTAGACATCAAATATTCCAAAGTTAGACATCAAATTGAAAATTTGGTGCAATTACTTTTACATTAATCATTCAATATTCAGTACATTATATGAGAGTTCTTGTCACTGTGTTGAAAAAACACAGTTAAATAAATATAATTGTAATGGTTTATTTGTCTATTGATGGATTTTCAGTTTACAATATTTGTCTTGGTTTAGAATCAGCTGTACTTTTGACCTCTGTCCCAAGCTAGGGAGTGTTGTGTATGTGATTTGGAAGAGACCACCTCTAAGGCCTTGACATCTGTATTGTCAAATAAGAACCAATGATTGGGCTAAGTAAAGCCATTAACTTTGGTTCCTGCAGACATACAAAACTACCTAAGGCTTATTGTCATTTAGCAAGCAACCCTGTGAACATCATACAAATAATATGCATTCTTCACAATATTTCTCATTTCTATGTAAATGTGTACTCTACTTTTAAAAAGTCATTTAGAAATTACATAATCAGTGGAAATAATCCCTCTGTATGCTTACAAACCAGTCTAATGTTAACTTTAGGTTAAATATCATAACATTTTCTATGTGAGAAAGATACATTGGTGCAGCCTAAGGTGTGAATTTAAACTGATATAGTTAAACTGCTACAACTGTCTGGATGGACACTCTAATTTCAGCTTGCGCATGGCTTTTTTCCGTGTAGCTTTAGTTGTTAGGGAACAGGTTTAAAAGTTTAAGATAAATTGACATAATCTATGCTTAAACTGAAATTAGAGTGTCCGCACAGGGACACTGATTTACCTAAATTGGTTTAAAAACTGGTGCAACTTTTCTATATAGACAGGCCAAATCCCCGAGTACTATACATGCATACCTTGAAGGCAATCACATGAACTGTTTAACATAATAATAATACTTATGTATATAGTATGCTACATGTTCAGAGCACTGTACAGACATTAACTAATCCTCGCACCACTCTGGGAAATGAGGGAGGGGGTATTATTATTATCCTCCCTGTTTTACAGCTGAGGAAACTACAACAGAAAGGTGAAATGACCTACCCAAGGCTACACAGTGAGTCAATGGCAGAGCCCCTGACTCCCAGTTATGTGTGGAATACATTAGTGTATTCAAAGATTCACTCTGCATCTTGTTTAGGTGGGTGGAGGATGTGTGTGGGATGAGGACAGTAGACGTTATTAATAGATTTTGTGGTTTGCTTATAAATCAGTCTGTTTCTTCCACGTGAGTAATTCTTTTTGGTGACTATTCATATGCTTAAAACTGTTATTACTATATAATAAGTACACGCCTTTATGGAAATGGCTTCATACATAGAAAATATTGTGCAAAATAATTTGATTGCACCAAAGCAAATCCAATATCCATAGTTTTGTTGCTATGAAAGGAATAAAGTAAAGACCACAGTATATTCACGGAGAATTATTTTTTGAATTATTTTCTCTTTTATTCTAGCATGCTGAAATTGCAGAAATTTTCTTGGTTCTTTTGATATTTTCACTGTAGATGCTGCCATTCTCTGCATTTGAGCTGTTCCGCTAATGCCTTTAACTTTAATCTGACTAATTTGCTTGCTTGTTTTTTGCTTTTTTCCCTCTTAAAAATACAAAATAAATAAAATATTTCCTCCTCTTCTTGCTCTCAGAAAAATGATTTACTCACAGCAAATTATAGAATCCTATATAGACTGGACTAGTGGCATAGAAACACAAGAGTGGGTTGATCTGGATCTGCTCTCTTGGCCTTAATCAAGTAGCTTCTTCAAGTTAGGAGGAGGAGACCATGTAGAAAATCATGCCAATCCCAACATGTTGTCTTTCTTTGCTTGAATGTGATGAACAAGGCTGTTGTGAAAATTTGTTTATATCTTCTGTGTAACCCTTACTACCTTCACTTTATATTTGCATGTATATACAAGGGCATGCCAAACTTTCATGTCATTGGTACAACCAAAGAGCAATCGACAATGAGGAAGAGGACGATTATTGCTTCAGCCCTAACACTAATACTAACAGCCCAAATGCAGCTGATGGCAGGGGAGGATGATGCAAACCAGAACAAGACCATAGCTGGAAATATTCAAAAGAGCTTCTCAGTAACATTAATTCAGACTGTGCTGGAAATGTCACCTGAAACAGGCTTAGGGAAAGCTGCCATTACACTAGACACCAAGCACCGTTCAGGAAAGCCTTTCTGAAGAGGACTAGAGCCTGTGAAACAGCTCTGTGGAGGGGCTCCAGAAACTCTCCTTGCAGCTGAGACGGGGAGATTGGGTTCAACTGCAGTAGGACAAGGAATCAGGGAACACAGGGAGAAAAGGTATATAGGAGACATTTCTCTAAACGTCCTGGGGAAAGCCAGCTCAGACAATGAGAACTGTCCTGAACACAGCTCCAGGGCCAGAAGGTAGGTCTCACAGTCAGAGTCGTCCCTTGGGTAGGGCGAATCAGGGCGACCACTCCGGGCCCCGCATTTGGGGGACCCTGCGGGCCAGCACAATTGGCCAGCGCAATCAGTCCCAGAAGAGACTAATCCATCACTTCTGTCCTGGGCCCCCTGGTTCTGGGCTCTGCACTTTGGGGGCCCCCGCAGGCTGGTGCGATTGTCTGGAGTGGTTGGTCCCAGAAGAGACGAATTCGTCACTTCCGCCCTGGGCCCTGCACCCCCCCCCCCCCCGAGGGATGGCCATGTTCACAGTAGAGCCAGAGTAGGGTGGGTCACTCACATCTCCCTTTTAGGAAAGGAAACTCTGGCCTCAGATCAGGTACTAGTAATTAGACGCATTGGAGTTTAACCTTATCTGGGATTTCTTATTAGAAAATGCAGCCTACAAGTATAACTAATGCTACCCATGCAAAGACACAATGGTAAAAGAGTTTGACCACCAAATAGTGTATCCCAATGGGAATAATAGTTTCACTGTTTATTATTATTCATATATTTGTATTACAGCAGCACCAACAAATCACAGGAATTAGAAACGGAAAATGCCATTTAATACACTCTTGTAGACCATTCCCCTTTGGCCATGTTAGGATTATTCCCTATGTATATTCTTTGTCTAGTCTTGTTTAAAATGTACCAAGTGATGGTGCTTTTGCCACTTACTGTGATAGACGATTCCACAGCATAATAGATCTCGGTGACAGGATTTTCATTTTAGTCATCACATGTTCAGTAGCAGGGGGAGTGTATTGGGCTTTGGGAACCCTATAATGAAGCAGAGTGTCTTGAGGAACTGAATTCAGTGGATACTGAGGGAAGAAAATCAAGTCAAAAACTTCCTTTTCTTTAATTAGAGGAACAAGAAAATCATCACCGCTTCTCTCTCTGCTCTTCTTGAGTGATGGAGGGCCAGTCCTGTTTCGCTGTGTTTATAAAAGCTTTTGAAAAAAGAAAAGGAGTACTTGTGGCACCTTAGAGACTAACCAATTTATTTGAGTCAAAGGATGCTAAAGCCAAATGCAGTGTTTGTTTTGGAAGGGAGAATTTTTGCTAAGCTGGTTGACTTGTGTTATTTCTCTTTGGGACCTTTTCCCAGTTTTGTCATTGTTGATTATTCTTTGATCCAGCATGCTGAGATTGGGAAGTCTTGGGATTCCCATTAGTAATAGCTTCCTTTTTGACCAACTCTGCTTTTCTGATGGACCCACCTCAGGTCTCTTTCAGTCATGTTTGATACTTGTGATTTTGCAGTTCTGTTCACATGAGAATCCCCAGCAGTCTTGCAGCACTAACCCCCTGAAATGGCAGATGGCAGAACTAGAACTTGGGAAACAGGAGCAGTTCCTACAAAATGAAGAACTGTCTTGGAGACTGCAGGAGGAGTAGTGGACTCATGCAGTAGGTGAACCTTGAGCAGAAAGGGAGCACATTAGACCTTAGCAGTGGTGTTTCTCAAATTGGAAGTTCTAATTTGATTATATTTTTCTATGGGATTGTGTGCTACACACAATCCTATCTCCATTATCTAAAGTACATATACCCTTGAGTCCATATACAGGCCACCGTGACAGGCTACTGGTTAAAACAACTTCAGTATCTCAGAATATTAAGATCTGTTTTTAATAAAACCAAAAAAAGTCACTTTGCATAGAAATAGCATAGATTTCTCCCTTTGCCCCTTGGAGCTGTTGCTGCTGCCTGCTTTCCATTAGTATCTCTTACTATTGATTCTCAACAGACTTTTTAATCTATTCTTCAGAGAGCAAGGAGGAACCAGGAATGCAATGACAACTATCGAGCAGCCCAGGTGGCTCAGGATGAGGTAACAGGCTAAATGCAAGCTGTTCACATTTCTCTCATTTGTTTTTCTTGGCAGTTAGAAAATGTCTTCCTGGCCCGAGTGTGTGTGTATAATGTGGGGGATATCAGGGCAAAATTCCAGGACTGTGGAAGAAGGAGGTGGCTCTTCCTTAAAAATACTTCAAAAAAAGGGGAAACGCACTGCTTTCTTTAGCTTCCAAAGTCAATGCCACTTCATGGCCCAGTTGTTGGCATCTGAACAAATAAGCACCAAACCCTTGAAGACGTATATGTTGCCCCTGTAACATGCTGTCACTTCCTGGATGAGTCAGACAGATTAGGAAAGTGAAAGCCTCAGTTCACACACACAGGTCCAGACCCCATGGTAACTGCAGTAATAGGGGAAAACATACAGCACAATATGAGTGTAAAATGGGGTTTGAATAAGATGTGAAATCTTGTAATGGTTGCCCAAATCTGGTGCTGGCTTGAGATGCAACTTGTTCCTGGATGTCCTGGCAGCAGCTGTTGCCAAGTGTTCCTTCTGGTATCTTCTTCTTATTTATTATTTGTATTATTGTAGAACCTAGGAGCCCTAGTTCTAGACCAGGATCCCATAGTGCGGACGTGGCCAACCCGCAGCTCCGGAGCCCCGTGCGGCTCTCCAGAAGTTAACACGCGGCTCCTTGTCTAGGCACCGACTCCGGGGCTGGAGCTACAGACGCCAACTTCCCAATGTGCCGGGGGTGCTCACTGCTCAGCCCCTGGCTCTGCCACAGGCCCTGCCCCCACTCCAGCCGTTCCCACCCCCTCCCCTCAGCCTGCCGCGCCCTCGCTCCTCCCCTGTCCCCCCCAGAGCCACCTGCATGCCACGAAACAGCTGATCGGCAGGTGCGGGGAAGGAGGGGGAGGCGCTGATGGCCGGGGCTGCTGGTGGGTGGGAGGTGCTGGGAGCAGGGGCGATGGGAGCTGAAGGGGGGCTGCTGACGTATTACTGTGGCTCTTTGGCAATGTACACTGGTAAATTCTGGCTCCTTCTCAGGCTCAGGTTGGCCACCCCTGCATAGTGCTATACGTTGTACAAACACAGAATAAGAAAATGGTCCCTGCTCCAGAGAGCTTACAATCTAACACAAGAGACAGACAGATACAGACTGACTGGGGACTACAAGGAACAGAGAGACAATATTGGTCAGCATGAGAGGCAGTGGGCTCAGCACACCAGTAGCCTAACCATTGCCAAGTTTTTGTAGGCCTCACAGCAAAGTAGAGTGTCAAGGGAGGATTTTGAAGAAGGTTGATGAGTTAGTTTTACAGGCGTTTACCAAGAGCTTCTCCCAAGTGTACAGATCAGTATGGGAGATAACAAAGGTACTTGTTTGAAAATTTTAACAAGTGAGTGATAGCGGCCAATTGGAGATAGGAGCTGACTCAGAGAGGAGATAGCTAGGAAGGGGATAGGTTGTGAAAGGTCTTGAAAGTGAAGACAAATAGCTTACGTTTGATGCAACAGAGAAGAGGGAGCCAGTAAAGGGATGCAGAGATAGGGGTGACATGGTCAAAGTGACAGGCTAGGAAAATGATCATTGCAGCAATATTTCAAATGGATATCAGTGGGGCAAGACTGCATTTGTCAAGGCTAGAGAAAAGGATTGAAGTATGTTGCAGTAGTTGAAACACAAGATGATGAAAGCCTAGACAAGAGTTTTAGCTGTGTGGATGGATAGAAAAGGCTGTATTGTAGAGAGATCATACAGAGAGAATCTGCAAGACTTACACATAGCCTGGGTGTGAGGATCTAGCAAGAGGTCTGAGTCAAAGATGTCACTGCGGTTACAGGCCTGAGGGTCTGGTGGAATGGTGGTGTTATTCAAAAGTGATTGAGAAAGTGGGGAGGAAAATTAAGAGCTCTGTTTTAGCATGTTTAGTTTGAGTTGATGGCTACATATCCACAGGGAGATGTCAGAGAGGCTGAGATTTTAGTTTGGAGAGAAGGACACAAGTCTGGGCTAGAGAGGTAGATCTGTGAGTCATCTCCATAGAGATGGTAGTTGAATTTATGTTTGTGGATGAGATTATCTGCCCTTGGGAAGCAGGTTATGTCCTTTCCTTTCAGAGCCAGAGCTCACCATGGTTACTTACGCATTGTCATCTCAAGGCTAGTTGGGTACACTTAAACTAGTTGGAAGTAGCAGCTAGTGAAGAATCAGCTCCCCACTTACTAAGCAATGTTTCCTGCTAAGAGCATATCACAGGTTAGCTCTGCAAGGTGCACTAGCTGCCAGGTGACTTCTGATTTCATGCTATTGGCTTTGATCTAAAAAGTCCTAAATGGTTTGGATCCTACCTGCCTGAGACCTCCTCATGTGATAAACCAGTAGTTACAGTTGCCCAAGACGCCCAAGCTAACAGCCTCCTGGTTTAAATGGGACCAAACTAGTGGCAGGGTGTTTCTCCGTGAGAAGTCCTCGACCCTATAACTCCCTTAGCACCTTGGGTCACCAAAGGCCAAATTTGGTGACTTTATGCCAAAAGTCATGTTCCTCTTGGGGTGAGAAGATTTGTTTGTTTTATAGCTGTCCGTGAAATCCTGTGTAATGCACCTTGACCTGTGATAGATGCAGGGCTGTCTTTCTGTTGTAGGCAGTAGTTAAAGACAACTACACTATGAAATTAGGTTGAATTTATAGAAGTTGATTTTTAGGAAGCAATTTTATACAATCGATTGTGTATGTCCCCACCAAGCGCATTAAGTCGGCAGAGTGTGGCCACAGTACTGTGGCTAGGATCAACTTTCGGAGCATTGCACTATGGGTAGCTATCCCACAGTTCCTGCTGCCCATTGGAATTCTGGGTTGAGCTCCCAATGTATGATGGGGCAAAAACATTGTCATGGGTGGTTTTGGGTACAGTTGCCCCTCCCTCCGTGAAAGCAACGGAAAACAATCGTTTCACGCCTTTTTTCTGTGCAGACGCCATACTGTTGTCAGTTCCTGGGGCTTTTCCTGTCTACCTGGCCAGTGCATCTGAGTTGAGAGTGCTGTCTAGAGCAGTCACAATGGAGCACTCTGGGATAGCTCCTGGAGGCCAATACCGTTGAATTGCGTCCACACCACCCCAAATTCGACGCAGTGAGGTCAATTTTAGTGCTAAACCCCTCTCTGGGAAGGAGTACAGAAATCTATTTTAAGAGCCCTTTAAGTCGACAAAATAGGCTTGGTTGTGTGGACGGGTGCAGGGTTAAATCGACCTAATGCTGCTAAATTAGACCTAAACTCGTAGTGTAGACCCGTGTTTGCATGTCTGTATCTCTGTCCAGGATGCTTTTGGACCTTTAAAACCATGTTTATGTGCTCAGTGAGAACTAACATTCTTTCACACTGTCTCATGACACTCTAGGAGACTGCTAGATATATGCAGAACCAAGAACTGAAAGCCCAGTGGAGATCCCATGAGACAAACCTGGAGACAGAACAGTGATGAGGGGAGCAACTTATCTGAGCCAAGGAGAAGCAAGGACAAGAAGGTAACATGTTAAGTGTCTACCACTTGGACAAAATACTCCAGGTCACAAGAAGACCTAGCTAATGAAACTGAAGACCGTACATAGAGTCCTCTGTGCTTTTATAGCAGCAAAGAGTCCTGTGGCACCTTATAGACTAACAGACATATTGGAGCATAAGCTTTCGTGAGTCCCATGCATCCGACAAAGTGGGTATTCACCCTCTAAGGCTTAAGCTCCAATACGTTTGTTAGTCTATAAGGTACCATAGGACTCTCTGCCACTTTTACAGATCTAGACTAACATGTCTACCCCTCTGATACTTGTGCTTTTATAGTTACAGCAAACAAAATAACGTGGAAATCTGTCCCAAGGGTTCTATCCTATCTGTCCCAAAAATATTTTTGTAAGGTAGGTGCCGGAAACAAAATTCACCGAAGGGCTTACTGACCAGAGAAGAGGAGATGCCTGACAGATCAGGGCATCAAAACAAGCTGTGGAGGTTAGTATAGGAAAAATAGAAATTAAAAATAAGCAAAATGCTTGAAAGTTTCTCTGCTCCTCACCGGTTCAAAAATAAAATAACCCTTCCCCTTCATTTTCCTACAAAGCAATCTCCATATTCTGGCAAGCCCTGGTTTTGCAGCTCCACTGCACAGTTGACACAATTACCAGCACAGCTGTTCACAGTAATCACAAAGATGTAATTCACATAATCTAATGCTGTCCATGCCAAGTGGAGTCAAGCTTCAGTGCTTTATTCACTGGAAGAATTGGTGATGTTCTATTCTAAAGGAGCTCATGGGAATATATCGTCAACTGGTAGAACCAAAGACTCAGGCAGAAGGGACCCAACAGGAGAGTGGGGTAGAAAAAAACAAGGAATTAAGAGAAACTTCAGCCACATGAGGAGCTGGTAATGCTTGACCCTTTTCTCTCTGAGGGGTAGTGAGGAATCCAAGCAGCTGACCTCTGTTCAAAGTTCTCCAGATGTACTGAAGCAACAAAGAATAGTTTGAGCTGTGGCATGCATCTAATTGTCTGGCTCAATAAGTAGAGGCCTGGACACTTCTTATATGGATCTGGAGGAGAGAATAGGAGTTGAATTGGTCAGCCTGGTTAATGGCTACAAATTTATTTTGATAACTCAAATTCTCCTATTCCTGAAAAACTCTGTTTCAAATTAAAACCTTAAATTGGTGCCAGCCATTGAACTATGCTACCCTAATAACCTTCAGGTTGGAAGGAGGGCTGCTTAACACCCCTAACATTTAAAGGTTTAATGTGGATGTCATGGTAGTAGACAGAGAGGTGATTGCAGATGAGATCATAAGGCTGAGAGTGCTTGTAGCCAGGGGCGGCTCTACCAATTTTGCAGCTCCAAGCAGTTGCTGCCGAATTGCCACCGCCGCAACAGCAGCAGAGCTGCTGCCGAAAGCCGCTGCAGCAGGAAGAGCGGCAGAGCTGCCGCCGAATCGCTGCCGCAGGACACGGACGGCCGCCCCATTCTAAATGCCACCCCAAGCACCTGCTTGGAAAGCTGGTGCCTGGAGCCGGCCCTGCTTGTAGCCTCTTACACACACTTGCTCTCTAGCTGTGGTGGTTAGCTAACAAGCTCACTGGTCTGAGCGATACCACCCCCAGAAGGAAAGATTTCATAACATAGTGCCATTGGGCAGACACCTACCAGAGGTTCAAAACACCCACATTGAGGGAGCAGCGGTGTAAAGCAACCTGCAGCAATTTCCATTATGCAGTCAATGGCTGAAATGAATTCTAACATTAGCTGTGGGATGAAAGAAATATTGTCTGAAGTCTAACTGTGTAAACTATTTATTTGAATTAACTTAGAGGCCTTAATTCAGAACCAGTCCCCAATTTTCAGACCCCTTTAGTCTCTGACAAAGTTGCTAACATTATTAGAGTTCAGCAGTTCCTCTGAACTACATTAAGGTTAGTTTCAAGAAAAGTCCCATGAAGTATTTACCTTTTAAGGAAAAACTGTTCATTGTTGTATCATTACTTGGGAAAGGTAGGGGATCTTTCCCCATTCCCTGCTTCATTTGGGATGAGCTCAGACATGTGAATTTCAGCTACTGAATTACAACTTCCTTAAATGAATAAATAAAAAATGCAGTTGGTCCAATAAAAGATATTACCTCATCCACCTTCTCTCTGAGTAAAAAATGAAACTATAATGCTGACAGCCAAATGTGGCACAGGACAAGGAGTGTCTGTTTACTATGATCATCCAGGGGATTGTCCAGGGCAGTGCTGTGGGTAGCCATGTGATCTAAAATGGACAGTCAGAACATATGACACATGCTAGTACTGACCATGGTTTGCTCCTGGGAGTGATGCACTTTTGGATCTGGGGTAGCATGTGCTTATGTTCCTTTGCCTTTTGAATATCAGAAGCCAACTCATACAACTGTGTGGCAGAAGGGAAGGAGTATCATTATCACAAAAGGAGAGGGATTTCTTGAAGCTGTGAGTAGGATTTGACATGCCAGAGGCTTCTAGCTAGCATTTGCAAAACATTATATATTACAGGTATCTTTCATAAGTTGGTTTGCACCCAGTGCCTCTACGTATTGTACTGTGCTGCTCTTTGGTGTATCCCAAGGGACTCAGTAACACTGGCTTTTTTCCAATACATCAGAAGTAACAAATGTGGCTGAAATGAAATTCTTTGCTAGCTCTCAGCCTTTGGCTCATCAGGGAGGCAGCATGGTTTTATGGGCTGCATTCTTACTCGAGTTCAGCTGCTGACTTGCTGGGTGGTGTGAGACAAGTCTTGAACCTCTCAGTATCCATTCCACCATCTATAAAATGGGGATGATAATCCATCTCTCACTGGGATGTCATGAAGATTAATTAGCTAACATGCATAAAGCACAGTATAAGTAACATAGGGTCAAAAGTTTACCTTCAAAGAGTTGGCAGGTTACAATTCAAGTACAATGGTGTGTTCCTAATACCAGTGGGGGGATTTCATGAATCTACACAAAATTATAAGGACCAAATTATTCAAGCTTGGTCTCACTATAGATCTTAAAAACCTTCCCCCTTGGTCAATGTACACCACAGAGCTGCGTGTCTGTCTTCTGTCTCATGGATCAAGTCAGCATAAACTCTTGTTATTGTCTTAATATAAAGAGGTATGGCTAGATGCTGAGGAACCTGGATTCCCCAGTCAGAGGTCAGACCCTGGAAAGGTCAGACTTCCCAACACAAGGAGGCATCATAGACAGAACAAAGTAGGTGTTTTTATTCAGACTAGTAATCTCTTATATGTATATATTCTTGACTATTTTAGGGCCTTGTATACTTGTGAGGGAGTAAAGTTTTAGAGCCTTGTGTAGAAGAGTTATTTTCCAGCTAGTGCAATGCTCTCTCTATCTGCAATGGGGTCTCAGTTTCATAACAGTTCAAAGGGCAGTTTGCGGAAATAAAGATCCAAGATATTCAATGATTTTCCCAGTACTTTCCCTATTTAAGCTAATGTACAATGTTGATATATCAGTCACTCAAGGTAGATAAAAGAACAAGAAATACATGATACAGTGTGTCCAGAACTTAACGTTGCAGCTGAAATGTGTTCTTGTAACCTCCATCTGAATGTATTAGGGAACAAATCCAAATTTTGATATACCAGCATTCCAATTTCAGGAGATACTTCTGAATTCTGAATAATCAAAGTTTACCTTAAAGAAGTTAATCTATATTATAGCCCACCACCAAATAACTTGAATGCAGTAATAGAGACATATATGGGACATGGTAATAAGATACCCCTGAATGTTCTTCTAGGAGGTATGAGGTGAGAGTAAGAGTCACTCTTGCTGTAAGAAAGGACTGAAATAGAACGTACAAGTTTCAGATCAAGATTGCCCAGATAAGAAATGACTAGCTGTCTTAGTTCTGTAAACATGTATGTTCAGAAACTGTCTTCAGACATTTGGAGAAGAAAACTTACAAATATGAAATCCTACAGATGCAAATAAAAAGACAAAAGTATGTAAATCTGCTGTAACATTCAATGTTTCCACAGGCAACAATTTCCTCGAAATACTGATGAAGATCTGGACCCAACTTTTAAGTCAAAAAAGACAGAACCACCTGCTGAAGTGTTTGCATCCTGCTCCCAAGGTAATAATACTAGCCATGCTTAGCTCCACAATCTCATGCTTAATAAAGCCTGCTGTCCTCTCACATTCCAGTCCATGCAGGGGTGGTGTTGGAGTCTCTCTCTATTTTTTCTATTACCTATATAAAATGAAATCTGAGCCCTCATTAACCTAATGTTCTTACTATCCCACATGTGCCATAGTTTGTGGTAGGTCCACTTATGTACAAAGTCCAATGCTCACACGTCTCTTATGATAGGATTCCTCATCAGCACTGGATTGCTAGTGTACAGTTGGTAAATCTGAAGAAATTATATATGGGGAAACAGTAACTGTGCCTGTAAACAATGACTTGACAAAAATTGGAGGAGTGATAAAGAGGATAGGTGACTGATACATAGCAATCTGGATCACTTGGTAAACTGTGCAAGCAAACAATATCTGTTTTAATATGATTAAGGGTAAAAGTATATATTTAGGAATAAAGAATGTAGGCCATACTTACAGAATGGTGGGGGTGGGGGAGACTCTACCCTGGGAAGCAGTGACTCTGAAAATGATGTGTGGGCTGTGGTGGATAATCAGCTGAAAATGAATTCAGTGCTGTGGCCAAAAGAGCTAATGCAATCCTGAGATGTATAAACAGGGAAATCTTGAATAGGAGTTGAGAGGTTATTTTACCTCTGTATTGGGCACTAGTGTGATCACTGCAGGAATACTATATCCAGTTCTGGTATCAACAATTCAAGAAGGATGTTGATAAATTTGGAGAGGGATCAGAGAAGAGCCACAAGAATGATTCAAGGATTAGAAAACATGCCTTATAGCAATTGATGCAAAGAGCTCAATTCTATTTAGTTTAACGAAGAAAGGTTAAGGTGTGACTTAATTACAATTTATAGGTACCTACAAGGGGAACAAATATTTAATAATGGGCTTTTCGGTCTACCAGAGAAAGGTATTATATAACAGGAGCCAATGGAAGTTGAAGCTAGAAAAAATTCAGATTGAAAAATAAAGTATAAATTTTAACAGCATAATTAACCATTGGAACAATTTATGAAGGGTCATGGTGGATACTCCATCACTAGCAATTTTTAAATCAAGATTGGATGGTTTTCTGAAAGATATGCTGTAGAAATGATTTTGGGATAGTTCTGTGTTACACAGGAGCTCAGACTCGATGTTCATAGTGGTCCCCTTCTGGTCTTAGAATCTCTCCCATTCTTTCAAATAACACTTTTTAAATGAGGAATTTACACCTGTAACCCAGGACACCTAGTGGCTCATTTTAGTCCTCCTGCCATTTCTAGTACAGCTGGAGTTATTCATTCTATTCCTTCTTTTTGCAGCTGCCCAGTCACACACTGTTCCAGTTGATAGCCTCTTTGATTATCAGACCTGCCTTTATTTCACCGACCAAACGTCAGCCTGAAAAGCTAGGACACCAAAAATCCAGGGACAAGAAGGAAGGCTGTAAGCAGCAGTGAATCCTAGAGCCTACTTCCTCTAGCAACAATAAAATATATTTCTTCGTCATAGCTGTGAGTTGAATGATGACTCCTTCTTCCTGTCTTAATTACCAATGGCCAGATCTACATAATGCAATTCCTTCTCTGTTCAAGGTTTGCTTTATTACTTTGGTGGAGCCTTTTACTGAACTCAGGTGAATGCACAGAGGTTGCTATTCCTGTGTGTTAATGGACATTGAATCATCATAGTTGCTGTATATTAAAATTCAGTGATTAAATTAAATTAAATGAAAGTTTAACTCTGGGAGAAGTAATTTGTCATGTTGTTGTTAATACAATCAGGGATGAATCCAAAAGTCTGCATGTCACATTTTTCCAGGATTTTTTGGGGAGCAAATTGTTTCAAACAATTAGATGTACCATCATGAATTATTGAGTCAAACCGTGATGCTACTATTGCAGTTGAAATTCAACTGTACAGTATATTACTTGTTTACCTGCCAGTGGGATTAAATCTGAATTCCTTATTTCATCTTGTTAGAATTAAGACTTCAGCATAGCTGCAGTGAGACTAGACGTGCAAATTAATTGCTCATTATATTTTCCTCAATACTGCTTGGACAAACTTACCTCATTTTTTTCAGAAGAGGAGAAAATGTCTTGAAAATATTTTCCAGAAAGTATTGAAGAAACTAAACTTGAAAAGATGTGAACAATAGCTTAACATTTCTCTTGAAGACTGTCATATAAGTTGAGGAGACTACATGTGATACTGCAAACTGCAGCAGACACTTCTGACCTGCTGAAAGGGAAAGGAGCTTTTCAGCTGTGTCTACTATATACATGATGATAAATGGGGGTTGTTCAAAAGTGCCATTATTTCAGAAGAACAGGTGCTTCTCTGGGATCTAGAGTGAGAACAGGCCATTCATTGTGAATATAGTAAAGGCAGGTACTACTGGAATATGTTCTAGGGAGTACATGAGCCCATGGCTAAAATTTTAATATTTTATAAAAAGACACTTTACAGATTACTATTGATTATTCAAATGCTGTAAAAGTTCTGAGATATGTTAAATATATTTGCTACAGATATTGTTCACTTGAGATTACCTTATTTCCTATAGAGTTGTTTTTGACATGGAGCATATTGAAGTGCAAAGCACATTGTTTAAAATTGGTGCTGTTTTAGTTTTGCACTTTCATGTGTGTTCATTTTCTGCTTCTTGCACCTTTCATAAAATCCAGTAGCACAGGCTGCTGTTCAGCAGTTCTGTTGGCAAATAAGAACGTGTCCCTTGTAGGAAATGCCCTGGTAGTGTTCTGAACCTTCCTTTGCGTTTGTACCATGTGTTAATTTCAAGCTCTTTTTATAAACCTACTTGTAGATATATGCATTATGCCCTTCATATTTCAAGTTAAATAAAATAGAAGTTTTTAAAATGGAAGTTAGCCAAAAGAGGCTCACAGCTGAACTCCTTGGCCACTTGTTTCTTTCACTGGCTCTGGTTTTCATTCTTTTCTACAGCACCAGAATTGACTAACTAAATGCCCCACATACTAGCCTTTAATTTACTGGCAGAATACTTATGTCACAAAGTAATTTCTACAAATGTTTATTCTTAGAAACACTTTCTACTAGAATCTGCCCCCTAAACTGTCAAGCCCTGTTGAGTCAATTTACTAGCTGAGGATGTGCCCCAAGGACTTTATATTTCAGTTCAATGGAATTTTATATGGAGCTTAAATGCTCAGCATAACACAGAGGACACAAATCAGGTGTGAGAAGTAAATGTCATTAAATCAATCATACGTGGAGAAGAGTTATATGTGAGCACAAAAGATTCTCTCACCAATCGAAGTTGGTCCAATAAGAGATATTACCCCACATGCCTAGTCTCCAAAAATCAATCAATAAACAGCTTGGAAAAAGTACTGTAGTGTGTGTGCAGGAAAGGAAAGGAAAGGAAAAGGGAATAAGAATTTCAAGTACCTGAAGATATGCATAGAGTTCTGTGTGTCCAAGAGTGAAACTCCAACTGTTGGGGTGCAAGTGTTTTCAGGGAAAACACCACTGCTGAGGTTCTAGATTAGAAACTGATCACAGTGTAATCTGTGACATTCCGAACTTCTTACAAGAGCCACACATTCATTTATAAATAGGGTGGTAGTTTTTTTCCACTCCTTGGTCATTACATCTTAAAACTTGCAAATATGACTTTTGTTTGTCAACACATTAATTGAGAGGAGAAAAAATATAGGAAAAGTTTTATTTTTTTAAAAAAATCTTATTTAAATATATGTAAATATGTAACTTTTCAGGCAAGGCTTCAGTTCCAGACTCTTCTTTTCGTACATTTTGCTTTGTAATCAATTATATATAAATTTAATCAAAACCAGCGAGTGTGGGTTTGGTGAAAAATTACTGCTACATAAGGCTTCTCTTGCATGGAGGGAGTGACTGGGCTCTCATTCATCTGCCAGAAGGAATGTATCTTGCCTAGTTTAAAAAACAAACCCACCAAAACCAGTCTTTACATGACATGTTGATTTAGTTGACTTTCATTATATTTTTGAATAACATTTAATGAAAAAATATAATATACATTTATGGTGCTGTAAAAGGGTACAATTATCACTGCCAATGCCATGACTCAAACATACACATTCTTATTCAAATTAAAAGCAATAGTGACTGATCAAGGCAGATACACTTTCTGCCACAAAAATATTTCCAACATCATAGTTCTACCTATGAAATTAGCAACATAGTAAGTTATATTTTACATGTACTGTACCTGCAATATATGTACTGTATTTAACATATCCAAAAATCAGAGGGTAATATTCTAAGATCAAAAGGATGAAGCAGTTCAGTTGCACTACTCACAGATCAAATTAATATCCTGTCACAGTGTATCCCAGGGGCGGGCAAACTTTTTGGCCTAAGGGCCACATCTGGGTATGGAAATTGTATAGTGGGCCATGAATGCTCACAAATTTGGGGGTTGGGGTATGGGAGGGGGTGAGGGCTCTGGCTCGGGGTCTGTAGTGGGTCCAGCAATGAGTTCAGTATGTGGGATGGGGCTCTGGGGGGCGGGCTCTGGGGTGAGGCTGGGACCAAGGGGTTCGGAGGACAGGAGGGAGATCAGGGCTGGGGCAGAGGGTTGGGGCGTGGGAGGGTGACAGGGGTACAGGCTCCAGGTGGCACTTACCTCAAACAGCTCCCAGAAGCAGCGGCATGTCCTCCCTCCAGCTTCTACACGGATGTGCAGCTAGACAGCTCTGCACACTGCCCCCTCCGCAGGTGCCACCCGTGGCCGTAATTCCCGGCCAATGGGAGCTGCGGGGGCAGTACTTGGGGTGGGGGCAGCATGCGGAGTCTCTTGGCTTCCCCTATGTGTAGGAGCTGGAAGGGGGACATGCTGCTGCTTCTAGGAGCCGCGCGGAGCAGGGCAAGCCACGGACTGGGGCAAGTCCTGGACCCTGCTCCCCGGCAGGAGTTCAAGGGCTGGATGCAGCCCCTGGGCCGTAGTTTGTCCCCCCCCCCCGCCGGTGTATCCACGCCACCTACAAAGCCAATCAATATAACAGCTATTTGGAAAGCACAGAAAAGGTGTTCTGAGACATTTGACAACCCTGACTTACCATATTCCTTTTAACTTCTAACTAAACTGGAATAGGAAAGCATTCTGTAGGGCAGGATATAGAAATTCATTCCCAGGGCGTGAGGGCTTCTGGGAGTTGAAATAGTATCAGTCTAGATTTTTATACCACACCCATCAGTGTGATAGCTGAGCACAAATTAGGAGGGTCTACAGTTCCAGACATGAAATGTATTGGAAAGAGCAAAGTTGTGGAAGCTTGTACACTGGCTGCCTGCACTGTACCTAGCTGTAGTCAGTGTTTAGTCTGTAACTTCAGGAACATTATTCTCACTCCCAAACTTTAATAAGTAAGCTATAGCATAGACATCTACTAGAGGTAACAGAAGAGCAGTTTGGCTTGTGGTTCCTGTATTATTGATGCTTTTTAGTCTCTAGAGCAAATCATAATATTTTAGAAATAATATTCTCAGCATATGAAAAAAAGTTAGCAAGTTTGCTTTCATTTTAAAGATGCTGCCCAGAGAGTTTCATTAGAATTAGAGATGTTGGCAAGGGCTAATTTTTAAAAAGGTGTGTGGCTTTGTTTGTTTTTTTAGTTTTTTTTTTTTAAATATAAAGACCAACTCTTCTGTCTGTAGGACAGTGATGTACTGAGAAAGACCTGCTTCATCCACCACCGACTGCATTGTTCAGTCCATAAGTTTTAAAATTCACTTAACCTGCTTCTGCTTCCCCTCCCCCCCCCCTTACCCCCATTATGTAACCAGGCTCCTGTCCTGTGCTCTGAAAGGAAACCACAATTGGCTTCCTTAGAAAGTCCAGTTTCTAATTCACCAAGGAATCCTTGAATAGTTTGGATTTGCTACAGTCATCACAGTCTCCTTGTTCTTCCTCTGGAAAGCGGCAGCTGCAGGCATCCTCCTCCTGAGTCGATTGCTCAGGTGTTACATTCACTAAACAGAAAGAGATGATTAACTTGAATTGCACTTTTTAATCACTCATATTTCATTTTCCCTCAGCAGGGACTGCATGGTGTTAACAAGTTCTTCAGAATTATTCAGTTATTTGCCCTGAAATTGCCTTTTTCTCCAAAGAGATTTCCTGGTAAGTTAGTCTATTGTGCTTTGCTTTCTCCAATGCACAGGAGGCTCTCATTGAGGTGAGGAGAGCTGGCGGCATGGAATCTCCAGACTTCAGAGAACAATATTGCTTTCCCCTGTAGATTGAAATACCACTATTGGCACCAAATGTGTGGATTTATTCTAATCCATATATGAAACCCTATCAGTTCAAGGG
Organism: Lepidochelys olivacea; assembly: GCF_965140295.1. Taxonomy (NCBI): domain Eukaryota; kingdom Metazoa; phylum Chordata; order Testudines; family Cheloniidae; genus Lepidochelys; species Lepidochelys olivacea. The sequence goes on from NC_140428.1 coordinate 30,468,733, forward strand.
TTGATTTTACTCATAATTTCTTTAATGAAATTTCTACTAATGGAAATAACCAGCAAAGATTTAAATATACACACACAGTCAACTGGTGTTTGACTACAACAGAACATGTACATGCTTAATTCTACTTTTCCTACCCAGCCCATGAACGTCTCATGGTTGAAATATTGGATTTTATTTTCAGCTGATACTTCAAAGTGTGTGTGTACACGTACACATATACACTATATATATGTTTAGTTTAGTGCCAACATGGTAACAGTGTACCCAGGTTCTCCACTCCAAAGAGCTTACAATTTGAATGGACAGAAAATATAAACATTTTCAGGACCAGCTTCAGAAACCCATGTGTGTCTGTATGTCCTCCTCCCAACCTTTTGCCCAGTGGTTAGGGCACCTGACAGACCACTTTGCATCATGAAGAGAGAAGATTCTAGTTTTCATAGCCTGCCTCCCAAGTGAGTGCCTTAATCACCAGGCTATAAAGTCATTTTCACTTTCTCTTTGGCCCAATGAATATTTAAGTAGTTAATACGTAGTGGAACAACTTCAACAGGAGAGATTGAGAGCAACACACAGAATAGCCTATAGCCTGGTGCTTCAGATGCTCATTTGGAAGGGAGGAGATGTGAGTCTGAGTCATTGCTCCACAGTGTGGATTCAAATGTGGTTCTCCTCCATCCCAGGCAAGTGCACTAAATCACTGGGATAAAGGTTAAAAGGGGACAAACATGGATGGACACACACGATTTTCTGACTGAAATGAAACAGATGATCCAAAATAGACTCTTTCAATTTGCATACAAATTCTGAACATTTTCTGAACTGAACCAATTTTTTTTTCTGATTTTTAATTTGCTGGCTGACTCCAAAAAATAAATTACTCACCCAGCTCCAGTCACTCCCAAATCCCAAAGGGCCCCGGGAGACCTCCTTTGTAACATTTCTAAAGCCAATTTCTTCCCAATAGCCTGCTTTTTTTTTTTTTTTTTAAATAAAAATCTAAAACCTGGTTTTCTTTTCACAGTGTAGTGACTTTCAAAGAACACATTTAAGTTCAACTATGCTGCTACTCAGGAAACTCTTAAACCTGGATTCTTGCCTGCTTGCCCACACTAGGAAAAGGAAGATTGTAGGTAGCATGTCTTACTTTTCTTGAACATAGCAGGTAGTTTCTTTTTGTCGCAGATGTTGAGGCACACATACAAAGGTAGCAGAAACATTATGCACACTACCACAGCCCCAGTAACAGCGATGCCGATGGTGACCACCTGAAGATCCTTCCCTAAGAAGCAAAAACATTTCTTAAAAATGATTGCAGAGCAAAGCTCCCCTGCAATGGAAGCAGCTGGATTATTTGTCCCTGAACAACTAGAGCTACTTTTCTTTTTGCTTCTTCTGCTTAGAGTTGTTGCTGCTATACCAATCTGTGAGACTGGAGACAAATAAAAGGACCCTTAAGTTCAGTTATAAGCATGAGAGCTATAGTTTAGCTAATTCCAAGACAAGTTGTAACTATTTCACTCTAGTGGGGAATTATTATGCAATAACTCACCTTGTACATGGATAGGGACTATGATGGAAATGGTGGCTGGAGTCATAGTTTCTGAAGCTTGTCCGCAAACCACATCTCTCCTATTAGTCCCATTCACCAGGACCTTATCTGGAAGGCATCTTAAATACGTTTAAAAAAAAAAAGAATGTATGAAAATGAATTAAACGCAGACCTCAAAGCTATAATCACTTATTTTTTTTTAAAAAAAATATGTACTTACTTTGTCCATTGTCTGCAGGGACCATTGGTCTGATTGTTAAATGTCCCATTGGGACACTTTTGGCAACCTTTGACAAATACAAATGTTACCATTTATATAAATTGACGTTTAAAATGGTACAAGAGACATTATTGTACAGCTGAGCAAAAATAATGTTGCATTTATATATCAATTTTCATCATCGATGGCTTGTATAAACAAAAATGTGAGGATAGGTAAAGTTCTTATATTAACTAAAGTAAATATTTTCATAAGTGGCTTTCATTGTAAACAAGTTGATTGAGGTCCCTGAACTGAAAGAACTAACAGAACTAATTCTGTTAATGTATTTCAAGATACTGAAGAGTCAACTAGCATCCTATGAACTGTGCCCCAAGGCCAGAATGTCTCTATTCTTGCTATTCCAGAGTTCTGCAAGTATCTTTTCTTTGTCACTCGTATTCTAAAGGACCAAGGCCTATGTTTCTGGCCCTACCAAATTCACAGCCATGAAAAATGCGTCATGAACCGTGAAATCTGGTCTCCCACCATGAAATCTGGTCTTTTGTGTACTTTTACCCTATACTATACAGATTTCACAGGGGAGACCAGCCTTTCTCAAACTGGGGGTCGTAACCTAAAAGGGAGTTGAGGGTTGTCACAAGGTTATTTTAGGGAGGTCATGGTATTACCACCTTCACTTCTGTGCTGCCTTGAGAGTGGCACCTGTTGGCTGGGCACCCAGCTCTGAAGGTAGTGCACCTGCCAGCAGCAGTACAGAAGTAAGGGTGGCAATGCCATACCGTGCCATCCTTACTTCTGCGCTGCTGTTGGCAGCGGCTGTGCCTTCAGTGCTAAGCTCCCGGCCAGCAGCTGCCACTCTCCAGCAGCAGCACATACCCTCAACCCTACAATAACCTTGCGATGACCCGCCCCCATACACACACGCCCCCCTCCATTTTTGGTCAGGACCCCTACAGTTACAACACTCTGAAATTTCAGATTTAAATAGCTGAAATCATGAAATTTATGATTTTTAAAATCCTATGACCATGAAATTGACCAAAATGGACTGTGAATTTGGTAGGGCCCTACCTATGTTAATGGAGTTTTACTGAGCTAATGGACCAGCAAATAATACAATAAGGCCTCAATTCTGCAAACAGTCACATGGTCTTTTCTACTATTATTAGCACCTAAGAGTTTTGCATAAAGTAATGGGACAAAGGCAGCCTTACCTTCTTCAAGAGGCTCTTCACCTACTCCACAGTTTTCTACACATTTAGAACAGTCTTTTCCAAAACAGCGATGCCCATCGTTACATGCACATTCTGCATCCACTGTTGGAGAACACTCCCTTTTATATTTGAATTTTCCTGTAGAGCAAAAACAGATATCCCATATTGGCACTCACTCCTCAAAGCATCTGGGTCAGAAACAAGCCCATCCTAGTAAAACATCATAATAGGGAGCTGTGATGAGTAGAGGGACCTCCTGCCTATTTGCTTCAGAGGATTCAAGCTGAGAGTGCAGGCCAGAAAAGTGCAATGGATGCACCAAACTGATTTTCACTTTGGCAATTGATTTTTTTTTTAAAGTTAACTTTTTTTCCCCCTTTTTGGTAATACAGGGGTATCCAAACTGGGCCCAGCTGAGGGCCTTATTACAAAGCCCTTGTGACAGCTAGGTACCAATTTTTTGCTTACATACTTAATATAGTCACAAAAATACAGCCATGCACTTCTGACTCACACACAAAACAGGAGCTGGAGTATGTTGGCATATCTACCTTTCCACAATTTTATTTCCAAGTGAACCTTTGCATGGGGGAGGAGGTGGTAGCAGAAGGGACACCATACATAGATATACTGTTTAAAAGGCCAATGGATCCAGACATTATTAATCATGTACCAAGAGTGCGCTTAGCCTAGCTTCCAAGGCTAAACAATTCCATTTACAGCTCAATGTCTGTGTACGCTACACCCTGCTATGCTCAAACATCTACTAGAACAGGGATGGGCAAACTATGGCCTGTGGGCCGCATCTGGCCCACCGGCCATTTTAATCTGGCCCTCAAGCTCCTGCTGGAGAGTGGAGTCTGGGGCTTGCCCCACTCCGGCACTCCAGCTGGGGCTCAGGGGCCACTCCACACAGCACCCAGAAGCAGTGACATGTCCTCCCTCCAGCTCCTACACGTAGGGGCAGCCAAGGGGCTCTGCTCCACAGGCTGCCCCTGCCCCAAGCGCCGCCCCGCAGCTCCCATTGGCCAGGAACCGCGGCCAATGGGAGTTGCAGGGGCAGCACCTGGAGATGGGGCAGCACACAGCAGAGCCGCCTGAACGCACCTGTGTGTAGGAGGCGGAGAAGGAACATGCTGCTGCTTCTGGGAGCTGCTTGAGGCAAGCATCGCCTGGAGCCTGCACCCCCCCCAGCCCCAACCCCCTGCCCTGATCCCCCTTCCGCCCCCCAAAGCGCTCAGTCCCAGTCCAGAGCACCCTCTTACACCCCAAACCCCTCATCCCCAGAGCCCTCACCCCACACCCTGAACTCCTCATTGCTGGCCCCACCCTGGAGCCAGCATCCCCAGCTGGAGCCCACACCCCAACCTCAGTTTCCTGAGCATTCCCTGCCCGCCATTCAATTTCCACAGGCAGAGGCGGCCCTCTGGCCAAGACGTTTGCCCGCCCCTGTGCTGGATGGACCTGTGGGGGCAGCAGGTTAGGGAGCCGGGCTACAGGAAAGGCAGTACTGTACCTTCACAGCGGCGGCATCTGCTGCACGCCCCCAGTGCACTGGCCGTGGCGGAGAAAGTGCCCGCGGGGCAGGCGCGACACGCGTCCGGGCTCTGCCCACAGTCCGCACAGCTGAGGAACGTGCCTGCGAAGGAGCCGGAGAGATTGGCTGGCTCCAGCCGTGATACCCGCGGCGCTGCTGCGCGCCCAGGGCCGGCCCCAGCGGCCCGCCCGCCCCGCCCCGGCCCGCCGCCCTCCCTGCGCCCCAGGGCACTTACCGGGCGGGCAGCGCTGGGGCAGCGCGGGTGTCGCTGCGGCCGGACCCAGGCTCAGCGCCAGGCCCAGCGCCAGCAGCGCCGCCGTCACCAGAGGAGCGTGGCCGCGGCCCATGGGCGCTGCGGAGAGAGGCGGCTGCGGGGCTGCGCGTCTCGCTGCGTCTGAAAGGCAACACACCGGCCTGAGCCGCCGCTGGGGAGCGCCAGAGCCAGGCCGGCCCCGGCCCCGGCCTCGGCCCCGGCCCGGCCGCCCGGGAGACCCCCTGAGGGGAGTCCCTGGGGAGAAGCCCCGGGGAGAGCCCCGGCGAGCGCCGAGCCGCCCGGCCACCCCTGAGGGGAGCCCGCCGCGCAGACCAGGCGCCTCATGCCCCCTCCGGGCCACGGCCACGGCCTTACCTGCGGAGCTGGCGACTCCTTCCCGGCCGAGCGCCTCGCGGACTCTGCCGGCGCCGGGCTCCGAGCGGCCCTTGTGTGACCGCCCCCGGGGCGCTGAGTCACCGGCCGGCGGGGGCGGCTCGCGGGAAACCCCCACGCGCCCCTGGGAGCGCGAGGCCGGGGTCGCACCCGCCCACTCGCGAGCTCTGCGCTCTCCCCGGCCTAGCGAGGGTCTTGCGAGGCACCCGACTGCGCCTCTCTCCCGGGCATCACCGCTGCTCAGAGCCGCTCTGCGCCGTCCACCCGCAGATCCCAAAGCGCTCCTCTCGCCCTTCCTGTCACTCCGGCACGCGTAGAAGTCTGGCCGCCCCAGGGGATTTTCAGATGAACCAGCCTCAGCACCAGTGTTTTTTCTGTAAAATCCCCAGAGAAGCCCAGCTATGCAGAGGAAGGGCCCAATGGCAGGAGGCTCAGACACCAATATTATGTCCTCTGGCTTCAGCTTATCTCATCTCACCTTACTATTATTTGTAGTATCAGAGCACCTAGGAGTCCCAGTCTTAGACCAAGTCCCCATTGTGCTAGGTACTGTACAAAACAAACTAAAAAAAGGCAGTCTCTGCTATTGACAAATTGGCCCTCCCATACACTGGGACCCTAGGAAGCTTCCCTAAACATAAGTGAGAAAACAGGCAGCATCCTTGGTTAACTAAAATCTACAACCTTGCCACGCTCTGAAGTACTTGCCCAGATGAGTTTACATATATCAGCCAATATTATAAAAAATCTGTTCCTAAAGATAGGTTCCTAAACCCATATTAAATCATTCATTGATGTAAAAATTCATTAATGCAGCTTTAAGGGAATCTGGTGGTGTAATGTGCCTTCTGCAACATCAAGTTCAGCAAAACTCAAACTTCTGAAAACAAGGAAATGCAGAGTTAAGGTATGTGTCCACTAACCTTATCTCTGCCTCCCTGGAGCTAGCAATAGCTCCTGGAAATCATCTGCATACATGACAGCTGCATTTGCTATAGTAGGGTATAGTTGTATTGACTAGTGGAAGGATTAGTTGTAAATGTGATATGAAGTGATCTGGGAGGATGTGTGTTTGAGCCCCTTTCCTGATCCATGTCTCTGTGATCAATGGAAAGAAGTGCATGTGTACCTTGAGAGATTCAGTATGCCTTACTTCAAGTGTGTTGTGTAGGTTGTTAGTAGCAGGGCACAGAAGTCTTTGTGCAGGGAACTGTCAGCAGTTGGATGGGAGATGAGTGTTGTCTGTGATTTTAATGAAGGGTAAGTGAATATAGTGTTAGATGGCATTGTAGGTAAGGGTGAAAGTGTTGTAAAATGCACTAGATGTGGTGATCTTTCAATGGAGTAGGTTAAGTGTTTGAGGGTAGGGCAGATGTAGATAGCTCCTGTACAATGTACAGGCAAGCCTGTGAGTATGTGTATTATCGATATACTGTAGCATCACTCAGAGATGGCAGAATTAAAGTTGAATGGGTGTTAAACTTTGTATTTTCTGATTTTCAAAACTTTAAGGTAGAGTTCTGCTGAACTCGACGATCTGGAAGGGCATGAGATACCACCAGGCAACCTTAACTCGGCATTAGTTAAATTTTTGGTCAATGAATTTCTAGTTCTTTTTTTTAAAAGAAAGAGAAGCGTTGATAGGAGATTGTGGTCATTTAGGCAGTTGTAATTATGTAGGTGTGCAGTTCGGACACTACTGTGGGCAGGTAACAGTAATTATAATAAAAATAATTAATACCTATCTCTTTCATAGCGCTTTTCATCAATAGGTATCAAAGCATTTTACCAAGGAGGGAAACATCATTATCACCATTGTACAGATGGAAAAACTGAGGTACAGAGAGATGAAAGGGCTCTACATAGCCATCTGCAGCATAGGAGGCTTATAGCGGTGTGAAGTTGCTCATTCATCTCAATGTGATGTTCTCAGCTGAATAAGAACACTCCAGGTAGATAAATGCAGCCCAAAACTATAGCTCTGAAAAATTTGAGCTGTTCCACTTATCTCAGTGGTGCTATCATATCTACTCCCCGATGCCAGTGCTTGAGAACCTGTGATTTGCATCGAGCATGCCCATTCTCAACTACTCACTCCAGTCTCAGCAATGTGTTCTTGGTCCATGCTCCCAGCATGCCTATTCTTACCTGGAGGCAGAGCTTCCCCACATACCAGCTCACATAAGGGGACAGGGAGAGGGCCTCAGAGCCCTTTAGAGCAAAATGGGCCCTCAGATCCTGATTATCACATGGGGGACCAGGGAAAGGGGCTCTGACCCCGAGAGGGACACAGCTCCCCAGATCCTTACTATTGCATGGTGTGGGGCAGGAAGAGGAGCTCAGACAGCTCCAGAGAGGCAGGGATCTCCCCAGATCCTAATCACATGAGAGGACAGGGAGAGAAGCTCAAACACTCCATAATGGCAAGGTCCCCCAAAATCCCAGCACACATACAGGAAGGGAGAATGTGAGGCTGACAGACACCCTTTGCCCCAAACCTTCCTGCTCTTCCTGCCACTCAGCTCATTGTCACTCCTCCCAGTGTCCCATCTCTGCCCTCCCACTCCCGCTGACAAGAGCCCCAATCCCAAATTTGGATCACGATTGGGGAAGAGCCAAAATGGCTTTTGTAAAGGGATAATGTGGACAAGGATGATCCATTGGATATAGTATACTTTGACTTTTGGAAAGCCTTTGACAAGGTCCCTCATCAAAGTTTCTTAAGCAGATTATGCAGTCATGGGATAAGAGAGAAGGTCCTCTCATGGACCAGTAACTGGTTAAAAGATAGGAAACAAAGGGTAGGAATTAATGGTCAGTTTTCAGAATGGAGAGAGGTAAATAGCGGGGTCTCCAAAGATTTGTAATGGGACCAGTGCTATTCAACATACTCAAAAATGATCTCGAAAAAGGGGTAAACAGGTGACAAAGTTAGCAGACAATACAAAATTACTCAAAATAGTTAAGAGACAAGGTGGGGGAGGTAATATCTTTTATTGGACCAACTTCTGTTGGTGAGAGAGACGATCTTTTGAGCTACCCAGAACTCAGCCTCAGGTCTGGGAAAGGCACTCAGAGTGTAACAGCTAAATACAAGGTTGAGCAGATAGTTCAGTTTAAAGCTGACTGTGAAGAGTTACAAAATGATTAGGGGTCTGGAACACATGACTTATGAGGAGAGGCTGAGGGAGCTGGGATTGTTTAGCCTGCAGAAGAGAAGAATGAGGGGGGATTTGATAGCTGCTTTCAACTACCTGAAAGGGGGTTCCAAAGAGGATGGCTCTAGACTGTTCTCAATGGTAGCAGATGACAGAACGAGGAGTAATGGTCTCAAGTTGCAGTGGGGGAGGTTTAGATTGGATATTAGGAAAAACTTTTTCACTAAGAGGGTGGTGAAACACTGGAATGCGTTACCTAGGGAGGTGGTAGAATCTCCTTCCTTAGAGGTTTTTAAGGTCAGGCTTGACAAAGCCCTGGCTGGGATGATTTAACTGGGAATTGGTCCTGCTTCGAGCAGGGGGTTGGACTAGATGACCTTCTGGGGTCCCTTCCAACCCTGATATTCTATGATTCTATGATCTCATAAAAGTGGGTGACTGGCCAAGAATATGGCCAATGAAATTCATTATTGATAAAAGCAAAGTAATGCACATTGGAAAACATAATCCCAACTATACATACAAAATGATGGGGTCTAAATTAGCTGTTACTGCTTAATAAATAATCTGTTAGTCTTTAAGGTGCCACCAGACTCCGTGTTGTTTTTGGTCAAGAAAGAGATCTTGGAGTCATTATGGATAATTCTCTGAAAACATCTGCTCAATGTGCAGCGGCAGTCAAAAAAGCTAACAATGTTAGGAACCATTAGGAAAGGAACAGATAATAAGATAGAAAAATCATAAAGTCACTACATCAATCCATGGTATGCCCATGACTTAAATAATGCATGCAGTTCTGGTCAGGGATGGCCTTACAGGAGGGTGCCGTGGTCAGGGGGGTGCTGTCTGAGTGCGGCAAGCTGTTGGGCCTGGGCTGCCAGAGCTGGGGGGAGCCCTTGGCCAGCTGGGTGGGGGGTGGGTGATGCTGCTTGGAGCTGCCAGCCTGGCAGGGATGTACAGCCAGCAGGGCTTGCCCCTTCTTGCGGGCACAGTAGTGGCTGCACACCTGCTGTCCTGCTTGGTGTTTGGGGATGTATGGCCAGGGGAGTCCCCGGGCTCAGAAACTCCTCCTTGTTGAGCCTGGCTGGCCCTCACGCCCGCACCCCACGCTGCTGTTCACAAACTCAAAGAAAGGGTGCCAAAATACAAGTTCGCCCAGGGCACCATTTTTTCTAAGGCCAGTCCTGGTTTTGGTCACCCCATCTCAGAAAAGATATACTAGAATTAGTAAAAGTACAGAGAAGGGCAACAGAAATTATTAGGGGTATGGAACAGCTTCCATATGAGGAGAGATTAATAAGAGTGGGAATTTTTATTTTAGAAAAGAGATGATGGGGGAGGAATATGATAGAGGTCTATAAAATCATGAGTGGTGTGGAGAAAGTGAATAAGGAAGTGTTGTTTACCCCTTCACATAACCTGCAAACTAGAGGTCAGCCAATTAAATGAATAGGCAGCAGTTTTAAAACGAACAAAGAAGTACTTCTTCACACAACACATAGTCAACCTGTGGAACTCCTTGCCAAAGGATGTGAAGGCCAAGACTATAACAGGGTTCAGAAGTGAATTAGATAAGTTCATGGAGGATAGGTCCATCAATGGCTATTAGCTAAAATGGTCAGGAATGAACCCCCAAGCTCTGGGTGTCCCTAAACCTCTGACTGCTAGAAATTGTGACTGGACGACAGAGTTTGGCTCTCGATAAAGTGCCTTGTTCTGTTCACTCCCTCTGAAGCATGTAGCACTGGCCACTTTTGGAAGAAAAGATACTGGGCTAGATTGACCATTGGTCTGACCCACTCTGGCTATTCTTATGTTTTTATACTAATCCTACCCCATACCCCACAGGAGTCACAGCAACTTTTAATGATATCTGAGGAAAATGTGGATTTTAGAGCACTTAGAAGTCACCCGTTAACCAGAAAGGAGTTCTTAAGCATATCCTTAAATCCCATAGTTATAGTTAAGGATAAGTGCTTTGCGGAATCCAGGTTTATGTGGTTTGCCCAAAATTAAATAGCCAATTGTAGTTGTAGAACAGCCAAGAATAGAATTCATCTCTCCAGTACCAGCTCAGTATCTTAACCAGAAGAATACCCCCTCCTCTCAAAATATTTGCAGGGAATAGGAAGAAGCACTGAATGATCATAGATTACATAGCACTTGAATGAAGTTGAAGTGTTTCATGGTATAAAGCTACCTTCCATCTCTTGATTTTGTGATAAACTCATTTTGGTTCAAATTTGGCTTTTCTAATTTTCACAGTGGATTTCTGTTGCTTCATATTCTCTGTACTCTACATGCTCTTAAATATAAATATAACGGGGGACTTCTTTTTTTATTATTATTCATATCCAGGCACTACCTGGTGTGACCCAAAAAGAATTAGCTATTCTTTCTTAATGAAATTATCCAAGTGAATGGTACTTTTGATCATGAAGTGTCAATCATTCCTCTGTCCAGTGAAGCACGATATTGTGCTAAGGATGTGAAGGACCTTTATCCAAGCATAATACGAAAATGTTTTCTGTAATTTCAACCTGTTTGTAAATGCCCTTCTCATTATGTCTGTTACAATAACAAATCAGGTACAAAAGTATAACATTAATAAACTTTATGCCTGAGATTTTTTCAAAGACACAGGGCTTTGGGACAGTCAGTCCCATTAATAGTAATTGGGCATCCAAATTCATTAGGTGGCTCTGAAAATACACATTTTTAGTAACCAGATGCATGTATAACCTGCCTATCAGTATTATATATAGGGTGCTGCCAAAATAAAGTAGCTTCCAGACAAGAACAAGGTATGATACAGTACATATTGCGTATAGTTAATACAGGGCAGCGTTTTGCTATGAGTGTTTGGCAGATTGTGCAGACTGGGAAATCCCATGAACTGCATCACAGAAATTCAGCTGTGGGAGTGTTAATCACTGTATAGGTTGTTAACAACCCCCATAACATTAAAATTATCACCATGAATTCTAATCTGTCCTCAAATGAAAAAAAGTGAGTACGTCAGAACTATGATAAATTTAACTACTACTGATCTCAATTTCTGAATGACATTTTGTGGGCTGCAATGTGACCCTTCATGCAGAAGTGAAGCAGCTGATTTCCCATCACTAGATTTAGCACATTTTTTCTTACAAGGCAGCAGTATGGCAGACTTGAGTGCACTGTGACAGCAAAAGAAAATAAGATTAATTTTTTAAATTATATTTACATATTAACTAAAGATAGAGTTATTACAGAACAATCACTGTTCATCATGTTTAGATTTACAGATTTTGTATTGCTTAATGTGAATACTACTAATAATTTACACTTACTAGTACTCTATGTCAAAATTTATTCTGAGCAATAATACTTTCCAATTACATCGTGCTGCTTAGGTTAAATTCTGCCCTGATTTTCAGTCAATGGGGTTGGTCCAGTAAAAGATATCTCACCTATCTTACCTCAATCAATGTGGTATAAGTCTGATGTGCAGAACTTGGTCCTATATCTTGAAAGTCCTAAGTGTTAGCCAACTGAAAGGAAAACTTGAAAGTGCTGTATAAATATTAACCAACTTGAAAATTTTCAAGTCCCTGATTTTTCTAGGAAGGTTTTTAACAAGTTCACTCTCAGTTCCTTAAAAGAAGAAAGGGGATGCTTCTTAGAATTCCTGGGCTAAAATAAAAAAGTTTATTTAACAAGTCTTCTCTCTCATAAAACAAGCACCTGCTTACACACACAAAAATTTGGATCCATCATGTTGTTTGGTTTCAGCTGTTAGTCTGAGCTCAATTAATGGTTTTCAGACTAGAAAAGGAGGACTTGTGGCACCTTAGAGACTAACCAATTTATTAGAGCATGAGCTTTCGATCAAGTGGAGGATGAAAGGGATGCCCCAGGGTAATAATGGAATGTTTACAGACATACTTTAACTGAAGAGAGGAGAAAATCTGCTTCCGAACAGAAGAAACATTAGCATCAGGTTCTGGGAGGGGTGGATAATGCTCTAGTAATATCTTCTCTGGAAGGGAGGATCCCTCGGGAGAGTAGTTCTGTCCCTCATTAATCCCCTGCTGGAGTGTGTGTGGAGGGGTGGGGGTTAAGAGCGACCCTGCTGCGGCCAAGGCCAGGGTGCCGCACGCCAGCCCACTGCGGACTGGGGTTGGGTGGTGCTGACCAATAGCGATGCCAGCTTGGGGCGGCACGTCCTGGTCCCCGACGGCTGGGGGCAGTGCCGACACTGATGCCGGCTGAGGGGCACTGTGGACTGAGCCCCTACGGGTTTGGAGGGGCTGATGCTCACTGGGGCCCGCTTGGGAGCAGGGCATACCGACCCTTTTCGGATTGCGGGCCGCGGTGGTGCTGACCCGTCACGGCGGCGGCGTGTCCCCATCCCCTGGGGATTCGGGGGCGAGCAGCACGCGCCTGCTGTCAGCTCGCGGCCGCGCGGGCCGGTCTCTGCGGATCCGTGCGGCACGAGGGCTGCGCGCTCACCGCCCGGCGGGCGCGGCGGCGCCCCCTCGCGGTCCCCGCCCCTCGGCGAAAAGAGGAGGGCGCCATGGGCGGAGCCGCTCGCGAGGCGGGCCGCCTATTGCAGCCCCGATTGGGTCTCTGGGCCGTGGGCGGGGCCGAGCAGCCCCCACCCTGCTTTGCCCCGTCCACGCTGACGCAGCGCTGACCATCCGCCAGGGGGCGGGTCTGCTGCTGCGGAGGTGGCGTGACTCCCGCCCGCTCGTGACGTCACCGCCGCCCCCCGTCACCCGGGCGGCCTGCGGGAGAGGCTCAAAGCTCGGCTTGTCAGCGCCCCCTCCCCGCCTAAAGGTCACGACCTTCCCTCACAGAAGCCAGCCGTTATCGCCCGTACCCGTCAAGGTCCCGAGGCAGCAGCACCGCGTCACGCGGGGTGCCCCGAGCTCAGGCGTCCACCGGAGGCGTAGCTCTCAAAGCCCCCTCAGTCTGTGCGCCCCCGGCGCCCGCTGAGGGGGAGGCCCAGGCTAGGCCCCCGCCCCCCGACACCTGCTGTAGGCCCCGTCCCGGCAGCACCGCCCCTTGGCTGGAGGCGTCGGTGACCAGGGCTCGGACGCCCATGGAAGTGACACTAAAGCCCAGCGTGCCAAGCAATAAATGAGGGTTTTGCCCTCATGCATGCCCGTTATCAGCACTAGGCCCTGGCTGGCAATCCAAATAGTGCTGGCTGGAGCCCTCCTTTACCAGGGCAATCGCCTGCCGGCGTCCAGGACCATCCCCCCCGCCCCGCGCACGCCGTAAAGTCTCAGCTCTTTTCTTCTTTTGACGTCGGCATGGGGGGAGGGATAGCTCACTGAGCACTGGCCTGCTGAACCCAGCCTTGCGAGTTCAATCCTGGAGGGGACCATTCAGGGATCTGGGGCAAAAATTGGAGATTGGCCCTGCTTTGAGCAGGGAGTTGGACTAGATGAGGTCCCTTCCAAGCCTGGTATTCTATGATGCTGGTATGCATTTAATACAAGGTTTTCACCATTTCCATGGAACACTTTTGATATGGGTCTGACACGCTTAGTGTTTTAGAAGTTTTATGTAATGTCTCATTAGTCTCTTTGAAGGCCTTCCACAACTTTTAGAGACTGTTTCATTCCCATGCAAATAGAAATAGCCCCTTTTCAGGAAGCCTATTAGAAATACATCAGTCTCAGAATTTTAATATTTCATATTTATGCTAATATTTATATACCAGGTGCAGTTCATATCAGGAAAGGTAGGCATTATCAGATAGACTTATCCTTGATTGTTCTTTGTGCACCCTCCCCTGTGTTTACTATCTCATTGGGTCTCTCATTTTTAGTTCTAACTGGGAAAGGAGTTCTTTTGTGTGATTGGCTTGATTGCTGGGGGGGGGGGGGGTTGTCTTTTTGGCACATTCTCTGATAAAGATTAGCTATCTGATGACAAGCATATTAAGTTAAAAAGGGAAAATACTATAAGTTGTTTCCTGTTTCCCCTAATTTCTGACTACATATTCATGAAATATAATAATAGTCATAGTTAATATTTAGCCTGGTAAGTTCTTTATCCTTTGCATTTATTTTATTGTGCTGTGCTGAGATGTCTGTTCATAGGCACCTTTACATTTTATTAAATAAAATAAGTGTTATCATCATTAGGGAAAGAGTATTTCCAAACCCTGACATAATTGTAACTGATATCAGCAACAGTAAAATGCCTCCTCACTTCTGAGCAAAGGGGTGAAACATTTTCATTCCTTGTGCCAAATTTGTCCTTTCTTTTCTTCACAGCCAGTTTCTTCTCTAGGTGTAATCTTCTACTTTTTTTCAGGCACTCGTTTTGATTCTTTTACATGGAAATATTGGTGACTTGGAAGCGTTTAGTACTTAAAAGTCAGGTTTCCTTATTACTTACTTTCCTACGTGCTGTGTTTTGGCAAGAAATGGGTTAACAAGAAGAGCGTGTACTTCAGGGGGCGGTGTAGGACTGTTCCATTTATCCTGGAGGAAGGACAGAGTACTAAAAAGCAGAAATTACCTGTATTGTACTATTTTAAAGCAAAATGCTAAGTTATCAAATGCATCTGTCCGAGCACGACAAAAAAGAGGAAGGTCTGAAGGCATGTGAAATAGCAACAGCCAGCCTGCAAAGCCCGTGACATCAGCATGCTTCCTGCGGCCAATAAAAGGCCCCTCCAGGATGGAAGCAGGTTCCTTCTGCCTGCCCGCCCGCCCCATAGGTAAGGAGCTGCTTGGGGGTTGCGGGGTTCCAGGGTTCCCGGCTGGGCTGGGCTGGGCTGGAGCTTTGCCTTGCTTTTCTTCCCCATGAATATCAGCGTTTTTGCCGCATTGATTGTCAGCGAGCCGCTGCAGGCCGGGGGTGAGGCGGGCGAACGTAGCCTGCTGGGACGCCGGGGTGCGAGCCGTAACCCAGGCTGAAATAGCAGGGATGTGCCTGGGGTCTGATGGAGGGCGCAGGCTGATTACAAACAGCCGTCCTTGCCTGCGTGTGCCCATGTAGGTTCGGACTCTGACCCGTCTGTAGTTTCATCCGCACGCCTGTGGCTACAAATCTCTTTAATGTCTCTTCTTGCTGGCACTGTGGTCTTGATCACTCTGCAGTATAATTTTGTGCTATTCCTCTTCCTATTTTTTGTTTATAAATTCTGAAAAAATAATCTTGTGCATTCAAATGCCCCATCCCCTAAATTTAAAAATAGCTGTTGGGACATAAATATTCAGTCGAGCTTGGCTGAGTTCATAAGCCATTAAAATATATTTATTTTCTGGCTCATGTATAGTATTTTTCCTTTCTGCATTTGGGTTAGTGCCTTAAAAGGACACCATCTTGTCCCCAGCTTTCCAGGGGCTGCCTTTCCTATTTGCATCTGTCGGCAGTCATTGGTCCCAGAAATGTGCATTTACCCATATAGGGAGGATGATCTTCACTTACTGGCTGCCACTGGAATAGTAGGAGGTGCCTGCACAAAATTGGCACCATGAGACTACTGACAGAGCTGCATAATAGGAGATTTATTTGCCATGCATAGTCAACCTGCTAAATCAGGGATGGGCAAACTTTTTGGCCTGAGGGGCACACCTGGGTATGGAAATTATATGGGGGGCCATGAATGCTCACGAAATTGGGGGTTGGAGCGTGGGATGGGGTGAGGGCTCCGGCTTGGGGTGCAGGCTCTGGGGTGGGGGTGCAGGAGGGGGCTCTGGGCTGGGACTGAGGGTTCAGAGGGTGGGAGGGGATCAGGGCTGGGGCAGGGGGTTGGGGCGTGGGAGGGGTGCAGGCTCTGGATGGTGCATACCTCAAGCAGCTCCCAGAAGCAGTGGCACATCCCCCTTCTGGCTCCTACGCGGAGGTGTGGCCAGGCAGCTCTGCAGGCTGCCCTGTCTGCAGGCACCACCCCTGCAGCTGCCACCCCTGCAGCTCCCACTGGCCACAGCATGCACGGAGCAGGGGAAGCTCCAGACCCCACTCCCCGGCTGGAGCATGAGGGCCTGATTAAAATGCCTGAAGGGCTGGATGTGGCCCCCAGGCCATAGTTTGCCCACCCCTGTGCTAAATCAAGGACTTGTTCTGAGTAACTTGGCTCTGTAATCTCCATGAATAATTACTGTTTTTATTCTGGTAGCACCCACAATGTGCTAGGCACTGTACACAAATGCCCACAGAGGAGGACATAGAGTTTACTCCAAAGAATTTACAGTCTCTGAAGATAAAAAATTTATAAAGGGCAGAGAGGAGGAATACAAACGAGATGTGTACAGCTTCCATATTTAAGTAGTGTATATATACATGAACCATGCTTGACATCTGTTCAACCTGTTTGTTATTAGCTAGCCAATTTCTTGTGAAAATGAGTTTTGCAGATTCTTGTGGATCTTTTGAAGAAAACTATCAGCTCTTTTATTTTAGTACTCCCTTAGTCACACAGTGACTGGAAGTTCTTGCTATGACTACATGAGTCAATTTACTTGCTTAGTGGATTTGGTACTTAATTGGCAGAAGATAAAACTCCGTAATAAATTAGGATTTTCTATACTAAATTAGACCAGAGGTCAATTTACTGTAGTTTAGTATCATGTCTCTTGACAGTGGCTGGTTACCACATACTTCAGAGGAAGGTGCAGTGGAAAGTTATTCCCTAAATCTGCCTATAGGGGAAGCTTTTTCTTAATCCCATCCACTGGTGGCTGGTTTATGTCCTGAAACAGGAAGGGTTTATATCCCTCTTATTCTGTCTATTGTAACCGACCATTCTTTAGTAGAATGTTTTTTAGATCCGTTTATATGCATAAACTGTTGGCCTCAGTGGTATCTTGTGATAGTGAATTCCATAGCAGAAGTATGCAATGTGTCTTTTAAAAAGTATTTTTATAGGCTCCTGTGCAAAGATGTAATGGTAGTTAAGTCCATAGCAGAGTGGAGGAAAAGGCAGTTCTTTGGCCACGTCTTTTGTGAATGTGTACAGAAAATGGCTTGTTGCTCACTAATCGCTGCTGCTGCTACTGCTGAAGAAACAGAGCAAAGCAGAGAACAATAAAATTAAGTTTAACAAATCCTATTCCCCCAACCTCCAAATTTGTCTGGGTGACTGTGTCTAACATTTTTTTCTTATAAAGAATGCCCAAACTGCATGTGCATTTTTGGGTGGAAACCCCCTTACTGGAAAAAACTCCCTGCTAAACAGAGTGGGTGAGTTGTGAAATGCCTCCATTCCCAGTGGTCATCAATGTTGCCATCTTTCTGATGACCCAAAAGTCACTTGTACGTTGTGTTTAACAAAAGATTTGTCACCATAAACATGAATTTAATATGTAGTTTATGTGCTGAAGCCACAAGATTAGTTCTACTTAATAGTCTTCATTTAAATTCTCTTGAAAATCTTCTGCACATTTAGTCTTAAATATCTATTTCGGAGACTCACTTTTAAAAAGAATCTTCCTTTGTTCTATTCAGTCACTTCAGGGCAGTTTCCCCACCCTCTTCCCCACAGAGATTGGGAAATGCCAGAAAATATATGAATCAAACATGTGAAGACATGGGTAGAATCGTTACAAATCAGAGGAAACTCCTCCTGCATCAGCTGTCCAGAAACTAAATACCAAATATGGGTTTAAAATCTAGTTTAAACCCTTCTAATAAGAGTTGTAAACAAGACTTCAGGTGGGAGTCAATAATCTCTCTCCCCATCAGTGTGGGTGTGCACTCTGAAAGCAAATCTGATGTTCACCTTAAACATTAACACTGGCAAATATATATTGTGTAACATTTTTAATTAGACCAGGCTTCTCTTCCCAACTCTGGACTGATGCACTGTATCCCATTGGACAAGTTGTTTAACCCTTCTGTGCCTTAGTTTCTCTTGTAAAATAGTGGTGGCATAATTCACAGCATTGTGACTGTTTTGAGATCTTTTCAATTAAACATGGTACAGAAGTGCAAAACAGTACTATTCTGTGGTGCATTTCGCTATTGGGCAACATTTGAATAAGGCACAAGAATTGCCCCGCTCAGAAGAGGCTTTTATTGTAAATAATCTGTTAGAAACAAAATGATCTAGGTCCTTCATAAATTTCTTATGATGCAGTATGGTAGAAATAATGGCTTCTTACAAAAATCAATCGCCACCACATGAGGAAGTCTAGGGCAGTGGTTCTCAACTAGGGGGCCTCGAGCAGGTTTCAGGGGGCCTCCAAAGTCGCTGGGGCCCAGGGGAGAAAGCTGAAGCCCAGGTCCCTGAGCCCTGCCACCTGGACTGGTAGCCGAAGCCTGAACAATGTAACTTTGTGGGGGGCCCTGTAGCATGGGGCCCCTAGCAATTGCCCTGCTTGTTACCCCCTAACACTGGCCCTAGCTTTTATACGCAGAAAACCAGTTATTGTGGCACAGGTGGGCTGTGGAGTTTTTATAGCATGTTGGAGGAGGGGGGCATGCTCAGAAAGAAAAAGGTTGAGAACCTCTGGTCTAGGGGATTCACCCTCTAACAGTCTCTCTTTGTTCCTCGAGCAGACTCTTTGCTTTGTGGGCTCTGGAAGCTTCAGTGTAGCGGTGGGGTCCAGTGAAAATCAGAAGTACATCTTAAAGCTGTTAAAACATGGTCTCAAAAAGAGCCTTAGTGATTCTGGCTAAAGGAGCAGAGGAGATGGAAACTGTTATCCCCGCTGATGTTATGAGAAGGGCTGGAGTGAGTATGATAACCACTAGAACTTTTTATGACCATTTGTTAAAACAAAAGATATTTACCAAGTATTCTCACCTTGAATCAATCCTCAGTGATGGAGAGATTGTTTTATTCAGTGGGCTCCTGGATGAACATGCAACTGGGCCCTTTTATTTGTGGTTTGAAGGACAGATGCTCACTCATACAAACAAGTACTCATTGCTGCAGAATATGAATTCATAGATTCAATAGGCCAAAACATACCTGTTAGAAAAAGCATCCAATCTTGATTTAGAAATTGTCAGTGATGGAGATTCAACCATTGGAACAATTTACCAAGGGTTGTGGTGAATTATTCTCATTGGAAGTAAGGTGTAAATATATATCAATCTGAATCTGACTAGCTCCACCTTCCAGATATTGGATTGTGTTCTATCTTTCTCTGATAGATTGAAGAGCCCATTATCAGATTTTTTTTCCCAAGTAGGTACTTACAGATTTCAATCAAGTCACACCTTAATCTTCTCTTTGTTAAGATAGATTCAAGTAGCTCAATCTATTTATCGCTATAAGGCATCTTTTCTAATCCTTTAATTTTTCTTGTGGGTTCACTCTGAGCCCTCTCCAATTTATCAACATCCTTCTTGAATTGTGGACACTAGAACTGGACGCAGTATTCCAGCAATGGTCATAGCAGTGCCAAATACAGTTGTAAAATAACCTCTCTACTCCTACTCAAGATTTCCCTGTTTGTGCATCCAAAGATTGCATTAACCCTTTTGACTGCAGCATTGCACTGGGTGGGATTATCCACCATAGCTCCAAAATCTTTTTCAGAGTCACTGCTTCCCAGGTTGGAGTCCCCCATTGTGTAAGTATGGCCACATTCTTCGTTCCTAGATGTATACATTTACATTTAGCCATATTAAAGTGGATGTGTTCCAAACAATGTAAACACATTTACGCTGTGAACCTAGTAGTGACTAGGGCCGATATGTAGGTATCTATCATCCTCTCAAAATATGTGCAACTCCTGTGTTAGTGGAGAGAGTTTTCTTTTTTCTTAGGAAGACTAGACCCTTTTGTATTCATCAAGCTAATGACCTTGATTATTTCACTCAGATCTCTCCTTGAAGCTCTGCTTTCAGCTAGCAGTCTCTCACTTACCACCTGTAGAGTGCTCCCTATTTATCACTTGTGCACCTGCAAGTATAGGCAATAATCCAATCTTGATCAGGTGCAAGAGTGATAAATAAGATTTAAAAAAACCAAAACTGCAAAGTGAGAATTTAAATGACCAGAACCTCAAGTCTGTGCACATGAAGCAGCCAAAATAAAATGATACCTCTCCCCTTCTTTTTCATCCCATTAATTTGTTCACTCCCTTGTGCTGGTGCTCCTTAGAGCACAGATCTTTCCTTATTTTTCCCTATAGGGTGCTGTGCACATCTGTGGAACTGTGACCAAGTAGCTGAGAGTCAGGAGTCTGGAGCTGAATAAACCGATTTAGAGAGTGTCCTGTGAACCAGGACCAAAAAGATAATGGATCATTTAGCAGGCCTGCTTAATCTGACACTACTTTAATCTAGAAACCTGTGGAATGCTGGATTATGTGATACAGCTGTTAGACTTTCCAGATTCAAATAACTAATCTTACTGCAGGTACTTCTCATCTAATTTTACTTCTGAGGTGGGAAACCTTTGGTTTTAGTCCGATTCTCTACAGCTTTTACTATTTCTTGGTTTAAATAATCTTTTAAACAAAATATACCTCTGCATACTACTTCAGAATTGTCATCTGCACCCCCTTAAAGCAGAGCATTTTGCTGTTGTAATGGTGTCTGTTTTTCTGTCAGATCAAGGTGATTATTGCAGGCTTAACAGGAAAAGATCCAGTGCAGTGCAGCCGAGATGTCTTCATTTGTCCTGATGCCAGTCTAGAAGATGCCAGAAAAGAGGTTTGTCATACTGACTTAGCATAATGCTTTACAGGACCTTCTTCACAGGTTAGCAGTGGACTTGGAAGGTTATTAGTAACGCCCAGTTTGACTGATCGTAGCAGCACTGCACAAACCCAGAGGCACATAATTTAATTCTCTCCCTTCTAGTGTTGTCCTGCAACACAGTATCTTAGTTTTGCACAATTTTTAACATTCTGTCCAGGTATTTGACTTGGTAAAATGTTTAACTCCGAGCTTTACTGTACATGTTACCCAGACTCTCTGACAAAATAACATAATTTGGAACAAAAGAAAGTTTCTGTTCAGGAAGGAAGTGCTGCTTAGGGAGCTTTGCAGCATAGCACCTATTAGCACATTGCAGAGCTGCCAATCACACTCTGGAGCACTAAACTCCCCATCCACAAAGACTTATTGTGTAGGCAAAGTTTGCCTCAAATCAAGTTTCTCCAGCAGTTCTTGGCCTGATATATGGAAAACGAAACAGTGTTTTTCTAGTAGCTCCATTAAGTGAAATATTTTGGTCGCTCATCAGACTTCGTTTTGAGTAAAGAGCCTTTCAGAAGCAGAAAAGGTAGAATTCCTCTGCTTCTCATTTTAGTATGTTTTAACAGTCATAAAGACAAACTCCCCTGGGTGAACGTGCATGCTCCTCTTCTGTAGAATTCTGCTAAGTAAGCATTTCTTTCTTTGTTTAGGGGCCGTATGATGTGGTGGTCCTGCCAGGTGGTAACCTAGGAGCTCAAAATTTGTCAGAGGTAAAATCATGAAGATAATTCACAGGCCTGCCCATATATCTGTAAGTGTTGCTTATTCTCCTGCTACTGCAGCAAATTCAACCCAACATTTAATTAAAAACAAAAACAAAAAAACACAGTAAGCTGTGCAGCTGCAGTCTTAGCCAGAGTTATCCAGTGTAACAATGGGGAAGTACTCTGTTATAACTTGTAGTATGGAGATGCAACATCTTGTCGTAAATGATTATTGAACAGGATATAAAGTATTTTGATGCCATAAGAAATTAGGAATTGCCATACTGAATCCAATTTAAGGTTCATCTAGTCCGGTATCCTGTCTAGCAATGGCCAGTAGCATCTCTTTTAGTGGAAGGCATAAAGACTAAGGCTGTCAATTAATCGCAGTTAACTCACGCAATTTAACTTAAAAAAAAAATCTCTATTAATATTATTAATTGCACTGTTAAATAATAGAATACTAATTGAAATATATTGAATGTTTTTCTACATTTTCAAATATATTGATTTCAATTACAACACAGAATACAAAGTGTACAGTGCTCACATTATATTATTATTTTTATTACAAATACTTGCATCTGCCTCAGATGAAAGTGAACATGCGTTGATCTGCACTCTGCTTTGGATTGTTCTCTAGTAGAACCGAACATCAGCATGGATGCATGTCCTCTGGAATGGTGGGGCATGAAGGGACATATGAATCTTTAGCCTATCTGGCATGTAAATATCTTGCCATGTGAGTGCCTGTTCTCACTTTTCAGGTGAAGCATTAGCTCCTGCAAATGTAAACAAACTTGTTTGTCTGAGCGATTGGCTGATCAAGAAGTAGAACTGAGTGGACTTGTAGGCTCTAAAGTTTTATATTTTATTTTTGAGTGCAGTTATTTTTTGTACATAATTCTACATTTGTACATTCAACTTTCATGATAAAGAGATTGCACTACAGTACTTGTATGAAGTGAATTGAAAAATACTTTTTTTGTTTTTTTTTTTTTTTTACAGCACAAATATTTATAATAAAAAATAAAGTGAGCCCTGTACTCTGTTCTTTGTTGTAATGAAATCCATATATTTGAAAATGTAGAAAACATCCAAAAATACTTAAATGGTATTCTATTATTGTTTAACAGTACAATTAATAGCAATTAATTTTTTAATCACTTGACAGCCCTAATAAAAACCCTCATTAAGCAGATATGGAATAATTTAACCCAGCAAATTGGTCTCGTTGTCTCTCCTAGTTAACAATTGGCTTAAGCCCTGAAGCATGAAGTATACTATAACTTCCAAAATGTTCCTTATGTTGATAACTCTGGATATTCTTAATATCCAGTCTCATTTTGAATCATTTTGAGTTCTTGGCTTCAGCTACTTTCTGTGGCAAAAGTTCAATCACATGTTGTGTGAAAAAGTATTTCCTTTATTGGTTTTGAATTTTCCAGCTTTTGATTGACTGTTCCCTGTCTCATAACACTAAAAATTCCTGATCTACTTTCTCTACATAATTAACTATTTTTTGTATGTATTACAGATCGTGCAGCATGATTTGTGGGTGTTTTTTTTTTTTTTTTTTAAATAATTCCTTAATGTAATATTATTTCTTTGTGCAGTCTCCTGCCGTGAAAGACATTTTAGTGGACCAGGAGAACAGAAAAGGCCTAATTGCTGCTATTTGTGCAGGTAGGTACAGTAATGAACTATCTTGTATTGTAACCTACTTGGCTGCTTTAAAGGACTGTCTGGGTAACTACCTACTTTAGAAAACTCTTTCAGTACTGTTGTGTCCCAATAGCTCAGTAGCAAGAGTAAAATGTAACATGCATAGAGTTCAAATGGAGGGGGGAGAGGAGCTATAATCTAACAAAGTGAAACGCTATATATAGGGCCCTACCAAATTCGCGGCCGTGAAAAACTCATCACGGCCATGAAATATGGTCATTTGTGTACTTTTTACCCTATACTTTCATGGGGGAAACCAGTGTTTCTCAAACTGGGGGTCCCAACCCAAAAGCAGATCATGGGGGAGTTGCAAGGTTATTTTAGGGGGGGGTCATGGTATTGTCAGCTTTACTTTTGCACTGCCTTCAGAGTTGGATAGTCAGAGAGGGGCAGCTACTGCCAGGCACCTAGCTCTGAAGGCTGTGCCATGCCAGCAGAAGCACAGAAGTAAGAGTTGCAATACTATACCATGCCACCCTTACTTCTGCACTGCTGCTGGCGGCGGTTTTGCCTTCAGAGCTGGGCTCCCAGCCAGCAGTCGCTGCTGTCTGGCTGCTGAGCTCTGAAGAAAGCACCCCCACCAGCAGCAGCGCAGAAGTAAGGGTGGCAATGCCATGACACCCCTACAATAACCTTGTACCCTCCCCACAACACCTTTCTTGGGTCAGGACCTCTACAGTTACAACACCATGAACCTTCAGATTTCAATACCTGAAATTGAGAAACTTATGATTCTTTTAAAAATCCTATGACCATGAAATTGACCAAAATGGACCATGAATTTGGTAAGGCCCTAGCAATATACTAGGGTGTTCTATAAAATACATGCTTACGCTAGCAGTCTCTCTGCCAGGAGCTATGTGCTGGCAGTACGCCGTCAATATAAATTTCTCAGACATAAAGTAATGTGGCCCTCTGTTGCCCTTTAGCTTTGGAGGAAAAATTGTAAATATAAGATTACAGGTTCACCATTCCTCATCCACATGGCAGTGGTAACGAGAATTATTCTTGCCTGGCTTGGCTCCTAGACAGACTGCATGACCAGGTATCTTATTCATTGCTTTATAAAGTGCTTTGAGGTGTCTGAGGTATGAAAAGTAATATAAGCAAGTGCCAGCTCTACTAGTTCGACTCTAGATGAAGTAGTGGTCGGGAAAAGGCTTTCATAAGTGATTTCCTTCTGCCCATTGACATGTATAAAATGTATTTATTTAGTCTAGTCATAGGCATTTTTGGAATGCCTCTTTCACTTTTGTTTCTGATATGTCTTTGTTCTTTTGAGTGCTGTGGAAGTACAGAATGTCATTTTAATTTGCTATCACTAGATTTATCTGATGGCTTATCCCGGGTACCTGCAAAGTTCTGAATTTCCTCACACTTGGGGGACAGTAGTTTTCTATTTATCCTCCTGCTTTTGCTATAAACAATCAAGATGAATTTTCAACAGTTCTGTAAAGGACACCATTCATAATAATGGAAGTTCACTTGAAAAGAGTCACTGATTTAATTATAACTGTTTGCAAAGCAAACTTCTAGCTGAATAACACAAGTTGCTTCTTTCCTGGAACTGGCCCATGAGTCAAACTTGAACAATACACAGAAACTGGTAAATCTTATTTTCTGGAATTCCCATAATGGTTTTTTCTAGGTCATTTGTTATATAACTTTCTGCTACATTCCTTCCTCAATTCAGTTCAAATGGGAAGTGTTATCTCCTCTAAATGCTGTTATTACAAATAAAAAAGTTACAGCTCCTAGCCCATGATTTGGCTAAGATATTGTATGTTAATACCCTTCCTTGGGCACTTGGCACACAGTTGACTGTCAACTGTGAGGTTTTCCCCAGAATATTTGTAATTAATCCTTGTTAGCAGCTCTCTGTTCAGTGTCATATTCTGCCTCTTTCCCCCAATTTAAGCAGATATCCTAGCAGTATGACTGACTTGTTGTAGAAGATGGGAATCAAGTACAGTGATCACTTAATCTGCAAGACAATAGTTTTTATTCAAAGATTTAGAACTAAATAACTTTCTGGTTTTTGATGTACGTTCTCTCCCCTGGGGGATTGATTTTGTTTAAAGGAAATGTAGGACACCATGTACCTGTATTTCTCTGTTGGGGCCTTGCATTTATTCTTCTATAGTTCTCATGTGGGCTTAGACTGTGTATGCATCCATGCTAGGCCTCTCCTAGGCTTTTGTGAGGCTCATTCTTTGAATGTTTGTTAAAAAGTACCTGTCTCCAATGGAGTTTACACTAGTGACAGGCTCACTTTGTATTACTTGCAGGTCCCACTGCCCTGCTGGCACATGGGATAGGGTTTGGGAGGAAAGTTACAACACACCCTTTGGCCAAAGATAAAATGATGAATGGAGGTAGGTATAAATATTAAAAGGCAAATGGATGTGTTAAACTTAGCATTTATCTGTCCTGAATACTGTGGAGGAAATGGATCCACGGACCTGTGCCCTTCAGTATTGCCACTTGCCAGAAAGAAGGGGGGGGGGGAGGGTGGAGCGGAGGCGGCCTCAACAAAACACTGCTAGGACCATTTTCCTCTCCTACTTGAGGCCTGCCAGCTCTCCCCTTTCTGAATTCTTACTTAAAAAAACCCAGCAACCAAACTAAAATGGTTCCCTTCTTACCTTCCAGAAAACCAAGCTGTCAACGGTGATATTTTTCTCATGTAGCAAACTGCTGTGATTTGGGGAAGGCATGTCATGCACATTTCTCATTGCACTTTCTCACCACTAAATGGAAGGAGGGGAGGAGAGTGTAGCAGAAAAGGGGAAATATGAAGATGGGAAGGGTATCCACCACTTCTTTCCCAGAGGGAGCTTGAAAATCTCCTAACATCATGTTTATAGAGGTGGTCTGTGATTTCTAGAAATACCCTGAGAATTAAGAGGCACTGTAAATCTTTCTCAGTGTTGACGGGCTTTGTTATCAGGGTATATGTTGGTTTAGGGTAACTTAAATTGTGTCACTCTGGGATAGTCTTTTGTTTTGTTTTCCTTATTGACTAGTGTTGCAAATCCATACAGCACTGATTAAAATATTACCTGGTGTCCTGTCTAAGTACAGTTAGTCCTGGTCAATTTGAACTATGTCCCTTCCCCCTCCTAGAATGGGGTCCAGGTAAGGCTCTAGTGTTCCATTTGGCACTAGCTGTTGGCTTCTCCAACACTGGGATTTCGTTTCCAAGGTGAGGCTTAGTTGCACGTTTTCCCCTGGAGCCAGTTATGGCCACTAATTCCTATGCTTTTAGGAATAATGGCCTATGCTGGAAAGATGACCTGCTTTATGCCAACACTCAATATGGACTTTGCACTGGAGTTAGCACTACTATTGCTAAGGGCCTCATACAAGATATACAGCCCTTTCACCTGTCTTGCAGTATCAAAGCCATTCCCTTCACAGACAGTATGAAGTGGATACATGAACCTTTGAGGGATTGTAGATTTCAATGGAAATCACTGTAGCATTTTCTAATGTGTAATATGATGAATTTCCAAGATGTATCTAAAAGCATAGTTTAATGCATCAGAGCTTTCACGAGAAGGTGATAGGTTTGCAAGCCACAGGCATTAATTAATGAAGCACACACTGTCTTAATTAGCAGTACAAGTGTTGCCAGCTATTGGGAGAGAAGGGGAGGGGTTTACTGTGAGGTTTTTATTGTGGCTTTTTCCTTAAAGCACTAACCATAAGCATGTGATTGGGAGAGAGTCTCAACTTTTATTTAAAAAAAATCCTAGGCCTCATAACAAAGAAAAGCTTTAAAGATTTGAAAGCCAGAAGTTAGAGAACACAATAATTTTTTTTTTTTAATCTCATGGTTTTGGTGGATCTGACTCATGATTTTTGAACACTTGGGGCTAACAGTACTGAGCAGTATGGCAGATCTGGAAGAATTTGCCAAATTGCTACTGGAGTTGTGCATGAGCTGCAACAGCCTGAACATCTTCTGTGTTCTGTTTTTCCTCTTTAAGAACACTACAAGTACTCTGAAAACCGTGTGGAAAAGGACGGGAACTTTCTCACCAGCCGTGGTCCTGGCACCAGCTTTGAGTTTGGCCTGGCTATTGTTGAAATACTGATGGGGAAGGAGGTGGCTGATCAAGTGAAGGCTCCTCTTATATTGAAAGATTAGTACAGAAATCTTGATGAAGGGGAGGAGAGGGAGAAGAACACAAACTCAGATGGAAAGTTTCTTGTGTCTCTTCTTAAGAATAATCAAAAAGCTATCTTCTCCATAAAATCTAATTGTGGGTGAACTCCTTTAGCACAACATTTGATGTAACTAGCAGTAACGCTTATATTAGGAACTGGAATAATTCACAAGCTAATGGTTTTTGTTCTTAAAGAAATTGACTTAAATGGATCTGGTAGCTAATGAAACTTCTGCACTAGAAAGATCTGTGAATGTAAACAATAGTATTATGTTTAATAGTTTTTGTTCATGTGATTCTGAAGCTTGTTTGCTTGCTTAAATAAAAAGGAAAGGAAATCGGTTTAAAAAGTGGATTTCTGCTTGTGTTTTGTTTCATTTTTTGAAACTGTGCCAGAATATTCCTTACCGGTTTGGTTAGTAATGTTGTGATCTTAATTTCCATAAAAATTTAAACCTAGAAATATGTGCAAATTCTTGTGACATCCTGATGGATGACAGATTAAATTGTTTACTTGTGGCACCTTAGAGACTAACCAATTTATTTGAGCATAAGCTTTCGTGAGCTACAGCTCACTTCATACGATGAAGTGAGCTGTAGCTCACGAAAGCTTATGCTCAAATAAATTGGTTAGTCTCTAAGGTGCCACAAGTACTCCTTTTCTTTTTGCGAATACAGGCTAACACAGCTGTTACTCTGAAACCAATGCTTATATGGTAATTCTAGTGTTCTCTAACACACACACACACACACACACACACACACACACACACACACACACACACACACACACACCTCTTGTCACTCTTCTTAGTGAAAGCAGCAATGGCAAAACCAATTAAGAACCCCCTACACTTGTCATATTTGTAAGGTTGCAGCTAAATGATCTTTTCACGTGTGCTAGTCAGAGTGACTTAGTTAATGAAATGTTAAAATAAAATTTGTCAGAAATATTTTGTGCAATGTTTCTGAATAATGTGCGCAAAGAGTCCTAGATCAGATCCTTCCATGTCTTTACCCCCCAATGTAGTTAGAGCACAGTCATATACTCCCTTGGCCTCACCATGCTTGTTCTTTTGCTTACCACCAGACAATTATTCCGAATTATACCTTATTGTATTACCCTAAATAATTTTGCTCCCTCATGGTGGTTTACACCTGTCAGATTCTTGTAGATAGTTATCTCATTTAATGTTTATCTTTCTCTCCCTCTGGCAGTAAGGGGCATGCACTGGAATCAAATTATTAAAAATTGTGCAAGGCCACACTTGCTGTTCTTAGGGGTTAGCTTTGGGTCTGTGTTCAGATTCTCTGGTGATGTACAGCTTTCAGTGCTGAAGATCCTAACCCTAACTCCTGCTGGTGTCCAATCCAGCTTTTTTTAAATGGGGGTGGGGGGTATCTTTGTGGGAGCCAAACATTAATAATAATCTAAGTATAGACAGTAGACAAGTCAAACTGACATTTAAAATGGGATTTTTGTGCAAGGAGGGGAAACACGTCCAGCATATTGTGCTTCCTTTGACAAGCTCTGCGTGTAGCCTCACTGGCATTCAGTAGTCTAGACAAAAATCAGTATAAGCACTGACAGTCAGGCTACATCTTACCAGATTGGGTCTGATTTGTAATTTTATAAATAGCATTCAGCCTTTGGATTTAGTAAAAGAATTTATGGTTAAATTAGTGTCATGCTACTTCCCTGCATAAATAATAATGCCAACATTGGTTAAAACTCTGGAACCATTTCCAATTTATAGCACACGGAGGCTCAGATGGTTGAGTAGTGAAACCCTTGATGTCTCTGTGCAGAACACAGCGTATCAGCCATGTTTAACAAATATACCCCTTTCATGCCACTGAATATTCTTGATACAATTTGCTATTCCATTGAAAATGGTCACAAGGGCAGAAGCATTTCTGATCAACAGTGGGATTAATTGGAAGCACAACAAATAGTTCATCCTTCATTTTTTCACTAAACCTTTAATACTTTAAATATAAAAGGCATTTGGGCTTTTCAGCTGTTAGTTTTTCCCTTAAGAAATCTGTTGTCAGACCATCACTAGCACTTTAAAATGACAAAGTAAATAACAGATCGGGAATGAAAGTTAAATTCATGGCAGGAGTGTCTGTCTGCATTACTGTAGTACAGGAATAGACTCTTAGATCTGGACTATTGTACAGTAGAAATTAAAAACAACACATGAACCATGAGGTCACATCTGATTCATTTCTAAATCACTGACACATATATAATTTAATTTAAAAAGTGAAGTTCAGACTTGTCCTTACATTGCAAAATGGTATTACTCTGGTCAAGTGAGGCAATAAAACAATCACTGAATTCCTACATTAATATTCAAAGAAGGCACTTTGCTGTGAAGTTAATACATTCACTTTGATCTGTTACAGTCATTCTGAAACATCATAGTGTGCTACCTTGTGATCTGGTCTTGTCCACTGAATTTGGGTATCATCAACTTTCAGTTTTCCTATAATGGTAAGTGCTAATAAGCTTGAAGTCAGCAGTACCATTATTTTAGTTCTATGTGACCCTGTCATAGCCAAGAGAACCATAGCGGGGAACATTTCCTTAGCAATTGTCTCTGGAGCCATCGGCTCTTTGGCACCATATAGTCACTTACCAGCAATCAAATCTTGTGCGCTGAAAGTATTACCACCACAGAGCCTCAGTGACCCTCCCTTCACCCATCTAGTTGAGAGCCCAGCTCCAAATGCTGCTTTTGGAACTAGAGAAGAACTATAGGATGGTTAGAGGGCATAGTGTATTTATACCTTAGACCTATGAACTATAGGACTCAATGTTATGTGTGCTTCAGGGCAGTGGTTCGCAACCAGGGGTACATGCACCCTGAACGGGTACATCAACGCATCTAGATATTTGCTTAGTTTTACAATGTTACATAAAAAGCACTAGCAAAGTCAGTACTAATTAAAATTTCATACAGACAATAACTTATTTATGCTGCTCTATATACAATACATTGAAATGTACATACAATATTTATATTCCAATTGATTTATAACTACTGGGTAAAAATTAGAAAGTAAGCAAATTTTCAAATTTGCTGAGACACTATTACTATTTCATATTTTTATATCTGATTTTTTGTAAGCAAGTAGTTTTTTAAAGTGAAACTTGGGGGGTACATAAGCCAAATCAGATTCCTGAAAGGCATACAGTAGTCTGGAAAAGTTGAGAGCCATGGGTTTATACTGCTCTATATACTATACACTGAAATGTAAGTACAATATTTATATTCAAATTGGTTTATTTTATAATTATATGGTAAGCAAGTTGTTTTTAAGTGAGGTGAAACTGGGGTGGTGTGTGGTACGCAAGACAAATCAGATGCCTGAAAGGGGTACAGTAGTCTGGAAAGCTTGAGAACCACTGCTTCTGCTTCAGGGCACAAGTCAACCACTAACTGGGGTTAGAACCCACCCACCCTAATCAAGAGGTTATTCCTTAATTGACCACGATGAGGTTTCTTGCACCTTCCTCTGACCTGGCCACTATCAGACACAAGCCCAGGAGGTCCATGTAAGCCAGTTTCCTATCTGGTATGCAATCACTAGATTCCTAAATGCTTAAAATGCCCACTGTGTTGGCTACAGTTGAACAGTTTGAATAGCTACAGAGATTTTTTTTTTTTTTAAATGAAACTACCTCTCATAACAGCTTTTGTTCCGCACAGATTCATTACACAGATACATTGAGTGGATATCCAGGAGCATTTCACAGTTTGAAGGTAGTAGAAACACCAGAATTTTGCATCCATGTCAGTTTCCCCATGTGGGTGAAGAGGGCACAGTGCAGGGGTTAGGTAAAGTGCTTGGGGCACAAGAGGGGGTGGGGAGCCAGGGGCAATGCGGGGGCACTATGCCCATGAGGGCTGGGGCACGAAAATACGAGTTCACCCAGGGTGCCATTGTCCTTAAGGCCATCCCTGTTCATTCTCACAGAAACCACAACTAGCACTACTTGTCCCTCCTTGCTGACCAGATGAAGTGGATGAGAGACTGACCGCTCCTGTGGTCAGGGTTCAGGCACGGGGCAGCACTAGAGGCTGCTGCCTGTCAAGTACTCTTAGGGACTGACAGTGACAGGACCTGTAGCATCTCCCCAGCACTACATTTACCCTAGTAACAATTTCTAAATTACTTTTGTAAAACCTCAACTCTTTTTGTCCCAGTTTTCAATGGTTTGTAAGTTTTCTTCAGTACGCCCCTTGTCTGGCCTCTTTTTCTAGGGCTCTTCCAGGCCTAGGGCATAAATTATGCTTTGGAAATATGTTAGTCCCCATCTTATTCCCCAGCCCTAGTAACAAGCTTTTTCCTCATCAACTCTTGGGTTTGCCTTGTAAGTAATACTCAGAACACTGTTAGAGCCAAGAATGAAACTCAGATTGGTAACGAGTAGGTGGTGATAGTGTCATGCCACCTTGTGGGATATGATAGTTACAGCAACATTGCAATAGCATAAATGACCTTCAGGCTGCAGCCCCAGTGAAATGTTAGCATAACTGGTACACCCTCTGGCCATGCAGGACTTAATTGGAATACTTTACTTTCTAGTGCAGAAGGCGTATGTGTTAACTTTTGATCTTTGTAAAACAAAGTATTGTATTTAAAAAAATAAGTACAATAGATACTTAGTCATTGCCCTATCTCCCTGAAAGGGTGGGAGGGCTTGCAACTTGGGGATCAGCTTACATATAGTTAGATAGCACATTTATTTCAAAGTAGTTTTGAATGCTGCAGTATTAGAATGCTCTGTCAGTGCAGGCTAATGTTTAACTTAAAAACAACATTCAGTGCTTAAAGGTGAATAATTCCATTACCTGATTAAAACAAAGCCACATGAGTGAGCAGAATTAAATAAAAAATAAAAAAATAAACTGTGGCTAACAGTTTGAACTCTCAGCTTCCAAATGGAACTGGAAGTAAGATGGGCTAGAAAAATGCATCAGACCATCTCCCAGATTCAGCCCCACTGCTGCTCAAACAACAGCCTCACATCTTTCCTCTGCTGGGCTTTTTCTTAGATTCCCTACACTGACTGGGTTTATTCATTGATGGAGATAAATCATTGGCACAGGGGCGTTCCCTGGGGAAGGTTAGCATGGCCAGGGCATCACTGAAATGACCCATTGGCTGCTAGTATAAAACAGAACAGCCCTGCGAGTACTCTAATTTATGCTGAGTATGGCCCAGTGGCCAGACAGCCCAAGGATTGGGGGGATGCAGAGGTGATTTAAAGTCAGTTTTATACCCCTCCTCCACAAGATCCACAGTGAACCCTGCCTACGACTCAGGATCTATGCACCAGGCACAGCTTTGATAGCGTCATGACAAAACTTCCTGGCTTTTCCTGAGGATTTATGGCAGCATGTTTGTGGCACCTGCATGCAACACAAGCTCAGAATGTTTCTGGAGTAGGAGGCCTGAACAATACAACCCCATGTAACTGTAAAGGCAGAACATTCTCTCTGAATGATTTTGCAGAGAGCCTGGAACATCCTATACAAAATGTTTACCAAAGAGAAAAGGGGTTTTCTGCAAATGAAAGCAGTGGGGGCTAGTTTAATCCCCATGTAAGAACAAGAGAATCCATCAGGGTGTGCTCCTCCAGTGACATCTCTGCCCTGAGTCATAGGCCTGTGGCAGGGGAAAGGCTTCTGTCAATGCACTGAAGACTTGTACAGATTTTACATCATAATAGAACATTGCTTAAGCTTGGAAGCAACCTC
Source organism: Lepidochelys olivacea (assembly GCF_965140295.1). Lineage (NCBI taxonomy): Eukaryota > Metazoa > Chordata > Testudines > Cheloniidae > Lepidochelys > Lepidochelys olivacea. Next base: position 30,502,101 of record NC_140428.1, read on the forward strand.
TTACGCAGTAAGGATTCCTTACACAGTACTGAACTCTGTCAATCTCTCCCAGGTGAACACATGCTTGGATGTGTGACCAGGACACAGGCAATATCTTCTTGACTAACTTGTCAACATGATAGATGGCAAAAGGATGATAAATCACAAGATGCAACCTAATATGCTCATAGCCTCTTGCATTTTCTGAACTGTCACAACAGCCACTAAACAACCATGCCAAAATTGCAGGGCAATGAGTAAAACACCGCTGGGGTCATTCACACTCCTTTATGCCTTAGTATGCGAAGAATGCTTGAACTGGCACAGGGACTATCAGCAAGGATGCCACATATTCCCATCTATCAGGGTTTCATGAGAAAAAAGACAAGAAGTGGAGAAAATATGGAGCTACCTTTAATTTTTCGGAGCATATCCCCTGTTGTATGTTAGGATGGACTCCTCGCCACAGAGGGAGACAGATGCATATACCATCACTTGTATGTGTGTGACATGGGTGGAGGAAGGTGCAGTAAAAGAAAGATGGTCCAGAAAAGAGTAATACTGAGGACACGGTTAGAGCCAAGAATGAAACTCAGATTGGTAACAACATGTAGGTGGTAATAACATGTTTTGGGCTCAAAGGGAAGCTGCAGACTTTAAGCAGAGAAGCTCCTCACTTTGCCTGAATCATTTTGTGTAGCAATGAATAGTGTCAGTGTTTCCAGAGTTTTGATGAGTGTTGCTATCTGAGATTTGGAGAAGCTGACACCTTTGCAAAATTAACCACAGCTAGATTTAGCGCATCCCAGTGTTTAAATAATACAACAACATTTTATGAGCAACCACAGGTGTGGCTTCCATGTATGACTCACACCCAAAAAAAAAAAAGTTTTGTGTGGATGAAAATAGGCATTTTGGGCAGGGATTAAGCAAGGCCGGAATTACAATGCCGGATGGGTGTGTGTGTGTGTGTGTGGGGCAGGGGAAGGGTAACACCTCTTTCAGTCTATACAAAGGCTAATCACAATGTTACTAGGTAGAATTCTTTACAATTATATTTGACCAATATTAAGTACATATGATATAATTAAAACCATGCACTAAATTTCCAGTGGAAATGACATCTGAGAAACAGCTGCCAAAAACACTCACTCAGCTGCTAGGTTTTATTAATACTACCACTTTTAGAAAATATTTTCAGGAAATGAACACAATGCTTCCAGCAAATGAGTCAGTTTTACATGGATCAGGCCTGTAGAAGACTGGAAGTTGATACAAAAAGTGAAGACCCTAACATCTTTTGTTATCCTCTGTGTAAGCCTTTTCCTTGTCAAATTTACTTGTGAGAGACAGGCATTTATGTTGTGCTGCGTGCGCCAAAGGGCCATGATCCTCATACTCCCAGTTGTCTTTGTATAGCTATCTGTTGTCGCAAACTGTCTTTTTGTTCTGTGTTTGTGCATAAGCTAGCATGGGACGGGAGGTGGGATGGGGCCAGGGCCAGGACTTTCATGCAATATGGTAATAAAAATAATTATTAATCCACTAGAAAGAAACACCCTGACCAAGCTCTGAGCCTGTGCATAACCCTGAATTCTTGACAAAGCTGCCTTGATATGTATACCACAGGAATCCGCCCCCAGTTAGGGTATGGCATCTTTGTGTAAGGTGTCATTTCTCTCTGTCATTCCAAACCTAGATTTGCATCACAAAATCTTTACACAGGAATAAAATCAAGGTTCGTACAAGAACAAAATGTGAACTGCAGGTATGGAGGCCTGCACTAATTGCACTTCAATGGGACCAGTGTCTGTTGCCACCTAGGAATTCCTAGGAATACTAGGGTGTTGCTGTTTTTTTGTGTGGTTTTTTTTGGCTGAGGGACGCTGAGTTTAACTGATGTTTATTCCTAGGCCCGGCCCGGCTCCCTAGGGCCTGCGAGAGACAAAAATGAAACCAAGCGACGACATTTGCAACAGCCATAAATAAAATACACGAGTCCGGGGGGGGGTGGGAGCCCTCACCCCCCAGAAGCCCGTGGCACCAGTGGGTACAGCAATTGTTAATGGTGCCGTAAACTTTTGTTGCAGAAAGTTTAGAACAAGATCGGTCAGCCCTCCCAAAATCTGATTTACTTTCTCCTTTGGTTCTGTTTCATGAGGTTAAAAAAAACCTCCAAAACCAGTGGCGTAAGATACCCAACATTATGACTATGTATACTGTACCCTGGGAAGGAATTCACAGCATCATTTGCTTTATGACAAATATACAGGTGGGAAAGGGCTCACAGTTAAGTGAGAGCAATGTGTCACCTAGCAGGCAACCTAGTCTCCCTCATGGATGAGATGGGGATTCTGGAGGAAAGGTGGAAGCCTTTATTATCCCTCAACTATAGACATGGAGTCTATAAATATGTTAAATCACATCTAATCCATCTGAGAGGGGCCAGTGCAGTAGAGTTCCCTTTTCTGGTTTCAAACCCCTCAAGCAGTGCAGCTTCCACAACTTCCACTGGGAGATTATTGTACAGCACTTAAAAAAAATAAATTATCCATATAGAAGACTTTTTATAGGGTCACCCCAACTCTTGAGCTATTGAAGGTGGTGTCACTAGTATTGATATATACTCATATGCCCCTCTGCTTACTCCTTGGCTGTTAAGGAGAGGACCATATTTCTAGTCACATATACTTTGAAATCTGCTTGTCCTGACCAGACCTCCCATCTAGCAAGGGCCTTTCTCTTATGCAGTACTGAACTCTGTCAATTTCTGCCCAGGTGAACACATGCTGCCCAACCCCTGCACATTCAAACCTGTGATCAGAAGCTCTTGTCAAGGCATCACATCTTGCTTGGGCAAGTCTTATGTGCCAGTGGATGAGCAGAACCACCTCTGCTGGCTGGAACCTGCAGAGCTGCCCCTGTAGCAGAGAGGCTGATTGCTCATCTGGGTAGCTGGAAACATGACCTGTGATCCACGCAGGATTTATCCCTGAAAACATACAGGAATCCTGCACAGTCGAGGAACGTACACAAGATTTCCTTGGCCAATGCCCTCCTAAATTTGCTGCCAGTGAGAAGCATTAAGCCATGGCATAGGTTCAGGGTACCTGGGAAAACATCCTCCCATAAGGCTTTTTAAAGGGAAAGTGGTCAGAGTACTGGAAAGCATGCTGTATGGAACAATCCTGTACTGTCCTTGATGAAATGGAAAAGGCCTATTAGCTCACGCAGTTCAGCTCCAACATCTATGCTTCAGTTGACAAATAAGAATGGTAGCAGCTCAGGAGAGAAAGCGTTTGCACCATCATAGAAAGACACCAGTGACTGTAAATTTAGAGTCGCACAGGCTTGTAGTGTGCAATTCCTGTTAAAACCGAGAGTTAGGTGACTAAAACCTTGCAAAACTTTGGAAATTTGGGCGGGGGGGGAAGAAAGACATGTGAAAGGAAGATTAATGAGTTTAGATGCACAAAAATCAGGAACTGCCCAAGCTTCTCATTACTAAGCAAGCGCAACAGGCCCATATACAAAAACTGCCTCCAGCTTGAGAAGGAAAATTGACATGGCTAGATGAACAGGAGACATGTCAGCTCAGAGGATAAAGGACTTCTCTGCCTTCCCCACCCCCCAAAAAACAAAGTTATAAGCACCTGAAAATGAACGTATTTCTGCCACCATAGCAAAAGGTATACGACCACCATGAAGGACACCATGTAACAGTATGTTAGCCTATGACTCCACACTTGAATTGCCTGATTAAATTCAGCATCCTTCTTAGCAAACGTTATTTCCCAGAGATGTGAAACTCAGAGGTTGGTATGATTACACCAGTAGAATACAAAGTTTTAACAGAGGAGGCAAAAGAGGGAGCAGGGATTTTTTTAGCCAGATTGGCAGCAAAAAGGTTTCAGCACACTGGTGTTCAGTTCACCATCTCCACTCACGTTGTTTGCAATAAATCAGTACTGAGCATATATGACTGGGAGTTCCCGCAATACAGATATTCTTCCCGGAAGAGGCCATGGAACATTTCTGGAATTGGACTATTTACTATTATTCATGAATGTAGCGAGGCAAAAAAGGAAAAACAGAAGAACTTTTCCAGGGCATGGACTGGATTTTATTAACAATCTAATAGTGTCAGAGTTTAATGCATTTAGCATGAAGGGCTGCAGGTGCTAGCCCGTAGTGCTATGTTAGGTCAACTTGAAGAATGACAACTTGCAAAGGACTGCTTTTTCTTTCACAGTGCTCATCCTCTTACTAAAGAAAAATAGTGGACAATAATTACTAGCAACTTAAAGCTCAGCAACTGCTCCAGCTTTACTCCATCTAAATAAAATCTCTTGCTCCCCTATAAAATAGAATTACTGATGCCTGGGCTACCCCTCTCATAAAGTAAGTTAAGGTCACTGTTAGTGAGCTGGACACTTTAGGTCAGTATTAAGACCAAGTCTCTGTCCTGAGGAACTCATAAGTCAAAAGAGAGAGCACAGCCAAATATTGGGATGACATAAACCGCAGCAGTGTTATGAGTGAACAGAGATATCTGCTTCTTAATTTGAGTTTAACCTTGGTTTTGTATTTTGTTCATCTGAGAAACCTCTGCTGAGGGCAGAACTAAGGCTCTCAGCCTTTCAGAAGCAGAGTGCTTTGAGGAGAGACTTGAAAGAGAAGGTGAAGGCATGACCGACTGGGCTAGGGAGGGGTTTCCAGGAATCTGAGGCCACGTGGAACAAGGCCTGGAGACAAGAGTGGGAGGAGGACATGAAGGGGGTGGTTAGTCATGCAGCTTGGGTGGAGCAGACAGGGTAAGGGGGCGAGGCAAAAGGAGAAACATTTCTAGTGAAGCGACACCTATTAGGCTACAGCATGGCTGATAATCAGCACTGAAAACAGGCTGCAATTTAGTGTTGCAGCTGGTTTGTCAGCTACTGTGGGAAGATACTTGAGAACGTGTGGTGTGGTCAGGCACGTAATTAAATACAGCTCCACTTTAATGACAGGCTGTAGCGGCAATTCCTAAATTCATACTCTGCCTGAGAGGAATTCAAAAAAGCCCAAATGCTCTTATAGACTGTATTAAACCCAAGCACAGAAATACTGCTGAGATGATGTATTCTAGTAGATCTCAAACTAGCAGGGGAACAGACTCACCTGGGTGGGTCCAGAGCAGACAACAATAGGACTGGAAAAACAGGCAAGTGGTTACTGGAAAGCCACTTAACTTTCCTCTGGGCTTCCACAACAACCCTCACTGCAGAGGGCTTTAGGGACAGCACAAGCCCAGTGACCCACATTTCTCCTTTACTCCACTGGTACTCAGTGAACCTGCAAGTACATATGCGACTGGCCTGATGATGCCACCAACAGCTCTGAGCAGGGTTAGATGAGATTGTGGTAAAGTCACCATGCCACCAGAGCTACAGCAATGGTGGGAATTTTTAAGAGAGCTTCATGCAGGTGTAGCCTAGAGGTCTCTAACTATAAGAGCTAAATAATTAGCTTTTGTTGCAAAAATAAAAAGCCCTAGGTGTGGAAATTCAGTGGATATGGAACCCCTATAAACATGGGCCCTACTTACCTTGAAATATCACTTACCTACCTCACAGGGTTATTTGGACTTACTAGCTAACGTGCTTAGATTACAAGATCATTAAGTCAGGGACTTTATCTGCGTGCTTGTCTATTCATTGGTGCTATGTACTAATATCTTTTCAGGGTTCATGCACTAGGTAAGTATTGTGTTATATAAACAATGCTGCCAGCGTCTTTCCTATTGAACAGAAAAATTAGTTTGAGTATAGAGTTATACTTTATTTCACCTAGAAAAAACATCCCTTCCCCTACCTTCCCTCTGTCCACTTTTGGACTTTTTAGCCTCTGAGCTCTTCAGGTCAGGAACACTACTGACCTCTTTTGTGTTTGCACAGCGGGTAGCACGTTGTGGGTGCTACCGGAAACAATAATCAATAATAATAGGTTTACTAATCTTGATAGGCTGTGTATCATGAATTTATGGCACATCTTATTGGCCAACTTGATAAATTAGAGACACACCCTAAAATAGGCTGGCAAAGCTACACAATGAAATGAAACAAGAACAGAAGATGTATGCAACGTGAATGAGTAAACACTGCTGTAGGAACCTTAAGATTAGATCAAGAATTGCAAAAGTTAACTGTGAAGCCTTAAAATGTTGTATTAACATGGTTTGCATTTATGCAAATTTTCCTTTTAGAAAAACCACACTGAAAATTAAAATGCATGAGACTTACATAAACCACCAAATAAATCAAGAAACATTACATGTATCATAAATAAGTATATTATAACTTTATTAAATTCAAGACATGACAATATTCAAAATAAAACAAAGTGAATAAAATCCTTTTGTTCAATACTGTACACATAATGCAGAAATATCAGTGCATTTTCTATAGCATGTATTTCACCTTCATTTAGTTTGTACTAAAACATAAAAGTAAGCTTTAAAATAGCTCAAATATCTCATTCAGCAGTTTAAACTGTAAACAGCTTGTTCATTTCTATTAGGAGGAGAGCATTATAGTAATGGACCTCCATTAATGAGCACCTCTTCTCTTGTGCTTATCTATAAAAGGATAAATATGTGGAAGTATGCACGAGAAACAGCTAATGCACAAGTGTTGCATCTCCCCGGACCTAAGTGGAACAGTGAGGCAGACTATTGGGGGGGGGGGGGGGGGAACAAACAGAAAGAAGTAGTATCTGACGCAAAGGCAGATGTGACTGACACGGTTTGTAAATGGAATCATGTTTAATTTACCAAAAAAACAAACTACACAACCAGAAAATACTGAATAGAAACCAGAACACAAGACCAGCTTGTGTTGTGTGTTTCTGTTTATAATAGTCAGAAGTTTGTATACTGTACCAAATAAGGATGAAGTCATTGCTGACCATTTACTAGCAATTGTGGATAGATACCTTTCCCCTGTCAATTTTAGGGCACTAACATGCATTCCTTGGACCCCTTATGAAGAGAACAATGGGTGAAGGTTAGCAGTAGCTGGTCCAAGTCTCTGCTAGGAAAATCTGCAGAATTCTGCCATGTGCCTTTCAGAGTAACAGCCGTGTTAGTCTGTATTCGCAAAAAGAAAAGGAGCACTTGTGGCACCTTAGAGACTAACCAATTTATTTGAGCATGAGCTTTCGTGAGCTACAGCTCACTTCATCGGATGCATACCGTGGAAACTGCAGCAGACAAGTCTGCTGCAGTTTCCACGGTATGCATCCGATGAAGTGAGCTGTAGCTCACGAAAGCTCATGCTCAAATAAATTGGTTAGTCTCTAAGGTGCCACAAGTACTCCTTTTCTTTTTGCCATGTGCCTGTTAGTGGGTGAAAGAATCCAAGAGGCACCATAAAAAAGCAGAAGTCTAACCCCTGTCGGAAGCCACTTCACTAAAAATTTTACTTATATCCTACTAAGTTTTCAAAATATTGAAGATATTAAAAGAAGTCTAAACACTTTCCAATACACTTCCAAGTCTTTAAGTAGATGTCAATTTCCTTCTAGCCAGGTTAGCACATCCAAGCTAAAGAGAACAGGGTTTATTCCCAGCAATGCTATTTTCTGCAAAAGATTTTAAAATGCCAAGCCTATTATTTTGGAAATGCCTGTGATATAAAACAAAAATACTGTACTGCACTTTCTTCCCTGATTTCGGTTTTAGACATCAAAACTGGATTTTTTCTTAATATGCCTTTACAAAATATATTACTCTAGGATAGTGTATAACTGGCCAACATGGCTATGGTTACTCCATGTGTTTCTATAAATGCTTTACAGTCTTCAATTATACAGACCAAGATAGGCTTAGTCCAGACAAACAATTCAGAGATATGCATCATAAGACAACTTTACCATTGATACTTCACTTTTCTGCTGAAACAGGAAGAATTCCATTACTTCATTATTTGAGAACCTTTCCTTGGATCTCAAAAACTTAGCAACATGGTTAAGATCTACTCCATCCTAAGCAACTATCGTGAATTATGTTCCAAGAATCTATGGAGAAACCACATAAGACAGGTGTTTCCGTTTCATGTGGCCAACCATGTCCATTCTAGCTTTTGAGTCCTGCTTTGCTGTGGCAGCAGCTGTGGTGCAGTCACCAGACCAGGACTTCATTTCTGTGCTTGAGCTGGTTTCTTCTGCTTCTCTGAAGAATTTCTCATACTTGTCCAGATATGAAGGCCTTTCAGGCAACAGATAGTAGTGTGTTGAACTGGCCTTCTTACCATTTTCAATAATGGGAAGAATGCAAGGGACCCTGTTCGCAGATCCATCACTGTTTTGTCTTTGTAGAGCTTTGCTGCTGACATATTTAGGATCAGGGGCAAAGCTCTGTGTGGGGGGCATGACCCCATTGAGGTACAATGGCAGACTTTTAGGGCTCGGTGTACGGGAATTGCTCCGTGATAAAGGTTCTCTCGGGGGCACTTTGGGAGGCCTGTCTTCATCACTGTATGCGCTAGAAGTGACCTCTGCTGACCACCTTCTATAATCCGGTTTGAGCGCCCTAGGAGGTATGGGAACCCTAGGGGGGACCTCTGGTTTGTCTTCATCAGAATTAGGAGAAGCCCTATTTAAGTGGCTAGATAGCCTCACTACTGGTTTATTAAATGATCCAGCTGGCCCTGAATGAGACCTTCGTAAACGCCGATGCAGCTGTTGTGGAGGAGGACATGGGGTTTGTGTACATCCATTTAGGTTATTTGCAGAGTTATCTTCTGTTTTCGGTCCTGCTGGGGCATCAAAATAGGCATAATTGATCTGTCCGCAACCCCTAAAACTCCGCCTACTTGGAGCACTGGATTTAAAAGGAGGAAGTTCATAGTCATCTAACAAAAAGTCAGTGTCTGAACTTGTTAAGAATTCCACCTCTCTGTCGACATCATCTGGAGAGAGGTCCTCAGAAATGGGCAGTGGAGGTAGTGGCCTAGAGCTGCGGTCACTGGAAGATGCAGAAGAAAACTGAGGTGGTCCACTCTTTGTCAGTGTATGAGGAGGCATCTCCTCAGAAACACAGCCCACAGTTACTGACAGTTTGCTGAAACTAGGAACAAGATAATCTTCATGCTTTGAACTAAGCTTCTCACTTTTGGGACTAAGAGGAGATGGGCTGGATTTCTGAGGTGGGACCCTGACACAGCTTTCAGTAAAGCAGTAGCCATTTGTTGGTACAGGGTTTGAAATGTGCCCTAGGAGGGGAAAATAAAGTTAAGAATGTCTGTCTACATCCCCACCACCATGAATTTGTGACAGATGATCTAGCCATTCATTTGTTCCCAATTCAGCACTAGGAAAAATGCATCCTTAAAACCTTAATTAACAGAACTCTTAACTACAGTAATCCTGAAACACACCTGCATAACAATATGTTTATGAACAGCCAGCTGTTGTCCCATACATATAGCTTGCTTTACACAGGACACTGCACCATTCCTAAGCAAGCTTCACAGCATGCATCCTCAGAGTACTCCTTGAGGGATTCTGTGGGACTGTGCACCCACAGAAAATGGCCCCCCACAGATTTCCTGTGTTTTCCTGCAGAAAATGGCAGGGAAGCAAAGGGAAGCTGCGCGGAGGGATGACCATGGGTGCTGTTTGGGAGTGTGGAGGGAATTGCCCCCTTCCAAACAGAGGTGAGGCATGGGGGGGGCCCACACAGGATTACATGCCACTGCCCCACCCCTCATTCTGCAAGTGCAGAGCTGCCCAACTGAGAGGCTGTGTCGGCTCTGAGAACTCTGCAGCTGAACACTGCCTCCTGGGTCCTAGTGCTAGTTATCCGCCGCTTCTGTGTGCGGGGAGCCTTCCTGCTTTCTATTACGTGCAACAGAGTGCCCACGGTTGGGCTGGGTAATTGGGGAGGGGGGAGGGGGAAAATGAGGGAAGGAGGGGGTGAGTAGGAAGAGGCAGTGGGGAAGGAAGGGTGGGTGGAATAGGGCAGGAGGAGGGGAAGGTAGGAGTGAGGGTGGGGGATGGAAAAGAAAAGGGGATGAGGAATCACAGGAAGAAACAGGAGTTCAGCATGTGGCATCCCCTTGGCAGCAGCTGGGGCTCCCCCGTTAAGCAGGCCCACCGAACCCCCGCCCAGACAAGCCCTACCTCCCTACACTCGGATCCCTCCAACGAGCCCCCCCACACCACTGATCCCCAACCAGCTGCACCTGGACCCCCACCTCATCAAGCCCCATCTCCCCACACCCACTGATCCCCAACTACCTTCACCTGGATCCCCTGCAGAGTCCAATTGCCCATGCATCCAGAACACCCCAATGAGCCTCTGCATCCAGATCTCCCACTAAGCCACCCACACCCAGATTGCCCCACACAGAAACCTCTCACCTGGATCCCCCTACACTAAGTCCCTCCACACTTGGATCCTGCTGAGCTGAGCCTGCCCATCCACACCTGGTGCACCTGGCAAAGAGGAAAATACCCTGGGACATTTCTGGGGCAGGCCCAGCCCTTGCACTGTGTCAGTGTCAGGTGTACCTTCACTGCTGAGTCTCTATACTGGGCGCAGGTGGGGGCTTCAGGGTGATCTCCCACCTCAATGCTCCTCCTGTGCACCCCACTGCCATGCTGGAGCCACATTTATTGACGAATAAAATTTGCTGAATTTTGCAGAATTTAATATTGTGTGCATAATTTTAAATTTTTTGGTGCAGAATGCCCTCAGGAGTATCAGAGGGAGAATATTCAACACCATGTAATATATATATGACTTATATTATAGCAGTGCTCCAGTTAAATAAGACAATTAGAGACCCATGGCACAACTTAGATTAAAACAGGGATGTCTCTCCATGAGAGATGTTTTAACATGCAGTTGATTTGCCCCAACCACTTTGCAACTATTTCCACAGAGTTCTATCCTCGTTAGCAGGTTTTGCTAAATATTTGACAACACTCAACTATTTACACTAAATATTTTCCTCAGAACAAATAAAAGTATACTATTAAGATACTAGGTAGAAAGTCAGAAAGACGTTGGAGGAGAGCCAAAGTGTTTAAATCTGTCACTAGAGGGCAGCCTGGTGTCTAAAATCAGAAAGGTTTCAGAGTAGCAGCCGTGTTAGTCTGTATTCGCAAAAAGAAAAGGAGTACTTGTGGCACCTTAGAGACTAACATTTATTTGAGCATTTGTTAGTCTCTAAGGTGCCGCAAGTACTCCTTTTCTTTCTCCTATTGTAGATATTAAAAGGGACAGATTTTCTCCAAAACCACTTCCACTAAACAGTTTGTATCAATACAACTCAAAATCTTCTGTGTACATACCAATAGATGTACAATGTTGCTGTGCTGATGGATTCAGATTGTATGTCATTGTTATAGGGTCCATGTTAAAGAAAGTCCTGAAAAGGGAAAAAATATTCTGAGTCAGTGAACCATGAACAAGCCCTAATCCCAGTTATTGGGTCCATCTATGTCACTTGCTTGGTAAGAACTCTCAAATCCACCTGCAAGGTTAATTTTCCCCACTTACTTTTCAAACCCATTGTGGCCGGTCCAGCAGGTTTTCAGACTCCCTATGCCTTGGCCATTATGGAGAAATCCAGTTTTTAATGGACCTCTCATTTCTTGAGCAGCAACTCCTGCCGTTGACATTGTGCCTTGCTCTGCAATGTCTCCAAATTTTAGAAATCCACAGTTCTTGCCAGGTATCCTGCAGCTTTCATTCCCTTCAGAGGAGAGGAGGGTGTAAGTACCACTAAGCAAACTGAGTGAGTCTCTCATTTTAAATGCCACCCAACTCTCTGAATTACAGTGACTCCTTTGTGAGAGGGCCCCTCTGGCCCAAACACCTGCTGAAAAGAAGGAAATATTTCACACATCAAAGTGTTTGTCCTTCTGTTTCTGTGACTGTAAAAACAAATCCAATAATTAGAAGTAGTTCTGTAAGAGTTCATTTTTGGAGAAACATCAATCCAAAGATTTTCAAGTTTCAGTAAAACAGGTGATGAATAGAAGTTTTATGCCAGCAAATTCAGACCTTGTACACATATTGACAGTTACTCAGACACACCAACTTTGCCAAAACATACAAATCGTTGTATAACATTGTATTAGACAAACCTCCTTCTGTATTATTGTGATAAGGAGTCACTTTGCCAAGGGTTTTAACCTAAAAGGAAGCCAAAACACAATAGCCTGACTTCAAATGTAATCTGGTCAAAGACTCATTCTAATAGACTAAATATAAAGTGACTGCTTAAATCAAAGGTTTGATCAATTCACAAGGGTTTCAGATAAGATCATTATATTGAATAATTAATCACTTTAAGTGTTAGCTACTAGAAATTGATTTGTTGGTCTCACAAGGTTTCCTCCTAGCATGTATACCACAACAGTTCCAAGCAATGGGGTTGAGCAAATCTAAACGAAGTAGAGTCATCCTTTTCTACAAAGCTTGTTTTGAATCTGTGCACAATAGTTTAGTAGGCACATTTACATTGGGAAACAGAAGTTCTGACAAACACTTGAAATTCAATTAGAAATTGTAATATATGGAATATGCTGCTTTACAAGGTTTTGCTTGTGTGAACCCACCTACTCTCCCCACAATTTCTGAAAGATCAGCTGTACATTCTGGACAGTGGAGAAACTGCAACTCAGTGAAACAAAACTGCATAAAGTGAGGAGGATTAAATATAACAAGGCAGGAGAACCTCAGTCTCCTCACCTGAATAGAGAGATTAAATGCCCTAAAATCACTTTAGAACAGACCCTTTACCTGCTCAAGGAGTACAGTGTATTGTTTGGGGCAAGATAAAAATGACATTTACATGATCATGAAGAGATAGATGTTTACTGAACATGATCAGTTATACTCCACATCTCTGGGTACTTGAAAGGAAACTCTCTCCAAAAAGTAAAACCCGACATGTGTTTGGGACCAGATCATGCTCTGGTATGCTTTTTAAGGGATACCCAATGAACAGTCTGTACTGTTGGTAAGTTCGGTTCTCTCCCACCTCCCCTGCCTTTCATTATTCTATCCCCTAGAAAGCATGTTAAAGAATAAGTAAGGAACCTGCCTGTTCTCTGTCGAGAGAAAGCAAGTTTGTGCCCAAGAGAAATGGTACAGGAATAAGAGTGCATTCTTCTGCACCGATAAATTAACCTCCTGTTCCCATGATACTGGAAGAGGTAGGTTCCACAGAACCATCTGCAGTTTTAAGGGGACATAGTACTCAGTCCTAAGTATGGGACAAGGCAAGCTCTCCAGAGTTTTAACTCATGCTCTAACACCAACTCTTGCTGCTACGTAGGGCAATAAGTCATTTATTTTCTCTGCTTCAGTTCCCTCAACCATAAAATGGGGGAAAATACTAATTTTTCGGCCTCATAGAGGCAAGAAAGATAAACGTCTGCAAAATAGTTTGAGACTGTATACATGTTTGTAATTCTTAATGAGAGCCAGTAATACAAGATAAAGCAACATGGAGGTTTTACAAACCATGAATAACCATGCACACATTTGCATCAATGCAATCAATGCAGGTGGTTTTCTTTCTTTCTCCCTCAACCCAAGTGTTTTTAAGGCCACAACTATACTACCCGCCGGATTGGTGGGTAGTGATCGATCTATCTCGCATCTAGTGTAGACATGATAAATCGATCCCCGATCACTCTGCTGTCGACTCCGGAACTCCACCAGGGTGAGAGGCGGAAGCAGAGTCAACGGGGGAGCGGCGCTGTCGATCCCACGCTGTGAGGACGCAAAGTAAGTGATTCTAATTCCATCTAAGATACGCAACTTCAGCTACGAGAATAGCGTAGCTGAAGTTGATGTATCTTAGATTGATCCCCCCCCCCCCCCCCACGTAGTGTAGACCAGGCCTTAGTCAGACATGTTGCCAGAATTTAGAAGGGAGAACATCAGCTTTGCTGGAATGGTGCAAGACTCAAACTCTGCCATTTTTTCTATGACAGGATTGCACCATGGTCTTTTAAAAAAAAAAAAATCTTTATTTCAGCTCTTCCCTTTTCATAGATACTCACTATTGAAACAGACTATAAACTTCTTAACTATGAGACACTAAAGAGCAGCATTTTTAACGTTATCTAGTTAATTCTTACATCACTAAATCAAGTTAGATACACTCGTCAAACAATGGAAGCTAGGGTGGATAAAAATCTATGATTAAAAAACAAAAAATCTGTTTTTTTTTATTTAAATACATTTTTCTTTTTAAAAATAAACCAATTTGAAATTATGATAACTTACATTAAGGCATAAATTAAAAAAAGTAAAAGCTATTAACCTGAATAAAATGTATGTTAAGCTATATAATTATTAAATAAACTTGGATAGCTACAGTGTATCCTCCTGGTTAGCAAAAAGTACCAAATGTAGTGTAACGGCTATATTTAGTTCCAAATCAACATGTTTGAATGGTCACCAACCAATAAGATTAAAATTTTCTTTAAGAAATACATGGATATGTAATTCTGGAAAGCAATTAAAGCCATTCTATTAGCGGATAACTAGCAAATGAGTTAAAGATACATGAGACTCCAGTTAAAATATTAACCTCTCATTCTTTCAGTTGTACAAGCACAAACAGGGCTATCCACTACGGGGCTGAGATTCAAGGTAGGACACTGATCCTCAAACTCAGTTTCATGTAGCATTAAAGAAAGACATCAATCCATGCCAGTTTATATCACATTGAGCAAGTGTCCTAAACTAGAAATGTTTGTTCCAATTGGAGTTTGACTGCTTATGTCATGAAGTTGTGTCAACATTTTAAGTCTTCACTTGTTGCCTAGAGGACAGGTAAGGGCTCAATTTACTAGCTACTTCACACTTGTTAAATTGTTAGAAGTGGCAAGAATTAGAAAATGCAGTTTAAAAATAATTAATCTGTAGGCTAAAATACTAAGAATGGGTCCAAGCATTTGCACTAGATTTGATTTACCCCAGTGTTTTCACCTTATTGTGCTTACAAGAACTGGCAAGACCATAGAGAAAGTGTCTGTTGCAGTATAAAAAAACAAGCTGAAATAGGAAGGAGACTGGTGTTTAAATAGTTTGAAAGCACATGTAGAGTAGAGTGCTTACTCTGATTACATGAAAAAGCCTGCAGGGATTCTAAGAGGACCAGCCTCCACCTGCTCCCATGCCAAAACCACTAGTAGTAATTAGTGTATGTGTCAACCTCCTAAAATGCTGTCTAAATCTCAGCTTTCAGAGCGATTGTGCAAGTATTACCTGCTTTGAAATCCCCTTGGAGTTCTGAGCTTCCATTTCAATAGATACTTAAATATTACACTCAGAAAGGTACTTCTCATTATTTTTTTAATTCAGAAAACTAGGTGATGAAAACAAAGACAAGTTGTGCGTTCATAAAGCCTACTCACTTCAAACAATAATCTCTTTGTGAATTCATAGAAGGTGACCTGCCTCTACATTTCAATAGGGAAATGTGAATGGACTGTTATGAAACTGTCCCAGCTTCCTATGTTCTTGAAGTGGGAGTAGGAGGGGAAGCAAAAAGGGCAACATAACTGCATGTTCTCCTTTACTACCAAGTCAGTTTTACCTTTTTGCATCCTGGGTTTAAAGAGTTCGTGCTACTATTTTAAAATATGTAGCAAACTGCTTAGCATTGCGAACTTGAAGCTTAGTAAAGAGCAAACCCTGAGAATCTATGAGAGACAGCTGCATTAACTCTTGCTTTTGGATGGTACACTCTCAATAAGGTTACTGAGGAATACATTCGAAAAAGTCAGTATTGTTCATGGATTTATGAACAACATTAATTTGCAGCAGAAACTCATTTTACAGAAAAGGTGGGGTGAGACCATCAGTTATGTGACAGTTACTGGGTTTGTGGATTAGCAAAGATTTAATAAAATATTGTACTTTCATGAAATCACATGACAATTTAACTCATTTTACAAAATATAATAGGATATACTAGCCATACCATAAATAAAGCTAAATTACTGTGTCCTTGGTTTATGATATTTGTTGTGCAAATGAATGAGTTAGCAAGTATGGTTTTCACAATGGGTTTCCCAGTTATACTGATAAACCCTACTTGCCTGGACTAAGGTGATTAGAAAGATACACAAATTATAATATTTTCAGGAAGTCCTCACAGGCTTGTATCTAGTCAAGAAGCTAAATTACTATAAAGGAAAACTACAATTAGTTCTTGCTTCAGTCACTAAACTCAGGAGACCCAAGCTAAAGCAATGTAAAATAATGGGTTTGTGACAGTTTGTGATCAGCCATTGCGCTCCATCATGGTTAGCAACGTAACTAGACAAGGAGGGAATTAAATTTAAAAACATTCTTCCCAGACCATATTGCCACAAGTATAAATATTTGGATGTTACAATAGTATATAATATATGGCATGCCCTATGTAGATTTTTAGCAGCTCTCCTTCTGAAAAATATATCTATGCACATACTACAATTACATTGCAGCTACAATATTTGTTTTTCATATCTGACCAGAAATTAAAATGTGAATTTCCATTTCTCAGCTCCAACTCAGTCTATTGTTATGATCTTGCAGCAATGTTTTATTAGACTGCAGCCATTTTTTCTGAAAGCTATGGAACATTCAGATACCTCAGTTATTTATTTTTTGGCATTTCTGTCAGGCAATCACCATTACAGTACTCAAATTACTCCTGGGTGAATTCTGCGCAGAATTCATGTCCCCCGCAGATTTCTTAGCTTCCACACTGAAAAATGACTTTCTGACAAGGAAGCAAAGGGAAGCTGCAAGAGCAGTCACGCACCACTCCCTAGCAGCGCAGGTACAGCATTTCAGGCACCCAGAGCAGACGGCTGAGAGGTAAATCACCGCAGGGTTGGGGGCACCCCAGTGGCTCCTACCCTGAGCTGGGATCAGCTGCTAGTCCCAGCTGGGCTGGAGGCAGGAGAGGATGGACTTCTTCTTCCACTCCAAGAAGTAGCTGAGGCTATGTCAGACCAACCCTCAGAAGCCTCCCCCAGACCAACCCTCAGAAGCCTCCCCTGCTTCCTGCCCCCATCACTCCTCAGCTGTCAGGGGAGGGGTCACTGTACGGGGAGCTGCTACCCCATCCACTCAACCCCGTGCATCCAGACCTCCCATACCCAGACACCCTTGCCAAGCCTCACCCAGTACATCCAGAACCCCCCTGATCCTCCATGCCCAAAACCCACCCCACTGAACCTCAACCCCTGCATCTAGAGCCCCACTGAATCCAGACTACCAGCCTCCAGACCCACCCCTGCACTCAGATCACCCCCCCACAGAGCTCCCTGCACTCAAACCACTACCCTGAGCCCCCACATCCAGACCCCAACACCACTGACCACCAACTAGCTGCACCCAGACCCCACCCCAAGCCCCACTCCCCCAGCACTCAGAGCCCCCACCCCCCACTGAGACCCCCACACCCAGACCCCTCCACTGATCCCCAACAATCTTCATCTGGAAGCCCGTGCAGAGTCCCATTGCCCCTGCATCTGGAACCCCCCAATGAGCCTCTGTGCATCCAGATCCTCCCACACCTAGACCCCCCACTGAGCTGCCTGCACCCAGACTGTCCCACACAGAATCCTTTCACCCCATACTGAACCCCTCCATACTTGGATCCTGCCTGATTGAGCCCACCTGCCCCACACCTGGCGCAGAAGGGCATGGCCCCTGGGTGTTTCTGGGGCAGGCCCAGAACTTGTGCTGTGTCAGGGTCAGATGCAGCCTCACCGCTGAGTCGTGTCCTAAGGGTCGGGCGGCTGCAGGGTGATCTTCCACCTTCATGCAGCCAGTGGCCTGTGCTCCTCACTGCCATTCTGGAGCCTCTGCATTTACTTATTGACAAATAAAACTTGCAGAATTTTAAAATACTGTGCACAGAATTATTAAATTTTGTTGTCACAGAATTCCCTCAGGAGCATCAAATCATTTTGATATGCACAGGAGGTCAAACTGTGCTTTCAGGATGCACTACACGTAATGGAATTGGATGCAATTTGCAGTGAAAATTGTTGAATGCCTACAAAAAACCTGGACAGGGATTACACTCTGTGATGCTACCTGCTGAAGGGATAACAGATCATGCTCTATGACATAAGGAAGTATAAGCTGCATCCATCTACTACACATTCTTAAAAGGAAAAACATTGCTACTTTAAAGCAGTAAGAACACATGTTCTTAACCTAATTTTGCTCACCTTGCCACCACGTATCATTAACGAATCTCAGAAGCAATTCATAGGAGGGGCACATTTTTGTCATACAAGTCATCCGTTCAGCTTAGCTCTTCCTTATTTGACAATATGATGTAATTTCCTCCTATAATATACTTTTAGAAGGAGATTTCTGTTAATTTGGAATGATAGCTAACCCTTTATGCTGTTTTTAACATTTAACCATTTCAGATCCTAATTGGAAAGCCTATTGATGTTACTATTTAATCTACCTCCTGAAACTCATGGCATGCTGTAATTAGGCTTTGAAAGTCGAGTTTCTCCAGTGGTCATTATATAATGCCAAGAAACTCACATCTGGCAAACGGTCCTAAGAACATGGCTTTTTAAAAACCATTTGTTTTATACATGATTGTATCTTATTTATAGAGCACCATGGTAAGCGTGCTTAGTGCTTTTCAGAACAAGACAGTCTCCAACTCACATCTGCGATCTAAATCACACAGTACTTCATGTGACCAAAGACTGAAAATTAAATCCTTTATTGAGAGCAAGTGGTAGCTTGGTGCACACAAACAGGAAGACTGTTCAAAGCATAAAGGGCAGCAAGCAGGGTGAAGATGACAAAGGAACAAATAGCAGCTTGGAAAAAGATGGATGATAGAAATAAAAGCAGAGATGGGCAGAAGTGGAGTTGTGTAGAAGCTTAAAGTTGTGGTAGAAGAACAGCTAAAGCAACTAGAACAGCCAAATTATGTGACAGAGTTGTGGGAGACAGTGATTTTTGGATGGAATGAAGGGACTTTTCTATTTGCCATCTACAGGGGACTTAGCCCAGGTTTTAACTGTACTTAATTTGGTGATCCAAAAACAGTATTTAGGAGCACTTCTAAATTGCAGACTAAAAACTAACAATTAAGTAGTGAAATGACTGCCCTGCCTCTGCTTGTCAGATTTCAGTCTCATATTCAGCCTTGATATACAGCGGTGGTTCCCAACCTTTCCCAACTACTGTATCCCTTTCAGGAGTCTGATTTCAGCTCTGGGCAGTGGGGCTTTGGCTTGAGCCCCAGGAGGCAGGCTTGGGCTTCAGCACGTATCTTAGCTTCATGGGGCCCCTGCTTGCCACCCCGTACTACAGGCCCTGCACTTGCAACCGCCCTAAACCCATCCTGAGGTTGAGAAACATTGATATTGTATATAGAGCAGTATAAACAAGTCATTGCCTATATGAATTTTTAGCTTGTACTGACTTCACTAAAGCTTTTTATATAGCCAGTTGTAAAACTAGGCAAATATCTAGATGAGTTGACATACCTCCTGGAAGACCTCTATTGCCACCCCCCAAACCCAAACCCCACCCCCGGGGATATATGTACCCCGGGTTGAGAACCACTGGTGTATAGCATCATGAAGTCTTATAGTGGATATAGCCAGCTCACATTTAAAAAATAAGACACACAACTTAATGCATAACTGGTTCAAATTCTGCCAACACCTAAATAACTATACTAAATTTGATAAATTCCACATTACTGTACCAGAAATTCAGAATTAAGATTTTTCACTTCTACAATACCTCCTGTGCTTGGAAGGAGGGAAGGTGAGGGTCTTGAATCAAAACTTTAATTTCTCTCTCCAAAAGAAAGGTGTTAACTAAGCCCTAAAGAACCCTGTCAGCTTTCTGTCCTGGGCACACTTGATGAAAGCCTATTAGATTATTTGGATTTTGAAGACAACTTGCAAAGGACAGACAAATGAGTTCTGTGGCCTTTTTTAGCTTCTTTATGGTACATAAAGAACGCCTGAGAGGCTTGGTTAAAATATTGTGCTTGTTTTCTTCACGAGAAATGCAGACCACATCTGCCCTGGAGAACTCTATGGTGATGGCAGAACTATAAAATAACATTGAAAGAGACTAAAAGTGGGGAGACTTCAGTTTGGCTTTTTAAAATGTAGGTTTGTTGTTTGTTTTTGCTACTACCTATTTTAACTCCTGTGTCTATTCAGTAGTTGGGACAAAGGCTGTCTTTGTTAAAGATTCACACTCTCCTCTTCCTCTCCTTACCCCCACCCCTTCAATTAATGTGTATGAGCTCACAATAAGCACCCGAGGCAAGCCCCCACTCCCCTGCCTCCCTGTGCCAAGATTAGGAAAGTCAGATTCAACATTCCTGATCTTTTCAAAAGGTAAAGGCTGTCTACATTGGCAACTGAAGGATAAAACAGTGTTAAAAAAAACAACACCCCCCCCTTGAAAAACAAAAGTTTTGCCAACGAACAGCGCTTTGTCCATAGGAAAACTCTCCTGCGGTCGGGGTGGAAGTTTTTTGTCGGCAGGAACACAGACTTATCACTGTGCTGGGGGAGTGCTCGACCCCCAGCTCTGCCGAGGCCCCACCCCCACTCCAACCCTTCCCTCAAGGCCACGCCCCACCCCACCTCTTCCAGCCCCCTCTCCCAAATGCACCATGTCCTCCCTCCTTTCCCCTCCCCGCAAACAGCTGATTGAGGCAGGTAGGAGGTGCAGAGGGGAGGGGAAGGTGATGACAGGGTGGCTGCCGGTGGGTGCTCAGCACGCACCATTTTTTCTCCATGGGTTCTCCAGCTCCGGAGCATCCACGGAGTCTGTGCCTATGGGCGGGAGAGCTCTCTCCTGCCAACAATCAGCAGCTGAAAAGAACACTGGGAGCTGGTGGAAAGAGCGCCTCTGAACCCTGGTGTGCATCCTTCAAGCACTGTACCATAGAATGACAGATTCAAAAATCTGCCAGTGACCTTGTCCCTCAGAGCCTTTGCCATCCAATATACCATCCTTACCTGCAAACCAGGAATAACAGATCATGGCTAAATTATACTATTAAAAACCCTCAAGCTGTGAATAAGTTCCATGAGACCACTGAAGTTTCAAAGCCACTATACACCATTCACATTGTGCAAGTAGAGTAGTGTGTATTCACAGGAAGTGTACAAAATGAAGATATATGTTATACATTAAGTGTACAGTGCTGTCTTGGGTTTTGAACATTAAAAATGGGCTATTTTGAAAAAAACCCAAGCCATGAGCCCATATTAAGGGCTAGAGTGATCAAGAAAATTTAAGTCATCTTAAATTAGTATGCAAAAAGAAGCATCTGAACCCACAATATGCTTTCAGTTTATTTAAAGGTTAACAAATCAAGTAGAAGGAAAAAGAGTTGCTACTACCCACTCTGATGGTTCAGTCCAGAGGAAAAATATTATGGCAGAGTTATAACTCCTGAAAACAGAAGTGTGTAATGGGAATACAGACCTATAACTAGCCACATTAAAGTGTGCTGCAATAAGTTAGACAGTAAATGTGTGAAGTGTAACTAGTTTTCATAAAACTTCGTATAAGTTTTTATACAAAAAAACCTTCCTTTCTATGCTGCTTACAAAGTATACATACTGGTGCAGAGTTTTAAACTATACATTTGCTTTCTCTAACTTCTACAGCTAGGTGATATAGAGTGGTCAATTGCACATTCATGTCCAGCTGTACCTGGAATTTCAGTTACTAGCTTTCAAACAAACAAAAATAAATTATCTTTTTCTGGCTCAGTTTCTTCATTCATAACAGAAGGTCTTGTTAATGTGCCAACAACATTTTAGGATGAAGAATGAGGGCCTCAATGCTGGTGTAATACTTAAGCACATTGAGGTCACTGGGACTACTGGTGTGAGTAAAGTTACACATATGCTTAGGTGTTTGTAGGATCATGGCTTAAAATTGGAACTTTTATATATCGTGTATTTTACTACTTGGCAAAATTAATGTAATTAAATTGCCTGCAGTATGCTCAAATAGCACAACAACATAGCCAGGTTAAATAATAAACATTTTCAGGAAAATGTTTCCCCTCCCCCTTCTAAAATCCAAATATTTAGTTAACCATTGCACTTGAATGCCTTATTAAATAATAAGTTACAGTAATAATTATGACTGAGAGAAGCAAGGGTAGACAAGATACAAGTATCATCTTTTTTGGATCAACAAAAGTAAAAATTACAAATTTTTGGACCTAAAACATCTTATCTTCAATACTGGCAGGTGACTCAGAAGTTAGGTGATTTTGTAACTTAGTTCATCCTATAAAATATCATTACATACTTAATATTTTTTTCTTTCAGGACCACTGTGACTAGTCTGTAATAAGGTAAACAATTAATGGTGAAGACTGACTAAAAGACTTTCCTTGCCTTCCAGAGAACTTGGAGCTAAAGTTTTAGTCACAGGCCCTTAGTTGCGCTATGATCCCTGTATCTGTTAGCTGAATTTAGGGAAGCACTTAAAGCTGGGGTTCCCAAACTGTGGGTCAAGACCCCAAGGTGCATCATGAACACATTTTAATGGGGTCCCTTGGGCTGGTGTTAGATTTGCTGGGGGCCAAGGCCTGAGGGCATCAGCCCTGGGCACGAAGGCTAAAGTTACATGCCGCCACCCAGGGTGGAAGTCCTTGGGGTTCAGCTTTGGCTCTGCTGCCCAGGGCAGCAGGGCTCGGGCTCAGGCTCCAGTCCCCCCTCCTGAGGTCTCGTAGTAATTTCTGTTGTCAGAAGGGGGTCACAGTGCGCTTTGAGAACCACTGACTTGAAGTACAACTTTAAAAAAGGTTTCAGAGGAGCAGCCGTGTTAGTCTGTATCCGCAAAAAGAGAAGGAGGACTTGTGGCACCTTAGAGACTAACCAATTTATTAGAGCATGAGCTTTCGTGAGCTACAGCTCACCTCCTCGGCTCTTGCATCTCTAGAATCTCAGCTCTAGGAGCAGTTCAGCCTATGGGAAGCCAAACACCGTCTACACTGGAACCTGGATAAAAGCAGACGCGGGTGAACCCCCACGTTAACGGTCACTGACCCGCAGCGCCGAACGCAGACGGGGCTCGAGGGGCCAGGAAATAGCTGGGCACTCAGGGCTTCGGCCTCCCCTTCCCTCACCCGACAGCTGCCTGGTCACCAGTCCCGCCCCACCTGGCTGGCAGGCGCACCTGCAGTCACCCACACGCCTCCGCACAGTGCGGCCCCAGCCCGAGCCACGGGTGCGTGACTAACCCGCCAGGCCCGGTCCCGCCAGCCCAGGGCGCTGCTCTGCCCGGCGCCGCGGCTCGCCCCCTCCCAGCGCGCTGGCACCCATCGGACAGCGCGAGCAGCCCCTGCCCAGCTCCGCGGAGCGCGGGGCGCCTTCGCTCGGCTGCCCGCCGCGGCTCCGGGCCCGCCGCGCTGCGGGGAGCGGCCTTTCCCCGAGAGCCGCGATTGTTTAGTCCCGGCGGCCGCGGGCAAAGCCAGGCTCGAGGAGCCAGAGGCCGCCGCGCCTCACAGCAGGGCCCGGCTGCCATGGCAACGAGCGCTCCCGAGAGCGGTGCCTGGAGAAGTGGGGGCCGAGCCCAGGGTCCCTGGCGGGGCAGCCCCGCACTCCTGGAGCGCCCCGAAGGGGGCCGATCCCGGCGCAGCCCTGCAGCCCCGGGAATCACTCACCCAGACGGCGCCGCGGCTCCGCATATCCCTGCCCGCCTTGGGGGACACTGCGCGTGCGCCACACTCAAACCCCGAGTACCCCACGAGCACGTTCCAAGTAAATCCTGCGCGCCCGCGGCTCGCAGCCGCCGTTCTTATACTGGTGGGCGTGGCCAACCCTGGAGACCACGCCCCTGGCCGGGCCGCGCCCTCCGCCATCACTGGCTTCAGAGATAAAATAAGCCTTAAAGGGGCGACGGCGGGTGCCGCGTGAGGGCGCGATTCTGAGGCAAGCTGACGCGGGCCGTGAGGCCCAGCGTGCGCGAGACAGAGACACGCCTCTGTGCGAACGGCCAATGGCACGTGCAGCTGCGCGGGCGGAGCGTTGCCCTGGCAACGGCTCCTGGCGTGCAGGCTGCCTCCTAGTTCCTCCTGCTACAGCACTGTCCTGCTTGGTGCCATGGACTGCCTCTGTGCAGCGCCCTGCACAGCCAGCCCCTGGGTGCTACTGCTATGCAAGGGACTAATGCTCAGAGTGCTGCCCCTCTGTGGTCTGTGCCTATAGGGGCTAGAGGCAGGATGGCCTAGTGGGTAGGGGAGAAGAGTGGGGGTTCAAGTCACTGCTTTGCCACAGAAGCCAGGTGACCTTGGGCAAGTCACTTAGCCCCTCTGTGCCTCA
Source organism: Lepidochelys olivacea (assembly GCF_965140295.1). Classification (NCBI taxonomy): domain Eukaryota; kingdom Metazoa; phylum Chordata; order Testudines; family Cheloniidae; genus Lepidochelys; species Lepidochelys olivacea. Next base: position 30,526,452 of record NC_140428.1, read on the forward strand.
GTTACCCATCTGTGAAACAGGGTTAACAGCAGTGCCCAATCTGTCAGGTACTGAGTGACCATATGTTAGCTTTTGAGATGCTCTGCTACAGCATTAATGAGGATAAAGACAGATATATAGTGTGCACCACATTTGTTCATAAAAACGTATTTCGTAAGTCTGACCCTGTTAATGCATAGAATTGTTGGACTGGAAGGGACCTCGAGAGCTCATCTAGTCCAATCCCCTGCACTCATGACAGGACTAAGTATTATCTCTAGACCATCCTTTACAGATGTTTGTCTAACCTGCTTTAAAAATCTCCAATGACAGAGATTCCACAACCTCCTTAGTCAATTTATTCCAGGGCTTAACCACCGTGACTGGAAGTTTTTCTGAATGTCCAACGAAAACCACCCTTGCTGCAACTTAAGCCCATTGCTTCTTGTCCTATCAGAGGTTAAGTAGAACAGTTTTTCTCCCTCCCTTTTGTAACAACCTTTCATGTACTTGAAAACTTGTTATCATATCTCCTCTTGGTCTTCTCTTCTCCAGACTGAACAAACCCAATTTTTTCAGTCTTCCCTCATAGGTCATATTTTCTCATAATTTTTGTGGACAAATTCAGAATCAATACTATGTTGACAACTCCCATCTTAACATCTGTCTTTCTATAGATGTGACCAAGATCTCATAGTGCCTTGAAGAAAAATAGATTAATAGATTTTAAGGCTAGAAGGGACCATTTTGATCATTCCATCTGAACTCCTGCATAACAGACTGTAGTATCTCACACCCAAAAAATCTGCATCACTCCCACAACTTCTGCTTGAGCTACAGACAGCATATCTTTTAGAAAGGTCTCTAGTCTTGATTAAAAGACTTAAATAAATGGATGAAAAGCAGCTGACTCAAACCTAAACCAGGGAAGACAGAATTAATATTGGTAGGAAGAGACAGACATTCTGGAGAGGTGACTGAAACCTTGTCTTCAATAAAGGATAAAAATCTAAGTCATCTGCCCATCAAGGAGGTGTGCATCACACTGTACTCTTCTCTGTTGCTGGACAACACAGACTGCAACAGCAATGAGGATGACCTTCTCCCATCTCCAGGTGGACAGACCTTTCCATCATGATCAATGTCTTTCCTCAGTTCTAGTTTAGATTTCTGGTGGTGAAAATGAAGGCATTATGGAAATTCAACATGTATAACATGTAGCCACTGGCAAATTAAGAGAGCACATCTCTCTAAGCATCACATGATCCATTGGCTTCCTATTTATTTCTGGGTCCAGTTTCTATTCATGTCATATCAAATTGAAATCCTCTTCCCAATCTATAAATCCCCTAAAACACATTTTGCTATCCTTACACTGTGTAGTACCTTAATATTGCTTTCAGTGGGACTACTTATGTGAATAAGGGGGCAAAAGTAGGCCATGGTTGTTAGAGAGATTGCCTCTCTAGCTGCTACCCACTGAGAACATTACATTCTGGAAGAACTTTGCAGTTGACAGAGCCAAGATGAGACTCTTGGGACCGTGGGACAGAGTTTTCTTGATGGTCATTTAGACTGCAATCTCTGTAGGGCAGGATATTTTTTATTTTATGTTTGTACAGTGACAGCACAATGTGGCCCCAATCCTAACTGGGGCAATAGCACTGTAATATAAATAATAAATAGTAAGAAGGTTCCTGACAGTGGAACTCATAACTGCAGGAGACCAAGTCTGAGTGTTTTCAGAACACAATGCAATTTTGGGGAGAAAATGCCCCACTGTCCTCTAAAACTACAATTTTTTTCACATGACCACATACTGAGAATAAGGTGGGAAAAATTAGGAAGAAGATGAATAGAGAAAAACAAAATGAAAGAAGCATGGAGGGTTGGAGAGGGTCAGGTCCCTTTGGACAACTTTAGCTCCTAGATACCATGGCATACCCTTTATTCAGTTACTACAAACCATGGCAATGGGAATGTTAGAAATAGAAAGTTAACTAGTATCACATTAGCAAAAAATATACACAGGAAAAATGGACAGAGCCACAAGAACAAAGTAGAGACTTTCTAATTTAATAGTCTCTGCTATCATTTTTAATTTTCTTCCTTTGGGAAGTCAGCTGTCTAAGTTCCAAGGGGTAACAATGCATCGTTTGTTGCAGCAGGTGATGGTTTATTGAACCAGGCCTTAAATCTAGGTTTTGTTTTTCTTTTTTCTGTAGAGGCAAGTAAGTAGCTGACTGAACTACTTTGCAAGCTCATTTCAGGAAAAGCTGCATGGGAAGGGAATGTTCCATGAAACCCAGGGAACAGAAGCCTCATTGTTCCACTTTGAGGATTTTTCTTCAATTACGCTATCCCCTTGATGTGCCCTAGCACACCTTGATTGTCCATTGACACTAATAAAGGTAGTTAATCCTGCTTTGGACTAGATAAACTATTGGTCGCCTAGCAGACTGGCATGCATGCAACTCAGGGATACGTTGAGAGAGGCTGGATATTTTAAGTTTCAGAGTAGCAGCCGTGTTAGTCTGTATCCGCAAAAAGAAAAGGAGGACTTGTGGCACCTTAGAGACTAACAAATTTATTTGAGCATAAGCTTCCGATGAAGTGAGCTGTAGCTCATGAAAGCTTATGCTCAAATAAATTTGTTAGTCTCTAAGGTGCCACAAGTCCTCCTTTTCTTTTTGCGAATACAGACTAACATGGCTGCTACTCTGAAACCTTAAAATATTTTGACATTTATCATTACTATTCACTGCAACTGAAACCACATTAATCAACAATGCTAGAGAAAGATGCTACAGTAAATGTTTAAAAAGGTTATTAAAGAAATAGGTCAAAAAATTCTCAAACTTCTTGCAGGTTGTTTGAACTACCACTTTTCATTATGAACTAGTTTGTGTGTGTGTTTCCAGCTGGTTTATATGTATATGTACATGCATACACACACACACATACACATTTACAGAAAAGTCCTCTGGAATTTAATGGACTATATTACTCAGAAAATTATATCCCTTCTACAGACTTCTATGAAATAATTAACAAACCTAAATCAAGGTTAGCATTTTATATTAAGTTCTGTAGGTAGTTCTAAAGTCATTTCTGTAGAACTTATTACATTTTTATAGAATCCTATTTGTTTAACCCCTACTAAATTCTACAGGATTTTTTTTATAAAAGTATGGAGAGCCACAAATACGATTTGAAGTCTATGTGCTTATCTCTTTCATTCATAAGGCTGTGGGAAGGGTCAGTGCCCCACCTCACAATTTGATAAATTGGAACAAATATTAAATGAAAAGCCATGTGTTAAAAATACCTCTACACTGTTTCTGTGCCAGGGCTATATGCTTAACTGAGATGACAACTGTCACCTAAATTAGAAGGCAACACCAAAAACATATGTATAACTATTTTGCTACCTGAAACCTGGCTGCTCCTCTCTCATGATCTGTCCTTGAATCCTCTGTTCAGTGAGGTCTGTCTCAACAGACAAAAGGCTATTTGGAACTGAATTAATCATTTGTTTGATGTTTCTCAATTGTCTTTTTATCATTTGCTTCCACTGTAGCTTCAGTTCTCTGCTTTTCCATTAAGGCTTATTTCTTTACTCAAATCCAGTTCCTGACTTCTTCCTAGTGAATATTGCCAGATACCAAACACATATATTTCCTGGAATTATCTCTAGTTCCTAATTTCACTTCCAGAACTGTTTTTTCTGTGTGTTCAACTTTATAAACATTATTAGTTATTATGGGGAAATGCAGAGATTATTTATTGATGGCTCTGTAGATTCATATTACCTAAAAAAATCCAAGAGAGTAATTTCTGTAAGTCTCATTGCAAAAACAGTTAGTATTTCTGCCCTCTAAAATACTTAAACTATTTACTCAGCATCTTTTCTGAAGATATGCAGAAACCTGTATTGTGACTCATTAACTAAGCCACCAGGGTGTGCTCGCTCTCCCTTCTAAGTAATGGCAAGCCCTTCACTAGGAGATTCCAGAAATTCCAATCTCAAGGCCCACAATGCAATGGAATATATACACAATGTAATCTATCTGTCTGTCCATCCAACCTAGAGGGGAATATTATATTTCTCTTTACTGACCTCATCACAAAGGGGATGGGACATTTGTGAATTTTATCTTTGGAAAAACTGATTTTGTTCACTTAGAAAAATTTAGTTTTTTCTCTATGCAATAAAAATAATTCTGAAGGGTCCTCTATTTTCTTCATGCTACTGAGACACTGAAAATGAGAAGTTTAAACTGGTTACCAAACCAACAAGGACCTAAACTCATGTATTTTGAGGATGCTCTCATTAAGGTCTGTCTCCTTGCTCCCTCTTTCAGTGATAGTGAGGAAAGCTTTGGTTTTCTTTAACTGTAAGAAGAAATAACATAAGGGTTTTATTCTCAACTAATTTTCTGAAACTCTGTACTCATAAAGGTTTAATCAATTAAACTTCACCGTATTGTGTTTCTTTTGTCCATGGAATGAGCTCTTTATTAAGGAACTGGAAGAAATCCAAGGCTTAAAATATCTAGTTAACTGACCAGCATCATAACAGTTACCAACCAGGAATGTAAATCTTAACTGTGTTGGGGCTACAGTATGTAAAAGTGATTTTATTTTGGGGAGGAGTTAGGAATTTCGAGCACTCAATACCTCCTGGACTTTACCTACATAGTAACTTGCTGAAAACTGAACTAGTTTTGGCTGGTACACGCTGCTGTTTGTTTCATACATATCTATCTATTTTTTGAATGAGTGGTATGTTGCCTAATTTTACATTTAACAATGAATTTGAGCATAAGCCCTTACCTTCTGTATATGCAGCCTATGAGCTAAGGGAGGAAACCATCCTAAACTGTTTCTTTTGTTAATTTGCTATAGCCTGAGTGCTGCCATAACAGAACACACTATTTGTTTTTAATGGTACCATATAAGTTCCTGAAAAGGAAAATGCATGTCACCGGATCCCATCTGTTCCTGGGTCTTTGAGAGTTCTGGCTTCACTGCCATGTAGCGGCTACCCTTGGGAGCCTTCCACTGACATTGTAGTGGCTTGCTTGGACACCCCTTCCCAAAGTTTCATACAATGAATAATCCACACTGACATGGAAAGTTTTGTTGGAATTCTTTGTATTGAGAATCCTACAGGAATTCTCAAATAGAATGTTGTGTCAATGTTCTTACATGGCGCATAAGGATGTCTGTGTAGACAGATCCAATGGAACAATAATAATTAATGACAACACATTGCGTTTCTACAGCTCTTTTCATCTGAGGACCTCAAAGTGCTTCACAAATATTAATGAATTGAATATTAGTAGTGATGGGACTTGGAAAGCAGTGTGCAGTAAAACTATTTCAGCAAATAAAAGGTTGGCCATTTCCTTATATAAAGACAAGTGCTGCACTCCTAGTACCAAATGTTGTATGTGAGGGTATAAAAGGTAGCACTCACAAAGTGGTATCCACCAGCAAGTGCTGCTAGCTTCTATTTGATCCAGAGAAAACCTCAAATGGTAATAAATACCCCCTGTAGGTAAGAGTGCCTGATCTCCTTTTGTAACATAAAGGCAAGAGGAACGATGAAACCAACTCTACTGTACAAATCTGCAGTTAGTTTCTCTTTTGTTATCTTCCCTTTGGGGCATCCTATATAGCTTCCCTTCAATAGAAATAGCCCTCCCCCTTGGACTCTTATTCTTATTGGTGGATGGCTCTGTTATAGTCCTTATCACATAGGTCTGCTGCTATGGCACCATAAAATAAAGGTTATTAACAAGGAATGGGGAGGGGGGGTGTTGGGAAGTGGGAGGGTTTTTCTTCAAGTTAGTTGAATGCATGTGAGAAATAGTAAAGCTGGGTGTGTGCACGAGCAAGCAAACTGGTTTTACTTTATGGAAAGAGAGAAAACATGGAAAATGAAAGATGGGACCTAACAACAGAGAGAAAAAGAGCGGTGAGGCATGGCATTCAGTTGTGTTCGTGCACTGCACTATGGTGAGGTGCAGGGGGGATTGGTCCACAGCACTGGGGTGAAATTCTGCAGTGTAATGCATTGCATGGGGGTCAGTTGTATTAGGAATGTAGTTCATGATAGTACATTGCAGCAAGGTGTGGTGCACTGCAGGAATTGTATTCTATTTACTGCTGGTGCACTGTACTTGGATTATACAAATAATTCTGTTATGAATGGAGCATTGCACTAAGGTGTGCACTGGGGGCTGTCAGGTGACTCCATGTTTCTGCTGAGCGGGATTGGAGTAATCTGAAATTCACTACTAGGAATTAACCCCACCCAACCCCCAGTCTGCATATATGCATTAGGCAAAGAGTTGTAATGTGTACTTGCCTTGCATGTGGTGCCAATAGCTTGGAGTGCTATTATCACAAATGAACTTCGGAGTGCCGATTTTACCTTAACAGGACAGAGCCCCCAAACCCATTTCTGCAGTATCCTGGGAATACTCACTGTTTCATTTTTTAATCCTTGATAGTGTCTGAGCACCTCTGGCCCAGCAAAGGATCATTGTGCTGGCTCCTGGATACATCCCTGCAAGGTCTCCACACCTTTATCAGTGGGCCCGCTCTCCTTTCTGAGCCACTTTAGAGGATAGTTAGGAGCCAACTGGTATGGCCTTAAATTTCTCTCTCCTATTGGGCCCTCAATATTTTTAACAAAGTCCTGATTACAGGTTTGTGGCAGTGGGCTTTGGGGGCTGTTTTCCATTTTACTGGATCATGACATTTAGCGATGACACCACTTATTGTTGGAACATACAAGAAAGTATTTAGCAGTGATAGTAATAGTGTCCGCTCTTTCTGAGTCACCATGGTGATTGCTATGCTTAAGAATTTGCATCTGCAGACGAAAAAGTTAAGAAATGTTGTCTCTACCCCATTTTTGCAATGTAAAAATACTTCAAGACTCTTATCTTCCTCATAACTCTAAACACATTTATAAACCACTTATCACCATATTATAAAATTATGTTAGGGGCAAACCCAATGGTTATAAATACTCCATATTTCTATAGTTTCTCTGTCTCTTGAACTCTGCATTAAGTATGTGAACAGCATGGTTTGTTAATGCTGCTAATGACAGTTTCTGATTACCAGTTTGATAGTGTAGAAGGAAGCTTTAAATCCCATATCTGGGTTATTTTGCAGGTACAGGGCAGCTTGCCTTTCAGTTAAAATTCACAGGCATTTTATTATTACAAAAACTGGGAATAACCTGGACTCCTATTTCTGCTGAAGACGATGATAATGTCCCTGACCCTAAATTTTGTAATTGCTGAAGATAGCAGAAACACTGTTTCTGACCCTCTACTTTGATTACCCATGCTCCAGATTCATTATATCACAGTCAAATCCTTGCTGTTTATTCCCTAATTTTTACTTTCCTGACTCACTAATGGGGCAGATCTTTTCCATTCACTAAGTGCTGGCTGTAAGCAGAATTTTCATGTGCCACTTCTTGTCATTCCTGATGGCTCATGAATCTGAACAGCATTCTTAAGTGTTTGAAAAAAATGCTAAAATCTCTTTTAAGATTGCAACATGATGAATCAAAGCTAATCTTTCTACCAGATTACAGTTCTTTAACATGGGAAGTAGAAAGCTTTATATTTCTGACCTCATTTCCCTTTTTAAATATAGGATGTCACATATACCTTATTGAATATTAATTCTGTGGATAACAATTTCCTTTGTGACCAAGCCTCTCCAAATAGTAATCTCCTTGTTTTGCAATACTGGCTACTATAACATTTCTGAGCCTTGCATGGCTTGTTCACGGGAGATGTTGTCCTTGAACAGGGGCTTGGTTTTATTTCTGCATCTTGGTGAGCGTGAATTATGGCTGGTTACTTCCTTAAGCAAAGATAAGCAGCTTAGCCATTCTTTACTCTTTCTTCACCTTCTTCTTAATGACAAGGAAGGCTGCCCATGGTAAGTCATCAGTTAAGAAAACTAATGAGAAATTGCCCTAATGATAAGAAATGGATACAATTTGTTCCTTGAGTACAGTTATGCCGCAACCCTTGGCACCTTTATCTACATTACCAACCATGTACACAGACACTTTTACATTTCATTTGAAGATCCTTTTGCAGAGTAAACATGTTGTCTTTTTAGTTATTTGATATGGTCCCTTTATGGGTTTTTTAACAAGAACAGAATCAAACACAATAAGGGACAATATAGGACAAAGCTTTCCCATCATCTAATAGGTAATACTGGCCCAACTCTGAAACCCACCTTTTTAATTGTTCATCAGCTTGAAACCACACCAATTTGTCTTAGTCTCAGACCCCAAAAGAAAAGAAAATGAGCCAGCTCACATACCTCTACCATAAACAAAATAAGACTGTTACAATACAGAGGATGCATTGTCTGTACCCGATTCAGGGAATCTATTCTAGTCACATACTTGGGCAGCACCATCAGCCAGGATGGCGGAACAAGCCAAGACATCCGGAACAAAATCAATAAAGCCAGGAACACCTTCAGGAGCTTAAATACAGTCTGGAAATCATCAAAATACAACACCAAAACCAAACTCAAGATTTATCAGATCTGTGTACTTTAAACACTAGCTTATAGTGCAAAATGCGGGGGAATGAGAAAGTATGACATGTCCAAACTGTCTTCATTCCATACAACCTACCTCAGAAAAATCCTCTGTATCTTTTGGCCCAGAACAATCTCAAACCAAGATCTATTGACACAGTGCAGCCAAGAGGATCTGAGCACAACCATTGCCAGGAAGCGCTGGAGATGGATCGGTCATGTGCTTCAGATGGAAACTGATTCCATCACCAGAGTAGCAATAAGATGGACACCTGAAGGCAAGCGAAAAATAGGTCACCCGAAAACAACATGGCGAAGAGCTGGGGAAGCCGACCTGAAAAACCTGGGGCACAGCTGAGGAACCACTGAAAGACTTGCCAGAAACAGACTGGAGTGGAAGAGCTTTGCCACTGCCCTAAACACCAGAGGCATAATAGGAACATGATGATGATGATGATGATTCTATTCAGGTTCTTATATTGCATGTTTCAGTGGAGTATTCTAATGCCAATGGTCTCCGCATTTCATAAAATCCAAAGAATGCCTTTCTTTCTAGAGCAAAGCTCCCAGGCATACAGAAGGGAGTCCAGCACAGAGGATCTGCTCATGGACATTGAAGGTGGAGAGTTGTATTTGGCCCTTAGGTATCATGGCGATGGGAGCTGTATAAGAACCTGAATAGAACAGAGTATACAGATAGTAAGGTACACTCCCTAATCACATACAGGTCCGAGCTTATACTGCTCTGAAGTGAGGGAGATCAAACAGGGGCACCAGTATTATATTGAGAGAAATCATGACATACAAACGCAGGTAAATACATCTCAGTAGAACAGCTGTAGTGGTGGCAAGCCATGGTGTGCCATGAGGGGGGTGCTTTGAACACCATGGAGCAGTGGTGGGTGGAGAAAGTTACTGTAGCCTGTTAGGGGGCTTATTCCTTCACCTGCTTACTTCCCTAGTCCTTCTCTCATGAACAGAGAGCAACAATACCCGAAGTCCAAAGGTGCAAACAGTTCGATGTTTATTGGGGTGAACTTCCAGCAAGCATGATTCCAGTTTCCTTCCTTAGTGTCCCCCTTCCCAGCTCTGACACCACAGAGCCTTACCTGTGTCCCTGTTCCCATTCCCCCCCTTAGCAAAACGTGATTCCAATTCCCCACTCCTATTCCCTGTTTCCATTTCCCCCCACCACTTCCTGATTGACTGCAGACTATATAGTAAAACTTGAGTTCTGCTTAGCTATACCTTATCATTTTACTGAAATTTAACTAGCCAATCCTAACATATTGTATATATCCCACCACCTTAATTTGTTTACATCCAGCAAAATTAATTATACAGCAGACAGAAACAATCACAGAACCAGACAGAGACCATGCAAGTAAACAATAGCAAAGTGGGAACTATAATGACAAAACAATACAGAAGTGAGGATTTCACAACTACATCTATTGATAAGTGAGTTCTTGCCAGACAGGATGCTATCACACTAAGTTTCCTTTTACATCTTCTAGACACTTCCCTTTCTCTGGAGGTGATAGGCATTATCAAGACAGGATTGTATTCCTAACAACCCAATAGCACCTTCTTTCAGTGTGACTGGTTTGGAATGTGAGGATGTGACCGTTCACTTCCCAGCTTATGGTTGCCTCTGCTGCTTAGCCAAAGGCTTTAGCCTAAGAACAGGGCCTCAGACTGTCACAGTAAGAGAAGGCCCTTACACCAGCAGACAGTGATTTTGATTCTTTCTTTTATACCTCTATAACTAGCTAAGTGATAAGAATACAGCTAAATTAGAGTAGAGGCCTTTACAGACAGGCCTGGATATCTATATCCTAACATAGCCATGCAAGGGGGACGACTGTGGACCTAGCCAATTGGTCTGTGAACTATGCACATCCATGGCCCAATATCTTAGCATAGGGAGAGTGCAGGTCCCCCTGGCTGGGCCCAGAGCCTGTAGCAATGGCAGTGGATTGGCTGTGCCAGTTTGCTGCTGAAACTCACCTTCACACAGAACCCATAAGTCAGGCTTTGCTGTATGACTAATATTTCCCCATAATGGTCTTTAAGGTGTTCAGATCATCTGAATTAGTTGACACATCATATTCAGCAGTTGGCCCACAGAATTGTTTTCTGATACGAGCTTGCTGCCCAAAGGCTACATGGTTTGTGTGAGCTCCCTTATACTATGCACCTTGATTACACCTCAGATGTTTGATACTCATTAGTATTCTGCTACAGCTGACCATAATATCTCTCCACACAGATCCTCTCATCATCTTCCGGTTTTATCACCAAATACAGATCTGACCAACCCCTTATATACGATTCAGGTCAGGCCTCTGTCTAAACCAGGTGCTTGCTTGTCTAACGGGGACCCTGCTTGTTTCACAGATTAGAGAGCCAATATTTTAACAAGTAAGTGTGCAGGATCAGCAGAAAGTAGCACTGATGATATTAGTTTCCTTTTAGGATTAGGAGTCACTGTCTCTGTATTTAAGGAACATGTATACTTCACTGGCCCGATGTAATTGCATCCACAAGAATCTGACATGCATTGGGCAGAATCAGCATGCTGCATATCCAGTCTGTCTATCTATCCAGAAAACCCACAAAACGGAGGAAATACCTGGGTCAGGAAAGAAGGTTAAATTAGAGGGCAGTGTATGCCCCGGGGTGGTGGCCCAGCTCACCGGTACTACTCACTTGCCACTAGTCCATACTACCCTGTTAGCAAGGGCTGGGTTATAGTCTCTGGCCACTAGGCCATACTGCCCCAATAGGAAGGGCTGGGCTACTGACTTAGCCCACAGGGCCACTCAGCCCCGAGACAGGGGGCAGCTCTATAGACTAAACTCTCCCCTGCCTCCAAAGGGTTATGGGGTGTATCAGCCCCGTGAGAGCATCGCACATTAGCAATGAGTCCAGAGGACCCCAGAGTTGCAAACTATTTTCATAACTGGATAGCAGACTTGACTGAAGGTGAGGTGATGGTGCTGGCCAGATCTACTCCATGCAGCTTGTGTTGTTCATTTATATCTTGCCATCAATGCATATGGTATGATAAACTATGTTTAATAAACAGCAGATAGAGTTTATAGCCTAACTTGAACAGCAGCTGCAAGGGCATGATAAACCATAAATCAGGATAAACACAGGATGCTCAATGAGCATTATAGCCAGACTATGTCACAGATTAGGGGGGATTGTAAAAAAGCTGTTTGAAAGAAGGAAGGAATGGGGCATGGCAGACATTAATTGGGAGAATGGTCCAGGTGAATAGAGCAGCATGAAAGAAGACATGAAGTTGGGAGTAGATGAAGGAGACAAAAGACGTGAACAGGTGAGAAGCATGGGGGGAGTATAGTAAGCAGGAGAAGGTGTCAGAGGAGAGGAGGCCAAGATAATTCTCATTGTTTTATACAGAAGTAGTTAAGTGATTTACTCAAGGACAGTGGCACAGCCAAGAATAGAACCCAGGAGTCCTGACTCCTTGTTCCCTATTCTAATCACTAGAACACACTCTCTTCCTTAATTAAGTAACAGTCAAAAGGGACAATAGAAGTTTGAGTGCTAGAATTTGTCTGGTGAAGCCCATTGGCTCCTTCCTGGACTGAGTCCATTGAGATTGTCTCTGTGTATTTCATAGTCTGCAGTAAGGAACAGAACAGATTATTATTAATGAAGTGAAGCAAACTATCAGGGGTGGCATAGTGGTATTTTTGTGCCTAGGCATGAAGAATAATGCTATCCTTAAATGCAGAGGGGCCAGTTTCAACCTTGCAGAGTGTACTAACTTGCTGAGCATCAACTTCCTATCCCTTCCTCATTAGCTCCTTTGTGCCTTCTCCTTTGCCTTCCATGCTTCCTCCTCATACTCCTCCTCCACTCCTGAGCATGTGTAGACACTGGAGGAGCAACTTGGTACTTATTTCTTATAGGTTAACAATGAGGAATTCTCTCCCTGAGTGACTGATTTCCAAGCAGTCTTTGGTATTTCTCTTTAAAACATAATTAGTTTATATTTGTTTTCCCCTCTCTGATTGGCACTTTCTATTCTAATAAACCAACACCCACATATTATGCAGCCAAATGGCCCTTTCAGTTAGTACAAATCATCATTTTCAGTCCAACAAACTCAGTTGATTGTGCAAACCTGCAGCACATCCATAAAACTTCTATCTTAGTTTGTTATGCAATGGTGAATCATGAAGGAAATGCAGAGTGTAATTAAAAACAGTGATACAGAGATATTAGTAGTGTGACGCTAGAATCAAAGCATATGATAATAATTTATATTAAACATTAATCATCTGTATTAAATGTTTATTTCTATGTGTTGTTTTCAGAAATTACTCAGATGATAAGATGTCTGCTCCACAAATGCCAGACCTGTGTCTGGACAAGCTAAAAAAACCCCCTGAAAATAAGTTGAACTGAGAGTCCACTATTGAAATAGTCTGTTGGGGGAACTGAGGTGGATAAATAAGTCTAATAATTTAGACATGGGCTATTTCTAATCTTGGTGCCAAGTACCATTGTTCTTGTTCTTCCTGAAAGCACCAGGCTCAGCACCAATACTTCCAGGAAACGGTGTGCTGTGATATAAGGCCCAGAAATATATCATCTTCTGTGCAGAAGAAGTGAGTTGGGTAAGTGTTTTAAGGTTACCTCAAGACTAGGCCCTCACATGACAGAGAACTTCTCTCTCTCTCTCTCTCCCTTCTCTTTTCTTTTTTTTTAATCCAGCTGGTATAATTTTAACAATAACCTTATGTACACACAGAACAGGCCTCTGAAAATATTTCTGCTGTGTTTAGGGCAGGGGTAAGATGAGCTGGTCAGTATATATCCATAGGGCTATACTGCCCATTCAAATGGTGCATATTTCATGGTGCTCATCATTACTGAGGAGTAACTGGAGTGCTATCTATTAGTTTGACTAGAATCCATGTTTAATCTGAAAACAAAAGCAGGAACAGAGCTACCTACAACGAAAGTGACACCAACCCAATGTTAATTATCAAAATGAATGTCTAACTAGTACACATAGCCAGAGTTAAGGCTATGAGTTTGTTGTTTGGGAGAGGCCTGGAGATACGTGGAGGATGAATTATGGGTGGTTGAGAAGAGGACTCGTTAGTGGAGTGCAATGTAGTGTTGAATGACTTAACTGCTTATCTTCTTGGTTTTTACGGTTTGGGTTGGTGAGCTGTGCAATTTAGCAACCTTAGACCAAAATTAGGAAAGATTTTTTTATGTGGAAAATAAGCATTACATTTAAAGTAAAAATAGGACTAAACTTTCCACAGTTATAGGAGTCATTTTCCCAACTATTAATGTAACTGCATGTGAATGTTTCCATAATTTCCCCCCCCCCCCAATAATGTTGGTTGTGCTTAAATAATTTTGCTCTTTGTAGAATTCTTTTAATAATCTAAATTGGTTGGTTATGATTTCTAAGTTGATTGTTTGGGAGAAAGCAAAACCTGTCCCTTTCAAACTGCTGTACAGTAGAATCTCAGAGTTACGAACTGACCAGTGAACCACACACCTCATTTGGAACCAGAAGTACACAATCAAGGAACAGCATAGACCAAAAAAAAAAAAAAAAGGGGGGGGGGGAGGGGCAAATAAAGTACAGTACTGTGTTAAACATAAACTACTAAAAAAATAAAGGGAAAGCAGCATTTTTCTTCTGCATTGTAAAGTTTCAAAGCTGTATTAAGTCAATGTTCAGTTGTAAACTTTTGAAAGAACCGTAATGTTTTGTTCAGAATTACGAACAACCTCCATTCCTGAGGTGTTCATAACTCTGAGGTTCTACTGTACTTTTATTTTAAAAATTGTTTAGTTTTCCTCTGTGAAGAGAAATCTCTAAGGAACAACTAAGTGCCTCACTGTCAGTGGAAGATCAGTATAAGAATGCATACTAACTAGTTACTGAATACGGCCCTAGATTAGGACTTCTACTTTGAGCAGCAGTATCTGTCTTTCCAGGAAAAAAACTGGAGAGTTTTAGGCTACAATCTACACTGCATTGTCATCGGTAAAACTTTTGTCAGTCAGGGGAGTGAAAAAAACACACCCTGGACCTACAAAAGCTTTACTGATGAAATGTGCCAGTGTGGACAGTGCTTTGTCGGTGGGAGACACAGTCCTGCCAACAAAGCTTCTGCCCCTCGTTGGGAGTGATTTTATTTTGTCAGCAGAAGAGCTCTCAGATCCTTCCAACAAAGAGTGGCTACACTGCGTACCTTATAGTGGCACTGCTGTAGCAGCACAGGTGTGCCGCTGTAAGGTGTGCATTGTAGACATAGCCTTAGTTTCCATCACTGCAGTCACCATCCCAACCACAAAAAAGCACTCTGCAGAGATCCATTGTTCACTGGTTTGTCAGTTTGGTCACCACAGAAAATGTCCAGGGGAAAATTGAGCAACTGCTGAACTTTAGTTTAATTATATTTTCTTCTTTCCCCATTTTAAATTGCCCAGTAATTTCTTAAATTTTGGACATCTCTGAAATCCCCATAACTATCTTTGCCTCAGACAGAAATCTCTGTGACACAGCAGAATTCAGACTTAAAAATTAGAAGTTACATCAAAAAGCAAGGACCTAAGAGCTCAAACAGGAAATCTCCTCTTCTGCCAAACACCCATAGACTCTCTTCTCATATCTCAGCAACAACTTTTCAGCTAAGATGGATTCTGCATCATTTCTAAATTATGTATCTAAATTTACTCTTATTTCTTTGTCACTCCCACCATCTGTCATTCAATCACTTAAAATAAAAATAATATCTTGCATTTCTATAGTTCCTTTCATCCAGAAGGATCCCAAAATGCTTTACAAACAAGACATAAAGGAACTGTTT
Source organism: Lepidochelys olivacea (assembly GCF_965140295.1). Classification (NCBI taxonomy): domain Eukaryota; kingdom Metazoa; phylum Chordata; order Testudines; family Cheloniidae; genus Lepidochelys; species Lepidochelys olivacea. Next base: position 30,541,910 of record NC_140428.1, read on the forward strand.
CAGCCACACTGATACGCAGCCTCCCCTGGAGACAAAGGTAGCAGCTGTTTAACAGCATGTAGAAAAATGACATCAGAGTCAGGGAGGAAGTGGAAAAGTCTAGTTGAAACTACATCGGAAAATCAACTGAGCATGCCTCCCAGTGCTGCCCATGCTTCTGCTCCTATATCAGAATTATAAAATTTCCATGATCTTCTTTCATGAACTTCTTAGAAAACCCTTGCAAGAATAAGTGAGCCTAATCTAACAATCTAAATTACATGCCCTTCAGTTCCTTCCTTCTCTCCAGCTCCCATTTTTGTCCATAACAATACAAGTTAGACTGTACATTCCTCAGGGAAGGGACTGCCTCTTTTTATATATCTGTAAAGTGCCATCCACACCTATGGAACTGTATAAATAATACCCAATGTAGAACTGGGGCAGGAACTTGTTGTGATTCCAGTTGTACTTAAGTATTTAAAAGTTTCTTCCCCTTTGTGCATATGCCTGGGATTATGGACAACAGTTCACTAGCACCTCCTTACCATGAGCGCCGGTGGAGACGCAGGGACCAAATATTCCTGGGACAGTTGTCTTTTCAAAAGGAACTAGTCAGGAAAGATCACCAAGTTCATGTACTGACAATTGGATCTTTGTGAACATACTGTAGGCAACAATTCTTCAACTCAAGGCAACCCCATAGGCTTGTTCATCTATAATATCCATGATGAGCCACCTGGCTGGTATCCAGTATTATATAGATATCATTAACCTTGTTTTGTATCTTTTCTCAGGCTAAATAATCTGGGGCTGTGCTCCCCACACAGTATCCGTAAAAAGAAAAGGAGTACTTGTGGCACCTTAGAGACTAACCAGTTTATTTGAGCATGAGCTTTCGTGAGCTACAGCTCACTTCATCGGATTCAGTATCCATAAAGGCACCTTCCCCTGAAAAAGGCTGTTTGACTCTCTCTGATTTTTAATCTTGGCTTTCTCTTAATCACTTTTCTGGGCTTTAGCTTTCCAGCAGTCTTTTGCCAGAGGGAAACCTGTCTCCAGCTTTCCACATTAGTGGGGTCTTAGTCTTTCTTCTCCACAACTCCAAATATCTCTCTCAGCAGTGCAGGGATGTGGTCATTCCTTGCCATCTGCTCAGTTCAGTTCTAGTTAGTGACAAATATGAGAGTTCCAAGTACCTACAAAAACTCCATGTTCAAAACAGAATGTGACTGTTTAGCATGAAGAGTAAAATCCCTCCTGTCTGCCGTAGGCAGCAGGTATAATAGGCCAGGGCAGGCTATGCTTCCCCTAGCGCACCAGTGGCTGCCAAACACCAGTCGCGGGATTTGCAGGGGAAGTTTTTGCTTATTATGCACCATGCAGGTTCCGGGGCAGCTGAGAAGAAGGTATGTGGTACTCAGCTTCCTGGGTTCATCAGTAATCTCCCTAGTACATGGTGTAGTGCAGAACTGTCAGGCTAGGTCTGTACACCACACACTGTCCCCTGTAGGATCATTGCAACCTGTGGGATCAGAGCGTAACTGAGAGCTAGTCTTGTAAAATCACCTGTGTGTCACTTGTATAATCATTTATTGTTATTATTATTTACGTACAACTGGGCATGTTCCCTGCTATGAGAAGCTTACAGACTAGAAGATACACAAGGCTCAGAACAGCAGCTTAGCTCAGTGAGAGTTTGGAGAGTTTACTGGTGGGAAGCATAGAGTACCATAGGGAGGAGTCCTGGAGAAGAGAGAGGGCTCTTATTGGACAGGAAGTGGGAGACTGCTTCAAGTGTAGGAAGTATCATGGAGGAAGGTGCAAAACCAAGAGTGGAAGGCAGATGAAAGGTGCAGTAAAAGGAGAGAGGACTGGGCAAGTGAAGGAAGGAGGAAGATGAAAACAGAGTAGATGCAGAAGTGATGAGGCTTTGTGTGGCTTTGAAGATGGGGTTGGGGATGTTTGGATCCAAAATTGTAAAAGACAGGAAATCAAGGAAATGGAAAGGCAGCCAGAGAAGCAGAAGAGGAGGATTACTTTTACAGTGGATCTTGTGTAGGCTGGCGGGGCATAGGAGGAGGCAGGGAGGAGCAGGTTCAAACCTATAGATATCAAGGTAGAGATGATCAGGACATAGACAAAGATTTCTGCAGAAGCCAGCTCTCTGCTGCAAATTCCAGATATCGTGCTCGAAATTCATTTCAAATCCTAGCTCAGTCTCTCATCTAACAAGGGATCTGAATTCCATCTATTCAGTGTGTGCATATGTGGGTTTGGGTAGGACATGTCCTCTGTTTAAATATCTGTAAACAAACTGCACTATTACTTTTAGAAAGGTCTCTTCTAAAAGTACAGGAGTACTTGTGGCACCTTAGAGACTAACAAATTTATTTGAGCAGAAGCTTTCATGGGCTACAGCCCACTTCATCAGATGCATGGAATGGAACACATAGTAAAAAGATATATATACATACAGAGAACATGAAAAGGTGGAAGTTGCCATACCAACTCTAAGAGGCTAATTAATTAAGATGAGCTATTATCAGCAGGAGAAAAAAATTGTTTTGTAGTGATAATCAAGATGGCCTGTTTCAGACAGTTGACAAGAAGGTGTGAGGATACTTAACATGGGGAAATAGACCCAGCCATGTGTAATGACCCAGCCACTCCCAGTCTCTATTCAAGCCCAAGTTAATGGTATCTAGTTTGCAAATTAATTCCAGTTCAGAAGTTTCTTGTTGGAGTCTGTTTTTGAAGCTTTTCTGTTGCAAAATTGCCACCTTTAAGTCTGTTACGGAGTGACCAAAGAGTGAAGAGCTGTGGAATTAAAACTGGCACCGCCAGTTTCCTCAGCATGAATGAAATAATTACTTTATTTCAGAAATAAGCAACTGACTTAACAGAGAGCAAAGGACAAGGATTCAGTAAGATCTGGAATTTATAGACAAGGGATCTCCCTACTGGCAGGACACTACTGCCACTACTGGGATCATTCAGAGACAGGCTATATGTATTGTCCGTGCTCTGCTTCTCTGAAACAGTCTCTGTCCTGAGGGAACTGAGCATGACAGACTGTTGCTGCTTCTAAGACAAGTTTCTAAAATAACAGTTCACAGAAGATCACAGTAAATCTATCTGTTAATTACATAGACATTCCACTGTCTTAGAATTGCTGAAACCTGGACAAATTTGAAGTTTGGAAACTCACCAGAAGCTCTATAAAAAATGCAGGAAAGTTGATTGCTGATACTGTCACTGCTGGTTGTATTTTATTCAGTTACTTAAGGATCTTGATGTATGACTATAGCTCATAGCCTAATAATTGTTCAAACAGTTTGCTTCACTAGATTCACACTTGATGTTTAGTTACCTAAATGACATGATATTATTTCTGCTCCCTGACTGGAGGGCTGAAATATTAAAAGCATAATAATGAATAGTAAATAGCATACACATATATACAGTGAATACTCTTGTTCAAACAGATATTTGTATAAACATGAGCCTTCTCATGTGAACAAAACTCCATTCACATACATTTGTAATAACAAAAGTTCATGGACACAGTCAAACAAAACAGCCATTTAGCTCTTACCAACACTGTCTTTTGCAAATCAGTGGAATACTGCAATTGTTGCCATTTCTTCCATTGATCTGGTTCCCTTTTTATTCTGCCACAAGACATGTTTGCAGATCCTGATTTCTGGAGAGTGGGGTATGATGCTGACAATTTAGTTCAGAGCAAGCGTGTGGGTAGAATTGCAGTGTTCATTTTTATTTGCTATTTGCAAATTTCAAAATATCCTTTGAGAGCAAGTAAATACAGAATTAGCTGCCACAAATAACACCTGCTACCAAGAGAAAGTCAAGCCACAGAACCCTAGAATTTTCTAGTTGATGAGCTAGCAGGATGGTTAGGGAGATGTGTACTTTTATATAAATATCTACAATCACAAATTGCAGTATAAGAATAATCCTGTCAGGAAAGTGTTTATAAGATTTATGTACAAATACTGCAGTCTGTTTTCATTCTTATTGAGGCTAGAATCCCACTAAGTCAATGGAGTTGCACTAGTGTAGCTGAGTTCAGAGGATTGCTCACTGGTTGAATAAGGACTGCAGGACTTGGCTCATATGATTATAATTTTTAATATGAACTGAATTTGTTATATAAATGTTAGCAAGTTTATTATTGTGCCTGAAAGTATTTTTCCAGATAGCAGAGAAGCGCTCCTAAAGGAGAATGTTTACTCAGACACAGAATGGGAGGTGGAGACCCTTTCCAAAGAGCCAAGATATTAAAGATAACCATTAAGTCCTTCACTGTGGGGTTGAGTTTGCTTTTGGCCATCGTTTGTGTTTTCAACCATCCACTTACACAGATTCAAAAAAGTTCTCTGAGATGGGCGAACTTAAAGTGTACAAAAAGTATCAGTCAGGCACCCCAAAATCATTAGATTGACTTAAATATCATCAGATTAAAAAAAACTCATAATATAATATATTAGATTCCCTAATTGCCTTTAGTTTTGAGCTTTGAGGGCTGGAAACTTAATATATTAAAAATGAAATCTGATATTCTCACAAAAGTACAGAATTCCAGGCACTCTGACTGAAAGAAAAGCATCAAATGTTAGGAGACTTGTGATGGAATCATGAAAGATGGCAACACTGCAAATAGTTTTTGAAATGCAACACTATGCACCAGTCCAATAAGAGGGAAAATAACAAAATTATGGTGTATGAGCTCAATCAAATAGGTCGCAACTTAGAAATTATTTTAGTTTTATATTGAAAGCTATTGTCACCTTGATCACCTTGCTTGATTGGTCCTTCAACCCTCATGTGTATTGCACCGATCACAACACATCTTCCATTCTTCTCTTATCTCGGCCTTCCTTCTCCATGTGCGGCCATGTCTTTTCACGATAAAATCTTCCCATCTCTTTGGAGGTCGGTCGAGTGGTCGTTTCAGTTCCCGTGGGTACCACTCGGCGGCAGCTGTAGTTCATCAATTGTCAGTGAGCCTAGTTATGTACCTGCTTTCCACAACGACAATCCACCCTGCTGTCTGATCACTTCATTGAGGACTCAGTCACGGATTGAAAGAAGAATTCTGGGGATTTCAATCCACGACCAAAACCTATTGTATTGAAATGAAAAGTGAGGTAAAGTCTAACATACTGATTACGAAGTTTAATACCTTGGCTGACAGTCTCACAGCATTATAATGAGAGGATCTCCAGTTACACAGCAACTGATCGAGACACAGTATGGTGGGTCATGTCACAGATTTCCAGAGGAGTGGGGAGGAACAAGTGATGCTGCTGTAGAAAGAGACAGAGAACTCAGTGCAGTGTACAGGTCCATCTTGCTGAACTGATGGTAACTCAGGTCAGGCCCAGCTAGCTGCCCACACTGGCACTCCAGCTTTGATTTTATTCTGCTAATTTTTAAATTGCCTTTTTGCTCTCTATTTTCAGTCCCATGCCAGCTGAGCTTTGCACTGGATGTTTGGATGCTCCTGAGGCAAAGAACCTGATCTCTGGTCTTGGAGGAGGTTGAATCAGGAGAGAAGTAACAGACTGAGCATTTGGTCAAAGGTGAGGTAACTGCAGGGACCTCCCCAAAAGAAGCTGGCATAGTCCTGGGTGGCCAGAGAAATGTGTAGCATATCCGACTGTCTGACTCAGAGCTTGGCAAGGATTCTATTGACTGCATTGTCTGGAAATTAATTCTGGCAACACAAGAGGAAGTGAAGTGGTTAAATGAAGGTGCTGCATGTGGTGTGACAGTTACAAGTGCAACCTCAAGCAGGCCTCTGCCAGCAGATCCTGTATTTCAGGTTGGTCTGGAATCCCGGGAGGCTGCTTCTTTTTTAAAGTACTTTAGATCTAGCTGTCCTCCCTCCAGAAGAGGCTCTTCTGGAAAACAAATGTGTGTATGAAAGAGAGTGAGCTTGATGGCCTGGCCATGACCCATACAGTAGCCTGGCTGTGAAATAGTTGAGTTTCAGTCTATACTGCAGGTTGGACCCATGCTATAACTGAGTCAGGGAAAACTGTGGCGTAATCATGTTCCCTGATGTTATTGCACTTGCGCTGTGGATAGACCCAGAGCATTTACAAAGGTACAAAGACACTCATTGCCCTGTTTGGCTGCCAGCCCACCCCAGAGGTGAGAATCTGCTATGCTCTCTGTGCTGATGACCATACAAAGGTCTCTGCATATTACCACTCCCACAGGTTTTTCCTCCAGAAAGATGAGTACTAGACCTAATCCCTACTTGAAACTTTGTATATTTCCACCTTTCCAGCCAGGGTCATAATACATATGTATACTTAGTGGACGAGTCACCATGGTATCTAGGCACCAGAGTTCCTGGAGGAATTTCCTGCCTTACAGATAGGAGAACAAAAGGGTTTTCAAATCAGTATTCCAGTCAGTTACAATCCTGTTTGACACGCAGAATGACACAGTCTAATCTAAAATATTGTTATCCAGGCTTTGGCACTTCCTTGGGTTACTTTCCCTCCCACCAATCAGCTCTCCCAACTCATCCACAGAGATTCTCCAGCTTTGGAAACTTGTCCTTACCGAGCCACAACACTGCTTGTGTCAGTTGCCCAGACTCCTGCAAAGGCTTATAGGAGGAAAGGTGACAGGCAAATGAACTTTTTCTGGGTTGGTAAGGGCATGGTGAGAACGCTACAGGCCCTTTCTATGGTGCTGCTCACTGCAGCTGATTCAGCACCTTCCTTGAAAGATTCAGAGGTAATGTTTTCAGTTTAAGAAAGTCTGAGAGGCAACAGCTCAGTCTGCATTACCAGTGTCTGTAGTGAATGAACTGCAGGAGTGAGCTTTCCATAGTACAGAGGGTGTACTGATTGCAAAGCTGACAGTGGCTTGCACCCATTACATTATATAAAAGCGTGCATTACTCCTTCAGCAGGATTGAGACCTGGAGGATTGAATACTTGATGCAGCATTGTCTGGTGGTCTGAGAACAGGATTGGGAGTTTAGGAGGACTATGTAATTCCTTACTTATTTCACAGATACATTGTAAAGAACAGTTATTGCCTGTACAGATCTTTGAAGATGCAGTGTGCTACAGATGATCTAAATGGTGACATAAGCACAGAAAATTTCCTGCAGATTTGTGTTCCAGTGAATCTCCTTACTGGATTATGAAACAAAATGGACCTTCTTATAATATGTGTTCTGTTTTGTTGGCACAATAAATAACATAAATAAATAAATAACAGTTGGTTGTGACTCTCTATTTGTCACTTTGCAGACAGACTGTCACCCAAATCTGTGCTAAGATGGCTGATTGCTCACTCAGGGCTGCTGGACTAGATGGACCCATGCTTTGGTCCAGAATCACAATTCCTGTATTTTGTCTACCAGTAATGAACTTTTCTCTTTTGTCTGTGCTTTAGACAGTAACTGACATTTTTTAGCATGCCTCTTATAGAAAATTGGTGCACGTCTCAGGGCTTTCAAAGTGGGGAAGAGTCCAACAAGAGTTGTCTTTCCTGCTTGCATTGATTATCACAGATATTTGTGTTTTAATCTGTAAGTTTCTTCCCCACAGCTCAGTCTCTCTTTTCATTTGATCTTTGAGAATTGATTATGTTGAAACTGTGACATTAAAATAATTTCCATGGCTCCAGATTCTGACTACACCATGAAAGAGGAAGCAATTGCTCAAGGAGAGGCCTTATCAGTAACAATGTAGATCAGTGGTTCTCAAAGCCAGTCCGCCGCTTGTTCACGGAAAGCCCCTGGCACGCTGGACCGGTTTGTTTACCTGCCGCGTCCTCAGGTTCGGCTGATCGCGGCTCCCACTGGCCAATGGGGGCTGCGGGAAGTGGCGTTGGCCAAGGGACGTGCTGGCCGCCCTTCCCGCAGCCCCCATTGGCCTGGACCAGTGAACCGCGGCCAGTGGGAGCCGCGATTGGCCGAACCTGAGCACATGGCAGGTAAACAAACCAGTCCGGAGCACCAGGGGCTTTCCCTGAACAAGCAGCGGACCAGCTCTGAGAACCACTGATGTAGATAGAAAAGGAGTACTTGTGGCACCTTAGAGACTAACAAATTTATTTGAGCATAAACTTTCGTGAGCTACAGCTCACTTCACTGGATGCATTCAGTGATGTAGATGACACGCACAAAGGGAGACACCTCCTGTATGTTGCTTTCTGAATAAATACTTCTTTAATCTGCAGGAGCCAGAAAGTCCCTTAATGGGTCTGATTGCTTCTTTTAGCATTCTGAGTAACTTTGGAGCATACAGAATTTTGTTCTTCATCAAGAAAGCAATATGCACCAGCCTAGAAATGCAGAGCCCAAATCCAGTGGGATATGAAATGAGCTAATGGGATCAGAGGAAAATTGGAAGCATTTATTTAGCTATTTAAGATACTCTGAACAAATAATTTCAGTTTCCTGTTAACATGCCAACAACCTCTATGGGTGGGGGAATGGTATCTTATGCAAGAAACAGACAGCAAGGCAGCTAAGGCCTTTGTTGCTTTATCAGAATTTAATGATGGTGAAGCACTATACTAATATCAGGTTCCTCCAGCCCCTCAGAATCTAAGAAGTGGAGGATTCTGGGAAAGTTTCTCCCATGCATCTGCATCAAGAAAGGAAAATACAAAGCCCTAGAGACCAGACTTCATAGATTGATCTGTAAAGTTGAACATCAGTGGGGATCAAGTTAACAAAACGGGTCCCCAGGAAAGAAAGACCAAGTCTTTAAAGTCACCAGCATGGAAAATAAATTGAGAGACATGTAAAAGAGAAATATAAACCAAAGAAGAGCAGACTCCAGGTGAAGGAGGAAGCCACAGTCTTCACAGGGCCTCCTTTCTTTCCAGGGTAGGAGGTGATGGATGTAGTCCTTTGGATACTGATCAGAAGGGAATTCATTTCCCAGCTGTTTTCTATTCTCCCTTGTTAGTTTTTGCTCCCACGGTTCTATAGCAAATACCGGATCTTAGCGCCTACAGTACTGTGCAGGAACTGCAGCTTTACTCATGTGTGACTCACAGGATACTGCAAACCACCTACTGTAACAGCTGGCCAGATGTCATTGCAAAGAGAGCATAAACTGGGTCTGAATGCCATTTAGATTTATTCAGAAGCATAATAAACTGCCTGCTGCCTTCATGAGCTAGAGTTTGCATTTTAAACCCATGAGGCATGGTTGTTCTTTGTTTTCTTAAGATGCTTTTAATTCACTGTACAAACATTAGAAAACCATCAGCACAAAACTTAAGCCCTCACACAGACAAACTCTCAATTGCATAATTAGCAATATACTAGCAGGGGCCTTCTCTAAATGTCCTTATCTCCACATCACAAGCATTAGCCTGTAGGATCAGATCTCTGGAAGAGTGTGATTTCACAGGCCAATTCTGTGGGGCCAGGGGAAAGCACAGTTTATGTCACACCTCTGCACTTGCCAGCTTTTAGGTAATAACTAAAAAAACAAGGAAGCAGGAATTTGGTTAATGCTGAGACTTTTCTTTCCAGCCCTTTTCAAGGTGAGCAGTTTATGTGGTGAGAACTTGCCTCACGTCAGCACCATCTCTACATTTCTACGATTATTCTGCTGGGACTCTGGGAGCTTTAGGGTTATATAAACAGGAGGAATCCCCTGTTATTCCCACTAAGTCCCTTTAAAGCTTAAGAAGCCCAGGTACAGGGATTCCTTGCTTGTTCATGTGATGAGCTTCAGTTATATTCCATAAATGAGTTTTCCTGCACCTTTGAGGCTGTGCACAGGTTGGCCAAGAGACCCAAGCCATTTCCCTGAAGAATGGCACACTATTAATTAAAGGAAAGGCAGCAGCCACTCCTTGTGAAGGGCCTGTGGGACCCATTTGTCTTCCTTGCTGTTCACAAAATGGGCCATATGGAGCTGTAGGTGCTCAAGCAGGTTTTTCTCTGTTTCTGTAGACTGTAACCATGGTCTTGAGCAGCAAATGGTGATTCTTCAGTTCTGAGTACAGAATGCGAAGGCTGGTTCATTAACACTATGTTCACTAACACTCTCAATAACTATGTGCAGTTTGGGACACAGACAGCATGGTAAAGACTGGGCAGAGTAGCGGGGGGGGGGGGGGGAAGCATTTCTCTGTTTCTGAAGCTGCAAGGAGCCAGAGAGAACAAGGGAGTGGGCAGAAGCAGATTCTGATTCCACCTCCCCAGTAAGAGAGTGAAGTTCAGTGTCCCTACATGTCACATTGAGGCATTAGAAAGCTTATATAGATGAATATTCCAGTGCCACTTAAGAAGCCATGGGACTTCTGCCCTGGTCTGCTTCTTTAGCCACATGCAGCTCCTTTGGTGAAGGATTAGAAATGATTAGAAGACACCTCCCTGTATGTTTTTCAATGTCTTAAGTGTCAGTTACTTCTAACTGCAGCAGATTGCCTGCAAATTGCACCAGATCATGGGATTTTGCTTCTGCTAGAGATTCTCTGACTGAGGAGTTTAAGCACAAAGTAAACAAAGCCAGAGCAAAGTGAAAGTTGGATGTGGGATTTGAACTTTGTATAGAACACTTTAAATATGTTCCTTGGCATCCTTTTGTAGGAGACAGAAGGAAAAAGATGTGTGTGCTCCCCTAACACCCAAACCCTCCAATGAGTATATCCATGGACTACATACATTTAGAAGAACTCTAGAAACCAGGACTGACCCCACAACCAGCACGGTCTGTACGCCCCATGTGCTTTCCCCCTTCAGAAGAGGGAGTCTGCAGCTTTCAGAATGATCATCCAGGATGCTGTTGTTAGATGTCTGTATAAGCTCGAAAGCATGTCTATCTCATCAACAGAAGTTGGTGCAGTAAAAGATAACCCCTCATCCACATAGTCTCCCTAACATCTAGGATATATCAGTGGTATTGAATCTATCTGAGGCACAGAGCCTCTTCTCTTGCTTCTGAGTCTCCAAGGAAGCTGCATGTATTTCATTTCCGTCTTCCAGGGAAAACGTGAAGGTTACTGCTGTGCATGCAGACAGAACACCAGAGGTTACTAGTTCAGATTTATTACACATTACATCATTTTATTGCAGCAACTGACTCATTAGATCAGTTTATTTAGCAATTAAATAATATTAAATGAGGAAACTGTATCAGCTATACCAGCCCAGGCCCAGCTGACAGCACAGCCTACTCCCTTTTCTAATCCGCACCCTGATACATTTATCTCCACTCCCAGAGACAGGGAGAGAGCAGTTGTACCTGGATATAGGCTAGTAGGGAACATGGATGATAAGGAGAGAGAGAGGATGAGACTTTAAAAGTCTGTAACCTTTATTACTATAATTATTATTTATTTCTATTATGGTAGTGCCTAGAAGCCCCCATCATGGCTCAAGATGCCATTGTGCGCAGTGCTGTACATTCAGAGTGAAAGAGATGGTTCCTACCCCAAAGAGCTTACCATCTAAGTAATAATGAATGATATAATTGAATGAACCTGGACGTGAAGACTGCAGGCTTTATATGAACTTTGCACTGGTCCTAAGCCCATCCACTCCTATCCCTAAACTCTGCTATTGCAGCTTTCTCCTGACCTGCTGCAACTCCATTCCTGACCCTGATACCCAATTCTGCCAAAGCACCTTAACCCTGCCCAGCAAAACCCCTTCTGTTCCACTTCCACTCCACTAATCACTGGCAGTTGTACCTGATACCAGAGATGGTTTTCTGATGTTTATGAAAAACCACTGGAGGAGATATTGAACTCACTACACTCCTTTCATTTGTAAGTTACCTCCTCGCTTCAAAGAATGTAGTCAGGTGCAGTGAACTCATGGGTCATTGATAAGGCTATGATTTTTTCATGGAGGTCGCGGAAGTCACAGAATCCGTGACATCCAGCAATTTCCATGAATTCAGCCCTGTAGGCCAGGAGCGAGTGGCAGGGGTACCCGGGAGCTCCAAGCCGCTGTAGGCGGTGGGGGTACCCTGAAGCTCCTGGTCACCACGGGTGGCAGGGGTACCCCGGAGCTCTGAGCCACCAAGGGCGGTGGGGCCCCTGGAGTTCCAAGCTGCCACGGGTGCCTGAGGTCCTTCAAAGCTCCTGGCCACCATGGGTGGTAGGGGTACCCTGGAGCTCCAAGCCGGGGGACTCTGGAGCTCCGAGCCCCCAGAACTTGGAGCAGCCCCCATAGCTGCCCAACCTCTGCAGGTGGTGTGGGGACCCTGCAGCTGGGCTCCCCATTTTGTCAGGGATATTTTTAGCAAAAGTCAGGGACAGGTCACGGGCTTCCGTGAATTTTTCTTTATTGCCTGTGACCTGTCTGACTTTTACTAAAAATATCCCTGACAAAATCTTAGCCTTAGTCATTGAGCCCCCAACTCCTGCCTATGTCTGTAGTTGTATGTGAATGGTTTGGAGAGTCCTTACAGACCCCACTAGCACCCTCCAGACTCAATAGAAAGGAGAACTGGGTATGCAAGGACAGAGAAGATGTTGCCAAAAACATTTTAAAGAAAGAGATTGTATTTTATGGATCAGAAAACACATTATCTCTTATCAGAGTAACAGCCGTGTTAGTCTGTATTCGCAAAAAGAAAAGGAGGACTTGTGGCACCTTAGAGACTAACCAATTTATTAGAGCATAAGCTTTCGTGAGCTACAGCTCACTTCCTCAGATGCATCTGAGGAAGTGAGCTGTAGCTCACGAAAGCTTATGCTCTAATAAATTGGTTAGTCTCTAAGGTGCCACAAGTCCACATTATCTCTTAGAATCTCATTTTGAGTGACTGTTTGTGCAGTAAACCCTGGAATATCTGCAAAGCAACATGCTGTGGTTGCTGAACAGGAAAATGACTTTCCTGCAGTTGGAGGATAAAGTCTCCTGTCTAATAGGGCTAATTTTGGTCAGCTGGAACAACATCAACCTGGTTCAGTCTCTTGGCTGAGAGCTGGGAGGCTCCACTCTCTGCATGAAATCCTGGCCGCATTTAAGTCAACAGGAGTTTTATCATTAACGCCACTGAAGCCAGGATTTCATTCTCTTTCCTCCAACAGGGATTGTTCAGGCCTGGCAGGGCTTCCTCGGAACACATCTAAGTTCAGAGTTAGAAGTTGGAACTTTGTGCTGCAGACTCCCATGTGCATAAAGGTCACACGTCTGCATCAGGTGATTGTCCCCACTCTGCCAAGCCAGTAAGCTGCCATTGCCAGGCCGACAGCTGCCACCAAGACATGCTTGCGCTGTTAGTTTTTAAATCACTGTTATGGTGCCATATACCTGCGCACGCTGATATTCCCTATGTCTATTTTTGCCATTTAATTATGGATACCGTTCAAATCCTGGTGGTGGAGGTTCCATCCTGTAAATACTTGCAAATACGGTAACCGTGGCTTAGCTCCATGGCCCAGCAGCATTAGGGGAGGTCAGAAGGCAGCGCTGCAGTGAAAAGAAGGCCTCAGGATGGTTTGAGTTAGCACAGTTAGTTCAGAATTGAGTCCGTCCAGGTATGTCTAGAGGACACTTGCATTAGTGTAAATTTCACCTTCTTCTGACCCATCAATGTTTGTTACACCAGCTCAGACCCTCCCATATACCAACCTGTAACTTACACCCTCACCTATGTGTGATAAATGGTGCTCATACATCTCAGGGATTATGCATTGGTGTCAGTCAGGATAAAGTTGCAGCCAGAAGAAGGCCAGATCAGGAGCAGAATGAAAGCATAAGTAGGTGTAACTTATGTACATGCATCTTCACTTCTGTTGTCCATGTGTTACACCTGTGTCTGTAAGTCATCTCCGTGCAGTTTCCACTGTCTGCAAAGGGCCAGGGCCATGAGGACCTGCAAGATAGAGGCTCTTGCAGAACAAGGGATATGCTCTGTATTTATATTTCCTTAATCTACAGTAAATCACCTAGGCTGAGAGTCCATATTTGCTTTTTGTGTGCAAACACGTGAAAGCAGGGAAAGGGACCTATGTTACACTCCTCCCCATCCCTGCATTAGTTGCTTTGCTTGCAACACCCTCCTGTGCCAGCCCTCTGGGGCGTGACTTATGTCTACCTAGGCTGATGGGTCAAATGCTGCCTGCTTATGGTACCAAAATGAGACATCACTTGCAATAAATTGGAGTGATGTGAAATAGGAATTAAGTTATACATGGAGAAGAGGCTCCATGTATAACTTAATTCCTATTGTAGTTAACGTGCTGAGAGGTTGGAAGACAACCTCAGTTTTAGCCTCTTCAATATCTGATCGTGTGTGCCTATTGTTGAGTGACAAGGGACTGTTAGACTCTATCTCCCTACTGTATTACATGATTTGGGATTGCACACCATAAAAGACACTAGAGAAAACTACCCCCCTCCCTGCTCCTAATTCTAACACAATGTACCTGTGTCTTTGTCAGACACAGTGTCTTTCTTTTGATCGGGGAGAGAAATGTTGTTGCTGCCTGTCAACCCCAAAGGGAAGGCACCAGTGATTCATTTATATTAATCTCTCTACCTTTTGCACTCTGAATTCATGCAGACAATGCAGGCAAAATTTTTCCTCTGCTGCCTGACCTATCCTACCCTTGCACTCCTAGACACTAGCCTGTTTTCAAAACAGTCTCAGTCCTGCCTTTAGCTATTAATTTTCAAAGAGCCATAAAGGAGTTATGACCCTTTTTCTGCTACCACTTGAACAAGTTAGTTCACAGCAATGTTTCCTTACATTTTAGAAAGAGGATGTTCTCTTAGCAGTGCTGCTGAGTGAAAAGTTAAGTTGGCCTCAACAGGGGCAAGATCTATGAAAAAAAAAAACACTATTTAAGCCCCTGAAACCTGAACTGTCCCAAAGATAATAAGAAGAAACCATCACATGAACAGGGCCAGATTAATCTTTTGTGGGCCCTGGCCCCTGGACCGTGCCCCACTTGGCCCTCTTTCCCCCAAGGCTCCGCCTGCTGCTTGCATGGTGGGAGGAGGAGAGAAGCGAGCAGGAAGTGAGAGGGGAAGGGGGCGGAGTGGACCGAGTGGCAGGTAGGCCTTTGGGCAGAAGAGGCCGAGTGGGGACAGGGCCTTGGGGTGGAGCATGGGCAGAGCAGCAGGGTGGGGCGGGGCCATGATCCAGGCACCAGGGCCCCTTCTGAATGTGGGCACGGCGCCCTTGGCACCATTGTCCTGGTACTGCATATAAATCCTACTTGCATGGCGATAATTATCATCAAATGCAGTGGGAAATTAAGGTTGACTATCTTCCCAGAGAAAAATTCTATGCTGTGTGTGTGTGTGTGTGTGTGTACATTCACATGTGTGTGAGAGAGAGAGTATATGCTGTGTATGTGTGAGTGTGCTGTGAGGGCCATATTGTGAAGTCCTTACCCCGGTAAGAGTCTCTTGGAAGTGAATGGGAATTTTCTCTGAGTAAGAACTTCAGCATTTGACTCTGTGCATTTTTGGGCATGCACATAACTCACAGTAACTGGAGAGAGCACTGGTCTATGAATAGTAGGATCTTTGTTCTCTGGGTTTGGTTGGCTCAGAGTTGCCAAGCCTCCAGGATTGTCCTGGAGTCTCCAGGAATTAAAGATTAATTTTTAATGAAAGATTATGTCATCTAATGAAACCTCCAGGAATACATCCAACCACAATTGGTAACCGTATTTTTACACCCCAATCGTGTGAATGGGATGCCTGCCCTACAGGGTGCACACGGGTGCTGTATCTGGAGTTCATTAGAAAAGCTCTTTGGATCTCGGGGAGAATATGTATAGGTAGTGTGAAGAATCTGGACTGGACCACTGAAAAAGACATGCACAGAAGAATCACAGTAAAGGGAATGACATAGAGAAGCATTGCTGTTGGTGGTTACCAGGGCCGTCCCTAGCAATTCTGGGGCCCTACGCGGCCCCTCCCCCCCACGCAGGGGGTGGGGGGCAGGCCTCCGTGGGGGGCTGGGGCTGGCTCGGGGGGCACCACCCCCCAGCACTCCCCAGCGGCGCGGCCGGGGCCTGGTTGCTGCACTTCCTGCCATGGTGAGTGCAGACCCTGCCCTGCCGCGGAGCTCAGGGGAGTGGGGCAGGGCTGGGGCAGAGCAGGGGCTGGAGCGGCAGGCAGCTGCGCAGAGCAGGAAATTTGCCAGATTTCCTGGTGGCCTATGCAGCTGCGTATTTTGCGTGTGGGTAAGGATGGCCCTGGTTGTTACATTAAGAGAAACCTGATTGTGCCAGGACTTTGTTCCTCATGTGTTATGAAGCACTGACAAAGGAACATACGGGCTACAGTCGCTGGGCACAACAGAAAAGCATCAGAGTGGAGATGCAGTCTTCCTTCTGAGTGTTCTTGAAAATGTTTTGGCTTCAGCTATACTCTGACAGTTACTGTATTTAATTTGGGGTGGGGACGTGAGACTTGAACAACTATTGTTATGATCAGTGTTCTGAGTAGCTGTGTAATTTACAGGGATTATTTGTTGTTCTTCAATTTTTTCTCTTTCTCTGTTGGCTGAAGCATTTATATCCCATTACCTGCTTTCTGTTTAGCTGTCAGGAGGATTTTTGATAGCATCCCAAAGACCTAGCAGTCTCTCACTGGAGGAGGATTGGTCATTTCCTTTCTATAAAGGGTGGGTTCATTGGATCAAGTGACTATTAAGCACCCACACTGGCTGCCTGGAGAGTAGGAGGAAAATGAAGAACCTGGTTCCTGTTTAAAACTCTCAGTCTGAGCCTGTTTCCTAACCCAGCTAATTAGAGGCATGCTCCCAGAATTTCAAGTCAAGCATAGAAATGATACACATCTGGGCTATGCGGCTTCTGCTGAATCCCAGAGCTGCTGCAAGTTTGTGATTTCGAGGGAAAAAAACCCCTTTTATACTTTTAAACAAAAGGAAAAATTTACACTAAATGTGGAACATTCCTTAGCAATTTTGCGTTACATTCTTGTAACACATGCAGAAAATATTTTCTAGCAGAGAAGTTTAAGTCTTGAAACATCTATTCACCAGGGCAGGATTTTCCCTTCTGGATTCACTGTGACCTACTTCACTATATAGGAAAACCTTGTTTGCAAACTTGTTTAAATGCAATTCAAATCTAGTTCTCAGTAACTCAGTCTGTAGTAGTTTAAAGGGCAGGGTTCAAAACCAGTTGACATGTGTCTCTGTGCTGAACTGGCGCCTCTCTGAAACTACTATCTTGTTCTCTAGAATTTCAGATTTTATTAAAAATGTAAGTCTATTATTATTGTGAAGAAAGCCTAAAAAGTATGAACCAAGTGCAGCCAAGGCAGAGATGTCTGCCTGAGTCTGCATTGAGCCTAGACTAATAACTCAGTCAGGTGTGAACTGCCCTATTCATCTCAGCAAGGAGTCAACAACGTAAACATTTAAATTATAATCACTGGGCATCTGAGTTAACTATTTCATGCCTCATATGTGACAGGATTGTGAGCATCACAGATCTACACAATTTACTGCAAGTGATGTCTCATTTTGGTACCATAAGCAGGCAGCATTTGGGAGACACCACCAAGGAGAAAACAAGGCCAAAGAGCCTGCTAGAATGCCTGAGTATATTCAAGCTCAAGGAGCTTGTGTAGCCAAGTGGTAACACAATTATATTTTAAATAGCTGCACAAGCTGCTGTGACTGGCATC
The DNA here is from genome assembly GCF_965140295.1 of Lepidochelys olivacea. Lineage (NCBI taxonomy): Eukaryota > Metazoa > Chordata > Testudines > Cheloniidae > Lepidochelys > Lepidochelys olivacea. The sequence goes on from NC_140428.1 coordinate 30,559,542, forward strand.
TGATTTTGGTGATTCTCATGGGCAGAGCTTGGAAAAGTACCATTTGTTTAGCTCCAATCTGTGCCCTGTGAAAGATCTAGTATGCATAAACCACTGTCAGAAAAGGCTTTTAAAAATATTTTCTAAACAAAGTGGAACACTCGTTAACCCTCAGGGGGTCGCAAAGTTATTATCTGGGAGGTCGCAAGCTGTCAGCCTCCACCCCAAGCCTCGCTTTACCTCCAGCATTTTTAATAGTGTTAAATATTTTAAAAAAATGTTTTTAATTTATAAGGGGGGGGGGTCGCACTCAGTCTTGCTGTGTGAAAGGGGTCACCACTACAAAAGTTTGAGAACCACTGGTCTAGTCCATACAGTGAGGAGTCAGCGCAGCTCAACAGAACCCAGATGCACTGGGCTATCAGAGAGAGTGATAGTGTATTTTAACTGAGCTCCCAGATGCAGGTGGAAAAGCCAGAATAGACATTTTCTCTTGACCCTTTGCCAGCCTTGTCTTTGGCAAGTTACTGACCTGGTACATAATAATCTTCTGTAGTTCTCCCAGTTACTGGGCGCTATCCATTACTATTTGTCTTACACAATAATTATACTTCAGGGTTAGAATAAAAAATTTCCCTGGACAAGACCTGCTATTGCATCAGAGCTGAGGCTCCTAGTCTATGAACATTCTGGCAGAGGCATACAAGCAGTTGACTGCAGTAACCTCTTACACATTAAAAAAAGCCAACACTACACTGCAAATTAAAATCGATCAGTCCTCTCAGCATGTAGCAACTGCACAGATTCTGATAGATGGGGGAAAATAATACTGCATTACTGGGGGAAATCAAATACTTCAGAGAGATTTCAAATTGCTTGTTCTATCCATTCAAAAGCTGTTGCTCTGGAAAAAGACAGCATGAAGACATTTGATTATCTTAAAGACACATCAGTCTTGTGTGTGCGTGTGTGTGTGAGAGAGAGAGACTACCATTGATGTTGTTAGGAGTAAGGTATATGATTCATTAAGGAGAGGTGGCATGCTACAAAGTGAAAGATTACGGCTGCTGCCCTGTTAAATACATTGAGCATGTTTGTTTGCACCAGTGTAAAATGTGAGTGAAAAATGGCTTGAGAATATTCCTTCCACAGCCTGATACAAGGAAAATCTAAATAAAAGGTGCTGTGTCCCTTAGGTCCTGTCTGCAGGTAGTGCTGATCTTTCACAGGGTAAATCTCAGACAGGGCTTGGGCTCTAGCACAGCACAGTGACATGCAGGCCTTGGTGTCTCCCTGTAGGACCGTCCAGAGACAGAAGGCCTCTGAAGCTTGTTAACATGCTGCATTTTTTTCTATGTGAATCCTGCTCCTCTGGATTATTTGACTATGTGCCAAATCACAAACGCTTGGAAATACTATTTCAGCATTTGTTTTGTGTCTGGGGAGCAGACTGACAAGATCATTGGTGGCATTTTCTGTGTCATAATTTGCACTTGTGCCTATATTGTTCAATTTCACGTCAGTTTGCCTTCAGCAGCAAACACACCCATTAGAACAAGGAGGCCATCTCAAGAGCATTGCTCAGTATGTCAGCTATGGCTATAATTGTAGCATCTACTTTTAAACCAGATGTTTTCTGGTGATTCATGCTGAAGTGAGCTGTAGCTCACGAAAGCTCATGCTCAAATAAATTGGTTATTCTCTAAAGTGCCACAAGTCCTTCTTTTCTTTTTGCGAATACAGACTAACACAGCTGCTACTCTGAAACATGCTGAAAAGTGTAGCCAAACTTGGCAGTTTAACAGATATCGCCAAACACGAGGTTTTGAACAGTGTGTCATATTACACCAATACCACATTGTGGTTACTAGAAGCAAGAGGAGTAAAAATATGCTAATTAGTGCCATATGTGAGTTTGTATAGTAAGACAGTAGTCTAGATCCCAGAAACATCAGAATTTAGGGCACTAAAGCTTTTTCCTCCATGAGTCATACCTGTCTTTTATAATTTGAAAACCAGTTTATGAATCATTCATGAATACTCCTGCTCTTATTTGGCTAGATGGAGGTTCATTCCTATGTCAGCTTCTGATGGGCTCTGACAACTGCACCAGGCTCCTCCTTCCTGCTGGCAGGAAATAACACTATCTGAAAATTATTAAAGCAAGTCTATTTTACAGTCATGCCCATGCTCATCCAGCTGCTTCCAGGCATGCATGAATGATTAAATGAACTGCACAACACACTGTGTCCCCATGACTAAGAGACTGCCTTTCCTGTCCAGATTCCATCCATGGGTTATGATGAACAACCTGACCAGTTATGGCCTCTGGAACAACTCTAGGACCAGATAGTCAGACTCTCAGGGAGAAATGCAGTTTACGTAGAACTTGCTTATTGATCATGAACTGATTGTATACTGTAAAGTACTAGCAAAGTATGTGCTGTCTATGACTTCTACGTAGAAGGGATGATACTCAACCTACTATTGCAATGCTCAACACAGAGAAAATAATCTAACACTGAATATTTCTTTATTAATACTCAGATCAGTTACAGTAAAAAACAAACTGTAAGAACATGGAAAAGGAGTACTTGTGGCACCTTAGAGACTAACCAATTTATTTGAGCATAAGCTTTCGTGAGCTACAGCTCACTTCATCGGATGCATACTGTGGAAAGTACACAAGATCTTTTTATACACACAAAGCATGAAAAAACGGGTGATTACCACTACAAAAGGTTTTCTCTCCCCCCACCCCACTCTCCTGCTGGTAATAGCTTATCTAAAGTGATCACTCTCCTTACAATGTGTATGATAATCAAGTTGGGCCATTTCCAGCACAAATCCTGGCCCAACTTGATTATCATACACATTGTAAGGAGAGTGATCACTTTAGATAAGCTATTACCAGCAGGAGAGTGGGGTGGGGGGAGAGAAAACCTTTTGTAGTGGTAATCACCCGTTTTTTCATGCTTTGTGTGTATAAAAAGATCTTGTGTACTTTCCACAGTATGCATCCGATGAAGTGAGCTGTAGCTCACGAAAGCTTATGCTCAAATAAATTGGTTAGTCTCTAAGGTGCCACAAGTACTCCTTTTTTCTTTTTGAGAATACAGACTAACACGGCTGTTACTCTGAAACCTGTAAGAACATTAGGAAACTTTTACAGATATATTGTTAATAGTTATTGAAATTATTTTACCAAGCACTTCTCAATTACTTATAAAGAAAAGGAGGACTTGTGGCACCTTAGAGACTAACCAATTTATTAGAGCATGAGCTTTCGTGAGCTACAGCTCACTTCCTCAGATGCATATCGTGGAAACTGCAGCAGGCTTTATATATACACAGAGAATATGAAACAATACCTATTCCCACCCCACTGTCCTGCTGGTAATAGCTTATCTAAAGTGATTTCCAGCACAAATCCAGGTTTTCTCACCCTCCACCCCCCCACACAAATTCACTCTCCTGCTGGTGATAGCCCATCCAAAGTGACAACTCTTTACACAATGTGCATGACAATCAAGCTGGGCTATTTCCTGCATAAATCCAGGTTCTCACATCCCCCCCACCCCCATACACACACAAACTCACTCTCCTGCTGGTTTGTGTGTGTATGGGGGTGGGGGGGATGTGAGAACCTGGATTTATGCAGGAAATAGCCCAGCTTGATTGTCATGCACATTGTGTAAAGAGTTGTCACTTTGGATGGGCTATCACCAGCAGGAGAGTGAATTTGTGTGGGGGGGTGGAGGGTGAGAAAACCTGGATTTGTGCTGGAAATCACTTTAGATAAGCTATTACCAGCAGGACAGTGGGGTGGGAATAGGTATTGTTTCATATTCTCTGTGTATATATAAAGCCTGCTGCAGTTTCCACGATATGCATCTGAGGAAGTGAGCTGTAGCTCACGAAAGCTCATGCTCTAATAAATTGGTTAGTCTCTAAGGTGCCACAAGTCCTCCTTTTCTTTTTGCGAATACAGACTAACACGGCTGTTACTCTGAAACCTGTCAATTACTTATGAAACACTGGATACCTTCCATCCTTGTAATATACAATCTTGAGAGGATTTATGTTTACAGACATAAGCTGGAGCCTTCACTTAGTATCATGACACCAGTGAATTATTACTTTAATTAAAATAAATAAGCAATTAACACTTGGTATTTTACATAAATCTATAAAACTAAATATGGACATTTATGCAACATGTGTGAACCAGCCCTACCCCATCTTCTCTCACTACATAACACATTTATCTCTATACTTTCTTTTCCATTTGTTTGCATTTTACAAAACAACAATTTTTTAAATTTAACAAAGAAAGAAGGTTTAGAAACAGCATTGGCCTTGGTATGAAGCCCAGGGACTGGAAAGTCCATATGGTTGGAGTCACCTAAGTGAGTCATTTCCCAATCTTCTGACTGCCCATCTCCAGTAAATGAACCACTTTCCAATTTCTAACAGCTCTTTTTTAATCACATGGAGGAAAGGAGCCAGCATCTTTTCTGCGGCCCATGACTGGGTGTTAATGAATCATGAATGAGGGAAAGGTGCACTTACAAAAACATCTGTGGGAGCACTGAGTGTTGAGGAGAGGTACAGAGCGTGGAAGTATCATGGAAAGAGGAGCATGGAAGATCAAGGGAAGGGTATTGGGGAGTCAAACAGGGATAGAGGACTATGGGACAAATGAAGAAACCTAGATCAGGGCATAGGGAGCATGAGAAAAGGGAGTATATGAAGATGGTGTGGAAGAGCTTAAAAAAACTAGGCAACTGCAGAGAATGCTTGATGAGCTCCAGGAAGTCATTGGAGCATTTGGAATTTACTTTTCTATGCACCAAGCATCAAACCCCTGTGTCTCTGAAGTGTTTACTAGAGCAGAGGTTCTCCAACTGCTCCATGGAGAAAGCTGGCTAGTCATACACTGCTGTCTCCTCCTCTTCATTTCCAAATGCACATCATCATCAAGACAAATCCAAAAGGGACGTAACCTCCTTGCAGATTGAGCATCACCTGAATTGATCTCTAGCTAGGTCCTTAAAATGGTCTGTCTGGATGTTCAGTCTACCTCAATCATTAGTGAGCTTAGCACACCTTCAAAGCTTTTGGTAATAGTATGATTGTTGACTGCATAGCGGCTTTCCTTGGCAAATGCACTTCATAATTCATTGGTCTAGTAATATATCCATACCAAGAAAGTTGATAAAATTAAACCAGTGCTAACAGAGATGGTTGCTGAATATCTTCATTGCTGATCTTGTCCTACCACTTAATATGGAGCAGCTGACAAAAATAATGCAAACCGAAAATGTCAATTCGTTGTTCTTCAGGGTTTCTTAGCACCAATGTTTCACTGCCTTCCAACAGAGTTGGTATAATCGTGGTTCTGTATATTCACAGCATTGTAGTAAACCTGATGTCCTGACATCTCCACAGAAGCTGCAGAAGGACCCAGAATGTGGTGGCAGCAGCTGCTATGAATATCCACATCTTTTGAACATATCCCAGTCCTGTCTATGATGCTACCCAAGTACTTAACAGATGCTACCTGTGCGATATCCTCTTTGGACAGGTTACTACTGAACAGGTTGTAATCTAGCATTGGATGCTGCTTGATGGTAATGGTCAGGGATTTAGTTTTATCTAGATTAATAACCTGACCAATGCATGCTACTTCTTTCCTGATCAGATCAGCCATCAGCTCCAGCAGTCACCCATCTAAGCCAACAAGGCAGTGTCATTAATACATTTCAGGGCTCCAAGTAAAATGGTGTTCAGTTCATTGTCACCAGCGGCTGCATCCTCAAAGTTATTCATCAACCAATATACGCCAATATTGAACAACAGTGGTGCTGGAACGCAGCCTTGAGTAACTCCTTTGGGGACAGAAACCATGCCATGTATCATTGACTTGAACATTGCTTTCTCTTCCATTATATAGCTCTTTTATCAATGACACTATCTTTGCACAGATGCCAAGTTGCCACATCGGATCCCATAAACTTGCTCCATGCAGTGACTCAAAGGCCTGAGGAAAGTCTATGAGTGCTTTGCACGGCTTATTAAATTCTCATAAAGCTCTCTCAAGGAAAAGATTTGGTCGATAGTGTGTGTAAAGGTGCACTAAGCCACACTTTGCCATAAAGTGCAATACTGATTCTAGACATTACCTCAGAAATAAAGATTTTCCTGGGACCAACAACAGTGCGATACCTGCCTATTCCTGTTCTTCTGTCCCATACTAAACTTCCTGAGCGTATTTGCCCAGGTGACATTATCCTTTCTTATCTGTACATTAACGTTGCTCACTGTAATGACATCTTTTATCAAGATTTCATTATCAATTGTCTACAATTGCTGATACAAATTATCTGCAGCTGCATCATTGATCTTGGCGTTGGTGGGACCATACACAGAGACGATGGTATGATGCCTGCAGTCAGTACAGAATCAAACACTGATAAATTGCTCATTAATCATGTGCCAATTCTACGATTCTTGTCTGCCATTGGGTGAGAGTACCATGATCTAAACTTGCTCAAGCAACCTAGCAGGGCTGCCTGAGAACAAAAATGTATAGTCCTCAACTTTGTTTTCCCCACTTCCTGGCCAGTGCACCTCAGATAAGGCACAGATATTGACGTTCACGGTTTTCAACTGCCTGATGAGGAGGCTAGCTTAAGCAATTTTGGACAATATTTGGACATGCCAGGCACCAATTTTACATTTACCACTGACATACAGAATGCAGAGATGGCCTTTTCACACGTTTTCACTGGTCATTTCTCCCTCCATTGCAGAAACAAACTCTTGACCATTTTGACTTCAAAAGCAATTGACCAGATTGTCACAGGTGATTGGCTTAATTAGAAACACCCTCATGAGATAAACCCATTGATCCTGGAGGACATTTCCAGATGCTAAATTGCATTAAAAGCTAAAAATAGATTATATGTTTCCCGGATGTGGGCTTTCCATGAAAGCAATTGATGCAGGTGCTACAGTGATGTAACCATCAGTGGGAGGGTAGTTGAGTCTGTGGTGTCCCAAATAGGAAGGGCTGTTACTCCATGACAATCTTTTAGTTGGTATGTGCTCCATATCTCAGATGAGTTTGAGAATTCCTGTGCTAGATGGCTTTGGCATTTCTGCAGATCCTTCACAAAGTCAAACTGATACTTGTTCTGTTCTACTACAGATGACTCTGCAGAGAAAATTATTCCCAAATCCCCTTTCTTGTCTTGTCCAGAAGATCAGGAACAATTTCCTGACGGGGAGGAGCTCATCTGGGTCATTGATGCTGCCTTTTGCAATAACATCTGCCTGCCCATCCATATTAGGCAATGTGACCAGCCTGAGAGGCATTCCTTTTTCATTCAGTGTCACTGAGCTGTACGTGACTCAGTTCTGATATATTATTTACACTGCACTGTTATACATACAGCCAGTCACACTGAACATACCCCTGTACATAAAGCAGAGGGCTTGGCCTCCTAATTTTTACACAAACTACTGGGAGCATATTTTAAAGAGCAATATGGAAATTTCCATTTAAATTCTGTACTAGCTGAAAGGCTGTGTCTCTTCCAAATCTCTTAATTGGTCTAGTAAAATCCCTATGTCATCAGTTAGGACTGGCTGACTGAAAATGGTTTAACTGTGTCACAGGCAGGTAGTTTTCTGACTCAGCTGGAGGAAAGTTGAGATGTACAGTTCATGTTGTACACAGACTTTAGAGACTCAACAAGTCTGAGACAATAACCTTGATGCAAAATGTAAATTCCAAACCCAATTGCTTCATCTTTCTGACATGAGCTTAGTTCCTTTTTAAGTAATGGAAAACTGAAAATTCAATCATGTAAAAACCATTCATGCAGGTCACTTAACGCCTCTGCATCTGTTTCCCAGTCTGTACAATGGGAGTGATATAGTGGGATTGAAATGGTTCATTAATGTTTTTAAAGCAATTTGGTATCCTCAAATGAAAAGTGTTGTGTTGTTCTTTTCAGGCCTCAAACATAGTTTCACACACAGAACATAAAAACTTTATTCATAAAGAAAAAGGTGTTGTTGTCTTTGCCTACATGGTAATATTGACTTGGAAAGACAAATCTTGTCTCTGGACCTGCTTTGCCAAAATATTTATAGAAGGTCAAACATGATTTTCTTCCCCACTGAACTGAGCAGCAAAGCTTATTTTGCATTAAGCTGCAGGTGTGCATGGTAGCCTAGCCTGGCTCATTATCATTTCCTTTCTGAGGAAAGTGAGAAGGACCTGAGTTGAGGCCCAGATACTGGAGAAGAGTCAGGCCTCCCTGCAGAAGCCTCTGAAAAAACAGTCTGCATACAAATTCTAACAAGAGACAGGGCTGAGGGCTTAGAGAGGAACATGAAAGATGGAGGAACCCAGAGTGACTGGCCATTAGCCATTAGATACAAACCTGCAAGAGGGAGATGCCCCTAACTCCCAATCCAAGTATTTTTGTACGTATGCTTAATTTGCTTGTCTTGCCTGTTTCAGAACTGAACAGCACCTGAACACAACCCTCGGGAAGCTTGTCATTTTATGAGTTGTGTGCCAAATCCTGATGACATGGAAGTTAATGGTAATTCTTTCACCAACTTCAATGAGACCAGGATCCAACTATGTCTGTAGTCATAGAATTATGTGCTGGTCATTTCCCTGCATGTGAGGGGCCTCCAAGACTTAAATCTGTCACAGAACAAATGAAAACAATGGTTTTATCACGTGAGTGAGAGTTTTCATCTTCCAATTTCCGAATTTCTCTGTGTATATACAGCAAGGACCCCACTTTGAGCTGTGAAGGGATATGCTCTGTCAAGTAGATCAAATTCCCCAAACTAGGAAGGTATGATATCAGTTATTGGCATCCTGGTCTCTTGGGATCCTGCAACTGACTGATTCCTGAAATGCCCTGCACTGGATGTCTGAGGAGGGACAAAGTCTGCCAGCTACTGCAGCTTTATCCGCCAGGGGATATACAGAAAACTATCAATTCCTATTCCTCCTGTCTGGAATGTCAATGGGTGGAAGCTTCAAAGCACCCTTAGTTCTCATGCTCCTGGTCGACCTTACGGGCAAACTTGTATTTTGGTGCCCTTCCTTCAAGTTTAAGAACAGCAACGTGCGGCACAGGGAGGACCAGGTCCTGGCTTCAGAGCCTGGCCAGGCTGCACAGGAAAGAATTTCTGAGCCCAGCCATACACCCCTGACCACCAAGCTGGAGGAAAGCAGATGCATGGCCACTACCCATGCCCACAGGAAGCGGGGACCCAGGGGCTGGCCTGCTGGCTCCACCGGGGCAAGCCCTGCTGCCTGCATTTCCCCACCAGGCTGACAACTCTAGATGGTATCACCAGCCACTCACCTGGCTGGCCAGGTATTCCAGCCCTAAGCTTGCTCGTATTCACAGGCCCACCAGCTTGTGGCACTCAACGACACCCCTGGACCATGGCACTCTGGACAGTCACACACATCACCCACCCATAAGGTCAGCCCTGCCCTGGTTAATACCCAGCTTCAGTGAGACACAAGTGGGCCCTTGGAGAAGAGCGCAAATGGGGGCACTAATACATTCTAGTTATAATCGATTATAGCAACCTCTATCCTGAGGCAGTGCCCTACTCAGACTATGATCAAGGAATTAGTCCAAGTTTCACCAGAGTTGAACTCCCTACTGACAGCATCGCAGAGCAAAGAACAAATTTCTTGTCCTGCCTAACACAGAAGGTTTGGGATCCTCAAGCTAAAATCAGTTCCTGCTTCTGTTTATCACTCCAGACAGACGGCTCAGTTGAGATTTTTAATAATCCTCCAAAAGTATATTGCGTAACTTAATGATGACAGATGCAGAAGACTGGGACTGGTGCTTCTCCCTTGATGCCTCTTTGTGATTCGGGACATTCCACACACTGGCAAAATCTGAAAGTTGTCTCCGGTACTTCAGCTAAACTAAGTTAACTGAAGGTGAATGGAAGGTTCCTTTTGGTCTCTGTAGAACCCAGCTGCAAGTTAATCATCACATTTTCAAGTTTTACTGATACTCTCTTTTGTACAGCACATTTACAAACGATAAATTATATTTTTCTTCCTTCTGAAAATACCTGTCTACCCCATACAGTCATTCACAGCCACACTACACATTCTGGGTTCTCACCACCATGCTGAACCATGTGTTTTCGAATTGCTGCAGAATCACTATGAGAAATTACACAGTCCCGGTTTGTCTAATAACTACATACTGTATATCCTCCCTCAGAAACAGCTTACCAACCATACTGGGAGGTCGTCATTAAACTAAATTCAATTATTTTCTCTCTTATCTGAGTTCAGTTGAGACAGAGAGAGCACCCTTTCTGATCCATGTGAATAGACTAGTTGTCCAAGCAGTTTGGCTTTGCTCACGTGACTGGACAAACAAATGGGCAGCTTGATGAATGTTTCAAGTTCTGCAGGAGCAAAAAGCAATTAATTATCTCATAACCAGTGCGTATGCCATGGAGTCCCATTCCCATTGAGCCTCTATTGCTGGTCTCACTTGCACTTGGTAGATAAAATTTGTAAATTCCACTGGGAAGGAGTCTGAATGTCTGTGGGTAGAATTTTAACCATTGTGACTGGCCAGGGGAAAGTTTTATCTCGGGTTGTGGAAAGCTTTGCATGTTAATAGCTTTTATCTTTGCTAAAAAAGCTTTTTCATGTGTGTCCAAAAGGTCAGCCCTGAGGGGCAATTCCAAGAGGTCAGAGTTTCTTCATTAACAAGCCCTGAGGCCCAGCTAAAAAGGGGAAGGATTGAAAAAATATCCCCATAATTCCTCTTTATATAATCTTGTCAAAACAGTTTCAGATTTCTGAGATTTCTACAGGAGTGCAGAACTAGGCTGGAAGAATTGTCTGAGTGTTAATTTACTACCTGATGTCTCAGCCTCCTGGAAAAGACTGGAAAGCAATGGTCTCCTGCTGGAGTCTTGGCCAGAGGTGAATAGCTGAATGAAAAAGCCTTTGCTCTGTATTTGAGCCTCTCTGACCTTTCACTTCCTGTTCAGTTGTGAAACAAAAAAGTAAACATTTAACTGAATGTGCTAGCCTGGGACAATTGGCCTTATTGTGGGATGAATGCCAGTCTCGTCTCTCTCTGCATAAATCCTCTTCACTGGCAATGCTAATGGATCTGCTGCAGAAGAAAGCCATGCCCTGTATAGGGCAAGACCTGCATCTAGTCAGAAACACAAGTGGTCTGTTGTTGGGTCCCTGGTAATGTCCTGTATGAAGAAGGATTGTTACATGGGGTGTGCAGATCTCTCACAGTCAGAGAGAAGAAGGGCTCTCAAGTACTTACTTAATTTTCAGTATAGAGTATTATGAGTGAATTTTTAAGTCACCAACATTACCACGAGGTTTGATTCCAGAGTAAACTGTGGAAGCAGTTAGACTTCAGCCCTAAAATTGTGCTGTCACAGTTATTGGGATAACTACCTGTAGGTCTGACTCCTCCTGGTGGTCCGATCAAGAGCACCACCTTTTCAGGTCTCATGACTCAAACCATCACCTGGCTCAGCATGGAATCATGTGATTCTCTCACTTTCAGACTGGCCATGCACTCCCCTGGTACTAGCCATGAAAGTCTCAGCAGGTTTGACTTAGGCTCAGATGCTGCAGTTCTGTTCCTTTTGGGGCAATGACGGTAGTAATCAAGGCACCACTTATTTAGGACAAAAGCATTTAAGACTAAATATATCTTAAACACAATAAAACAGACTGTATGAATATCTAGCTTTATCCTAAGGCTTATCTTCTCTGGATCTGAGAAGGCCCAATTTCTTTAGACTCCCTCTGCAGAGTCTCCCTCTGTGTCAGCATGTCCCACTAGACAGCTTTGGACATGTAACTCTCCATCCTCAGAGGGCTTTGAACTCTTTAGTCTCCTGGCAAAACAAGCTTGCTGCTCCTTGGAGACAGGAGGTAAGGTCCTTGAAACTGATAGTTTTGTGCATGGTCTTTCAAGTGCATACTGGGGTGTTCTTATCTGGGAAGCCATTGTGGTGCTTCTGTTTGTTCTTCCCACAGACCCCAGTATAAGTTAGATCAACATAGTCATGCAGGAAATTCTTATAATCCAATATACAATAACTTTCCCTCACTGACCTGGTCACATACAGGGTTCAGAAAATTGTCACATCTCAGTATTCCCACGATTATTACATATCAGCTCTGCTTGTGTCACATGTATATCTCTGGATTGTTTTGAAGACACCTTGCAGCTCCTTTCTAGCTTCCACTACACCTGACCTGACAGGACACTCTTACATCATATGTATTGCTGGGCTCTATTTGAACTAAAGTGAACATAAAAAGCTGTAATTCAAACAGCTATTCTAAATTATAACTTTGCTTTCAGTAAGTCTCACCATTATTTCAAGATTTATGGCTTAGCTCATGAGCTCTACAGAAATCAATACCACCTCAAGAAACATTTATTTACAATTATCCATTGGTTTCTGGAAGTACATCTTTCAGAAGGGTTAGCTGGATTGTTGATATGCAGTAACCATTGTTATGCATATTGCAAACATATGCTTCACAATGCCATATTATATGCAAATCCTTATACCTGTTACTTTTGCTTCGTTGCTTAAATGTACTATTGTATTGTTTGAAAAGAAAAAGAGGCTAAATAGTTCCATTATTCAAGCCTTCTGAATCTGAACATAGAAACATTATAGCTAAAGGCAAGCCTTGTCAAACATTGGAAGTCTGGAGGACAATGCCAACCTCTTGCATATTTTGCTTATTGTAGAAAGTTGCATAATTCCTGGGGTAGAATTTTTAAAGCACGTTCATCAGTGCTGAACACTAAAATTCTACCCTGCCTTGGTTTGTGAGTTCTGAGGATAGGAAATAAGTTGGTATGTGATTGTGTGTTCCCAATGAACATCAAGAAATTAGTCCTTGAAGCCTTCTCATGACTGAAAGGATCCTTCTAAGATTATGGAAATTGGATGCTTTTCTTTCTCAGGCTGACTGGCTTAAGGTGTTGTCTACAGTAGCACTGATGGAGAAACTACCTTTAACAGGTTTCAGAGTAACAGCCGTGTTTGTCTATATTCGCAAAAAGAAAAGGAGTACTTGTGGCACCTTAGAGACTAACCAATTTATTTAAGCATAAGCTTTCGTGAGCTACAGCTCACTTCATGGGATAGTGAGCTGTAGCTCACGAAAGCTTATGCTCAAATAAATTGGTTAGTCTCTAAGGTGCCACAAGTACTCCTTTTCTTTTTACCTTTAACAGGAGACTCTGGGAAAAGTACAGTAATATTTGGTCCCATATGAAAGAGCAACATACCATAGTCATAGGTTTCAGAGTAGCAGCCGTGTTTGTCTATATTCACAAAAAGAAAAGGAGTACTAGTGGCACCTTAGAGACTAACCAATTTATTTGAGCGTATGCTTTCATGAGCTACAGCTCACTTCATCGGATGCATTCCGTGGAAAATACAGTGAGAAAATTTATATACACACAGCCCCTTATCCATATATAGCTTTCTGGGTATGTTGGATCATATTAAAGAAGTTCTGTATTAAAATCACAAATGAGTTTGATTCCCCAGAGTTTCAATTCCAGGGTATCACTAATTAAGAGGTCTCTTGGTTTTTGGGACTGTTTCTCTCCCTCTCTGTGTGAAACTTGCAAGCTGCTAATTGTGTTAGTACATTCTAAGACAGAGTCTGTTCTCAAAGCAATACACAGAGAGAGAGACTCAAAGCAATACTCTAACAACAGAAACAGCACCCAGAGACTCCCCACCCTTTTGTTGTATTAAAAATTGTGATTAAAATAGAGATAGAGGATGTATGTGGATGGATGCTTGGTGTGGATAATAACTGAATGATCAGGGAGGTGCCAGCCTAAGAATCCAGTGTCCATCGGCTGAAGAAGGCGTCAAGTGGAAATAACCAGAGGACCCCACCCGGAGGGCAGACTGGAATCCACCCAACAGCCTCAAGAAAGGGAGAACCAAAGAACAAGATAACATCTTGGAGCCGTCAGGAATGTGCTATCTGCTGATTGATTCAGCAACAGCATGATGAAGCAATTCCCATAGACTGGCATAGGAAGAAATTCCTATAAAAATAGACTCTAAAAAGTGAGAACTTTGGGGTCTGATTCTGCAAACCAACTTCCAGGAGCATCAGATGAGCATCTGACAAGGCCCTGCTCCCTCCTCATGTCCAGGCCACCTGGCCAGTGGCTTGGCATGAGCAACTCTAAGGCTGGTAACTATGATAACAACCTTGCAGAACCTGTGTGTGTGGGTGTGTATGTGTGTGTGTGTGTGTTTGTATGAATGAATGTGTGAATAAATATGAGATTGAATGGAATGTTATAGCTATAACTAACTGCTTACTATGATTCTTTCTGTATTCACAATAAATGTGGTATTTTGCCTTTTTCCCTTTAATAAGATCCTGCTGGTTTTTATTTTATTGGTACAACATTTTGGTGGAGAATTGCGAAAGGGGGAATATTGGTAAAAAACCTCAGTTATTGTAAATATTGGTGTGCACACCGCCAGCTCTAGTGAGCTAGGCATTTCTATTAGGTTAACCAGACCTGCTGGCCTCCGAGAAGGTAGCAGGAAAAACAGATTAAACCAGACCTGCTGGCCTCCGAGAAGGTAGCAGGAGACCTGCTGGCCTCCGAGAAGGTAGTAGGGAAAACAAATTAAACCAGACCTGCTGGCCTCCGAGAAGGTAGCAGGGGACCTGCTGGCCTCCGAGAAGGTAGCAGGAAAAACAGATTAAACCAGACCTGCTGGCCTCCGAGAAGGTAGCAGGGGACCTGCTGGCCTCCGAGAAGGTAGCAGGGAAAACAGATTAAACCAGACCTGCTGGCCTCCGAGAAGGTAGCAGGAAAAACAGATTAAACCAGACCTGCTGGCCTCCGAGAAGGTAGCAGGGGACCTGCTGGCCTCCGAGAAGGTAGCAGGGAAAACAGATTAAACTAGACCTGCTGGCCTCCGAGAAGGTAGCAGGGAGAAACAGGTTAACCAGACCTGCTGGCCTCCGAGAAGGTAGCAGGGAGAAATAGGTTAACTGGACCTGCTGGCCTCTGGGAAGGTAGCAGGGGACCTGCTGGCCTCCGAGAAGGTAGCAGGGGAAAAACGCATAGATTAAGCTATGATTTCAGAATCTAGGCTGTGTCACTTGCTAAGTAATACCAGCAGTGACAAAGAGATTGAAATATCCATGTTAAGATGTTTAAAAGAAAACAGGGTAAGCGAGTACCAGAGGGAGGAATGGAGTCAGAAGGAACTCCAACCTCACCTTTTGTTAAAGAAATTACACCTTTTAAACAAATCCTTCAAAAATTTGGGCACAGTCCTTGGACTAAACAAGCCCTAGCTGATGTCTGCACTATTTCGGACCTAGAGGATAGATTGGCTCAGTATATCCTCATATACAAACCTTCTAGTGCTGCCAAAAGAGATGCAGCAGCAATTTGGTTGTTGTGGGAGGCATGTAAGGATTCTTCCCTCCGCTTGTCTTCATGTAAAGTGGAAAAGGCACAAATGGAAAAGGGAGCAGACAATTGGAAGGTGCTGGCTACAAATATCCAAAGCCAGCTGAAAATAGTGAAAGAGGCACTCCAGGAATACAAAAAGAGTGAAAAAGTTAACTCTGCAAAGGCTGGAGGGAGGCAGGTAAAGGGGGAGAAGGTCCTATGTACGGCACCCCCAGGCATAATTACAAAGAGAAAAGAGAGTAAAAAAAAAAAAGTTAACTCTGCAGAGGCTGGAGGGAATTAAGCAGTTAAACTTTGTATTTCACCCGAACAACTTTTAACCGAAAATGTTAAAAAGGAAAAGTGTTAGAGCATTCTTGGTTTCTTTGCAGCCATTCTGAAAGAAAAATGGGCCCTTTTCCAAAGGAATGTCTGTAAATTAGCCAGGCAAAAATAAACTATCTGATTAAAATCATTTGACTGGACAATTTAGTCAAATTTGCTAAAAGAACATAAGAGGGTTCTATTGGAACTTAACTGCCTCAAATGTATAAAGGGAATGTAAGATGTAAAAAACAGAGCAGTGTGGAAGGGATGTTAAGGAAAAGAAAATGTGTATGTATCTGTCTGTGTGTGTGTAAATATGTAAAGTTCTAAGGACCAGTTAGTTTTGTTTTTGTTAATGCCACTAAAAATCCATTTGACTCTTTAATTCAAAGTTGCAAAACTGACAGACCTTTTTGCTAGACACAGGTAATTAGTGTTGTTTGGCTTTGGGATTTGGCATTTAACCCTTAAAAGGTAACTCAATGCTTTACAAAATTTAAAATGTTTTTAAGTTGTGGCTGCAGCAGGGCAGTCAAAATCAGGAGAATATAAAAAAAAATTGTTTTGGATTCTTTTTGTTTGTTTTTTGTTTGTTTGTTTTTGTAACAAAATAGCAGATGAGAGTTGTATTAAAAAAAAAAAATTAAAAAAGACAGTGCCTCTCTGAAGCAACAGCAGGGGTGAGGTGCACAAAACAAAAAGAAGCAATGTTAGAAACACTGAGTCTTAAAATGGCTCTGAGTAATCAGACTGTCACTTTGATAAAGGTACATGAAAACTCTGTAAGCAAAAAAAAGAAATAGTGACACCTTATGTAAAAATGGATCTGGATAATGTTATAGAAGTTAAACTATGGAAGAAATGTGCATTTGCCCCAGAACATGTGCAGGGTATATTGTAGAAGGGTCAAAAGAAATGCAAACACACCATGCTACTTAATTAAAATGCTATTAGGGCTCCAAAGGGAGCCACAATACGTTGGGTTTTCTTTTTCAGATTGCTGTGTGTTTTGGAAGCAGAAGTTAAAAGTAATCAAAACTCTGGTGAAAGTTGATTGTGTCCCTAAGACAGAGTCTCTGAGCTGCTGATGGCTTTAAATCCAAAAGCAGGAAGTTTCTGTGAAAATGCAAATTACCTAAATGATAAAGGAAGGAAAGAACTAGCAGCACAAAGGAGCTGCAGATAAAGGACATACCTGGTCAGCAAACAAATTATCTAAATAAAAGGCATGGGATAACAAGATAATTTTAATAAATTTAATGATAATAAGTATCCCTGTAACAACGTATAGTGTGTATGATTTTTGGAAAAATCCTTTAAGGTCGTGTGGTAATGATGCTTCTCAGTTATTACCTGTAAATAAAACTTAAAGCTTAACACAGCAGGAAAAACATTATAAACTTGGTCTGCTGTATAAGAAGGAAAACTCAGGGATTTAATGACTAAACAGTGGGATAATTTCCCCATAACCCTTAAAAGATAAAAGCCTTTGAAACCTGGCCTGCCTATAGAACAAAAACAGGAAAATATGGGGGCAATTTCTCTGTTTTGCCTGCAATCAGCAAGGGTATTTGTAAAAGAAATATTTTAAGCAATAATCTGCCACCCCAAAAGGGGTAGAAACATGTTCTTTTTGTCTTTCAGAAAATCAGGAAAAGCTGCCAGCTGAAAAGCAACCCAATACCATGAATCTACTGTCACAATAGAAATTGTCTTCTGTGTTCTATGTTTTGTCTTGTGTTTTGTGTTGTTGCTAGCACTGTTGTGTGTTTAAAAAAAAAATACTGAAGACCTGCAGGAACTTAAAAATAAATTAAGCTTTCTGTCCCAGCTACAGGACAGCCTGATACAAAAACAAGTACATGCCAATGTAGACTTGGTCCAAATTGGTCTGGGTAACCTAAAAGGCCGATGGAATCTTTAGTAATGGCTTAATACTACCACATGGCTTATCCATAAGAAAAAAAAAATATTAGAAATAGGAAACTACACAGCCATAGCTATGGGATGCACTGAAATGCAGATACTTGCACTAGCTACTTTGGAACACAAAATGTTCTGGGTCATACTGGGAAATATTAAGGGTTTGATGCATTTGTTAAAAAAGAAAGAGATCATTGTTTGACACTTATCAACATGAATGGATGCAATATGTTTCCAGTATTGTAAACCAGACTTGTTAATGGGAGAAATTGTTGTCAAAATTGCACACCAACAGTCCCTGGAGGCAAAGGTATTGAAGGTTAACCCACTCCCCATATTACACATGGGATCCTTTTGGCTACCCTGGACCTTGAGCCAGTGGGCTGGGGAGGGAGGGAAGCTATTGGACACTAGAGGTTGTACCGAATGGACTCCTCAAAAGTGGGTGTGCCTCACCTTGCCTGTTGCCCCAGAACCTTGTAGTAAAGATACATCACTAGGATCATGTATGTGGCATGAATTGGAATCACAAACTCAAATTGCCTCACAGTACTTTCTCTTGAATAGGCTACATAGAAAGTGACACTGACGATTATAAATCTTAGTGTCAAAAGGGGGATTATGTTGGATCATATTAAAGAAGTTCTGTATTAAAATCACAAATGAGTTTGATTCCCCAGAGTTTCAATTCCAGGGTATCACTAATTAAGAGGTCTCTTGGTTTTTGGGACTGTTTCTCTCCCTCTCTGTGTGAAACTTGCAAGCTGCTAATTGTGTTAGTACATTCTAAGACAGAGTCTGTTCTCAAAGCAATACACAGAGAGAGAGACTCAAAGCAATACTCTAACAACAGAAACAGCACCCAGAGACTCCCCACCCTTTTGTTGTATTAAAAATTGTGATTAAAATAGAGATAGAGGATGTATGTGGATGGATGCTTGGTGTGGATAATAACTGAATGATCAGGGAGGTGCCAGCCTAAGAATCCAGTGTCCATCGGCTGAAGAAGGCGTCAAGTGGAAATAACCAGAGGACCCCACCCGGAGGGCAGACTGGAATCCACCCAACAGCCTCAAGAATGGGAGAACCAAAGAACAAGATAACATCTTGGAGCCGTCAGGAATGTGCTATCTGCTGATTGATTCAGCAACAGCATGATGAAGCAATTCCCATAGACTGGCATAGGAAGAAATTCCTATAAAAATAGACTCTAAAAAGTGAGAACTTTGGGGTCTGATTCTGCAAACCAACTTCCAGGAGCATCAGATGAGCATCTGACAAGGCCCTGCTCCCTCCTCATGTCCAGGCCACCTGGCCAGTGGCTTGGCATGAGCAACTCTAAGGCTGGTAACTATGATAACAACCTTGCAGAACCTGTGTGTGTGGGTGTGTATGTGGGTGTGTTTGTATGAATGAATGTGTGAATAAATATGAGATTGAATGGAATGTTATAGCTATAACTAACTGCTTACTATGATTCTTTCTGTATTCACAATAAATGTGGTATTTTGCCTTTTTCCCTTTAATAAGATCCTGCTGGTTTTTATTTTATTGGTACAACAGGTACCCATAACTGAGATTCCAACTGCTGACATAACTAGTGTCAATCCCACATTAATACATTTCCCAATGTTTCCAGTACATTAATGTGGTTAACCTCATGGTTAGACATACTAAAAATCACCCCCAAATTGGTTATTTCGTGATTCTGTGGTGTAATTCTTTATCACAAGCTACATATTGCAAAATATTGCTAAACTTTATTACCTTAGGTTAAGCAATTTGCTACTTAGGCTAACTATTAAAACCACCACTAGGCCTCAGCTTATTGTCAAGCCTACCTTAGTTATTACACAAATTCTTACATTTCCTACTTCCTTTACAGCTTTAATAGATTATGTTTTGCTATCTTAAAGCATTTTAGTATGCTTTGTCACATAATATGTAATTTAATCTTGCACCCTAAAATCAGGTCAGAGGTTACAGGTCAACAGATTGGTCTCTCAGCACCCTGTGTTGCTTTGTAGACTGAATGCAGACTGAACCAACTAGTTTCAACATTGTCAACAGTTTCATCATTTTTAACCCTAAATATTTATTTATAGCCTTTTCACTCAGAAAAGGGATTTGGTGAAATTAAAGAAAAGTTAAGTTTACATCACATATAATGATGAGTCAGCTAACAGTTCTCTAAGTACACTGAAATGCTCCTATATTTTAGTTTGCTTAATGGGGGGAGGGATAGCTCAGTGGTTTGAGCATGGGCCTGCTAAAGCCAGGGTTGTGAGTTCAATCCTTGAGGGGGCTATTTAGGGACCTGGGGCAAAAATTGGGGATTGGTCCTGCTTCAAGCAGGGGGTTGGACTAGAAGATGACCTCCTGAGGTCCCTTCCAACCCTGACCTTCTATGATATGCCAGATGCCAGAATTGTAAACTGTAAGCATTATATAAGTAAGCTTGAGTCCATAAACCTGAAGTCATAATCATTGCTGGTTTTATTTCACACTTTGGTGGTACTGTTCCATGCAGTATAGACAAATCTTGATTTTACTAAAATTTCAGCAGACAACACAATATTTGTAACATCTACAGAACATGTGATTGCTGGTTATCGGGCAAGGTGACAGAGGCATTTTAAAAATTATTATTGTTTGTAAAATTGGAGTTTGCAAAATCAGAGTTGGGGTGAGATTCTCAACGCCACTGTGTATCTGTGTGCTGGGTAAGACAGCTGGAGCAATGTAAAGGGGGTAGAAGAGCCTTTGATACAACCAGGAAAGAATTCCCCCAGCATGGGAACTGAGAAGACAGCTGCAGGATGTCTTTCAAGGACCTCACCCTTCCCCAGCAAGCCCTAGCACAGGTGGTATGCAGGGAACAGTCGTATGTCTGAGGGGAGAGGGTTATATCTGGGGGAGGGTCTGCAGATAGTCCTGTGGAGACTCTGTGCAGTACTATGTCCCACAGGCAACCAGGAACAGACTGGATAACTTTGGCAGCCCTAAGTTTTGCTAGGGGCTGTGAGAGTCCCCAGAGCAGCCCAGAACTGTAAGGGAGGTTACAAATGTG
The DNA here is from genome assembly GCF_965140295.1 of Lepidochelys olivacea. Lineage (NCBI taxonomy): Eukaryota > Metazoa > Chordata > Testudines > Cheloniidae > Lepidochelys > Lepidochelys olivacea. The sequence continues at coordinate 30,580,380 of NC_140428.1, forward strand.
GTTTAAAGCTACTTCAACCCCACTCTTCCCCTCCTCCTGGACTGTGAGTTCTGTGCTAAGCCTTTTACAGGTGCAGCACAGAATCTCAATGGTAATCTCTGAAAGAGCCCCTGGGTTCTGTGAAGTGCCCTTTAATGTCATGCTGCCAACTGAAATAACTCTAGCACTGAACAGTTCTACAGAGATCCTGGATGAGCTGCACAATGAGACTTCACAAGAGACTTGGAAATTGAAACCAGATTTTCTTAGACTATTAACAGAATTGCGACTGATCAGAAATCTTAACTGCCAAATGTTGTTAACACCTTTAGAATTCCCAGTAACGATCCTTCTTAGTTTTTTAAAAATCTCACTCTAGTTTAACACTGTAACTTTGAGTTCCTGGGGAATCATGAGTTATGGATAAGATTTGGAAATCTAGAGGAAATTTGGTATCTTATATGCAGGTACACATTTTTCATTACTTATCTATGGACTACACAGGTTAGGTTAGGAGGAAAAAATGTTAACTTGATGGGTTCAATTCCAGTCTTTGTGATACACTCCTTCTGTACCAATGTGTCTTATTTAATTATGATGCTAAGGAATTTTTGGATGTAAAAATCAAAGAAAGGGAATGACCAAGATAAATAATGATCTACGGTAGTTTGTGAAAACATGAATGAGCTGGAGGAGAATACATAGGTGATTCTATATTATTCTGAAAAAAGAAAAGGAGTACTTGTGGCACCTTAGAGACTAACCAATTTATTTGAGCATAAGCTTTGATGCATCCGATGAAGTGAGCTGTAGCTCACGAAAGCTTATGCTCAAATAAGTTGGTTAGTCTCTAAGGTGCCACAAGTACTCCTTTTCTTTTTGCGAATACAGACTAACACGGCTGTTACTCTGAAACCTATATTATTCTGAATACTCCCTTCTCTCACTGCAGTAGTGTACAATGACTGGATGTAGGTGTATGGATAATAAGGCCCATGATTGGTGAGACAGTTATCAGTTCATTTAGCACCATTACCTTATGCTAGCCATCTGCAGCATTAGTAAATTGGCGTTAATTTTTCTCACAACATGTCCCACCCCTCGCAAATATTGTGTATTTTAAATCTGAGAGGTTTGGAACAATTTTTAGTAGCCAGAAATACCCTCAAAACACGTATCTTTGGTGTATAATCCAAGTTATGCCACTCAGTGGTCTATTTACCATAAATTTAGGGATGAAATATTATTGCAATGGAGACAATGTTGAGAATACAGTAAATAAAAAGTTAAAATGAACTATTCCAACCAGTTTAGAACTGACATACAATTTCCAAACCAAAACATACAGTATATATCTGGATTGAATCCAAAATACCTTCCCCTCCAAACTGGTTTAGGCCTGACAGACAGGATAGTCTATAGAGCAACAGATCATGTGATTAAAGAGTGAACAAACTATAGTGTATCATTAACAAAACGCCAGACTGGATTTCATAGTGCTCTTTTGTGATTAGTGACCCATGCAATTTGCTCAAAAAAATAACAAAGGGACAAAGGTTCATTCTGTTCAAAATATACCCAATAATAAAAAAAAAGCAAATGAAACCGTTTTTGTATAGCAATGTACGGCTACCCATCATTGAAATATAACTGCAAAGAACCTTGTGTTCTCTACACAAACCTCTACACTTTGTAATACACTATGAGAAAGAGTTTAGACAAGTATTGTGCCTGATTTCCGCACACCCCAGTTCTGCTGATGTCCTTCAATCCTGACTCTCAGCCTCCCCAGAAATCTACCTTTGCCAATGCCCGTCTATCCAGGTTCTCTATTTTAGCCCATACCTCCCTATGAACACAACTTGACCAATGCCCTTCAATCCTAAACCACAGCCTCCTGCTATTCCAGTCCTGGGGCCCTTCTGCATTCTGCCAATACCTGTCAATTCTCATCCGCAGCCCTCCCGGATAACTCAGTCCATGGACTCTATTGAGCAGACTGCCATTCAAATTAGGCTGTAGGGTGATCTGAATTAATGAACTGTAGACACAAGGATGAGACCCCACAAAACTCACTTCTTTTGTGATCTGAGCCAAGTTTTGAGCCATTCTCCAGAGATGAAAGGCGAGTCCCCCATCCTCTACCACTATTTTTAGACAATTTTACAATGTTCAGAATATGAGGTAAACACCTTTCATCTAAAATTTTTGCCTAGAACAAATGGCTGCTCTGGGCTGGATGGCTGTGGCCCTTTAAGGGCTGCTCTGACTTGAAGGCTAGGCACCAGCAGGTATGGAGGCTGCTCAGATTGAAGGGCAGATGGCATCTGGAGAATTTTGGAGTACTTTATGGCCAGCTGGTTGGCACCTGATTTTGAGTGAAGATCAAACAGATAAGTGTGAGGTGCCTTGGCTGGGAGCTCAACAGGAGGAGAGTGGAAAATCCTGGATAACCTAGGCAGTAATTCAAAGAAGGGGAAGACCCTATTCTTGGAGCGTTTAAGGGTATTGTGACACAAAGACTCATTTGTGGTTCACTACTCTGACAACAATTCTTGTCAGGTCTGACATACTCCTGACACACCTTACATTCAAAAAGTTGCATGTAATATATCCTTGGAAAACTAATTACACAGTATGCATCTGATGAAGTGAGCTGTAGCTCATGAAAGCTTATGCTCAAATAAATTGGTTAGTCTCTAAGGTGCCACAAGTACTCCTTTTCTTTTTGCAAATACAGACTAACACGGCTGTTACTCTAATAACTCACTGATCATTAATATTCTTATGTGCTGTATATATGTGGTGTGTACAAAGAATTATGTTCTTAAAATGTGTTTTGGCAAGCAATGCATAAGCACAGTCTGCTTTGGCAAAGGAATGGGTATTTGCTTGTCTGACCAGCCTGGTCAACAGGCAGTGACAAAGGTACATTTACATAAAAGGTAAACAAAACCATCAAACTAGTAACTGGGGAAGATAGCCTCTTAACTGTAAAGGCAGAGGGCAGAACTTCAAATGATAAGCAATTGAATCAACATTATTGTATTATAGATATGTATCACGTATGGTCTTTTATGAAAGCCAGTGACACACTGCTAATTGAGATAATTGTGAAATGTCTGCATTAACACTATATGAGGAATTATAGCTACTCACTGATATTACACTTTAAAGGCTGACCATACACAGGGAGAAATAGGTTCTCTCTCAGACAGGAGAGAATGCAACTATCAACCTGTCTCCAATGTAAATTGACCAGCATGGAATCAAAACAATGGAAGCCCAATTTTCATATGAATCAGCAGGGGGATTAAGGTCCAAAGGAAAGAAAGAACAGCAGGAAGCTTCCTGCTGTCTTGTAAGTTCAGACAGCAGCAGAAAGCAACCAGTCCTGAGGCAGGGGGAGAGGGAAACCCCTGACATCAGCCCCTGCCTCCCTCCCCGGGCTCTCTGCACAGCAGTCTCTCTCTCTCTCTCTCTCACACACACACACACACCCCGCCACCCTGCATTCCACATTAATGGTTTGCTTTGTGTCCCGGAACAGATCAGCACAACACGCAACAGCTGTCAGAAATGGTGCTTTGAAAGGAGAGAGGTGCATGTCTCCAGGGCAGCCGAGTTCAAACCAATGAGCAGAGCGGTCAGGTGAGGCAGTATGGGACAGCTCCAGAGGCCAATTACAGCGCAGAAAGCAATCAAGTGTCTACACTGCCATAGAGCGCTGGAGCCTGCACAAATAGCCTTACAACTCTCATCGATGTGGGTTTTTCTGTAGCACTACAACTGAGGAGTTTCTGCACACAAAGTGGCTTGGCAGTTGTGTACACGTCTGCAGTTTGAGTGCAAAAAACTGCTTTACTGTGCAGAAACTTTCCAGTGTAGACAAGTCCTAAATAGCAAAGGTGCTGCTATTTTGAGACTGCAGCTTGTTGCCAATAGCAGTGCTTTTCCCTCAGACACCACTAGTTATCTTCCCTTTCCGTGCTGTTAGTTGGCACATAGCACCCTATTTCTTGCTGACTCCAAACGGGAAGGTATTTTCCCATCTTTCCTCACTAACTAAAATATCTAACTAGAGGAGCAGGGATTTTCTAAGGCACTTTAGGGATTGCATTGTTTTGGATTAGACAATATTTTTCTATTGAGCAGCATGTATCAAAGTTCCAAATGAAGTGCCTGCCCCAGAAATGTGAGCGAGTTGACAGCATTAATCATAAGCTGCAGAACCAGGAAAGCAGGGGTGGCAACATTATTATTATTTGAATAACTTCCTACCCAGCAGCAGGTCCACCTAGTGAGCAGCTGCAGCTCAGAGCAAGAGCTTGTTAACTTTCCAGCCAGCAAATAGCTCTGAAAGTGGAACATGTAATGAATAGCTTCAATTCATCAGCCTATTGTACTGTCTATATGTGAAATTTGGTGTTCAATTTCAAGTAATTATCATTGTTTCAGTTTCCTGGAGCCTTCTGTTCACACATTTGTGTTAGGTCAGCTAACCTGTTTCATAAATACTAGAAATGCCTTATGAATCTCAAGAGTTTGCAACATTAAAGCAGAGTTTAAATATTATTAAATCTCAGGAACTGTGATGCTTTACAATAAACTTCAGATATGTAACTTTATTATAGAGTTAAGATTCAACAATTCTCCCTTTCAGTCTTAACCAGCCAAAGAGTTTGTGACCAGGTGTCAAACACACAGTTCCCTTACAAACAAGATTTCCTTCAACAGTGGCAAAAAAAAAAAAAAGTTATAACAGATGCTCCTAACTGGGGAGAGGGAAGGGGGAAGCAAGCCTGGTTCCTGTAGCATTTAAAGCCCCACATGAAATTGCAGTCTCATTAGCAAGGGGTCAGCAGTCATTACACATGACTGCTCATTTAAATGTTACTGAGTGGGTAAAGGATCAGTTCTTGCTCTGCAGCTGCTTGCAGATGCAAAGACTGAAATCTAAGGGATCAGTTTGTTTGCTTTGAGGTTGGAGAAGAACTAAATCAAATAAGTGAAATATTTAAATAAACATTGAATGGACTCTCTGAATATAAAAATCAACCCAGGGAGGGAACAAATTTCACAGGCATTTCTTTAAGCCCAGAACACATTTCTATACACCGTGAGGAGGAAATTAGAGAATATAAAGATGTTTAAATATACAAAAGATTTCTTCTTCTGCATGATAGTGGCTACGAAGTGACCTCCTTTACCTCATTCAAATACCTTCCTAAAACTGACTCCTAGAGTCTACCCAGTAATAGCACATCAAGCCCAGAACACAGAATTTACTTTTAAAAATAATTCACTGCTGCATGAATTTTGTCCTTCACCAGTGTCTCTTGTATGTATGACTGTATTTGGACTGTATTGTCTGGGTTTTAGATTAAGCTCCTTAGGGCCAGGATTCTCGATTTCTGTTTCATACAGCCCCAAGTAAACTATTAGTACTGAACAAAAATAAATAATAGCAACTCCCTGCTGCAATGCATGACAATGACAGGCAGATAACCTATACAATTAAAGAAAAGGAGTACTTGTGGCACCTTAGAGACTAACCAATTTATTTGAGCATGAGCTTTCGTGAGCTACAGCTCACATCCAATGAAGTGAGCTGTAGCTCACGAAAGCTCATGCTCAAATAAATTGGTTAGTCTCTAAGGTGCCACAAGTACTCCTTTTCTTTTTGCGAATACAGACTAACACGGCTGCTCCTCTGAAACCTATACAATTAAGGCTTTAGCTGTGAAGTGGTTAAAAATGACCAGAACATGTTACACAGAACATGACAGGGCTTGTTTGTCAGAACAATCAGGGCAAAATTTAGAGCTAGAGCCAATCATTAGAAATTCTTGTTCAGCTCCAGAAAAGTGATTATTGATTGAACTGGGTGAATTCTAATGAACAAAACAAAGAAAACAGCAAGTTGTTTAACAGCAGCCCTGAATTTTGAAAGGATGGAAGATTCTATACTGCCCGGAAAAGAAACTGCACATCTACACAATAGAAATTGAGGGGTGTGTGTGCCTATTTTTTAGCTCTGGCTAGGGCAATTAGTTACTGTCAGTCCCCCCGTCCAAGAAAAAAAACCCTGTCCAAACCACACATCGAAGGCAATTTATAGCAGACCCATAACAGGGAGGCAAACCATTATTCCATCAAGTCAATTGCCCTAGAAACTGCTGCATGTGACCTTTATGAGAAAATTCTCAGACGTTTCACAACAAAACTGCAAATAGAAACTCTGTGACCTATTTACTAACCAGGGGCATAGATTAGATGTGAACTGATGACAGATGTCAGAATATTTGTGTAAGCAAATATGGCACAAGTTTTCTGCCCAAATTCGGTGTGGTTAATTCAGGTGACTTCAGCCTGCTGAAACATTACATCACTGTTACTTCTCCATGGCTCACATGATGAAATCTCAAAGAACGAGGCAGGAGCTGTTTACATGGGAGGGCATGAAGAATTTTGCTATCGTTTCATAATACATGCACAATGACAGTTGTCAACATCCAGCCCTAGTGCAACTTCACTGATGTCAATTGATGAATTTGGCCCTAAGGGTCAAATTCATGACACTAGAATCTTCTCTTTGGTTCTGATATTGACTCCAGAGTTGAAGTAGAGAGAATCCAGTAGGGTGCCAAGGATATAGTAGGAGGCATGTACAGGGGGGAGATACACAGGCCAGGGTTGAGGAATTTACTAAGACACTAACAGACAAAAGTTTTGTAGACAATTACTGTTTTAATTGGTTTCTTGCAGCTCACTAGACTTAGGCCCTGAGTAATGACCCTACAAATTAGGAAACCAGCCAGCCAGACACCTACAGAGAGACTCCTTTTTTCCATCTTTATTATTCTGGGATGCGCACACTTAGTCTTCTCCAAAAAACCCTCTCAAACAAGGAGTTTTTGAAGCACACCTGGAAGGGTCACCGAATTCAGGGTACTTTGAACCAAGGGAGCGGAGTGGTTTCCAGAGTCTAAGCCCTTCTATAGTGAGGGGGGATACAGCTCAGGCACATCTAATGGCTGCAGGCTGTAGCAATATAGTACAAGGATAGGCGATCACTCAGACAGACTAGGATCAGGCCATGTAGGTAGGGATGACCATTCAATTACATATAGGGTTTAACACTCTTTATGGGAAATGCCATTTAGAGCCAATTATAACCTGGCTGACCTTCACTGGATTTTAGAATGCCTAGATGAAGTTGCTTTATCCTCCATGATGGAGACTTTGCTTTCTTGCTCATATCTGGGAAATTCATAGATCTGAATATCATCCTCATTTATGTTAAAAAATAAGTGCCTTGCATAATGACAGGTTTCAGAGTAGCAGCCGTGTTAGTCTGTATCCGCAAAAAGAAAAGAAGTACTTGTGGCACCTTAGAGACTAACAAATTTACTGGAGCATAAGCTTTTGTGAGCTACAGCTCACTTCATTGAATGCATCCGATGAAGTGAGCTGTAGCTCACGAAAGCTTATGCTCAAATAAATTGGTTAGTCTCTAAGGTGCCACAAGTACTCCTTTTCTTTTTGCGAATACAGACTAACACGGCTGTTACTCTGAAACCTGTCATTATATACACAGAGACCATGAAACAATACCTCCTCCCACCCCACTCTCCTGCTGGTAATAGCTTATCTAAAGTGATCACTCTCCTCAGAGACTCGTTCACCTGCACATCCACCAATGTGATATATGCCATCATGTGCCAGCAATGCCCCTCTGCCATGTACATTGGTCAAACTGGACAGTCTCTACATAAAAGAATAAATGGACACAAATCAGATGTCAAGAATTATAACATTCATAAACCAGTCGGAGAACACTTCAATCTCTCTGGTCACGCAATTACAGACATGAAGGTCGCTATCTTAAAACAAAAAAACTTCAAATCCAGACTCCAGCGAGAAACTGCTGAATTGGAATTCATTTGCAAATTGGATACTATTAATTTAGGCTTAAATAGAGACTGGGAGTGGCTAAGTCATTATGCAAGGTAGCCTATTTCCCCTTGTTTTTTCCTACCCCCCCCACGTTCTGGTTAAACTTGGATTTATGCTGGAAATGGCCCACCTTGATTATCATACACATTGTAAGGAGAGTGGCCGGGTTTGGATAAGCTATTACCAGCAGGAGAGTGGGGTGGAAAGAGGTATTGTTTCATGGTCTCTGTGTATATAATGTCTTCTGCAGTTTCCACAGTATGCATCCGATGAAGTGAGCTGTAGCTCACGAAAGCTTATGCTCAAATAGATTGGTTAGTCTCTAAGGTGCCACAAGTACTCCTTTTCTTTCTGGTTAAAGATCGAGAGAGAACACAAGATCTTGCTATGAAGTCCTATCCATCATGTTTAGAACTGTCAGTGTTAGGCTTTTTTAAAAAAGAAAATGAAAACAATTTGCTGTCTAGAAGTGTAACTGCGCTAAATCCAATGAGGTCGAAGGCAGCCAGTAGGATTTGTTTTATCTTACTAGTCACCTGTCTCCTACAATCCCATCAGCACAATTGCCTTTAATCTATGGCTTTGTGCTCCATACAAATTCTATTTTCAGTTCCACTGGTTAGATCAGAGTAATCTTTTTGATTTAGTGGAGTTACTCTGGATTGGAATCAGAATCATACATCAAAATTCAGGATGTAGTTTTCACTGCAAGGAGAAAGAGAGTGATGCCTAAGTGTTTTGGGAAAACATAATAAAAAGTAAAAGCCAGAATGTTTGTTTGGCTTATGCCCAAAATGTCAAAAAGATAAAATATTTGTGTGTGAAATAGCTTTGCACAGATCACTGTAGGAGCTCAACAGCCTTAAGAATGCCAAATTATGACCCTATAGGGCAAGGTTAGATATCCCTCAGAATCTGGCTTTTAATTTTCTGAGTAATATGGGAGAACCTATACAAAAATAAAATAGTAGAAAAGCATTAGTACACTTTGAAGTAAGTATAATAATGTAGTGCTATTGTCTGTGTTCCCATTGGGTAAGGATGTGGTGTGCATTGATGTCTTTATTGTGTCTGCACCCAACGTACTCCACGGGAAAAGGCCTGCCACTTCCTCTAATAGTTTTTTTTTTTTTTGGTGCCAAAAGGCAAACCCTCCTGCAGTTGTCCTATGCGTTCATTAGCACTGCAAGGCAGTACAAAAAACTTAAGCAGGCCATGTCTAGATTTCCTTTTAATAAATTTAGAAACCTATTTAAAGGAATGACTTGGGAAACACTTCTTTAATTAAAGAAAAAAAAGTGTTTGTAAGCAGGAGAGTGGGGGGCTCTCTTTGTATTGATAATCAAGGTGGGCTATTTCCAGCAGTTGTATTGATAATCAAGGTGGGCCATTTCCAGCAGATGGCCCACCTTGATTATCAATACAAAGAGAGCCCCCCCCACTCTCCTGCTGGTGATAGCTCACTTTACCTGATCACTCATTATAGTGTGTATGGTAACACCCATTGTTCCATGTTCTCTGTGTATATAAATCTCCCCACTGTATTTTCCATTGCATGCATCCGATGAAGTGAGCTGTAGCTCACGAAAGCTTATGCTCAAATAAATTGGTTAGTCTCTAAGGTGCCACAAGTACTCCTTTTCTTTTTGCGAATACAGACTAACACGGCTGTTACTCTGAAACCGATCTTTAACCAGTTTTTCTTTGGCATTCACGTACTGTGAATACAAATTTCCTGGTTTGATCTCTCAGTCAGCTGCTTCTCCCTCTAAACCAAACTACCCTGTCATGGATCAACAGCAGGTCAGTGGTACAATGAACTACCCTTCAACCGTGGTTATGTGTTCCTGGGAGGGTAATAATGATAAAACCCCCAACCTAAAATAACTTTCTTCCTGATCCTGTTGCATCCCTCAGTGGTGACAGGACAGCATAGACTTACTTGAATGATACACATTATAGGAACAGAGCTCAGGAACACACTCACTCCCATGCAGCCTTTATTGTTTCCTCTCCTTATCTTCTTGTCAGAAGGAAGCTGCTGGGATGAAAGTCACCAGATGACTAGGCACCAGCTGTGTCTGAAGCTGTTGCTGTTATACTCCAATAGGTCAGGTTATCAGTGATGTTATTTAAATGACACAATTAGCCCATGTCTCTGCAGAGTGAAGTGACTTCTCTGAGGCACAGTTACTTTACAGCATACACGCCTGAGGCAGGGAGTGACCTATTCCATTATCCAGCCTGCCAATCTGACTGACAGAGACATGAACTTGTGCTTTTCTAACTTATTCATTCCGAGTTAAGACACAGACATATCGAACCAAACAAATGTTACATGTGCAATCAAAATATTTTCCTAAGTCAGTCATCTATTCCTATTTACCAGTGATTTCTAAAACAAAAGAATCCCCCCCGCAAGAGAATGAATCAATAAGTAAATAAGGAATCAGCCTTTTCAGGCAGCTTTTCTTGTTTATATACTGGCTGTTTTCCTTAAAACTTTAATTCATAAGCAAATCCCTTGTTGCCAGAAACGGATTTCCTCCCCCCCATACTCAAAAATTTTTTTTTGAGATATATTTCTCAAAAACTGATACTTCTGTAGAAACTAATCAGAGAATTCGTTTCCTAACACAGTTTCTGCACATGCTGGTTGATACACATGTGATTCTATAGATTAGAATTTTAGGGTGAATATTTCACTGGAAATTGGTCAGGCAGATGCAGTTGAAGAATTTTTAAAATCTCCATTCAATATGGCTTTGACAGAAGACAGAAGTCTCAATTAATTCAATATGGTTTTGTAATTTCTGCTGCAAGAAGTCAGGAAATCAATGGCAATCTTGAACAAAATGCTTCTACGTGTCTGTCCTAGTTACAAGGTTAGCTGCACCTCTGTCACTTGTCTGGGCACTCTGAGTGCACCCCCTTAAGTTCAAAGCCCTGAGCATTCACCTCTCTGTGGAATCCTGCAATTCTTCCATTCTTAGGCCAGGTCCTGGGCCTGCAGTGCACCATGCTTACCCAGCAGGTGTGAATGGGTTCAGCACCTGCAGTTCTTCCCTTTGGGAACCTGTGACCAGTGGTAAACACAAGTGACTCAACACAGCCTTCTTAAAACAAAGTATTGTCTAGTCTTTAACATTAAGAACAAAGCATTATGTAAGAGAATGTATGTATTTAAAAAAATAATAAAAGGTCTATACACATATCTACCTTACCTAAGGCTTGCCACCCCCCCCAGGCTGCTTAGGAAGGCCTAACTTTTTCAGATCGTCAAGCATGCGTCAGAGCGTCAGACTGTTCTCTGCAAACAGCTTCCTAACAACTGCCTGACCTCTGCTGAGAGAGAGCCTTTCTAACTCTTCACTGTCTTTTTGATCTGTTCAATTCCCAGCACTGGCAAAAACAAGCTCTAACGTGGCTGGCACCAAGGTAGTATGATCTTCACAGTTAACAAATGACTGCTTCTTGGAGCAGCTAGTCCTGTAACCCACAAGCAGAGAGGCAATTCTAGATTTAGTCCTAAGTGGATATGGTCCAAGAAGTGAATATAGCTGAACTGCTTGGTAATAATGATAGGTTTCAGAGTAGCAGCCATGCTAGTCTGTATCCACAAAAAGAACAGGAGTACTAACAGGAGTCGCTAAGGTGCCACAAGTACTCCTGTTCTTTTCACTTGGTAATAGTGACCACAGTACAAATTATATTCAACATCCCTGTGGTGAGGAAAAAACACCACAGCTGCCCAACATGGCAGCATTTAATTAGAGAAAGGGGATCTACACAACGAGGAAGTTAGTAAAACAGAAATTAAAAGGCACAGTGTCAAAAGTGAAATCCTTGCAAGCATGGAAACTTTTTAAAGACACCATAATAGAAGCTCAACTTAAATGTACACCCCCAAATTAAAAAATACATAGTAAGAAAACCAAAAAAGGGCCATCGTGGCTAAATAAAGTAAAAGAAGCAGTAAGAGACAAAAAGGCATCCTTTTAAAAGTGGAATTTAAATCCTATAGAAGAAACTAGGAAGTAGCATAAACTCTGGAAACAAAGGGTAGGAATGGTCAGTTTTCAGAATGGAGAGAGGTAAACAGTGGTGTCCCCCAGGGGTCTGTGCTGGGACCAGTACTATTCAACATATTCATAAATGATCTGGAAAAAGGGGTAAACACTGAGGTGGCAAAATCTGCAGAAGATACAAAACTATTCAAGATAGTTAAGTCCAAAGCAGACTCTGAAGAGTTACAAAGGGATCTCACACAACTGGGTGACTGGGCAACAAAATGGCAGATGAAATTCAGTGTTAATAAATGCACATTAGAAAACATAATCCCAACTATACATATAAAATGATGGGGTCTAAATTAGCTATTACCACTCAAGAAAGATCTTGAAGTCATTGTGGATAGTTCTCTGAAAACATTCACTCAGTGTTGGGAATCATTAAGAAGGGGATTGATAATAAAACAGAAAATATCATATTGCCACTATCTAAATCTATGGTACACCCACATCTTGAATACTGCATGCAGAGATGGTCACCCTATCTCAAAAAAGATATATTGGAATTAGAAAAGGTACAGAAAAGGGCAACAAAAATGATAGGGGTCTGGAACAACTTCCATATGAGGAGAGATTAATAAAACTGGGATTTTTCAGCTTGGAAAAGAGATGACTACAGGGCAATATGATAGAGGTCTATAAAATCATGACTGGTGTGGAGAAACTAGATAAGGATGTGTAATAAGTAAATAATGCTAGCCTGATTATTGCTTGCATATTTATACCTGCCTCTGGAAATTTCCACTACATGCATCCAACGAAGTGGGTATTCACCCACAAAAGCTTATGCTCCAATACGTCTGTTAGTCTATAAAGTGCCACAGGACTCTTTGCCACTAAATAAGTAAGTGTTATTTATTCCTTCTCATAACACAAGAACTAGGGGTCACCAAATGAAATTAATAGACAGCAGGTTTAAAACAAAGAAAAGGAAATATTTCTTCACACAACACACAGTCAACCGTTGGAACTCCTTTCCAGAGGATGTTGTGAAGGCCAATACTAGATAAATTCATAGACGATAGGTCTATCAATGGCTATTAGCCAGGATGGGCAGGGATGGTGTCCCTAGTCTCTGTTTGCCAGAAGCTGGGAATGGGCAATGGAGATGGATCACTTTATGTTTACCTGTTCTGTTCATTCCCTCCGAAGCACCTGGCATTGGCCATTGTCTGAAGACAGGGTAGTGGACTAGATAGACCTTTGGTCTGAACCAGTATGGCTGTTCTTATGTTCTTAATACCTCAGGCATTGTTTCTTAGTTCCCTTGAAGTGTTTATCCGGAGGTGTTTTGTTTTCCAACAACCTGTTATTTAACTAAACCAATATATGCATACAATAAACATCACAATGACCCAAGATAGCCACACTGCAATTAGCCCAAAAACCAGATTACACACAGTTTTCAAGAATTATTACAGATCAGCCCCACAGCCTTCAAAATGGCATCAAGCTGTGGAAAATTGAAGAATATTTTCAATCCCGACTGCAAATGCAGAGTTACTCCAGACAGCACCTTGCAATGGGAAATGAGAAGTAAGGGGTTAGGGTCTCCCTTCCAAATACCCCAAATCATAGAACTGGAAGGGACCTCGAGAGGTCATCTAGTCCAGTCCTCTGCACTCATGGCAGGACTAAGTATTCTCTAGACCATCCCTGACAGCGGTTTGTCTAAATGGTTCTTAAAAATCTCCAATGATGGAGATTCCACAATCTCCCTAGGCAATTTATTCCAGTGCTTAAACACCCTGACAGTTAGGAAGTTTTTCCTATGTCCAACCTGACCCTCCCTTGCTGCAGTTTAAGCCCATTGCTTCTTGTCCTATCCTCAGAAGTTAAGAACAATAATTTTTCTCCCTCCTCCTTGTAACAACCTTTTATGTACTTGAAAACTGTTATCATATCCCCTCTGAGTCTTCTCCTTTCCAGACTAAACAAACCCAGTTTTTTCAGTCTTCCCTCATTGGTCATGTTTTCTAGACCTCTAATAATTTTTGTTCCTCTTCTCTGGACTTCTCCAATTTGTCCACATCTTTCCTGAAATGTGGTGCCCAGAACTGGACGCAATACTCCAGCTGAGGCCTAATCAGCGCAGAGTAGAATGGAAGAATTACTTCTCGTGTCTTGCTTACAACACTCCTGCTAAGACACTCCAGAAAGATGTTTGCATTTTTTGCAACAGTGTTACACTGTTGACTCATATTTAGCTTGTGATCCACTATGACCCCCATCTCTCTTTCCGCAGTACTCCTTCCTAAGCATTCATTTTCCATTTTGTATGCGTGCAGCTGATTGTTCCTTCATAAGTGGCATACTTTGCACTTGTCCTTATTGAATTTCATCTTGTTTACTTCAGACCATTTCTCCAGGTTGTCCAGGTCATTTTGAATTTTAATCCTATCCTCCAAAGCACTTGCAACCTCTCCCAACTTGGTATCGTCCGCAAACTTTACAAGCGTATTCTGTATGCCATTATCTAAATAATTGATGAATATATTGAAAAGAACCAGACCCAGAACTGATCCCTGTGGGACCCCACTCATTATGCCCTTCTAGAGTGACTGTGAACCACTGATAACTACTCTCTAGGAATAGTTTTCCAACCAGTTATGCATCCACCTTACAGTAGCTCCATCGAGGTTGCATTTCCCTAGTTTGTTTATGAGAAGGTCATGCAAGACAGTATCAAAGGCCTTACTGAAGTCAAGATATACCACGTCTACCACTTCCCCCCGTCCACAAGGCTTGTTACCCTGTCAAAGAAAGCTATCAGCTTGGTTTGACACGATTTGTTCTTGACAAATCCATGCTGACTGTTACTTATCACCTTATTATCTTCTAGATGTTTGCAAATTGATTGCTTAATTATTTGCTCCATTATCTTTCCGGGTACAGAAGTTAAGCTGATTGGTCTGTTATTCTCCAGGTTGTCCTTATTTCCCTTTTTATAGATGGACAAATATAGTACCATTTTCCAGTCGTCTGGAATCTCTCCTGTCTTCCATGACTTTTCAAAGATAATCACTAATGGCTCAGATATCTCCTCAGTCAGCAACTTGAGTATTTATACAGGCTTCCTGCAGCTTAAGCCCCTGTTGACTTTGTTTTTTTGGCTGAAAGGTCATTCTTCATTACAATTGATTTTAAAGTTTCTACCATTAGTTTAAAGAAATTTGAATTTAATTCAATCCACTAAACGCCATAATTAGTATCTCCTCTCTTTATGGCTATTGTAAGTATCCCATTAGTGCCCATAGCAGCACAGAAATCTCAAACATTTGGGCATCAATGCAATTAAATTAGAAAATTTAAATTGTAGTTTGAATTTTTATGTTGTACGATTTGAAAGTTGAAACATTTACTGTGCTGTTTACGATTTTCAGGTTTCCTTCTTCTGTAAATGACTGAGGGCCCCTTTGACCTGATCCCCTCCCCACCATCAGCGGCATGAAACCTATGGCTCCTGAAACCCACTAAAGAATCAACCCACCCCAAATAATCAATAGTATTTTCTCAGCTGGCAATATGGTTTACTATAACTGGATGATATATCGTAGATGGGCTCATCTCCCCACAAAACGGGAGACTCACAAGTACCCCCTTCCTAAAGATTCAGAGGACCAACTTCAGCTCTCATTTATACCACTAGATATCTGGAGTTACTCCATTAAAGTCAGTGACTACTCCAGATTTACAGTATTGTAACTGAACAGATTTCAGCCCAAAATGTTTGGTTACCTGATGTGATGATATATGGACTATATTGCAGTCAACTGCATGGCATAGAGCAGGTATCTCAAACTCAAATGACCACGAGGGCCACATGGGGACTAATGCATTGGCCCGAGGGCCGCATCACTGACACACACCCCTGCTGCCCCGGCCCCGCCCCCACTCCACCCCTTCCATGAGGCCCCACCCTTGCTCCGCCTCTTCCCAGCCCCCATTCCAACCCCTTCCCTGAAGTCCCCACTCGATCTCCGCCCCCCCACCCCCAGGGGGTGCAGGAGGGGTGAGGGGTGCAACAGGGGGTCGGGGTGCGGGCTCCGGCCCGGCGCCGCTTACCTAGAGTGGCTCTGGGGTGGCAGCAGCGCAACCTGGGGAGCCTGCCCTGGCTCCGCTCCAGGAAGTGGCTGGAACTACGTGCCTGGGGGAGGGGGACACAGGGCTCCGTGTGCTGTTCTTGCTGCTTCTCCAGGCACCGCCCCACCGAAGCTCCCATTGGCCGCGTTTCCCCATTCCCAGCCAATGGGAGCTGTGGGGGGCGGTGCCTGGAAGCAAGAGCAATGCACGGAGCCCTCTGCCCTCTCCCCGCCAGGGGCCACAGGGACATGGTTCTGGCCACTTCAGGGAGTGGTGCGGGGCTTGCAGCGCCATGGGGGGCAATCCCGTGGGCCGAATCCGGCCCGCAGGCTGTAGTTGCCCACCCCTGGCCTGGAGGTGGGCAGAGGAGTGGGGCGGGGAGCTTGGCGGGCCACACGAAAGAACCGCGTGGGGCCCCGTGTTTGAGGCCCCTGGCATAGAGTCACAGCTTGTAATGTCTGATGTTTGTTTATTGTATTGAGTTTTATTCAGAGGTAATTAAAATGCTATAAGTGTTAATACATTGTAAATGGAGTTCACAGCATGGGGACTGAACAGTTACTGTGGTGAGAAGCTTAATATAGGGCAAATGGGTGTGGTGCTCAAAGGGCCATGGAGGATCCCCCTTCTCTTTTTCTAGTGAACAGGGCCTTCTTGTTCATTATAGCACTGAATGCCTCAGAACACCCAATAAATGAATTATACATATGCCAAAGAGCACTTGTGCCTCACCACAAAAATGCAGAAAACTAACAACAATGGAATGTATAGTGGATGCCTCCTTAATGCGCATCACAGAAAGATTACCTAATGACATGTGCAGAGTCCAAATTAGCAAAATAAAGACAGATTGCAATGGATTAACTTTAACTAACACTTCTTTATTGCAAGGCAGCCATGACAGCAATGGAGGGCACTTCCCCTCAGAGTTCCCCCAACTTAATTTCCATATATCTCACAGGGATATTCTACCTAGTGACCTCACAAAAAAATGCCATTTGACATCTGTTAGGACACAGCCTCCACCTAGAGCAACTTTCTGGTGTCATTATAAACTGTCAAATTTACTCTTTCAGACAGAAATTGCTAAACCAGTGGGGCCATCGAGTCCAGTATCCAGACTCATACAGTGATCAGCACCAGCTGCTTCAGAGGAAGAAGCCCTACAGTAGGCAGCAAGGAAATGAGAAAATGGAGTAGCTTCTAACCCCCAATGCTTAGAAGTTGGCTCATACTTTCAAGCAGGTGGTTTTAGAGCCTTTTCAAAATTTTTGTTTAATTTTTAATATTTACAATTATAGTTCGTGATATTCTGGTTATCCATATAAATCATAGACATGTAGGACTGGAAGGGACCTCAGTAGATCACTTAGTCCAGTCCCCTGTACTCATGACAGGACTAAGTATTATCTAGACCATCCCTGACAGGTGTTTGTCTAACCTGTTTAGGGTGCCAACCTTCCTGGTTTCGCTGGGAGTCTCCCGGAATCAATCCCTATCTCCCAGAGGCTACTGCAGCCAAACCGGGAGATTTTTGGCACTAACAGTCCGGCAGTGCAGCGGGGCCAATGCAGGTTCCCTGCCTGCCCTTGCTCCATGCTGCTCCTGGAAGCGGACGGCCCTGTGGCCCCTGGGTCTCTGTGCGCTGCCCCCATCCCGAGTGCCGATGCTGTAGCTTCTATTGGCTGGGAACTGCAGCCAATGGGAGCTGTGGGGGTGGTGCCTGTGGGCAGGGGCAGCACATGGAACTCCCTAGCCCCTCCCCACACCCAGGAGCTGCTGCCAGAGAGATGTGCCAGTCGCTTTCAGGAGCCACCTGAGGTAAGTGCTGACCCTTCACTCCCTCCTGCACTCCAACTCCCTGCCCCAGCCCAGGGCCCACACCCAAACTCACTCCCAGAGCCTGACCCCTCACCTCCTCCTGCACCTAAGCTCCCTCCCAGAGCCCACACCCCCTCCTGAATCCAAACTCCCTCCCAAAGCCCACACCCCCTCACGCACCCCAGCCCTCTGCCCCAGGCTCAGCCCAGAGCCACCTCCTACACTCCAAACCCCTTGGCCCCACCCCCAAGCCCAGAGCCCACACCACTCCTGCACCTCAACCCCCTGCCCAACGTGGTGAAAGTGAGTGAGGGTGAGGAACTAGATTGAGTAGGGCCGGAGCCTCGGGGAAGGGATGGGAAGGGGGGTGGGGCAAGGGTGTTTGGGTTTGTGCCATTAAACAGTTGGCAACCTGTTCTTAAAAGCCTCCGGTGATGGAGATTCCACAACCTCCTTAGGTAATTTGTTCCAATGCTTAACTACCATTACAGTTGGGATTGTTAAGCACTGGAAAATGCCTAATCACTTTTTCAATCCTGCTAAATAATGTTATCTAGCAGCAATGAGCTCCACAGTCTAATAGTCCACAGTGTGAAAAAGTATTTCATTCTATCAGTACTGAATTTACCACCTTTCAAATAAATTTTAATTGAATGTCCATGCTCTTGTACTATAAGCCAGGGAAAATATAAGTTCCTTACTATCCTCTGTTAGGGGCAAATTCCTAAAGCTGTGTTTGTATGGCTATTAGTATTATGATTTATTATGTTTGTATGGAACCCATTTTGTTATCTAAAATGGAGGACTTGGTCATGTGATCAGGAGGGCAGTTGGAGTGTTTTCCCGCCCTTTCCAACAGTCAGCAGTGGCTCAAGTAGTAAACAAGTTCCAGTTTTAACTGGGTTTTCCTGGGGATTCTATGGAGTTTCTCACTATAGTCTATATAAGAGCAGCAGTTACCTCAGCTTGGGGCTGCCCATCTGAGTGGCAGGTGTATGCAGGTTTGCTTCCACAGGTGATCAAAACTCCGGACAAGTGCCATCTCCAGCTCTTACTTACCATCTGCAGCAGTTAACATCCATCGTTGTCATTCGCCTGTGAACACCCAGCTGCCATCCTGTGAGTCTGCCGCTGTGTCATCTGGAGCCAGTGAGAAGGACGAGTCATCGAGGGATCTCCTCAGAGTTCCTCTCCTGAGGCTCTGAACAAGCCAAAGGATCGAGGTCCTGAGCGACCATCAGAAGGGTGATATTGTATGTTTACTTACCTTTTGTACTCCATGGGGGTCTAGTTTGGGTCTTGGCTTCAGGACACAGATGTTTGAGTTACTGTACCTATAGAGGGAATAAGTTTCTGTTATTGTTTTATGCATTTTTCCTCTTCCCATTTATGTACCTCAGTTTCCCCAAAATAAACACAATTTGTTTGGTTTATATACACCTGATTCTACTTGCCTCATTCCAGCAGAGAGAGGGGGAGGAAGGTTACATAAGGAGGATTATCTTGGCTACCAACCAGGTGATATATACTGGAGCTCGCAGTAAAGGACTGTGGACCTATATTTTTGTTGGGGGGGGGGGCTGTAGCCTTTCCATATTTTATTCCTTGACCTAACACCACCTTTACAGATTAAAAAACTCTTGTGATAAGAGATGGACCAGATCTGAATTGTCTGCTGCTTCTATATACCCACTATACACAGATGCCCCCAAATTCCTGTGAACCCTCCAGCTCCCCTATTCTTGAGCTACTGATAATTTTTACAGAGAAATTCAGTTGCATGCTAATCTTGAATAAATTATCCAGTGGTCATTGTGTGATTATTAACCAATTCCACAGTTTAAGATTAAAAACTTATTTTCTAAGAGTACTTTGACTTTGTTTATGGCTCCACTCTAGAACTATTCATGCTGAGAGATTTAACCAGTTTTTCAATATATAATCAATAAAACAGACATAATAAATGTACAAAAGTTTGTACATTACAAACTGGAAAAGGTGATTTCAAGCATAGATTTCACTAGTCTTTCTCCACCACTGTGGTCTAGGGGCTGTGGAATAATTTCTGATGTGTTGCATTGGTGTGGCAAAGTGGATTGATTTAAGGTTTGGCACCGCTGTATCACAGCAAAATTCCTGCAATACGCAATTTGACAAAACTGAGGAGTGTTATACAAGATTGTAGTGGAGTAACTCCCATCAGTGGGAATGATGGGGTGAAACGTCATGCAGCATTGTGAAAATGTCCATTTTGTTGTTTGGATTCAATTGTCATGTCACTACATTGTCCTACATATTATTTTGAGGTCCTAATTTTGCAGTAAAAATCTTAGTGAATTTAGAATCAGTGTATAGAAATCTTTTTTTAAATCCTTGTTCAGATTATATATTTAATTTTGGATATATAATGTCTTGCGAAGATTTATATCCATCCAACCCCCCCCCCCCAAATCGCTGATTACCTTGAAATCTAACACAATGTAGACACTCTCCAGTGCCATGCACTGATTTTATAGTTTTACTATTTCCAGAAAAATCTATTGTAATCCTGAAACTTTGTAGATTTGAGTCATACGTTTTATAATCATATACTAATACAGGGCTAAATTCTCCAGGTTTTACTCATGTGAAGAAAAGGTTGAATTCTCTCAGCCTTTACTCCAACCACTTACTCACTCAGAAAAACCATGTGTTACTACTTTAAGATGTGGAATCTGTTCCACACTTGGGAAATGTAAAGGACCATCTCCCTCTAGCATTTTAACCTCAATAGTAAAAATAAAATACCTATATGTAGCTATAATATAATAGGCCTTTCCCCTCTAGATTCTATAATTCTGGGAGCACCTTTCATCTCAGGGGATCCCAGAATACTATACTTTACATACAGGATTAGCTTACTCTACAACTGAAATACAGCTACCTTTGGGAAAAAACATGGCAGCTCTCCAGTATTGCACAATGACACCATATGACAGTTTAAAATAGGTGTAAAGAAGAATCCTGCATTAAGCTGAAACTTCAGGGTAATGCAGGAAGGCAGAATGTATTCATCCCAATAAAAATTTGGCCAAGACAATAGGATTAGCATTCCTATTTTTGTTAAAAGTGCCACTGGATATTTATTGATACCCTCTCCACTTTTAAATCTCTCAAAAAACATCTTTCACTATGCTGATGATAGGGACTCTTGGTCTGTACAGAAAATTCCTTTTGTTTTTTCCTTCAGACTGAACTCCATCTGTCTGGTTGGCTGGCAAAGGAGCACCCTCCAGAGGACAATGATCCTGTCCTATAAATTATACAAACTACAGCTATTGGGCTGCACGACTGGTGATTTATTCCTGTTGAATGTAGCCAATTTAATCATTTTTTTAGTAAATTTATAGTACTATATCCTCACGCATCCTCCAAAAGACTCTGGAATGTACGTGTTTCCTCATTCACATATACTTATCCATGACAAGGACAGCTTGAAAGATTAATCTTCAGATGCCATCTAGAAAATTCTGGTAGGGTCTTTGGGTGCAAATGAGAAGTGTCAGCTTTTGTAAATTCAGCTCAACTGTTGGAGACCAGGGTCTTGTTTCACATTATACTGACTAATTCTACTGGAATGAGCCATTGCCCTTTTAAGATACAGCGACATCAAGGAGTGAAATGGAGCTGAGTATTTGAATTAGTAGCATGTAGCAGTGGATGTTAACTTCAGCCTTTCCCACCCCCGCATCCTCTTTGCTGACATTCAGAGCAAGCAAGGCAGCGAGAGCATGAATCAGTGGAAATAGTCACACAGACAGGAAGTGGATTCAGTAAAGCCTGTGGCATGGACTTTTCCTGAAGATCAGGTTTCCATTCCTTTCTGGTGATCTGGCCTTCAACATGCACTTATCAATTGTATTTTTATACGTTTAGATTTTTTTTTCCCCTTCAAGTGAGCACTTGTGCTACTTGAGCACTTCCTCGTGTCTGTCTTGCATTTTGGAAACTCCAAATTTATTTATAACCTGTATATATATTTATTACTTCACACCTGAAATTTGTCTCTCTGTATAAAGTAACAGACAACGGCAAGTGTCCAAGCATAAAATACCTCTTAGAGGGTTACTGCTTTTCTGAAGATGCTGAAATATTTGGGCTCTGCTTGCATCTGGCTAAAAATAAGTGCCTATACCATGTAACTAGTCACATTAACATATAATTAGAAGGACAGGAAATAATGTTTTGAAGCTTTATAAGGAAACGGAGTGACAGAGACTAGTAAGAAGGCCAGTTTATGCATAGATAGTAGCACAATTGAGAGATGATCAGACTTCCTGTGCAATGCCCAGTTGGTTGAGTCAGACTCAACCGGTGTTCTTGTTTGCTCCGTGAGAGGCTTCATCCTGTAGGGAGCTGAATTATTACAGTGGGATGGAGTTCTCATACTTTAAACTGTTAAGGGGGAAAAAAAACAAAACAAACAAAAGAAAACCAACATTTTCTTCACTCAGCCTGTGATCAGAGCCCATTAGCAATGACGTCTGACCACATGGAGAAGGCCAGAGGTAGCAAAATTAGCAAGTTCAATGCACACTGATGTTTGTAATAATATAAATTAGTAAATATTCTAAATATTTTATTTTAGAAGGAAGGCTACAAACTACCACAAATTTCTGAACCTACACAAAACAACCAGAAAAACTTCCAAGTTAGTTTAAAATTGTTCTGTTCATGAGCGCAGCACCATTGTACATCTGTCAAAGTGTCCAGAGACAAGCCCATGGTGGACATGTAGCTTATGTTTAATTAAAAAGATGAATAATTTTCATTACTCATTTCCACGATATGCATTTCATTTCCACGATATGCATCTGAGGAAGTGAGCTGTAGCTCACGAAAGCTTATGCTCTAATAAATTGGTTAGTCTCTAAGGTGCCACAAGTACTCCTTTTCTTTTTTCATTACTCAGTTTCTGTCAGGATGAATGTGCCATGTCACATGCAGAATTGTATTGATCAGGATTCCTGACACATTGGGGATGACACAGGCTCTAACCCATTGACTGCTTCTGCATTCCCTTCCATTTTGACAGTCACCATAAAGTTTCACAAATATATACGTGACAGTTAGTTTATGGTGTATTGGAAATTAGGGATAGTTAATTTCATGGATATGCAGCCTGACTTTGGGAGGTGATGAGTGAAAACTCCTTGTTTCAGTGAGACATTCAGACATATAACTGGTAATTGACAGAGTATGTGAACATAAATGCAATAGCCCCCAACTAAAACCTCTCCAACGCATCATCAAGGATCTACAACCTATCCTGAAGGACGACCCATCACTCTCACAGATCTTGGGAGACAGGCCAGTCCTTGCTTACAGACAGCCACCCAACCTGAAGCAAATACTCACCAGCAACCACACAACAGAATCACTAACCCAGGAACCTATCCTTGCAACAAAGTCCGTTGCCAACTGTGTCCACATATCTATTCAGGGGACACCATCATATGGCCTAATCACATCAGCCACACTGTCAGAGGCTCGTTCACCTGCACACCTACCAATGTGATATGTGCCAGCAATGCCCCTCTGCCATGTACACTGGCCAAATTGGACAGTCTCTACGTAAAGGAATAAATGGACACAAATCAGACATCAAGAATTATTACATTCAAAAACCGGTCGGAGAACACTTCAATCTCTCAGGTCACTCGATTACAGACAATTCTTCAACAAAAAATCTTCAAAAACAGACTCCAAGGAGAGACTGCTGAATTGGAATTAATTTGCAAACTGGATACAATTAACTTAGGCTTGAATAGAGACTGAGAGTGGATGGGTCATAACACAAAGTAAAACTATTTCCCCATGTTTATTCCCCCCCGCCACACACACACACACCTGTTCCTCAGACGTTCTTGTCAACTGCTGGTAATAGCTCACCTTACCTGATCACTCTTGTTACAACGTGTATGGTAACACCCATTGTTTCATGTTCTCTGTGTATATAAATCTCCCCACTGTATTTTCCACTGAATGCATCTGATGAAGTGAGCTGTAGCTCACGAAAGCTTATGCTCAAATAAATTTGTTAGTCTCTAAGGTGCCACAAGTACTCCTTTTCTTTTTGCGGATACAGACTAACACAGCTGCTACTTTGAAACCTGTCATAAATGCAATAGGTTTCAGAAAGCTGTGAGGGAAGGTATTGTGATGCTAACAGACCACTCTCAATAGTTCAGTGGGCAACTATAATAGGATGACCAGATAAAACGGGGGGGAGGGGGAAGCGCAGCGGCCGGAGCAGCGAAAGCCGCAATATCAGGACAAATGGCATCCTGACTGTGCCTCGGTCAGGACGCGGGACAAAGAACTAAAAATCGGGACAGTCCTGATTTTATCAGGACATGTGATCACCCTAAACTATAATGACCTTTTGTCCAAGCACTGTTGGTAACATTTAACCTGCAGCAAAGCAGGAAGACAGCTAGAGTGCCAGCAGTGGGTCTCATGGTGGGTGACTGATTACAGCCTATATAATTTTTAAGCCTATATACCATGGCTGTGCAACGGACAAAGAAAAACTGGGTTGATCTAAACTGAGTGTCTTGGTGTGAGGAATTTTCCATTTACTTTGTGGATTAAAAAAAATAAATCTCTGAGACCCAAACTGAACTTTCTGCTTCCATGGGACCCAACCAATATCTCATGGGTAGGGCCCTACTAAATTCACAGTTCACTTTGGTCAATTTCATGACCACAGGGTCTTAAAATTGGTCAATTTCACTATTTCAGATGTGAACATCTGAAATTTCACAGTGTTGTAACCATGAGGGTCCTGATCCAAAAGGGGATCATTGGGGGGGGGGTGTCCCAAAGCTGTTGTAGGGGGTTTGCAGGATTGCCATACTCACTTCTGTGCTGCCTTCAGAGCCCAGTTCTGAAGGCAGCAGCTGCGGAGTTTCCTGCAGCTGGAGGAGGCTCCTGGAGGTGGAGGTAGGTCCCATCTCCCCAGTGCTACTGGGAGCGCCCCAGCTAGGGGGCTCCTAGCTGCTAGTCAGGGCCAGTGGTGGATTAATTTATGAGCCCATGCAAGGGGCCCTGGACATTTTGAAAAATTAGTGCCCCAGCCCTGGCAGGAGCGCCAGAGCTCAGGCAGGAGCTGTCAGGGACAGCAGCCCTGAGCCCAGGCACCTGAATCCCTGTCTTGAGCCATAGAGTGGGGGGGTGGGGAGGGGTGCGGCAGCCCTGAGCCTGGTCCCCAGGTCCTGGACAAGAGCTGCAGGGGGTGGCAGCCCCCATCCCAGGTCCCTGAGCCTGAACAGGAGCCACAGGGGATGGAAGCCCCGAGTCCTGTCTGGAGTCCAGATGCCCTCAACCATGGCAGGAGCCACTGAGGGGGTGGAGGGGGGGCAGGGAGAGGGAGCAGCAGCCCTGAAGTTCGGGCATCCAGAGCCTGGGCAGGAGCCATGGGGTGGAGAAGGGGGGCAGCCCCAAGCTGGGAAGGAGCTGCAGGTGGTGGCAGCCCCCAGCCCAGGTCCCTGAGCCCAGGCCGGAGCTGGGGGGTCAGGGAGAAAGAGGGGAGCAGCAGCCCAGGCAGGAGCCATGGCCCATGAGGGAGAGGGAGCAGTAGCCCTAGAGCTTGGGCTCCCTGAGCCCGGGCAGGAGCTGCGAGAGGTGGCAGCCCCAAGCCTGGGTGCTCCCTGACCCACAAGATCTGTACTACCCTCACTTCTGCGCTGCCTGTGGAGGTGGGTCTGATCTCTCTCCCCATAACAGCCATGCACGGGAAGGACAAGTCCTGTCCCTCCCCAGTCTGGCTGATTTTGGGGAGCTCAGATTTCATTGGGCAGGGTTTATTTCACGGTCCATGAAATTGGTAGGGCCCTACTCATGGGGACACATACAACTTTCAGTGCTTGAGTTTTGGTCAGTTACACTACAGCCAGCACCTATTAGACCCATGTCCTTCCCAATTGGTTACAGCCAATGGGGAGACATTGAAGCCATGAATGGTTGAGATTCTCAGTACCACCATGTGGGAGGAGCAGGAAACCAGGGGTTCTGAAAGCAAGCACTGGCCTATTTTCAAATCCTTGTTGGATATTGATGATCTTGGAAACCACTGACCTGTGTCAAACCTACTGTTTTAGGGAAAGCTAATGAGGCCCTAACAAGTGGATGGAGTTGCTTTAATACAGCTCTGCTCCTTTCTGACCAAGAACCCAGCAGATAATTATGGGCGATTGTCACAGTCTGTTCCCCAGTTACTGTATTTGATATGTAAGCAGAGTATCCCTGGCTCATTAGGCAGCGTGTTGCACACACAACATTTAATTCACTCAAGGCCAAGCAGAGCACAGCTGTGCAGTAAACAGCCTGCCTTGTTAGTGTTTGGCCAGAACAGACAGTTTTAATCTCTCTCATGAATCATGGTCTCTTGAATTTATTTTACATGTTCTGGAACACACAGTTTTCCTCAACTCAGTCAACTGGACATAAAGCCCAACGGGGCGGTGGGGGGAACAGGACATAAATCCATTTTCTTTATTAAAAAAAAAAAAAAAGGTGTTTGTGGGTGGTGAGTGGCTTGATTACAGATGAACACTTTGTGTCATTAAAATGTACAGGAGAACCTCAATTCTCCTCCTCAACATGGTCACTGCAAGACACTTGGTGTGGGAGCATTATGGGTTTGGCTACTGCCAGTCTGACTAGGGTACCAGATGGAAGAATGACTATTTGTGTGTATGTGTGCACATATTAGGGAGAGGGTAGGGAAACTGCAGGCATGGGAATGTGATAATGATGCCTGCTCTTTTCTCTGAATTGATTCCCAAGGACTTCAGACTCCAAATATTCATATATTAATGTATTTTTCCTTATCTTTACTCATGCTGGTTTTGTGAACAGATCCTTTAGGAAAATAACATTTATTATTTAGTATCTATTGACTTGGACCCTGCCCCAATAAAACAACAGTTTAAATTAGACCCAAACAATATATTAACCCATAGATTAGGGTGCTGTTTTGCAGCAGGGCAGATATTAAATACATACTTCAAAGAGAATAGTGCCTGACCATAGAGTATGAAGACTTATTTGATCATATTGTTCACAAATGAATACCAAGGCCAGACTATCATGATGGGTGGATGAATGCAGGGTTTTTCTAAACTCTAAATCTGTGTAATTACTTCCCATTCCTATAATTATATATGGACTGTGATATTGCAGCCTGAGACCAGGGTGGTCCATATGCAAAAAACTAAAAATAACATTCTTCACTTAGATTTCCTAAGTTACCTTCAGGATGGGGGCAGGATCAGCGTCTGCTTGTTGGAAGGGGAAAGCTACGGTGTAGGTGAGTCAAAAATTTCAATACTGAGGGAAGATCAATGGGAAGTTGTAGGATGGGCAGTGGTAGGTGCTCAGATACTATGGTGATGAGCATGGTATAGACCAGTGGTTTTCAAACCGTGGGTCATGACCCATAACTGGGTTGTAGAATGGAAGAGACTGGGTCACGGCAGCTATGGTCAGCACCGCTGACCGGGCCGTTAAAAGTCCCGTCGGCGGTGCTGCCTGGCTAAGGCAGCCTAGTCCCTACCTGTTCAGACACCACGCTGAGCCCCGGAAGCAGCCAGCAGCAGGTCCGGTTCCTAGGCTTGAGGGGGAGTGGGGGGCACGGGGCTCCATGTGCTGCCCCAGCCTGAGCACCAGTTCTGCACTCCCATTGGTCAGGAACCGGACAGTGGGAGCTGGTGGGGAGGTGCCTGTGAGCTGCGCAGAGCTGCTTACGTCCCTCTGCCTAGAAGCCGGACCTGCTGCTGGCCACTTCTGGGGCGCAGCTCTGTCCGTGGTGTCAGGACAGGCAGGAAGTCTGCCTCTGCACCCCCGCTGACCGGGAACCGCCCAAGGTAAGCCCACACCCCAACCCTGCTCCCCAATCCTCTGCCCCAGCCCTGAGCCCCCTCCCATACTCCAACCCCCTCATACCCAGCTCCATTGGGTCACAGGCATCAACAATTTTCTTCAACTGGGTCACCAGAAAAAAAAAGTTTAAAAACCACTGGTATAGACCTCTGTGTGTAGGGTGCCAGAATGGGGGGGGGCGCTAAGGGGCCATGGCCCCCCACTTTTTACCAGAGGTAAGGGTGAACAACAGGCAGGCAGGGGGCAGAGAGGAGCAAGTGGGGGGGAGGGTCTAGGGGGAAGAGTTGATACGGGAGTGAGTCCTTGGGGGAAGAGGGAAGGCAGGGGCCCAGGGAGAAGGGGCGGAGTGAGGACGGGGCCTCAGGGGTGGGCCCACAGTTCAGGCGCTTGTGCCCCCCCACATTTAGGGAGCTTCCATCGCTCCTGTTCTGTGTCATACTTTTGTATGAAGCTAGACCCTTTAACACATGGAATTGTTCACGTAAAATCCACGTCTTCACTTTTTCTGAATACTCAGTAGAAGTTTCTGTTTTTCTAGCTGTACACAGCAGTGCCATATCAATATTATAACAAAGTAATAATATAAATAAATAATACAGACTGAGAAAAGTATGGCAAACTGTGACCAGACATGATCCAGACACATTCCTAATAAAATCCTTAGGGCTGCAATCTCTAGTAATACCTCTACACATGAAAACTGTACCCCCAAATCTGCAATAATTCATATTCTGGGGGGGAGGGGGAAGCCTTCTAGATGATTAATTCATCCTGTTTCAGGTTATTTACTAGACATGACACACCTCTTGGCAGAACCATGAGCACAAGATAACATCCAGTGACTCAGTGATAGCACCAGAATCCCTAGCAACAAAGAGACAATCCTACTGATCCCTAAAGAATCAGATATATTACAGGGCTTCCAAAATACAAAGGTAATATATTATCTGATCCTGGGTCTAGTCTGCTAAGGAAAGAATGGGAATATACCTTCTGACACAACCCCTCTTTGATATTAGGATCTGACCAGCAGTTTCATGGTCTGTGTTTGGATGATGCCTGTTCCATCCCTGTAATGCCAACCCAAAGGATCAAATCAATGCAGAATTAGAAAACAAATCTGAATGGTATAAAATGCTTGTGGTTCTGTACTGTTGGAAGGACATGTCATCATTTACTTTTGCATTGTTTACCCACCTCCTGTGTTTTCTGATTCACAATGACCTGCAAGGGAACATTCCTACACCATAGCCAGGGCACTGAGGTGTAGCTAATTGAGCAATTAAGTTATCAGGTGATGGAAGTAAAAAAAAAAAAAAAAAATCTCATCAGCACAGCTAGATGGATTTGGCTAGCCAGCTCCTTTTTGTTTATTACTTGTTATTATGTAACATGCGTGTATAGCTCCATGGGTGCACATAGTTTGGCACAAAGATGTAATCAACCACTCTCAGGTAGACTCCAGCTGGCATCTGGGGTCAGGAGTTCAGTCAACTGACCACTGAGAAAGGATAATAGGAGTTTCTTACCCTATTGTCTGGATTTCGAAAGCCAGTTTTTAAATACAATCCCCCATGTTTCTAATAGAGTTTTCTGTTAGGGGTCGACTTCTGAGGCTGTTGGCATTTAGAAGGGACTATAGTGTCACAGTTTTTTCAGTCAGTAGCATTTCACCTATATAAAGTTGCTCACCATAAAGTGTAGGGAAATGGGGAGCTATAAGGTGCTAGTGGATCCACACACGTTTGGAGAGGGAAGGAAGGAGGAAGATCAACCCCCATGTCAGTGGAGAATGACAAGTACTACCTAGATGACCCATCAAACCTTGAGGCCCCCTCAGTACTTTAGATGGAGGAAATGCAAGATAACAGTGCTTCTGGAGAGCCTTTAAGTCGTGCTGATGGGTCAAGGCAAGCTTCCCCAGTCAGTAACCGTGGAAACAATAAATGTAAACCAGCATTCTTGGCCCCTTTGTCTGCCATGCACAGGGCTGCATCAACAGCTGTGCAGCAGTGCTGGAACAATTTTTATAGTGGGGGTGGTGAAAGCCATTGAACAAAACCATAAACTCTGTATATAATGGAAACCACTTTAAGCCAGGGGCTGTGACAGCACCCCCAGCTCCCCTAGTTCCAGCACCTATGCAGCTGTGATTATTTTTAAGAGGCCAAGTCAGTGAGGGAACAAAGGAGGGGCTTTCTGGGTTAAAAATGTATGGTGTCTCTGTATAATTTTTCATGAGGGGTGTACTCAAATATTTGGATGGCAATATCTAAACTATATCGTTAAATTTAATCAATCAATCTAAATTTGGATTATTGCTGATTATGTACTATATTTATTGTATGATTTTTTAAACCAAACTTTGTACTTTGGGATAATTTAAGCAATATACCCAGATGTACAGACACTATTTCCTTAACCTGTAAAATATACATTAGCTTTAATCACACTGCTCATCGGAACCCATCACTGCTTTGCACCTTTGATGTAGTTAAAATGCCCAAAGAGCTGGAGAGGGCACATTTCTTACTTAACAATGTCATGACTGTAGAAGTCAGGTGGCTATGCATGTGTATCAAATGTGCATGATGCTCAGGCAAGATTTCTGAGGGGGACCAACTTAGATGAAGTATTATAGTATTCTTTATGGTGAGACAGGCAGGAAGGAGATGAAGGCACTAAGAAATTGGTCTCATTATCTGCACCAACTCAGCCTATTTTAGCTTACTTGGTTTAGAAATCAGGCTGAGGGAGTCTTGCAGGACATCTCAGTGTCGATATTTGTCAAACCAAAGTGTGTCCAAAAAAATCATGAGTCAGACCCTCAAAATTCCAGGGAATGGCTTAAAAAATCATGACTTATTTAAAAATAACACATTGTGGGTTCTTTTTATTTACCAGCTGATTATGGAACTGTGCACCGGGGTGACATTCTCAAATTTTTCTCCACAACCAGGAAGGTTAGAAACTTTTTAAAATGAAACCTGACAGTTATGCAGTCACACAATTCCTGGAGCTGGGGCTTCAAGAAAGGTGACAAATATTGAGAGACTCAACAGAATCTCAAGAGTTGGCAACAGTGTGTGGGAAGATTGCTTGCTTTTTTGACTGGGCTCTGAAACGCCCATATGTATGTTACTTGGGCTTCTTGAGATGCCAACATCAGTCCCCTACTTGTGACCTGTCCTGTCACACCTAAATTAACAATACTTTTCATTTGGAGGGGGATAAAGGGGAGGCATAGATCAGCATTCATGTTACACTCCCCATCAGTATCTGGCCCAAGCCAGCGAAGCTAATGATACGAGTGTGCCAAATTTGGTCACGTGCAACCTGAGGTATGTTCTGCATATGCTAAGATGATGATTTGAAAGGGTCCCAAACTGCTTTGTAAACTATATTTTTTATATTAAACCTCACACTCATGAAAAACTTCACCCATTGCTGAAAAATTGCTTCCTCTGGGGTAGAATTGGGTAGCCATTTAACATAAACTAACAAACAAACAAGTTTAGGACAGAGTGTAAAGAATGCTATTTCTGATAGAAATTGTTGGGGGGCTTTAGGAAGTCAGAATGTAATTACGCAAATGGGAACTTGGCCACCACACCAGGGCCCGCTAAGACTCCTAATCTTGCTGAAAATGCCATGGAATTTTTAATAAGTGGCCAGATCCTTGGTTTTATGCCTGTCTGAAAGATCATGTCGAGTAGCATTTGCTAGGACACCAGCTCAGTAATGGAAGTGTCACCAATACCACTTAATATGCTGCTTATCAACCAGTTATTGCTGCAGCAATTTATTAAGTTGCTCACACTTGCATAGATTTACAGTGATTAAATTATGTGGTATCATCCATCCCCTGCCTAGAGCACTGAACAAAGAAATAATAGAATATCTCAGCTAGAAGCTATGCTAGGTACCACAGGCTATATTTACTAAAAATAAATTTGTCCTTTAATTGAATAATGTTGCAAAATGTCATTGATAGCAGCACCTACTCCCACCCTGTAGAGTTTAGAAATATTTGCTTTAAACACTGTTTAGAGAATTATAATTAAGCAACACATATCCCAGGTCAAATTTAGCCCTAAAGAAACTTAGAAAAGGGATCATTAGTATATATATATATATATATATATATATATATATATTTCAGAATTGTATAAAAATGGTGGTTCAGATGCTGTTTTATTATGTAATAATGGCTGCTTTCTAATGAAACACCTGTCTAAAAACCCTGTCATCACATTATGTAGGTTCTTTATGTCCAACCCCCCAGGGTTCCATCTGAAAGGCCCCACCTTAAAGCTATAAATTAGAGATCCAGACAGACTTAGACCTTACGGCTAGAATTCCCCAGAGATCCAGATGAAACTTAACCCCAGAAAGGAAGCTCTTGTGATTAAGGCACTGGACTGGGATATAGAAGATTCACAGATTTTAAGGCCAGAAGGGACCATTAGATCATCTAGTCTGACGTTCTGTATATCACAGGCCATAGAATTTCACCAAGTAGCCCCCTGCATTGAGCTCAAGTAATTTGTTTGGCTAAAGCATCTTCCAGAACGACATCCAACCTGAATCTGAAGACAAACTAACTATTGGAACAAACTACCAAGGAAAGAGGTAATCACGCTCAGTTAAAGATGTGTGCTTTATATCTAATATGAATTAGTCTGGCTTGAATGTCTAGCCATTGGTTCATGTTATGTCTCTCTCTGCTCAATTAAAAAGGCCCATTAGTATCCAACATTTCCTCCGTATGAAGATACTTATATACTGTAATCACACTTTGATAAACTACACAGATTGAGCTCTTAAGTCTGTCACTGTAAGGCATTTTTTTTCCAGTGCTTGATCTGAAATTCAGTTCCCTGCTTTTTCATAGTTTTCCTGTGTGATTTCAAACAAGTCACCAACCTCTGTATCTCAGTTCCTGATCTGTAAAATGGGGCAACAGCACCATTTCACAGGGGTGGTGTGAGAAGTTAATTCATAAATGGGAGGCACTGAGATACAACAGGGATGAGCACAAAGAACCCAGACAGACTGCTCCAAAACTTTGGGATCCAGATGAGACCTCTCCCCTAAGGATTGTACATTTTCTGTGATTCAGTAAAAACATGATCCTTTTGCATTGCATGGTGTGGGAAGTGGGAAGTTTACAGCAGTAAATGATTTCTTTTACTGTCATATTCTGGTCCCTTTGAAGTCACTGCCATTGATTCTGATATGACAGGCATTTTGGTCCTTATAGCAGTGCAAGTTATCAGTGTTCCCAGCAGAATTACTGGATAGTCTCAGCAAAAAAAAAAAATAAAATAAAAAAAAAAAAAATCACATACTGTATTTGTTTACAACTGCTATGAAATTAGCAAATGTAATTATTGTACAATCACTTTAAAAATGTATCTGTTAGTTTTGGGAAAGAAATACTAGCTACTATGAGTGATCACAAGATTCCTCAATAATATATGTGAGCAGCCAGCCCCTCATAATTCAGAAACATCTGAATCAAGTATTTAGAACATAAGACACCTCCATTATCCCAAAATAAGTAAAGGTTAGAGCAAACATTTCCTGAAGGTCATTCAGCTTCTGTATGTAATGGCCAAGAGGTTTTGGAATCTAAGAGCCTCTTAGCCCTTTGAGGAAACCAGATGGAACCACACATTACTTCCCTCTGATTAAGAGACTACTAGATTTTTTTTACCCTTCTCAGCAGGGAGTTAAATTGGATACAGTTGTGCAACTGTGCTGGGTGTAATTCTCCTGTACTTACTGTGAGTTCTGAAAGGCATGCAATCCTGATTTGAAGACATCAAGAGATGGGGGAAGTTTGCCACTTCCATTCGTGATTTGTTCCAAATGTTTAAAATCACACTCACTGTTAAAAATTCATGCCTTATTTCTAATTTGAATTTGTCTGGCTTTAACATCTAAACCATTGATTCTTGTTATGCTTTTCTACAGTAAAGAAAAAAGAGTAAAAAAAAAAGTAAAGAGTCTTTAGTACTGGGTATTTTCCTCCCTGTCACATTACTTCTATACTGTGATCTTGATCTTTTTGTATTCTAAGAATATTGAGCTCTTTAGGTTTTCCATTGTAAGGCTTTTTTTCCAGCTCTTGAATCATTCGGGTGCAGAGAATAGCAATTATTTTTTCAAACACTTTTAAAAGGTAGACACCAGAACTGTATGCAGTATTCCAGTGTCGGCCTCACCAATGCATCATATAGAGGTAGAATTTACCTCCCAATTCCTACTTACTACTCCCCTGTTTATACACCCAAGGACTGCAGCCATACATCCCCTCCTAACCTGTCTCACTGATGTGCCTCCACCCTGATTGGAGGGATTCCATGGCTATTCTGTCTTTGACCTCTGCGCTAAGACTGCCAAGGTTGATAACTGCAGTGATAGTGGTAGTGTCTGTGCAAATAGGATCAAACTGTAAGAGACCAAACCACTGTCAAGAGGTAATGATTTTCAGTCAATACTGAACCAAGCCAGATTTGGAGGGATAATTTTACAGACCATCTCTTACTCCTAAAGGACAGAAGATTCTACCAAGAAACTGATTACACACCTGTGGATTCTCTCCACACAAAAACAATTTCACTCATCCAGCAGGCTGATTTTAGCTCCTGAGATTAATTATAGCACCTGCAGGATTGGCCTCATATTTTGCATCCAAAGTTCATGGTTCCAATCAGGGACAGTTAGTACATCCAAGCATCAAAATCAGCACATAAGCATTTATCAAAGACTGGATAGAAGATATTTGTGCATTGTTTGTTTACATTAGCTAGCAGTTTACCTGGGGTTAGGAGTTCACGGTTTTGTTATCTGTTCTATTCCTCTTACTCAACAGCTTTGGCAAATATTTACCTGACAGAACATACTGTCCCATTACTTTTTTCTAAGAAAATGCACTCAATCCCTAGAGAAACACTATCTTCGCACATGTTCCACTCTGTATTCTAGACAGTAGAGTTTTACTGGGGAGAGCAGAAAGTGTCTCAGACACGAGAACAATCTCATGCTGACCTAGGTATAGGGACCTATTACAGAGGGAGTCAGGGAAAAGGAAATATGTTTGAACACTTTTGTTTATTTCTGTTAGTGGCTGAAATTCTCCTCTGAGCTTCTGTGAAACAGTGGGTAGAGTATATTGCACCCTGAAAACAACTGCATGAACATTGAGACTGGTCACCCTAGTATGGACCACAGGTGTGTACATAAGGCAACCAATTTGGTCAGACTAGCAGAAGCAAGAAATCATTGTGAACAGTAATAAACTGCAGTGGAAAGAATTCACTCTTTGGTACCCTGGGTCAGAGGCGTGGCCATGGCTTTGCAGTGCCCTAATTAATCAATGTTCTGTAATGCAAATTGTTTAGGCACTGTTTGTACAAAGCTTTGAAAATATAAAACAGGATCAGCCATTTTTACTCTATTGGGTGGAATTTGCACCTTTGGCAACCCATTTGGTCCTAGGTCTCATGACGGTCTATAACCAAATACACCTATTTTGACAGCATTGTGTCCATTGAGCAGATGTACAGACCCTTATCCTTAGAGGCAAAGATTAGATACCTGATGCCATGGTCTGCCACTCAACAGCAGCCAGATTGGTGCCAAAGAGATTTTTGAAAGAGGAGGAAAGAAAGACACGAAGCACATGCCAGGTAAGTCAGTAGCCCTCAGAAGAGCTCCTATGGAAGATACTTTGGGGAGAGAGTAGTTCAAATCTGCCTTTGGAAGTAGGGTAGCTGGGTGAAGGTGCATTAATCTAAGTGGTTGAGACTACAGCTTTTATAGTGGTAAAGACTAAGGAGACTTTGCACGTATTTCTGCTTCCTCATGAGCTCTGAAGCTAGAGATAAGCACATGGGATGGCTCTTAGTTTATATCCAGCCATGGGAAAAAAGAAAACTGGCCGGTCAGG
This sequence comes from Lepidochelys olivacea, assembly GCF_965140295.1. Taxonomy (NCBI): domain Eukaryota; kingdom Metazoa; phylum Chordata; order Testudines; family Cheloniidae; genus Lepidochelys; species Lepidochelys olivacea. Next base: position 30,616,173 of record NC_140428.1, read on the forward strand.
TTATTGTTATGAGCTTTCATTCTAGAATGTATCAGATGTCATGTGGTGCCAGTCAGAAACCAGAACCATGCAAGGTTGACCATCTGCAGTGATGTGTCCAGTTTATTCCCAACAACCATCTGTGTGCAGCTCAGTCTGGCATAGTTACTGAAGGCTCTCTTCCATAGAAGAACATGGGGATGCCTGGGAGAGATTTCCTGCTCTCTCTGGTAGGTGGATGGGAGGAGGAAGGTGAGATGGATGAAAACAGAAACCTTGTTATCAGTTTATTTATTAATTTAAGAGTCTGCAGTTAACACTGCATCATTAAGCTGAATGGCTTCTGTGTCCAGATTTCTATCTGAAAGTTAAACATCTTCAATTTTACAGTCTCCCAACTGCATTCAGCATTAAATAAGATTAATCCAACAAATGTAATGGATACAGTCATCTCAGGAGAATTTGCTGACATGATTTCCACTGACTGTCCTGGTAGAAGGCTTTCCTGTGAAGCACCTCCCTCACTAAAAAGAGTTTGAGCCAGACCGTTGGGTCCAGCCAAAATGCACACAACACAATCCAGGTAAAAAGGTGACCCAGTGCTCACTTGTGCTTCCCCAAACCTGAACTAGCTCTGTGCCAGACTCCTCTGCTCTGACCGACTCCAGCTGCTGAAGGACCCTAGGGGCCAAACCATAGGCCATGATGAACTGGGCATAAGGGTATCCCATGCAAGCTCCTCTACCTAATCTGTGGCCTTCTGTGCCAGAAGCAGGGAAAAGGGTAGCATAGGAACCACTGTGCTGTCTCCCTCACCCAGGGAGCACCTGCACTGAGGTGATGATCCTCATGTGTCCAGTTACATTGGATCTATGGCCAGATGACAGCAATGTTGTCCTCACAAAGCAGCCACATGCCACATCTGTCCATCTGCCTGTCTCTGACAGAGAAGTAATTGTTAGAGATGGCACATAGACAACTCAGGGCTTTATGGCTACACTCTTTCTTGTCACTGCACACTTTGGGACAGGGAGGGGCCAACATCCCCTGCCTCATCTGTCTGAAAGACACACTTTACTAATGGACGAGACAAAGTTAAACACAGAAGAAGTGGACTTTCAAGTTTTTCCTGATGACTGGTGTATAGGAGAGGAGGGAGCAGTCTGAGCCCTGTAATTAAATCAAGTGCTATTGCATCCCATCCTGTAATAGGATATAGATGATAATCTGAGCAGAAATGCATACTGCACTGAGTCAGAAATACAGGGGAATGCTGGGTTTTGAAGGAGATAATTAGGCCCAGGAATCTGGTGGTTTCTTATTTCCATGTTAGAGACAGGGGGTAGGGTCAGCACTTCCTATAGGTTTCTTTGGTCAATAGGCTATTAATCAAGATTCCACTTCTGTTTAAAAATGTTTGGGTTCAGGTAAACAGTAAATTGCATGAGCTTTCACACATAGTCATGCCCCATGTGGCCAGTCAGCACCTCAGTCTGACATGTTTCATCCTGTGCAGCACTACACCTTTCCTCCCCCTACCATACTGCTCCTCAAAAACCCACTACCATGTGTGGTACCACTTCCCTGCTCCATGCCACACTTCACTAACCAATTTTGTGAACTTGGCTCCCTGTGCCATATTGCACTTCCCCTGCCTCCAGCCACATGGGCTACCACCTTCCTGTGCCATACTGCATATTCAATTAGGTGATCTGAGAGGACTGGCGTACAGGCTATAAGTTTCTGTATGGGGAGAAGACAGATGACAGTGATCTCTTTAATCTAGCCAATGAGAGCCAATGGCTGGAAACTAGACAAATTCATACTGAAAATGAGACATAAACCTTTAACAGTAAGGGCAATTAACCCCTGGAACAGTTTATCAAGGGTGTGATGGAGTGTCTGACTCCTGAAGTTTTTAAATCAAGATTAAAGGAGTACTTGTGGCACCTTAGAGACTAACCAATTTATTTAAGCATAAGCTTTCGTGAGCTACAGCTCACTTCATCGGATGAAGTGAGCTGTAGCTCACGAAAGCTTATGCTTAAATAAATTGGTTAGTCTCCAAGGTGCCACAAGTACTCCTTTTCTTTTTGCGAATAGAGACTAACAGGCTGCTACTCTGAAATAAATCAAGATTGAATGTCTTTCTAAAACTATATGCTCAGGATCCACCTGAAGTTAATAGGCTAGATGCAGGAACCACTGAGTGAGATAATCTGGCCTGTGTTATATGGGAGATCAGAGTAGATGAGTGTAATAGTCTCTTTTGGCCTTAAAAAACCCTCTATGGATCTAACACACCACTGCTGTTTTAGACGTTGCTAAATCTCCTACCATTTGCAATATTGTCACCAGCTCCAGTCCTCCACCTCTCCTCCTTAAAAGCCCTCCCAAGAACTCACCTTTCTGAGATGCCCTGACGGATGAGTTAACAGCCACTACTTTACATCTGTACAGTCCTGTTCTTTGTATTAATAATAAACAACAAACAAAGATAGGTCCATGCCTGTACTGTTCATGTAATTGTATGGCTGTGACCCTTGTCCTTCCTCCCCACATTCCCTCCATACTATTTGTCACCTCTACTTGATTTGGCATGTCTGCTATTTAGATTGCAAACTCTGGAGGACAAAGATCACGTCTGTCTCCACTTTTTGGGCATCATAATTTGCCATTCTCTACCTCAAACAGCTCCACAGCCTGCCTTGTGCATTCACACCTCTTTTGTGTATCAGCTCCTCAAGCCACCCACTCATGGTGCCACACTGCACCAAAGTGTCACACATTAGATCTTTGCTTGGTTGATTTGTTCAGAGCTTCTCCCTCCAAAAGCTCATGGTGAACATCAGGCTAGAAGATATGCTGCTTCTAGAGAGAATTATCCTTTTGTGCCCTTTGTGTTAAAGCAAAACAGACAGTAAATTAAGTTGGATTTCCCTTATGTGAGATCTGCAGAGTGGTTATGGGAGCTGGATATGAATTAAAGAACACGTTTTCCTTGAACACCATAGTACTTACATAAAACATTGTATGGCAGTATACTCCCATCGCATTTACTGGATTCTATTAGTGCCCTCTAGTGACTAATTTTACATGCAGCAATTTTGTTTTCAATCAATATTTGTAGGGGCTGATCTGTTAATCCTAGTCTAGATCTTGTGTTTCAATTAGTTTGATGACCATATCAACTTTTCTCTCAGTAGGAAGTGAAGGGTGCTCACTCTCAGATGCTGAATGAAGTTAAATGGGGGTCACTTAGTGGACATCAAACAATTGCATGGAAGTCGCATGACTGCACTGAAGCAAAGCCTAGCCACCTGGACACCAATGTAAATGCAATGCAGCAGGCTCTTGCTGCCCAGAACCCAAGTGGCTGCACAGGAGCCAGGACAAGGGTGGCATGTTTTCCTGAACAATTGCTTTCTAGAGGTTGAAGAGAGGCTAGCATTTTACCTCAGATTGCTCTGGCCTGCGCTGACTGGTCACTGGTGTTTCATGTATTGCATACTGAGTAATAACATGAGGATTCCATATTTCTAAAACTAAACTGGCTGCTTACAGAGATAGCTATTTGGAAACAGACTTCTTGGTGCCTCGTACAAACTCTTCCCTCCTGCAACCTGTGCTCCTCCCTTCAAGTTCTATACAGGTTGCTACCTCTTTCCATTTAAGAATTGTTGTTGTGTCTTTTGTGCAAGCATTTTATGACTTGCTGGGGCCTGATGTTACTAGTATGTAACTCATCCTAGGCACACAGCCTTTACCGCCAGCACGTTGCAGCCGGTTAGGCCTCACAGACCTTCAAGCGTACTGCTCTTCAAACAAGCCTCCTATTTCTGGTCTGTGTTATTGCTGTTGGTGGGGAACTTGCTTCCTGTCTGTTGCTGTCTTCATTCTGTTGGGTGGCATTCTATTGGTCCTTTGCATTGGTCATATGTAAGGATATGATTTTGTCACAGAGGTCATGGATTCCATGACTTTAACAGACCTTCTTTGGCTTCAGCCCCTGCCAGAGCGGCGGGGCTGGAGCAGCAGTCAATAGTCAGCCCCTGGGGCTGAAGCAGCAGTCAGCACCCCAAAATTGTTAGTACACTCCCTTCCCATGTCTGTTCTGATCTTTTCTCAGGCTGAGATCTGGATTTCATGAGACTGTAGTTTTCTTTTATTGTCACTGTATTTTAAAAACAACCACAAACACCTCACACTGTTCCATGTATGGTCTCAATTGGAAATTGATGCCTGGCCAGTAGATATACTCCCTGGCTCATCTCAGGCATGCCTCTATCCCCAGGTATGATGCATGTATCCCTCTCATGATGTCAGCTCTTATATCTGCTGGAATGACTGCTGAGTCCTCTTTAAACAAATTCCCATCTTGCCCACTCAGCTCATCTGTCACCTAGTAGTAGCTAGTGACCTCCTGTGGCACTTGCTCTTTGCACTCCAGCCAGCCCCGAAGCAGGAATAATTTTACTGGGCCTGTCACACCCAGAGGTGAAAGTGGGCCAGTATGGTGTACCGGTGAGAAGTGGCTGCCAGTACCAGCCCATACACAGCCCATGTTAAAGAGCTGTACTATGAGTAAAGTCTGTTACTGCTTCTTGTCCAGAGCTCTCTCTGCCGGTGATGGTGAGTAAGCACCTCATTCTAATTTTTCCTCCCTCTTTTTCCTACATTGAATTATAAAATAAAACCAAAGAAAGGACACCACACAGAAATGCTCCCAGATCTTCCACCAGTGTCTCCCCTAAATCAAATTTATGTTGGTCCTGGAATTTATAATAACTTCCTGATCCAATAAAAAGTAGGAAAAAGAGCAGGGTAGAAATATGGTAGAGGGCCAGTGTGGCTATGAACATTTTCTACAGATCACAAACAGAACAGGAATTCCACCTCATTCATTCATATTCATATTATTCATACTACATGGGCAACAAATACTGGAACAGATATTTACAAACATAGTGCAATAACACAGGCATGTATACAGATAAGGCAAATGAGCTGTCTGAAAGGACAGCTTTTACAGTAACTTGCAGGGGCCCTAGATTTCCTAATCTTCCATGGCATGGCTGAAGCCTGTGCTATGAGGGTAGAAAGGGCAGCTTCCTCATACTGACATAACCAAAACTACAACTGGCACAAGTCAAGGGTGGAGAACTGGTGGGACATATTGGCAAGAGCTTGGTTCAACTGAGTTTCAAAATCTATCTACTGAGTATTCATTTGGGTTATAAGGAAAACAACATCTGGCAGAAGTACAGGCCTCATTAGCTAATACTTCTCAAATATAGCCTTTCAAACATTTATAGTATAATATTATGACATAGCAATAGATTTGACAAAAGCTCTGGTTCAATGTTCTAATATCTGTTTAGACCACATTAATTGCAAAACTGTTATAGCAAGAACTTAGTGGATCAATGCTATTGGTAACAGGATGCAAGGCCTTCCACTTCTAGGTCATCAGTTCATTTAGGCCCAAATTGATCACAATTGAAAGTTATCAGCATCTTAATGCTGTTTAGTGTGGAATGAATTGCTAGGTGTCAGTCTAGTGGACAGCTAAAGGGACAGCTGTCCATATCATAAAAATACCATTACAGGTAGTTAAGCAGTGAATGGTAAAGCCATGCTAATTGGGGAGAGGCTAAGGACCCCTTTCTCGGAATGCTTAGTCAAGTTTCAGGCACTTTGGTAGAATAGAGTGCAAGAAACCTGAGGGGCAACTCTTTTGTGGGTGAAGAGACAATGAACATGCATATTTCACCAGCAGTAAAAAAAAATTTACTTGATAAATTAGATTTTGTTTAGAAATTATTTGTGACTCTAAAGTGGTATAATTTTCAGAGTAGCAGCCGTGTTAGTCTGTATCCGCAAAAAGAAAAGGAGTACTTGTGGCACCTTAGAGACTAACAAATTTATTTGAGCATAAGCTTTCGTGAGCTACATGAAGTAAGCTGTAGCTCACGAAAGCTTATGCTCAAATAAATTTGTTAGTCTCTAAGGTGCCACAGGTCCTCCTTTTCTTTCTTAAAGTGGTATAGGAACTATGGGCATGCATGCTTAAATTCAAGCCTGTCATGCATGTTTATCAGAACACTGCCATACTTAACATCAAGTAAACTGCAGTTTCCTAGCTTATTTGGCATAGAGAATCTCATAGAATACTGGCAAGGAGATTTGGTAGGCATGTAGTCAGGTGAATGAGCTTTCAAAAATATGTTACTGCTGCTGTGCCAGATCCCTGCCTGGATGGTTTCTATTTTATGGTACATGAGTTTCACAAATAGAGAAAATGCAAATGAGTAATCGTGAGGATACATTTATTGTGTGACCATATTTTCATGTGCATTCCATTTTTATACTCAGTCTCTTATTTTGAGAATGTTGTCCAGGGAGCAAATAAGGCCAGAGAGTTCTGGATTTTTCTGGTCAAAAGAGGGGATCCCTCTGGTAAACATTCAGGACAAACATCAGGAAGTTAGTTCCCTTATTTAAGTGCCCTCATACACAATCTTAACTTGCCTGTACACAGGCTGTGGGAGAAGTGCCTTACTTACCTGATGTCTGGGCCTACTTTCAGAGTAAATTTTCCAGAGTTCTCTGTTTGTGAGGTGCTAAAAGAAGTTGATCTGAAACTCAAATGAGGAAAGTTAGCCATTATAATTACCTGAGAAGCCTTCTCCTTTATCTTCCTAATAGTACTACCTTTTTCCTAACTTGTCCAAGGGAGAATTTCTAAATGGTTTATAGTCTAATTATCCAATCAGTTAACTGATGTTGCCAGAACTCTGCTTATAATAAACAGAATTGGGCTCTCTTTTTAAAAGGCGCTTTAATTTTTTGAGTTGAGGGCTGCATATTTTTGAATTTGTTTTATTTGGAGGGGATGCTTATTTGGACCTAAAGGCGGGCTGGGCTTATAGCACAGAAATTTTGCTTAATGTCCCGTGAAAAGAACTGTTCTGGTTGCTATGCCATTCCCATATACATTTAAAATTCTGATAGGCTTTTTTAGTCCCAGTTCAGCACTCTGCTGAAGACCAGTAGGAGAAAGAGGGAGAGAATACCAAGGTGAGATGAGAGAGTCTCATTGGTTGCCAACCCTCCAGGATTGTCCTGGAGTCTCCAGGAATTAAATATTATTTTTTAATTAACGATTTCATCACATGACAATTTCCAGGAATCTGTCCAACCAAAGTTAGCTTGACAAAGCAGAGCAGCAGTAACAGATGCTACAGAGTTGGTTTAGAATTTTTCAGTTTTTAGAGTTTAGAGTTTTCAGTTTTAAAAATGAAAATGTTTAGTTCTGCCTGAAAAGTACATTTTTTAGATTTTTCAATTAACCAAAAAGTTTGGGGAAAAAATCATTTTCAGTTTGATCTGAAACTAGGGTTTCTTTTGTAATATCTTAATACTAAAAAAGTAATTCACACAGTGCTACTTGTGTCTTCTCTGGATACTAAAATTAAACAGAGGCATCTCAGCTGACTATTCTACTGGCAGGTGATTTACAGTCTGAGGAGATGGAAGTATTTCTACCACTCTCAATGAGACTATTTCCTAGACCAGTGGTCCCCAAACTTTACACCTCACGCTCCCCCTTCCTCCTGTCAGCACACCCCCCAACCAGGGCTGGGAGAAGGGCCGCGGACAGCGGTAAGGAGACGGAGGCTGGGGCCCTAGGCCAGGAGCAGAGCAGGGTAGTGCTCCCTAGGGTTGCCAGGTATCCGGTTTTCAACCAGAAACCTGGTCGAAAAGGGACCCTGGCAGCTCCGGTCAGCACCACTGGGCTGTTAAAAGTCCAGTTCGCAGGGCTGGCAGGCTCCCTACCTGGTTCCATGTGGCTCCTGGAAACTGCAACATATCCCTTGGGCTTCTAGGTGGAGGGACAGCCAGGGGACTCCGTGCACTCCCCCCACTCCAAGCGCCAGCTCCGCATTTCCCATTGGCCAGGACCTGTGGCCAATGGGAACTGCGGAGGCAGTGCCTGTGGGCAGAGGCAGCATGCATAGCTGCCTGACCTATCCATTTAGGAGCCGAGGGACATGTCACCACTTCTGGGGAGCCCCTCGAAGTAAGTGCCCAGAGCCTGCTCCTTGTACCCCCTTGTGCACCCCTATACCATGCCCCAGCTCTGAGCCCCCTCCCGCACCCAAACTCCCTCCCAGAGCCTGCACCCCGCACTCTCTCCTGCACCTCTCCCCCAGCCCTGAGACCTCTCCCGCACCCAAACTCCCTCCCAGAGCCTACACCCATCCACACAGACCCCCACATCCCCAATGCCCTGCCAGAGCCCCCTCCCACTCTCCAAACCCCTTGGCTCTACCCCCCAGCCCAGAGCCCCCTCCTGCACCCCAAACCCCTCATCCCCGTCCCAGAGCTTGCCCCCCTACACCCTAACCAGAGCCCCCTCCCACACCCTGAACCCCTCATTTCTGGGGTGAGGGTGGGGGAGAGTGAGCGACAGAGGGAAGGGTGGGATGGAGTGAGTGGGGAGGGGTGGGGGGCAGGGCCCCGGAGAAGGGCCGGGGCAGGGATCTTTGGTTTTGTGCGATTAGAAAGTTGGCAACCCCATGGGGGCTGGCCTGGGCCCAGCTGCACCCCACAAACCTTCCTCCACATGTCCCCCCCCCCCCCAATATTTGAATTCTGACTTTATTAAGATCTACTTTTCATTTCCTCTTGCGGCTTAGAAATGAGAGTCCTGCTGACAGAACTTAGGTCTGTGGTGTATTTGGGGAAGGAAGTCAAGCAGTACTTGCACTGCCTGATTCCTTGACAGACAAGTGAATAAGCAGCAGGTTAAAGAAAGTTTGAGCTGGACAGAGCCCCATTATTAAGATGAATGGGAGATGGAACAAAACATATTTAAAATACACATATATAATTAAGAAACATTATATGCAAATATGGTGTTAATATGAAGCAACTCTAGGATCTTCTTTTGACCAGAACAGTCAGTTCTGCAGCTCTCCAGTGTCCTTAAAGTCTCCCAGAGACTAGACAGATTACATTTTTTTCCAGCAGATTGAGTGTGCAAAATGTTTTTTGTTCATCTGATAGCAGTGCTCTTGTTTCAAGGGCTGAGTGTCTATATTTATAATTCCAGAGAAGCAGCTCAGCTAGTGTATGTAGAGAGACTTATGGTTTAAATTGCCTAAACATTTTCATTCTAAAAGGTCATATTCAGTTAATAAATTTAATGTTTTATCTGTTGGCTGAAATTTGACACACTTGCTCTCAGTCTGAAATTTTCATCAAAAACGGCTGAGCCACTTTCTACCAGACTGTATAAAGAAGGGTAGAAGGGTCGGTCCTGGGGCCGGTTTTATTCAATATCTTCATAAATGATCTGGAGGATGGTGTGGATTGCACTCTCAGCAAATTTGCGGATGATACTAAACTGGGAGGAGTGGTAGATACGCTGGAGGGGAGGGATAGGATACAGAAGGACCTAGACCAATTGGAAGATTGGGCCAAAAGGAATCTGATGAGGTTCAATAAGGATAAGTGCAGGGTCCTGCACTTAGGACGGAAGAACCCAATGCACAGCTACAGACTAGGGACCGAATGGCTAGGCAGCAGTTCTGCAGAAAAGGACCTAGGGGTGACAGTGGACGAGAAGCTGGATATGAGTCAGCAGTGTGCCCTTGTTGCCAAGAAGGCCAATGGCATTTTGGGATGTATAAGTAGGGGCATAGCGAGCAGATCGAGGGACGTGATCGTTCCCCTCTATTCGACATTGGTGAGGCCTCATCTGGAGTACTGTGTCCAGTTTTGGGCCCCACACTTCAAGAAGGATGTGGATAAATTGGAGAGAGTCCAGCGAAGGGCAACAAAAATGATTAGGGGACTGGAACACATGAGTTATGAGGAGAGGCTGAGGGAGCTGGGATTGTTTAGCCTGCAGAAGAGAAGAATGAGGGGGGATTTGATAGCTGCTTTCAACTACCTGAAAGGGGGTTCCAAAGAGGATGGCTCTAGACTGTTCTCAATGGTAGCAGATGACAGAACGAGGAGTAATGGTCTAAAGTTGCAGTGGGGGAGGTTTAGATTGGATATTAGGAAAAACTTTTTCACTAAGAGGGTGGTGAAACACTGGAATGCGTTACCTAGGGAGGTGGTAGAATCTCCTTCCTTAGAGGTTTTTAAGGTCAGGCTTGACAAAGCCCTGGCTGGGATGATTTAACTGGGAATTGGTCCTGCTTTGAGCAGGGGGTTGGACTAGATGACCTTCTGGGGTCCCTTCCAACCCTGATATTCTATGATTCTATGATTCTATGAAAGAAGTGGTTAAGAACGACCAATTCTGGGTCAGACCAAAGGTCCATCCAGCCCAGTAGCCTGTCTACTGACAGCAGCCAATGCTAGGCGCCCCGGAGGGAGTGAACCTAACAGGTAAGGATCTAGTGATCTCTCTCCTGCCATCCATCTCCACCCTTTTACAAACAGATGCTAGGGACACCATTCCTTACCCATCCTGGCTAATAGCCATTAATGGATTTAACCTCCATGAATTTATCCAGTTCTCTTTTAAACCCTGTTATAGTCCTAGCCTTCACAACCTCCTCATGCAAGGAGTTCCACAGGTTGACTGTGCACTGCGTGAAGAACTTCCTTTTATTTGTTTTAAACCTGCTACCCATTAATTTCATTTTGTGGACCCTAGTTCTTGTGGGAACAAGTAAATAACTTTTCCTTATTCACTTTCTCATGATTTTATATACCTCTATCATATCCCCCCTTAGTCTCCTCTTTTCCAAGCTGAAAAGTCCTAGCCTCTTTAATTTCTCCTCATATGGGACCCATTCCAAACCCCTAATCATTTTAGTTGCCTTTTTCTGAATCTTTTCTAATGTCAGTATATCTTTTTTGATATGAGGGGACCACATCTGTAGGCAGTATTCAAGACATGGGCGTACCATGGATTTACACAAGGGCAATAAGATAGTCTCCATCTTATTCTCGATCCCTTTTTTAATGATTCCTAACATCTGGTTTGCTTTTTTGACTGCCACTGCACACTGCGTGGACATCTTCAGAGAACTATCCACAATGACTCCAAGATCTTTCTCCTGATTTGTTGTAGCTAATTAGCCCCCACATCAGGTTCTCAAACTTTTGTATTGGTGATCCCATTCACACAGCAAACCTATGAGTGACCCCTCCCTCCCAATTAAAACCACATTATTTTACATTTAACCCTATTATAAATGCTGGAGGTGAAGCGGGGTTTGGCAGTGCAGGCTGACAGCTTGTGACCCTCCCTCCCCCCTCCATGTAAGAGCCTTGCAACTCTCTAAGAGGGTCACAACCCCCAGTTTGAGAAACCCTGGTATAAAGATGTGCTTTACTGCTAACAAGGAATGTTTGTAACTTTTTTCCTGAATAGCTTTAGCACCTCATCAGCAAGTGAGGAAAACTTGAAATATGGCAGGGACTTCACATTGTTAGATTTGCCTGTAATTAGCTCACTGAAAATCAGATTTAATTTAGCCAAGTTACAGGGATTTAAAACTGTACTTTGCACATACACATAGAATTATGTTAAATGATTAATGATAAACATTCTATTAGCACTGTGCATGCCTGTACATATAAACTGAAAAATTCCTTTCAATAGATGTTTAAAGACCCTACAAGTTGTGCACATACATGCAATATAAAGTAGAGTGAAATTTCAGGTTTAATAGGTAGAAGACTGTGGGACATGCTCTGTAAAAGTGTGTTGTGAAAGAAGGCAGAGCTCAAAAGGAGTAATAAGGAGGCAAGTAAGCATATCAGTAGGAGTAGTCTTATCCTGACAGCTGCTTATCCTTTATCAGCTGTCAGTGTTCTTTAGGCATCATGGTAGAAATGAACCTTAAGATGATATTTGAAAGCAGATAGACCAGTGGCTTTATGTATATTCTTTATGGAATAATATTTGCATAATAGAGAGCACGAGAGAAAGCTCAAAGGTTCTTGTGGGAGAAGTGGACAAGTAGGTGACTGTATACACCCTATACTAATCCACATTACTGAAGGAAAAATTCTGGTTGCTAGATTTTTCAGAAAGATACAGGCCAGTAAGGGAACAGGCAAAATATTATTCTATAATGTGCAAGTTTGCTGGAGCTTTATGTGAAAGTTGCTGCAATCATAATTTGAGACTGCCAGGCTGAGCTGGTGACTGAAGCTTCTAACATGGTGCATGTTACCTCTCCCCTTCAGCACAGGCAGCAGTCTTCACTCTGACTTTCTTCGCTTTTGGATTATGTTAGTTTCTCACTATTATGCAGAAAAGAGTATACTCCCTTCCCTGCCCCAACATCACTGAAGAAAGTCTTCCTTTGATGCATAAAGGTCTGCTTGATGCCAGATGCATGAGTCCAAAAGAGTCCATGCTCTGACATCTCCACAATTTGTAGCCTCTTTCAATCTGATACGTTAGTGCAATCATTCCATATTTCAACAGACTCATCTCAGATGCGCATGTTACACTGGAACATATGCCATAGGCGGAAAACTCTTGTAAGAGCTTTCATTTTCAATTTTTCAAAAATGAATTGAAAACTGCAGTGTTTCCCCTGATCACTTGGCACTCAAGCTGTATATCACTAATTGTTGTCTCTTGCTTTAAATTAAGTCTTGGTGGATTTTCTGTAACTTGAAGTTTCTAAACCATGATTTGAGGGCTTCAGTAACTCAACCAGAGGTCTGTTACAGGAGTGAGTGGGTGGGTGAGGTTTTGTGGCCTGTAATGTGCAGGAGATTAGACTGTATGATCATAATAGTCCCTTCTGACCTTAAAGTGTGAGTCTATGAAGATGAATCCACCACCTGAGGAAGAATTCAGCATCAAAATCCGCAAAAGACCTATTTAGTTAAGAATGTGTTGTTGTAATTGGGATGTACATGACAACTTCAGAATAATATTAACCAAACCATTTACACTGAGGAATGGAACTAAATGGTTCTATCTGTATTAAGCTTTGTGCTCAGGGCATTGGTCATTCTGCATACGCATGCACACTTTTTAAACTTTAGTAATTCTAAGTAGTAACTGACCGAGGCACACACTCAAAAGGTTAGTGTGGCTATTAACCAGCGAGTGGACACTGCAAAGTGAGAGACGGAAATAGTAAGGCAACTGAATGAATGGAAATACTAAATTAGAATCTAAAACTGGAGGAGACAGGCCACTATGGCCTTAAATCTTCCATCTCTATAAACAGTTAATTGAAGAGCTTGACAGTTATTCATGCTCATGTTAGCCACCTGCTCTTTTGCACATATAGCACACTGAGTTATTGCAACGTGTACCTTAGCACTTGTAAATATGTTTAACCTTGGGAAAAGGTTTTGTCATGTAGTTTCCTAGCACCCTGGAAAGATGGAATGTTTTCAGTAATAATTAACAGCTCTCTAGAGGTTAATGAGCTGCAGATCAAACAGCCTTTTTACAAACAAATGATTGTTTTATAACTTTTATTTAAAAAGAAAAAACAACCACACAGAACTAATACAAAGGGAGTGGAGAAACTCTTAAGTCAAGTTTAGTAAAATATAGCCATGTTGTCTCTTTATAGGCCTCAATCCTGAAAAGCCCTGCATGCTCTTGCCCTTATCCAGCAAAGTATTTAGGCATATGGTTAATTTTAAGCACATGTAGTAATTCCACTATAGTGCTCAGAACCTTCCAGGATTGAGCCCCTAAGGAGTAAAAATTGATACAGAGTCATAGAAATATAGAACTGGAAGGGACCTCAAGAAGTCATCTAGTCCAGCTCCCCGCCCTGCATTGAGGCGGGACCTAATACACCTAGACCATCCCTCACATATTTGTCTAGCCTGTTCTTAAAACCCTTCAAAGATGGGATTCCAAAACCACCCTTGGAAGCCTGTTCCAGAGCTGAACTACCCTCATAGTTAGAAAGCTTTTCCTAATATCTAACCCTCCTTTGCTTCAGATTAAGCTGGTTACATCCCATCCTACCTTTCAGTGAACATGTAGAACAACTGATCAGTCACCATCCTCTTAATAACAGCCCTTAATATATGCCTTCACATATCTGATTTCCTCCTCAGTATCCCCCCCCACCCCAAGAAACATGGACAGTTTTAACTTTTCTTCATAGGTCATTGTAGAAGGTGCCACTGCTCTGCCCTCTAGTCCCCCACTTCCAGGCCTCTTTCCTTCACAGGGACTCCACACAGTTGCTTGTCCAATTGCCACCCTTTTGGGGGTTGCAGATATATACAGACAGTAACTCAAAACAAAACTCAGCGTCCCAAAAATCTGTTTTCTAAGGCATAGCACTTACCTCAGAACCTGGCTTTGGCTTGCAGCCATCCTGCTCAGAGAAGACTTCTTTATAGACATCCCAGGGTCAGTTCTCCCAAACAATTACTTCAGCTCTCTTATAAGGAGCCAGCTGCTTGCAGTTCCCTCTCCACATCAGGTGTCTCTCGTTAGTTCACTTAGCATGTCTGCTCCAGGCTTCAAGTCTTCTGTAAGTGGGGGAACAGTCCCGCTATTGTGGGGAACTTTCCTGGCTTCTGTACTACCCCGGTGAAGTGGGCTAGCGAAAGGATCTGAGTCCTTGCTCCCACTTCCTTTACCCAGTGGCCTCCCTGCCCTTGAGGACTCCCCTTCCACTCTCCTTTTCTGGCAGAGTCCTCGTAACCCCAACGAGGCTGGGCCCAGGATTCCTGGGGGGCTCGACCCCCAACCCGGCTGTGGTCACCTAGGACAGGGGTTAGGGTGTCCCCACTCCGGGGTACTCTCTCTGCACTGGGCACTTCTCTGACCCACTGACCATTACATACAATTTAAAGCAAATGCAAGTTATTTAATCAACAATTAATTTTTAAAAGAATAAGGAAAAATGGGAAAGATTAAAGGAAACACATCAACCCGCTCTGTGGCAGGGAACGTCACAAACAGTGTCTCTGGAATGTCAGGGCAGTTGACAGTCTGTTTCTTGTAAGTCCCAGGCCTTCTTCTCAGACCCTGGCTGTGCTGCAGGCATACTGTGGGTTGGACACTTGACCTGGTGGTGGCCACACCCTCTCAGACTCTAAGTGGTAGGACCCTTCTTTCCAGTGTCACCCCCGCCCTGTTGGGGTTAAGATCCAAGCCTGGCCTGCAGAGCCTCTTGGCTGAGACGTCTCCCTGTGCTGAGCCCGCTGCCCAGGGTCCCCCTCGCTCTCCCCAGCTGCTCACCACACCCAGCTCTGGATTGCTCTAGCCCCAGCTACACCACTCTGTCTCAGCACTGCTGCTCTGCCTCCAGCTCCCTGGGCTGCTTCTTTGGCCCCTGTGGCTCCGGTTGCTACAGCTCTGCTCCCAGGACAGGTCTGCTCTGCAGGCTGCTTCTGTGACTCTGCTCCCAGCACTGACCTGCTTCATGGGCTGCTTTTCTGGCCCCTCTGGCTCTGGTTGCTGCAGCTCTGCTCCCAGGGCAAGTCTGCTCTGTCTGGGCTGTGCCTCTAGCTTTAAGGCTGCAGCTCTGCTCCCAGGACAGGGTCTGCTCTCTCTGGGCTGCTTTTCTGGTCCCTCTGGATCTGGCCCAGCTCTGCTCCCCAGCTTAGCTTGGGCCCCTGCTTTCTCCTTAGCTCGGCCCCACTCTGTCTGAGCCAGGCAAATCCAGCTCACACGGAGGACACGACCTCCCTGGCCTCCTGACTCTCCGATTAGCCTGCCTGCCCTGTCATTCAGGCTGACCTGCAGCATTGGCCTCTCCCCATTGTTCCTGGGGACTATCAGTCTCAGGGTCCTGGTTTCCCATAGACCCTTCCCCTTTTAGTAGTGGGAGCTAGCCAACCAAAACACCCCCACTGAATGTTAGTAAGGGGGCAACAGTCCCCTTACATGTGGACAGCTCCCTCACTTCCTCTGCTCTCTCACAGTCACATTTTCTAAACCTTTTGTCCTTTTTGTTGCTCTCCTCTGGACTCTCTCCAATTTGTCCAGATCTATCTTAATGTGTGGAGTCCAGAACTGGACACAGTACACCAGTTGAGGCCTCACCCGCACCAAGTAGAGTGAGATGCTTACCCAGAGACAATGTGTAACTGTTGAGGGGGGGCATAATTTAAAGGTTCTTATGGTATGCAGCAGAGCTCAGGGAAGAGCATATAAACCCTGGCAAAAATCTGGTGGGAGGGAGGGTATATGACCCTGTTGCCTCTGCATTTACCCATGTCTTACATGTGGCATTCCTGTTAATACACTTCAGAATATTAGCCTTTTTCACAACTGCATCACATTGTTGACTCATTCAATTTGTGATCCACTGTAACCTCCAGATCCTTTTCAGCAGTACTACCACCAAGCTATTTCCCCATTTTATATTTGCCCATTTGATTTTTCTTTCTTAAGTGTAGTGCTTTGCACTTATCTTTATTGAATTTCATCTTGTTGATTTCAGACCAGTTCCCCAGTTTGTGAAGGTTGTTTTGAATTCTAATCCTGTCCTCCAGAGTGCTAGCAATTCCCTCCCATCCCCCAGCCTCCCCTGCCCTTTGGAGTCATCTGCAAATTTTGTATGCATTCTCTCCCTGGTTTAGTTATAAGCCAGTTCCTTAACAGGATGCATTTAATCAGCCCCTCCTGACTTAAATCTAACTTATCTAAATAGTCTTTAAACTGTATTTTCCCCATTTTGGCTTGTGTTCCTTCCTCCTTGTTGCTATATTAATTGTGTTAAGTATCTGGTCACCATTAACCTTTTTAGTAAAGACTGAAGCAAAATAGGTATTAAACACCTCAGTCTTCTTGATGTCATCCATTATTAGCTCTGTTTTCCCACTAAATAGCGGACCTACAGTTTCCTTCATCTTTCTCTTGCTCTTAATGTATTTGTAGAACCTCTTCTTCTTACCTTTTATGTCCCTTATTAGGTGTAGCTCATTTTGCTCCTCAGCCTTTCTGATTTTGTCCCTACATACTTGTGCCATTCTTTTTTACTTCTCCTTAGTAATTTATCCATGTTTCCACTTTTTGTGGGATTCCTTTTTGATTTTTGACATGCTGTTCTACCTCCCTTTGAAAATGGGGACATCATCATAAAAATACCTCCTGAAGGGGTTGTTTCTCAGAAACTCTAACAGTCAGTATGCCAGTTAAGGCTATATTTAAAAAATGAGTAACCCTTTTTGTTTGAGATTGTGTCTGCCTCGGTTGCCACCTTTCTATTTGCTGGTAACCAGATTCCCTGAGGCTCTTCCCCCAAGGCCCTGCTCCCTCTCTTCTCCTCTAAGTCCCTGTCCCTGTCCACTGGATCATCTCAGGGAGCCTGCCTGTAAGTAGGATGCGGCCCTGGCTGAGCAGGGCTGGTGAGAGTTAATGAACCGGTGCCTCCCCTGAACCCCATGGTAACCAGGCTTTTGGTTCGGGTGCCATTTTCGATTTGAAAACTGGGCACCTGGCAACCCTAATTTTATGGCACCTGGACATAGAAGCCAAAAACTGAACTGTCCATGTAAAACCTGGATGAGTGGCAACCTAGCACCGGGCTGGGAGAGCGGTGGTGCAAGACAACATGCCCACCCACATATTCGAACTTAAGGTGGTTTGAGATTATGCATAGCAGGACCTTGGGGTGGGGAGGGGGGGAGGTTAGTGCTCCTTTGTGCTGAGAAAGTTATTTGATAGTTGAGACCAGAAGATCCTTGTATACAGAGGTCCTCCCATCTTATCTCCTGAAGTGGGCGCTTAAGAGCCACACTGTCCTCACCAAGGATGCACCTAGTTCAGCTCTACCAGAGTTAGCAATATCAGGAATCCTAGGTAAAGATTTTCTTCCTACATGCAGCTGTTTTGAGTGTGGTGACTCAACTGATTTTAGTAGTGTGACCATTAACATATACTGGTGTCATTTGAAATTAGAATTGGTCCAGTAGCTGCTATCAGGTTTGATCAAAGCATCAACTTATTCTACACAGGGCAGAGCTGTATGTCACAGTGCTTCAAACACTAGCAGCAGCAGCCTGTGCCTGGCATACACCATAGCTTGTGAAATTTTTAATGCCAATGGAACTGAACCACTCTTAGCGTGGACAAGGTTTGTTACCCTCCTCTCATTTAATCTGTACTTCAAACTGCTTTTAAACATGTGCAATTTGATAATAAAATGACCTCTTTCTAGGCTACACCACAAGTATGAAACAGGATTTTAGTACAGTTCGGACCTATTCACACTGGCTGACCATGTCACGTTACAAATTAGTTTAGCTGGAATCACTTTAAAATGGAGTTTAAACATAGTTCCTTAACTCCTTTGATGGCCTGTGAAAATAGGTTGGATAGGGCTTCATTCTCACTTTTGCTCCACAGAGAGGAGAATTCAGTTTTGTAACATTCTGACATAGTCAATCATCAGCCACTGTAGAAGCATGTCCATGCCTCAGTTTCCCTATTGTAGTTGTTTTCCTGCTTCTGTGCCTTAGTTTCCCTTTGCTGGTAGTTTCCAGCCAGACTAAGAATCCTTCCTTTCCAGGGTAAACAAAATAAGTCCAAACCTTCATCCTTCTGTATAGGGGCTCCACTAAATCCTTCAAAATAGCCAGACCCCTCTGCCTAGTGCCTATGTGACCTTAACCTCCTACCTTTGTATCAGGACTTCATGACATAACTGCTAAGAGGTGCGATTTAAATAGTCCTCTGGTCTGAAAAGGCTTCTGTAAAACAATCTGATTGATTTGTGTTGGATTATCATCACTAGTACTATTTAATTTTATGATGGTAGTCTGCAAAGGCCCCAGTCAGGATTGAGGGCCCCTTTGTGCGTGGCATTGTATAAACACACAGAAGACGGTTCCTTCTCCGAACAGGTCAGTCCAAAACAACAAAGTACAGAAAGGAATGGGGGGGGAGGGGAGAGAGAGGAGAATGGGTCACAGCAGTAAGAAAGTGTTCATGGTGGCCAGTTATTTGCACAACTAAATTGTTTTGAGACAGATGTACATAATTATAAAAGTCTACTTTTGATTAGCACTATCCTAAGTTATCATCCTCTGTAACAGAGTGAAGGGGAAGCTAAACCAGTCTCTGCTTTCCCATGAGAACCAAAGCAGCAATTATTTAGAATTGAAAAGCTGTGTTTCGTGTTTGTGATCAGCCTGCACTAGATGGGCTGCTGGTGCTACTAAAGTAATGATAAATTATGTTATATTCAGTCTCATTAACTGAACCAAGACCAAGAAGTGAAAAATATAGTACTTCCCTTTCAGACATCTAGCACTTCTGCTAGGGGATAAGTGTTACACTTTTTGATGGTCAGATTAATACATATTGCAGAGTTCAATTAGACTGCCTCATAACTTTAGCAGACTTCACCATTAATACATTTCAATTGGTTACATACTCCAAAGTACTGTGCTGCAGTTCTGGTAATACGTTAGTTCATGTACCTGTGGGGAAGGCACTGTAGAACTCAAATTAAATTCTTAGCGTAGCCATACACTCCCTATATCACCTTGGACAAATAATTTAATCTCTCGCTGGACTTCATTTAGCTAAATATGAAATGGAGAAAATAATCCTTCCTTTGTCCCACCCATCCTTTGTCAGTTTTGTTTATTTGGATTGATAATGCTTCTGGGCATGGGTTATCTGTTACTATGAGTTTGTACAGTGCCTTTTCATAATGGAACCCTGATTTTTCATTGGAGTCTCTAGCTGCTACCATAATACCAAGAATAAGCCATATGTATATAAACTATCAGTTTATCCATCCCTTTGAAAGCCCAATAGGCTGTTTATCTCTCAGCCAATAGCAATAATTGTTTTAGTTTCTCCCCCTCCATCCTGTAACATGTAAGCAATCTATACTGATAAGAATTGGTATTCATAGACCATCCTTAATATAGGTTACTTATGGGGCACCTGTAGAGTTAGGCTTTTTCCATAATAGATAGCTCCATCTACACTAAGCATGTTGAATAAGTTTTACAAAAATTCCATCTGGCCCTGGTATCTTCAGCTGATCCTTGGCACTCTTCCTATTGTAGAAGCAATTGAGTTTACCTTTCTGCAATTACACACAACTGTTGCTTTGAAGGCACCAGGGAATGCATTGCACAAGGAAGTTGCAGCTCCTCCGACAGACACTAGTCATTCTGTGACAAACTGAACCTCTGCTAGCTTGTGTCATTGAATCCAGATGCTTCTTTGCAAAAGGGACTTTTGCTTGGCCTTTAAGTATTCTATAGCTGCAGTACCTGACTATTAGGCAATTTTTTCAGTGCATTGAGCTGGCAGTACAGACATTTGGTCTCCCAGGAAAGAATCTAATTATGCTTGAAAGAGAATCTGCTGCTTCCAGGTGGCTCATGAATGGAGGTCTCAGATCCATTGATCTTAATTGAAAAACATGTTAAATTAAGTTTAAAAAAACACCACCAACAACAAAACCTTTAAGAGAACAATAAATTCTGTGTTGTTGCCTGAAGCAGAATTTCACTCAGCTGGAGCTAATGTTTTCCTCAGAGAAAGGATTATGGAGATCCTGAGAGAGGTTTCCAAGAAACAGAGACCTAACCCTGATCCAAGTTAGGCAAATAATGCGGTGTCTGTCTACTGGCAAGTGAAACACTGAGCCGAAAATGAAGCTGTAAATGAGGGAGGAGATGAATACACTGTCAGACGTTGTTTCACAGAAGGACCAAACAAAGGGATTTAAATGAATAGAGAACATCTGTCACCCAGAGAAAACATCATGGTAGGAGGGAATAATTGAGATTCACAGCAAATAATATATATAGTGTCATCACCAAAACTCACCCTTTTGAGCTCTGTTGAGTTAAACTAGAACAAAGTAAACTGGAGACTCCACATCTTAACAATTTACATGTACATTTACAGCAAAGAAAGAAGAGATTTGTAACTTCTGTCCAGGCCCAAAAAGAATGCATTGCAGGAATCTGGTTCATTCTCACCATCAGTACCCTGGTAAGGAATATACAGTCCTATTCCACAATCCCAAATAAACAAGCTACATTAAAGGACACAACTCATAAGGGCACCTCTTGGTGGATAATTGTATCTACTTTGGCTAATGTCGTGAATCTCTCCGAAGTTGGTAACTCACACAGCAGTCATCTACATGATTTTCTGGGCAGACTATTTTAACACTTGACAGACCACTGTATTAAGGGCCAGGTGGAACATACTATCAATAAAGGAAAACAAATTATAAGTGGCTCCTAAACATCATTGTCCCCTGCCTTATCTTCATAGGTCCCCATAGCATACATCTCTTGTAGGCTGAAATGGGACAGAAGATGGCTAAAGCATAGATCCTGGAAGTCATATCCCAAGTCACTTTGTCTGTAGGATAAAAACGTATTAATGGCTGTAGAGTTGGAGACATAACATACCCATAATGGTAATATAATAAATACACTAGAACCTCAGAGTTATGAGCACCAGAGTTACAAACTGACCAGTCAACCACACTCCTCATTTGGAACTGGTAATATGCAATCAGGCAGCAGCAGATTAAAAAAAAAAAACACACTGTACAGTACTGTGTTAAATGTAAGCTACATAAAGAAAATTTAAAAAAATATTGGAGGTGGTAAGGAAACGGTTTCTGTGCTTGTTTCATTTAAATTAAAATGACTAAAAGCAGCATTTTTCCATCTGCATAGTAAAGTTTCAAAGTTGTATTAAGTCAATATTCAGTTGTAAACTTTTGAAAGAACAACCATAACATTTTGTTCAGAGTTACAAACAACCTCCATTCCAAAAGGTGTTTGTAACTCTCAGGTTCTACTGTAGATGAATCCTCAAAAATATATTCCTGTGCTCTGGTCCAGATCCACATAGAAATTGTTAAAAGCCAAATTCTTTATTAACTGCTTAAAAGGAATCATTTTGGTATTAATTTGCTCCCAAGTTGTATTACATTAGAGATGCATCAGTCCTAATATAATCTTTAAGTGCTTGCATTTCAACTCTAACTTTGATTTTTTTCTGGATTTGCCTTCATCTTCTCTTGATCACATGCCCTACGGGCTGAAGTTGTATTTAGCGTTGCATTCATTTTTCTTTGTATAATTTTAGTCCAGCAGTCTCAGTTGCCTTAAGAATATTATGTTCTTCCTCAGACCGCGCATAAACTTGCAGAATCTCACTTATTTTCCTCTGGAAGTTTCCTGGGATGTCTAGGATTCTGAATGTGAGGTGACAAAAAGCAGTATTTTCTGAACAGCATCTTAAAGTTGTTGGGTTAGCATTGTCGTAATGGAACAGAACTTGTCAGAAGATATAAACTGCATTTGCTGAAGAGACTTAATTGGAGACCATAACTTCCACTTTGGAAAGCATATATTTTTTCAATTTTACAGTGATGCTTTTTAGGTCTATGCAGATAGAGATGGATCAGTTCCTCCCCCTGCCAATGGGCACTGAAGGGTATGGCACATCACTCTGTCTCAGTAATATGTTCTATTACAGTATCCCATCCACTTCTTCCTTCACTTTGAGAAAGAATGGGATTGTGAACCTCTAGGCCAGAGGTGGGCAAACCTACATCCCGCGGGCCACATCTGGCCAGCAGGACCGTCCTGCCCAGCCCCTGAGCTCCTGGCCCGGGAGGCTAGTCCCCCTCCCACACAGCCATGCAGGCAGCAGAGCTGCGAGCTCCTGCTGCTCTGAGCAGCATGGTAAGGGGGTTCTGGGGGGCAGTCAGGGGACAGGGAGCAGTTGGATGGGGCAGAAGTTCTTGGGATCACAGGGGTTGGATAGGGCATGGGAGTCCCAGGGGGCCTGTCAGGGGACAGGGAGGGTTGGATAGAGGTCAGGGCAGTCAGGGGACAAGGAATGGGGGGGTTCAATAGGGGGTGGGGTCCCAGGGGGGCAGTCAGGGGACAAAGAGCAGGGGCAGGTTGGATGGGTCAGGGGTTCTGAGAGGGACAATCAGGAAGTGGGAGGGAGCAAATAGTGGGCAGGGGCCAGGCTGTTTGGGGGGCACAGTCTTCCCTACTCAGTCCTCCATACAGTTTTGCACCCCCAATGTGGCCCTCAGGCCAAAAAGTTTGCCCACCCCTACTCTAGGCCATGCTGACGGCATAAGTCATGGCCTCCTCTTTGACTAGAATCTGCACCGTTTCTTCTTTAAGCAGGATGTTTTTATTGTTCCAATTTCCTCTAAGCATTTTATTGAGGTCCATCTTGATGATCGCAGTTTGGTCCAGGAGGTGGACCAATTAACAACAAAGGCTTCAAACACTTCCTTGCCTTGTAGTTTTTGCTGAAATGTTTTAAAATAAAAGAGTCAGCTTGAGCAAACACTCAGTGTGGAAAATTTCAGCCTGAATGCTTAAAATTTGGCAGAGTTATAAGTAACAGAAAACAGGGCCTTATAATGGCTAGTGTTAGATAAACTTAGCTATTGGCATTGCAACCAGCTTGCCTATGGTTAGGAAAGCTATATCATACCAATTTTTTTCTCTCTCTATGCTTTACTGTAGAGCTTCTGCCTAGAACATTCCCCAGTCTGCTACTGCTTGGTTTCTTGTTGGGTGTAATGTGTCCACTGTGACCGGGTCAGGCCAGACAGCTACAGGAGAATGCTCCTTGTAGCAACGAATGTTGCACCCAGGGCATTTCTGGAAACCAGGCCAGCCTACCTGGGCAGTGAACGGGTGAGGGCAGCAATCATGTGGACTGAGAGCATCTTGCTGGGCTGAGGGGTGAGTGGATAGTGTCTCCTGCAGCTGCCACTGGTGCCTTGCACACTCTGCACAAAGGCAGGTATATTAGACCCAGGATAGGCAGGTCCCTTTTCCCTTAGTAGGTGAACAGGGTTACTCTAGGTTAATTAGGACACCTGGGGCCAATCAAGGGCTTGCCAGAACCTATTAAAGCCTCCTCTCCAGTCAGACAGGGGCATGCGCTAGGAACTGAGAGAGGAAGGTGAGCTACTGGAGAGCTTGGTGGTGCAGATGCTGGAACACTGCTCCAGCAGGGTGTTGGCAGCAAGCCCAGGGACATGGGGGAAAAACTGAGGGAAAGAGGAATACCCTAGCCCACTGCTAAACAGAAGCACAGGACCCACCAAGGCAGAGAAGCAGCAGCTCAATCACACCACATATTTTCACAGCTGGGCTGATATGCAGAAATTTAAGAACAGGGCCCTTAGAATATATTAAATAGGCACAGTTACATACTATTGTGTTTCTGTGAATATCAAGATTTATTGACATGTAAAATGCTACCTGGAAGAAACATATTTAGGTTGAGATTAAGAGCCTAAGGAAAGGAGGTTTCTAAATTGCCTAACTTCCATTAGGCGTCTTTGAAAATCCCAGCTTTAATCAATCATATGACTATTTTCAGTCTATACTCTTCTTCTACTTGGTAAACTTGCACACATTACATAGAATTATAGGTGTCTATGATAAACTTCTCAGGACAGGGATCAAGTCTCTATAAAATATATTTGACTTGTGCTGGGGGTAGAACTGTCCATTCATGCTCTTTCCTCATTGATCGGTGGCAAACTCCTGTGACTAATGCACTATAGACATAACTGTGCAATGCAAGATCCCATTGGCTCTCTTCCCTTCCGTTTTTGTTTTTTGGGTTTTGGCACACAAATGCTTGAAACCATGAGCTAATATGGTCCTGTGACTAGGGTCCCAGTGGGGGCCAGTTGCAGTCATTCAATTAGGGTGAACTGCAAAGAATGGGGTAGATAATCCCCAAAACTGGTGGATATTTTCAATACTTAGATTTACCAAGTCAGCATAAAACAGCTTCTTTATTACCTCATGGGTTGCCCAGAGCCAATAACACAGTTCCCTTGAAGTAACCCAGCCTCAAGCCTCCATCCAGCTACTCATGTCAAATATGATGAAGATTTATGAAAATCTTATCACATAAAAACAAAAGGTTCTACCAATCCCAAAGGATTGGGCCTATTACCTCCCAAGTTTTTGACTAGTCCAGATCTTACCCAAATACACGCATAGTCAATTCTTATAACTAAACTAAAAATAAAAAAAAAAATCCAAGAGTGAGAGTATGGTTAAAAGCTCAATATACACACAGACATGAGTTCAATTCTGGGAAGCTATTTAGGGTGAGCACTGAAGAAAGGTTTTTTTGAGAGAGAGAACTAGAGCCCCAGGATTTCCTTAACCTGGGGCTGGTTTTAAACATGCTTCTAGCAAATAAATATCATTGTACTCTAAATGAATGAACACCAGTACTGGAAATAGGGTCTTGGGTTGTCATGGCCACACAAACATTTTAAGGATGTTTATAATTTAGTTTTTTTTGTTTGTTAGATAAATAATAAACAGAATAACATAAAAAGTTCAGATCTCATGCCAGGCAACCTCTTGTGACACGAGTCCACAAAGGCTCATTGTTCTCATCTGTGCTGGAGGGATTATATGACCCTCAGTCATAGTCCTAGGGCTCTATATGAATTTGCAGACTGATTGAAATCCACCAGCACTGAACTGTTCTCTGTAAAAATTATTTTTTCAGGTGTTACTGTTGCACCACCTAGTGTGCAAACGAGTTGTACCTCTGTTAGTGATTTCCATATTATGGAGACATTCTGTTTCACCAAATACAGAAAAGTGACTCTTCATTAAACATGATCACAAACCAAATATACGATCTTCATGATAAAACACACTGTTCACTGAGCAAGGCACTGAGATGTGCTCTGGCAAAAAGGCGAATTTCAGTTTGAGTGTGTGTAATATAACAAGCACAAAGGGGTTCAGTGTGATGTTACAGCCATCTCTGTAAATATAGATTTACATATTGCAAAACGTTAGCAATAAAATTAAGGTTTTGGGATTAAGTTTTTTTTTTTTTTTAAAGCCACACTGGGTGAATTAAACAAATGGCAGTATTCAAGCCCACTGACAGCAATTCTAGGCCCCAGGGCAGAACAGTCAATGGGCCCCTGGCCCATAAGGACATGGTCTGCCTGACATTTGGGCGGTGCTGCATGTCCACTGGCTAGTGCCCCGCAAGCTACTGGCTGCACATTCTCTTCCTGCACGGCCAAGGCTTCAACGTGCCCACCTGGCTGCCTTTGCCCCTGCCGGTACCACCCCACATGCGCCTAGGAGCCCCTGCCCTGTGGCCCACACAGGCAATTTAAAAAGGCCTGGGTTCCTAGACCCCATCCCCACTCCTCCCAGCCTCTTCCTGCCCCATTCGTCCCCCAAACACACACTGTCTTCGCTCTTCCCCAGCGCCTCCTGCACGCCGCTGATCAGCTGATCATTAGCAGGCAGGCCGATCAAGAGGAGCTGATCGGCAGGGCCGCTGAGCACCCATTTCCCCCCCCCCCCCCATGGGTGCTCCAACCCCAGAGCAACCACAGAGTTGGCACCTGTGGCAGAAACCCATGTCTCTCTCCTACTTCCCCAGGATTTTTCCAGGCTGCAGGTCTCTGCCTACATTGATATTCCCAGCAAGCCAGACTGCCTAAAGAGGCCAGTGACTATGCTTTTGCTTTCTCTCTGAAGACTTATGATCATCATATTGCCAGCAGTTGTAAGTTACCACACAGCTCTTTACATAAGGACATTTATTCTTAAAATTAAATTACAGAGAAAACATTTTAAAAAGTTCCTATATGCACGCTAATGTAACCCACACACCTCCTGGGTATGGTGTTTTGTCCCATCTAGTGGCACCGAGACCACTTAGAGAGAGATTAATGAGTTTGCTCTACAGCCTTAGCTAACAGCCAGTTGGCTTTTAGCTCATGCTGCAGAGGCTCATGCACTAAGCTCCAGAGATCACAGGTTTGATCCCACCTGCTGACAACCAAGGTCTGTTGGAGTTACACTGACAGTTTACTAGAAGTCTTAGGTCGCTTCAGTAGGCTAAAGTACTTCCAACCCTTCTCAGGAAAGATCCCTTGGGCAGAAGGTCTTGTCCATTTGCTGGATCAGAAAGAAGCCCAGGAGTCAGTTTAAACTCAACATATTTACCCAAAAAGTCCTCTTTGTTGGTCTCTGAGGAATCCTGTTTGAAGCAGTATATGTGAGCTCTGAAAGTGGTGGTACTTCTCTGGAGGAGTTACAGCCTGAGTGGATTTTTCTAATCACTCCTGTGATAGTGTTCTCCACTCACGGCAGGTAGGGTGCCTCTTCCTGGCCATTCTGGGGAATAAGTCCCCAGGTCAACACCTCTTCCTACAAGTGCAAGGTGTCCCTCCACCTCTGTCTCCAGCCATTCTCTCATTCCAGCTGCAGCCCCTTTGTCCCTCAGCCCTCCAGCCAGGTCACTATTGTGGTTTCCCTGGGGGTGGAATCTCCTCTGCAAAACAGGCTCAGATAGTCTTCCTATGCACTGCCCTGCCAGTGCTACTTCCCCAATGACTGATTGAAGAAACCCAGACCCAACCTACACTCCAGTTTCCAGCTCAGGGACTCTCTAGTCAGCAGCCAAGGTCTATTCCACTCTGTACCTTGCTGGATTTCTCCAAGCCCTTTTCTAACCTTCTAGCTTGCCCTTGCTTGTCTGGGTCTGCCAGCTTCACCACTCCCTCCTCCCAGGGAGCAACTGCAGGCTACTCACCTCAACAGCCTCCAACACGCCTCCTTCTTCCCAGAGAGAGACTGCAGTTTTTCCCAACAACCCAGCACTTCTGTTGCCAGTTTCCTGGCTTCTATATACCCTGCCTGTTCCTGCACAGGTGAGCTTCTTTTAATTAAGGCTTCTCTTGCAGTCTTAATCCCCTCCCCCCCTTGCCACGTAATAGGCTAATTGGCCCCTCTGGCTGCCTTAACCCTTTCAGGGCAAGTGTGGGGATAACTCCACACTGCTCTTAGTTCCTGGAGGAACTGTGGTCACCTACAGAACTATATACAGTCCCTAGCCCACAATGATACATAAACTAATACAATAAGATCTCCCAAAGATAGTGGCAGGAAACTGCTATATCTGTCACACTCTATGTCGAAGAGTGAAAGTGCCAACCTTAAAAACAGCTCAAGTTCATTCAGAACATAGCAGCTTTTCTGCTTCAAAAAAAAAACAAAACAAAAAACCCACACTGAAAACACATTAACATGGTGCTCTACTCCCCTTTGAATAGTCAGATTCAAGGTTTCACTCCTCTTTAAAGCCCTCCCCGGGAATGGCCCATGTTACCAAAGGGATTATCTCACTGGGTATACAAGACCTCCCATGACATATGTGTTCTTCTTCAGACATACTGAATTTAAATAGAAGTACTTCATTTTGCAGCTTCTAGCAGCTGCAGACAGAAGGTGTAGTATGCCTGCTTGTCACAGTTAAGAGTTTTATAGTAATTAATTTTCCTTCTGATCAATTCCTGCCCAGTCATAGAGTGTGAAATAAATTTCTGCTTAACGTAGTTGTTCAGAAGTTTTCTCAATGTATCTGGGAGAGCCATGCACCTCTTCCTCAGCTGCAATTGATGCCATCTTTGAATTCCTCCATACAACATTTCGAACCAACTTTGAAAGATTTCCAGAGCATGTGTTGCTTAGGACTGGTCATACACAGTCAACAGTATCTTTCTGGAGGCCTGTGTAATGTTGAGGATTCATATTCCTCCCTGGTTATAGTTGCATCTTTTTCTGCCCAACTATTTATTTTTCTCAGAGCTTCCCTTTTCTTCCTTCTCTCCTTCCTAACGCATGTTCCACACTTAGATAAAATATTTTAATTTACCATAATCTGTCATTCTGGGTGCCCTCAACTGAGGATTGAGATCAGGGTTCAGAGTTGAGTTGGTGCTGGCAAACATTTTTTGCTGAAGTGTTCTTTCATTTCCATAAAAAAGTGGATTAAGTGGTGAATGAATGCTAAATTAGCCCCTTTCCTTGGGTCATTCCTTCCTGGGCAGCTTTTTTCCTTCAGTAATCATAAGTAGTTATATTAAAATTGAAAAAAGGTTTTTGCCCCTCCCACCGAAGCCCCTTGAGCATCTGAGGTGTGTTGTATGCTTTTGGGATGTTTGGAGATTCTTCCCCTCCCTTAACCCTGGTTTTATTCCACAGGCCTGTCATGAGTCCCTGGTGAGTGCTGGGAATCCAGAGGAGTGTAGGAAAACTCTGTCCATTGGCACCTAGTGAATATAGCAATATCTGCCAAATTCTGAAACCAATTACACCTCTGTAGGCATAGGAACACAACAACCCAAGTGCCCTCTGAAACATCCTGGGTCATCTTAGGTTTTGAACATTTTCAGAGAGGCTCTAAAGGAAGCTTATCTGTATTACTGTAAAAGGACAGCACTTCTGAAAATCTTGTTGCATGCGAGTTAAAATTGCCAGTCATTTGTTTTTAGGACATTTTAAAACCAGTTGATCAGCAAGGTGGTAAATCTAAGTAGAGGGTAACTTCAAAGTAGCATTTAAAAAGCCATGTGACTAATGCAGTGAGTGACTTTGTTTATATAGATTTCTTATCAAATATACAACTCTTACTTGAGAAGACTTTGATAGAACTTAAACTATTAAATTGAAACAGCAGCTAACACCAGCAGCCTCCTAGTAAAAATAGTCATACTTGATTACAAACCCTTTGTGGGATCAAAAAAATTCTCTTATGAAGACTGGAAATATTTAACAATAAGAGAACACAGGTATTTCTCCTGTTAGTTTGTCCTATTGTTATGCAATACAGGCAGCTTGTTCTTGCAGCCTGCAGCTTTAAGAAACAATAGCTGAGGCACAGAGAAAAGCTGATGCTTTCTGCAGAGCCCCAGCAAGCTGGGGAGAAAGGAGAGCAAGAATAGTGATGACATCACCATTCTCCCCAGCCAGAAAGCAGGCTCCTTACACAGGGAGGGAGGATTCAGCCACAGCAGCAGTGACTAGGAACCTGTACCTCGGATAATCCAGGCATAGATAAGCATTTGAAAAAGGATGCTCCTCCATCTGTAATTACAGGTAACACTATTTCATACTGAACAAATACAATGCTTTCTGTGATCCAATCCATTCTCTCTTAGTGCTCTGGGCATTTGCTTCAGGGCTCTTTGACAGGAAGCTTTACAAATACTGTATATGGGGTGACATTTTAGAGGAGGATGGGAAGGAAAGGATGATACCTTTTGATCTTAGTTGCATCTCTTTCTGCAGTTATTGGTCAGATCACTGTGCAGTTCCTTGGATAATACTTCTCCTGCTGTGGGAAGTCCAGAGAGAATGAGCCTTTGGAAGAAAGAATGTCCTGTCTTAAATTTATAAAAATGTAAGACATGGACTTCAGTATAAATGGAGAATGGCCATTACTGTGAAAATTTCACAAGGGCTGATATGATTTGTGGTTTTCTGCTTCAAATGCTTCATGTTGGTGAATAGGTCACCTGGGCTCTATATTGCCTTCCTTACAATAGAAAGGGTGACAGACTTGATTTTACTAGTAATCTGTTTATTCATTAATACATTTTAATCAACAAACCTTGTATTTCAGAACATTTGGTGAAAGCCTTAAGAACCCTTGTATATCTTATACAAGGTGCTGGGAAATATTTTATATTTGCAATTCAAAGCTTGTCTCACACAATGAACAAAAAAATTAATGAACCCTGCAGTCTGGGCAAATCTGCTGTTAGACTCATTTGCCTTCCTCTCCTCCACTAGAGTGATGGTCTCTCCGCATTTCCATTGCTGTATCACTGATAGAAGATTTAATTCTTGGCTGAAACTAGAAGCATAGGAGAATTTTCAGCCCATTGCACAGAGTTCTAGACTGACATTTTCATGTGAAATTAATATTAGCTGCACAGTCAGTGCTTTGAAAATTAATCTCAAAGTCTTGGCCCAAGAGAACTTTCTTTTTCCAATATTTAAAAAAAAAACCTTTTTGTTTAAATGAGGGTACTAAGAGCCTATGTATATAAAGTACATGCATGCATCCTTCTGACAATTCATGTGCCTGGTTGACAGGACAATGGCATGGTACTAAAAGGTAAGACACTATTACATTTGTGACACTAAAAAATTAAGTAAAAAAAAAAAATCCTAAAAATTAAAAGTGAAATGTAACTAAGAGTTATATACTAGTTGCTTTAGATACAGTAAGAAGTCTATCCCTCAAACTGTTTAACTCTCAGGGAGATGTTACCTGATTTGCTACCTTAGGGAAGTTCGTAATTTAGTGGCAGGCCCCTGTGCTAAGGAGGATGGGTTCTATCCCTTGTGAGGTGGAGCTGAGATAAAACTCTAGGGAAAAGCAATCTTACTATTAGTGTTTAGACTCAATCTACCAAACCCCATAAGTAAAGGATACTCAAAATGAAAGCTGCTCAGTCCAATAATATCTCCTATTTATGCAGAACCTCTCATTCCAAATGATGTCAAAGTGCATTACATATTTTTTGTGTTATATACAGGAATCACTTCATAGAATCATAGGACTGGAAGGGACCTTGAGAGGTCATCTAGTCAGTCCTGCCATGAGTGCAGGGAACTGAAGTATTATCTAGAACATCCCTGACAGGTGTTTGTCTAACCTGCTCTTAAAAATCTCCAATGATAGAGATTCCTCAACTTGCGTAGGCAATTTATTCCAGTGCTTAACCACCCTGACAGTTAGGAAGTTTTTCCTAATGTCCAATCTAAACCTCCATTGCTGCAATTTAAGCCCATTGCTTCTTGTCCTATGCTCAGAGGTTAAGAACAACAATTTTCTCTCTCCTCCTTGTAACAACCTTTTATGTACTTGAAAACTGTTATCATATCCCCTCTGAGTCTTCTCTTTTCCAGACAAAACAAACCCAATTTTTTCAATTTTCCCTCATAGGTCATGTTTTCTAGACCCTTAATAATTTTTGTTGCTCTTCTCTGGACTTTCTTCAATCTGTCCGCATCTTTCCTGAAATGTGGCACCCAGAACTGGGTGCCACATTACTCCAGTTGAGGCCTAATCAGCACGGAATAGAGCGGAAGAATTACTTCTTGTGTCTTACTTACAACACTCCTGCTAAAATATCCCAGAATGATGTTTTCTTTTTTTGCAACAGTGTTACACTGTTGATTCATATTTAGCTTATGGTCCACTATGACCCCCAGATTCCTTTCTGCAGTACTCCTTCCTGGGCAGCCATTTCCCATTTTGTATGTGTGCAACTGATTGTTCCTTCATAAGTGTAGTACTTTGCATTTGTCCTTATTAAATTTCATCCAGTTTACTTCAGATCATTTCTCCAGGTTGTCCAGGTCATTTTGAATTTTAATCCTATCCTCCAAAGCACTTACAACCTCTCCCAGCTTGATATCGTCCGCAAACTTTATAAGTGTACTCTGTATGCCATTATATAAATCATTGATGAATATATTGAACAGAACCAGACCCAGAACTGATCCCTGCGGGACCCCACACTCATTATGCCCTTCCAGCATGACTGTGAACCACTGATGATTACTCTCTGGGAATGGTTTTCCAACCAGTTATGCACCCACCTTGTAGTAGCTCCATCTACGTTGCATTTCGCTAGTTTGTTTATGAGAGGGTCATGTGAGACAGTATCAAAAGCTTTACCAAAGTCAAGATATACCATGTCTACCACTTCCCCCCCTATTCACATGGCTTGTTCTCCTCTGCTGTTTTTATTTAAACATTTTGAAGGTGCTCTTTTAATGTAAATTAAATAGTTTAATTACTGTATGGTGTGCAGCTCCCATAGCTCAATATTCCATGCTATATGGACTCTTCCAGAAGGGAAGTAAGTTTCTGATGGGCAGGGCTGCAGCACTGGGAGCATCAGATGGTGCCAGGGGAAAAGTGGGCCCACCAACTTCTATTTTTAGCCCTTCCACCACTCAACCAGGGGCAATGGCAGCAGCACAAGGGGCACTGTGTGCTTAGCAACTATATCCAGAAACTGAGGCTTCTCCTGTTCTCCCTCCTCCCCCTCATCACCATCCATACCAGCAGTCATGCAGCACACAGGACCTCTGGACCTAACTTCTTTCCTTCATTGATGGGACTGGCATAAAATGTGAGCTACAACATATTAAATACATTTGGAGCCACTTCAACTCACTTCTGAATTAATTTATCTTGCCCTTCCAAATTTATCAATATTAACTAGCTCACTTTCTGTATTGGTTAAAAAAATAGTATGGGTGATGAGGTGGCAAAAGCAAATCTAAGTAATTCCAATGCATGGGGTGTTTTTTAATCCCTAATGTTAACATGTTATGCCTGGACAGTCAGGGTGGAAGCAGTAATTTCTCACATAAGCAAAGATGGGCAAGAAGCACCCATAACATTTATTTCTATAATGTCATCAAAAGCTAAGAAATTACAAATAGAGAAAGCAGCATTAAGCAGCGTTTTGCACAGAATCAAATTTAATTAAGACATAATTCACCTTTTTCACTGGTGATAAGATCCATATCCAAATGTAGGCATTCCACAGGCATCAGCCAGAACACAAACATAGGCTGTGGGCTTAGCTACATATCAGTAATAGATCAGTTACGTGTCTTCAGAGGGCAATGTTAATGATACGTTACTCCAAAAGCTTTGACAACAAAGACATCATTAGCATTAAAATTAGTGCACAGATTTCCTTTCTGACGGCACCTTACCATTAAAACCAAAAAGCCATGGATGCTCAAAGACCCTGGTTTGCTATATTATGTTTTTTGCAGATGTTCAAACCACATAGTAGATGACGCTTTGTCATTATTCTCTTGCAAAATTGTGTTACACATAGAAAGTTGTTTGTTTGTTTATGGGATATGTAGCTAGTGATACCAAAAAGATGACATGCAAGGATGCTGTTGACTTACAGTAACATCACTAAGGCAGAGTGAAATAGAAAGGTTTGGCAAGAAGTTATTTTTGGTAGCCTGCTTAGTCCAGGACATAAACAGTGAAATTAGTTAATGAGTTATGTAGGAGCCACCAAAACATGCCAGAAACAGCCCCATGCCAAAGAGGCAACTAAACACTGGCAAAGACTAAGGGCCAGATTCTCTAATGGGCTCAACAAAGCACGGAGTGAAAGAGGGGAGTGTCAGGGAGCCAATTACAGTTCCCTGATTCTTTGCCTGGCTTCAGGTACAGGTTAGAACAATCTGGGTACTTCTCTAACTTGTACCAGTTAGCTATAGTCCCCAAGGGACCATTGTCTAGTCAGGGATTGACAAACCACATTATGCTCCTTCCAACACTGCCCCCTACCTCTAAACACATACCCTGCGCCAAAGGCTGCAGCGAGGGGAGCCTAAGAGCTGGATCTATTGGTTCTGCACCTGCTGAGGACTCCTGTGGCCAAGAGAATCTGCAGCAAGGGACTTGCAGCCAGTCTCTGCTCCCTTTGTACCCACTGAGCAGAGCAGAGTTCTGCCTCTAAGCACTGAATGTGTGAGAAAATAAGCAAATGTACTTATGTCCTACTTCCAGCTATCTGGAATATCAGTAAGACAAACTCTTCTGCTATTAAGGCTCCCAAGGCCTTGCCGAATGTTTGCTGACTGAAGAAATCATATCAATAACAATCGTTGATCAATCTCTAAGGCATATTTGAAATTCCTTAGGAAAGAATCAGCACTCATACTTTTCACCTAGCATCAAATAAGCTAGCAAGGCACATATACAGATATCTAAAAGGGCGTTAAGAAAAAGGAGGGTATAACATTGTATTGCAAATACAACCCAATGTATTGCAAATATTCTGTCCTCCCATAGGTCTGCACCAGAGTATACCACTCAGACACCTCCACCAGAGGTTGTTTCTGAAGTCAGTTATGTATTACACTTAGACAAGATTTAGCACACACAAAACTAGATGGAAAAACAACAAAGAATCCAAGAACCTTCCTGTTGTCAAAAAAGTATTGGAACCAGTGACATACAAAGGAGGAGAATGAAGAAATAAGGTAAAGGTTCAAAAAGAAGAAAAGGTGCTGAAAGTGAAGCTGATTTCCAATTACGATGTGAAGGTAAAAAAAAAAAAAAGATGTTGAGCTTTCCTGGGTGAAAGAAGTAAATTAAAATGTTGTAGAAGGTGAATCTCAAAATGAAGTTGAGGCACTGGAAGAGGAGATGTCAAACAGGTGCATTTTGTCATAATCGTCACATAGACCAGTTTATAAATATAAGTTTATTTTTTAGACAGGACTATCTATGTTTCTGCTATGATTCTGTTTTCTCTGTACTGAAGCTGTATATCGCTATCAGTTTATGAGGCAAAAGAGATGCTGGACTCTGATGAATGTTACTTTTGTCCTGTCTTTTTGTTTTTCTTAATTTAAGATAAAAAGGCCTTTCAAACAGTGTGTGTGTGTGTGAGAGAGAGATATATCTAAGGAAGGCAGCAGCCTGGGCCTGCCGCCCCAGACCTCACAAAATGCCGGGGCGGAGAAAATGAACAACCTCTTAGCTTTCATGATAACCACAGCAAACAGCTCTACTGCACCTGATCGGACTGGGGACTTGTCCTCCATCACTGGCACTCTAGCTTCCTTCCCTCTCACAATATTGGTTCCACGTCATCCATGAACTATAGTGACCTGCAAGGGCATTATGAGGGAAAAGGCCCCTAGGGGCCAGCATGTCCCCTACTAGGTTATTAGCACAGTAAGTTCTTGAATTGACCAGCATTCATTTTCTACATTAAAATCTTATGTTCTATGAAAGGCTGAGGCATTCAATATGCTCCATGACCAGAAATGGGCTAGAACTTCAGCAACTAAAATCAGGTGACATTTCTCTTTCATACCAATACTGAATCTCAGCTTTTTTCCTCCCAGGAATATTCACAATGATCCCTTCAGCTGCAGCAACCCCTCCCAGCGATGTGCTTTTCCCCAGCCTGTCTTGTCAGGAATTCTGGAGGTCTCAGATCTCAGGCTATTCCGGATCTGTCACTCGCCACATCAGTCATCGTGCCAACAACTTTAAAAGACACCCAAAGAGGAGAAAACACATCCGCCCCTCCCCTCCACCACCCCCAAATACACCATGCCCTATTGATCTGATTGATTTTGGGGATCTCCACCCTCAGAGATCTTTCCTAGAACTGCTGTTTAATGGGTGTATTCTCTTTGGGATTGAGTTCAGCTATGCCATGGAAACAGCCTATGTGACTCCTGTGTTGCTTCAGATGGGGCTGCCGGATCAGTTGTATGGAATGGTGTGGTTTATCAGCCCAATACTAGGTAATTTTTTTTAACGCTAATTTTACCCTCCTGCTTTTCCACTTCACAAGGGATTAGTTTGACACTGAGTTCTTTCTTTTCTTTGCTATTTAATTTACTTTACAGGTTTCACACATGTGATGTGGAAGTTGGAACCACTACCCATAATTTTAGAGAACAAAATGGAGAATATACCTCATTGGCCCTGGCTGAGGAGGGCGAGATGTGACCAAAGAGGGATTTCTCATTACTGATTTCTGAGTCTATTTTTTATTTGCGACCAACATACTTCCAGAATTTTGGCTACTCCATTTGTATATTTAAAAAATTAATTTAAAGGAAGTCAAGGAACTAACCTCTACTGACCCAACAGAAAGAGGGGGAAGAATATGGAGACTAAACCTCTCTGGGCCTGTCAGCAAGCTGGGTGGAAAGATGGGGGAGGGATAGCTCAGTGGTTTGAGCATTGGCCTGCTAAACCCAGGGTTGTGAGTTCAATCCTTGAGGGGGCCATTTAGGGATCTGGGGCAAAAATGGGGGATTGGTCCTGCTTTGAGCAGGGGGTTGGACTAGATTGACCTCCTGAGGTCTTTCCAACCCTGATATTCTATGGGGGATAGCTTTGAGTTAAACAAGGCATCCCAGGGATGGAGTAAATCTACTTCTCAGTCCAGAGTTTTGCTTTCTGTTGGGGTTGTGGCATATTCCTCTGCACAGACATGGGGTGGAAGGTGTATCCTTCTATACAGGAAGAGCAGCAGAAGGTATTATTCCACAACTTGGGTAACATCCTTCTGTCTCTTTGTATTTTTAAAACTGATTTCAGAAGAAGAGAAGAAATAATTCCTTTCCTCAGTCACTGAATCCCTACCTGGCCCAGTATAATCCAGGCAGCATTCAGATTTACACATTGACTTACTGCTACAGCCCAGGCTAACCTCATAAGGAAGTTCTGGTTTAAGGCAGTGAAGTTATTCATACAGAACAGAGCACCTTACAGGATAAAATAATTGCCCATTCATTTTACACTTTTTGTCAAACTCCACTGTTATTTTGAAGTGGATTGGATTGCATTGGGTCAGGCTGGTACCAGCTGAACATTACATAATGTACTATAGTTCCCAGCTTCCACTCCAGGAAATTCAAAGAAGTAAATAGTGCAAAAGCCTAAGGCCCAGATTTTTAAAGGTATTTAGGTCTTGCCGCACTCAGCATTGCAACACTTAACTGATAAGTGGGAGTGTGCTAATAAAGTTTGCGGATGATACAAAGCTGGGAGGTACTGCCAATTTAGAGAAGGACCAGGATATCATACAGGAGGATCTGGATGACCTTGTAAACTGGAGTAATAGTAATAGGATGAAATTTAATAGTGAGAAGTGTAAGGTTATGCATTTAGGGATTAATAACAAGAATTTTAATTATAAGCTGGGGACGCATCCATTAGAAGTCATGGAGGAGGAGAAGGACTTTGGAGTATTGGTTGATCATAGGATGACTATGAGCCGCCAATGTGATATGGCTGTGAAAAAAGATAATGCGGTCTTGGGATGCATCAGGAGAGGTATTTCCAGTAGGGATAAGGAGGTTTTAGTACCATTATACAAGGCACTGGTGAGACCTCACCTGGAATACTGTGTGCAGTTCTGGTCTCCCATGTTTAAGAAGGATGAATTCAAACTGGGACAGATACAGAGAAGGGCTACTAAGATGATCCGAGGAATGGAAAACTTGTCTTATGAAAGGAGACTCAAGGAGCTTGGCTTCTTTAGCCTAACTAAAAGAAGGTTGAGGGGAGATATGATTGCTCTCTATAAATATATCAGAGGGATAAATACTGGAGAGGGAGAGGAATTATTTAAGCTCAGTACCAATGTGGACACAAGAACAAATGGCTATAAACTGGCCACCAGGAAGTTTAGACTTGAAATTAGACGAAGGTTTCTAACCGTCAGAGGAGTAAAGTTTTGGAATAGCCTTCCAAGGGAAGCAGTGGGGGCAAAAGATCTATCTGGCTTTAAGATTAAACTTGATAAGTTTATGGAGGAGATGGTATGATGGGATAACATGATTTTGGTAATTAATTGATCTTTAAATATTCATGGTAAATAGGCCTAATGGCCTGTGATGGGATGTTAGATGGGGTGGGATCTGAGTTACCCAGGAAAGAATTTTCTGTAGTATCTGGCTGGTGAATCTTGCCCATATGCTCAGGGTTTAGCTGATCGCCATATTTGGGGTCGGGAAGGAATTTTCCTCCAGGGCAGATAGGAAGAGGCCCTGGAGGTTTTTCATCTTCCTCTGTAGCATGGGGCATGGGTCACTTCCTGGAGGATTCTCTGCTCCTTGAAGTCTTTAAACCACGATTTGAGGACTTCAATAGCTCAGACATAGGTGAGGTTTTTCACAGAAGTGCGTGAGATTCTGTGGCAGGAGGTCAGACCAGATGATCATAATGGTCCCTTCTGACCTTAGTATCTATGAATCTATAAGGAGCCTAAATCTCATTTTCAAAGTTGTGTAGGCACTTAGGAGCCAAAATTTCAAGTGCCTATGTCCCTTTTGAAAGTAAGATTTAGGTTTCTAAATGTATTAGGCATAGCAACACCAAGCACAACAATGCCTAATACCGTTTAAAATCTGGGCATAGATGACTGCTGTTGATCGAGAAGGTCACATTCTGCCTTAATGATGCATTTCCTGCCTTCTAAACTTCCCATGATGAAGTCTTGGTGAAACAGGATGGTAATAGAAATGTCCCTTACTTGTGAGTCATTTTTGTTTCAGGATTCCTGCTGCAGCCTTTTCTGGGGGCCTGGAGTGACAGATGCACATCAAGATTTGGCAGGAGGCGACCCTTCATTCTGGTCCTGGCAATAGGTGTGTTTTTTTAAATATAAAAGAAAAATAACTTTAAATCTCAAAAAATGTTAGTCAGTGAAAAACCTCTCCTTCCCTTCCACTTCCCTCCAACTGCACCCCCCCCCCCGGGGCAGTGTTCTTGGTGACAGGCCCCCTCTTCTCCCCAACCCTCACTGGTGCTCTGACCTGAAAAGCCCCATTCCCCTTCCCCTCAGCTGTGCAGGGCTGTGAGTGCCACAGCTGGTGAAAAAAGCATAGGACTGGGCTTCAAGATCTTGACTTCTAATTCCAGCCCTGACACTTGCCATGTGGCTCTGGTAGAATCTCTAGCCTTTGCTACACCAGTTTCCTTTTCTGCATAAGAGAGGTGCTGTGAGCTTTAGCTGGTTAGTGTTTGAAAATGAGGTGTGTGCAGTGCTGTTTGTGTTGAATTTTACACTTAAAAAGCTGAGGTCAGCAAGTGGGATTGTTTCCTCAAAAGCAGAAGGAATTTATAATTGGTCAGAGAAATACATAGACTATTGCCCATATGGCCTTTCCCAGAGTGAAAGCTCCCACATGAGGGGGCCTGAGAGGTTCCCTGCTCCAGGGGAGAGTTATGGGGCTCTCTAGAGTTTGCTGGGGCTGGCAGATCCAGAGAGGCAGGAGCCTTCTAGTTTGCCTCTGGCTGGGTCTCCTTACTGTTGTGCAGTAGAAGGCAGGAAGGGGAAGCAAAGGCAGTTAGTGCTTCAAACAGCATTCCCTCCTGTATCGGTAGCATTTGCAGTGGATGGTACTGCTGAGTGTGGACAGTCCCCTACTATTCCCCACACCCTACCATGAAACTCCTTCTATGTGGAGCTCCTGTAGAGGGGCATCTATAGGGTTCCAGGAGGATGGAACAGTGCTACATCTAAACTTTGAGCTGTGTGTGATTCCCAACTCATGTTTGCATACTCGCACCAGTTCTCATTGAGTTAACACAAGTCTAAATAGTAGTGTAGCCATGGTAGCATGGGCAACAGCAGCAGAAGCATGGCTTAGCTGTACTAAGTACCAACCTGCGGGAAAATGGTGGGTATGTACTCAGTACAACTAAACCATGCTGTCACTGCCTGTGCTATTGTGGTTACATTATGATTTATAATTGCAATAGCTTGATGAGAGCTAGTGTGAGTATATGTATGTTAGCTGGGAACTATACCCCTAGCTTCTAGTGTTGACATTAGCCTCAGATGGCACTCTCCCACTGCCTCCTGTGTGGGCAACTAGAGATGTATGTATGGAAGCGTCCTGTCTGCTCAATTATCTGGAGAGATCTAGTCCTATGTGAAGGCCTGTCAGCAGAAAGGAAACTCTACAAACAAACAAACTATGGAAATTGCTCATTAAATTTTGAGATTGGATCTAAGAAGAGCAAATAATTCAGTTAGTTTGGACATTGTTGGGAACAGAGATCCAAAATCTTTCCATAAACCACACAGAACCCCCAGTCTGTGGTGATCTGACTGTGAATGATGCTACCTGCTGTACTGAGTTTGGTGTAGAATAACAATCGGAGAGCAAGGAAGGATGGGCCTTCATAATTTTTTCCTCCCGGTTGATCTAATTTGATTCCTTGTTCCTAGGAGCATTACTGGGGCTCTCACTTATGCTGAATGGAAGGGACATTGGCAGTGCGTTGGCTGACACTGTGAATAACCATAAGTGGGGGATCATTCTCACAATCTGTGGGGTTGTCCTAATGGACTTTAGTGCAGATTCGGCAGACAATCCCAGTCATGCCTATATGATGGATGTGTGTAGCCCAGTGGATCAAGACAGGGGGCTTAACATCCATGCTTTGTTAGCAGGTATGCACTTTTATTTACTCTTGCATGGTATATAGCCATTTAGCTATGAGCAGACAAGTTCCAATATAGAATAGCATGGCACAAATGTTTGTATATACCATAGGTCTTTGAACTGTAATGATACATACAGCTTTGGGTTGGGGAACTGTCTCTTTTCCTCTACTATAAGTATAACTCAATAGGTAACTTCAGTAATTTAAAAAATAAACAGTGTATAAATTATAGTAAGTTTGTGATATTTTGCCCTTTATCAGTTTGCGTTTTATTGTCAAAGAGTTTAACAAATGTAAAAATAGAAATAAACCAAATTCTTGACAGCTCTTCATGAGACCCCCCTCAAACAGATATGGTAGCAATAATATTTACAGAGAGGAGATGATCATACTGTATTCAGGAGAAAATACCATTTGTATTGGCTTTATTGGAGGAGGCAAATCCTGCTGGTTGCCCTAAAACTGCTGATCTTTATTTTCATTGTTAGCTATCAAATTCTGCAGTTTAGTTTTCCTCTTTCACCAGATTTATAAAACATACTTCTGCATTGCTCTGTGTGTGTGATGAAAGAAAGGACATTCGCCTAAGGCTGTCACCACATGAATGGAGTTTGTATAATGTATATATTTTATATAGTGTTTGTTTTAAACAGTGTTGCCACTTCAAATGTGTAGCCAGCCCATTATTCAGTAAATTGAGCTAACCTGACTCTGAATACACACAGAGAAGAGCTTCCTATTGAGTATGAAGGATCAATTTTAACTTCACTTTTCAGAGCAGAAATGCACTTTAATCCTAGAGCTATGCCATGAGGCAGGTAAGCATCACTATTGTCATTTTACAGGTGGGAACTCTGACACTTACAAAGATTAAGTGACTTGTCCTAAAATGAGCTGGCAAATGTGGGAGTAGAGTTGGCTTCAGATTCTTTACATCAATTACTTGTGCAGCATCAACCCCCTTCCCCTCTCTATCTCATCATTAATGTGTTTTTGGTGCAGGCTATTGTATTGTATTTAAGAGATATAAATCCTTAAAGTGATTAGCTAGGAATTGGGAATCTAGCTCAGAACTCATGATTCAAATGGTGCTGTGCTTCATTGCCTTTTTTCTTTAGGAATTGGCTAGGGAAGGTAATCTTAATCTATTTTCCCCAACAGGTCTTGGAGGCGGCTTTGGTTATGTTGCTGGAGGAATAAATTGGGATAAAACCAGTTTTGGAAGAGCTGTGGGAGGGCAGCTCCGTGTCATCTATGTCTTCACAGCAATAATATTGACTATCACTACTGTCTTGACTCTAATTA
Organism: Lepidochelys olivacea; assembly: GCF_965140295.1. Classification (NCBI taxonomy): domain Eukaryota; kingdom Metazoa; phylum Chordata; order Testudines; family Cheloniidae; genus Lepidochelys; species Lepidochelys olivacea. The sequence continues at coordinate 30,658,255 of NC_140428.1, forward strand.
GCATTCCAGAAAGACCGCTGCAGTCTTTTAGCAAGAAGAAAAAAGTGATGAAGAGTCCAAGTCTTCCTCTTCCTCCTTCTCCACCTCTTTTGTTTGAGGAAGGTGTACATGAAAACCTCAGTTCTCGTAACGCACATGATTTATATGCAAGTTTTACAAGTCCAATTTCCCCTCTCAGCCCACTCACACCTAAATATGGCAGTTTTAACAGCAGAGACAACTCCTTGACAGGAATTAATGAATTTGCATCATCATTTGGGACCTCAAATATTGACAGCGTGCTCATAGACTGCTTCACAGGAGGATATGATGGCTATTTAGCAATCCCAGCTAGCTTGCCCAGACAGGCAATCAGTGTCAGCTTTCCCAGGGTGCCAGAGGGCTTTTACTGTCAAGAAAATGGAATCCTGGACCAAGGGGAGAATTCTGTAAATCCAGGGACAGATGGAGATGCATTAAGGGTGGGTTCACTGGATGCAATAAAGCCACGATCAGTAGGGATTCTGAAAAGGCCTCAGACCTTGGCCATTCCAGATGTTGTAACAGGATATTGTCCAGAAAGTAGCAGGAGAAGAAATGTAACCTTCAGCCAACAGGTAAGGGGAGAAAATATATCCAGAAACAATGTCATGACCATGTAATCTGAACATTCATTTAGTCTCTTTAGATAGTTTTACCTTTTATTTTAAAATGCTTAAATATATACTTTTATCATAATGACTGACTTTTTGTTTGTCTATACACACTTGTGATTAAGGGCTCTTTGTAACAGCTTGTTTATGAAAGCTATGGTAGGAATACAATGTATGAACTCATAATATGAGTCTATTAATAAGAGAGATTTAGGGAACAAAAATTAGTAAGAGATTGCGGGAAATTATTTATGATTCGGACTCTCCGCCAGGGAATAATGTGGGCCTTTTCCCACCCCTCAGACAATATAACACAAGGTGCAGAGGCAAATTATGTGCATCAGCATTTCTGAGGTTAATAATGTTAGACACAAAAAGAAAAGGAGTACTAGGGGCACCTTATAGACTAACCAATTTATTTGAGCATAAGCTTTCATGAGCTACAAATTAATTCACAGCCCATGAAATGATAACCAAAGTAATGGTGGGTGTGGGGAGGTGTTTTGCTGTGAGCATCTCCTCATGAAGATTACTGCCCATGTTTTCATCAGGGAAAGTGAGATTTTCCAGCTCTTGGGAAAAGGCTGTGGGGCTTGTCCCCAAACCTAGTGGTTTCCTGGGAATCTGCAGGAGGTCAGGGACCTCTGTGTGCTGGTACATAACGGGAACAGAAATGAGGCACCTGTCCTGTTATGTATGTTTCTTTTGCTATCTTTTGACCCAGTTATACATTTTGTGTTTTGAAACATGCTTAACGGATATTTTTTGCCATCATATTACTGTTTTCAGGCTTGTGAATGAGCTTATTTTGTATAGGGAATGCATTCAGCAGCCCTTTGTACACATGAGCCAACTTCAGCCAATGATAACCTGATGTTAACAGGTGTAACACTCATGTAAATCTTTTGCCAAAATTCAGGAGTGACATAAATGGCGGTGTAAATTACATGCTAGGTGTAAGTTGGTCTTAAAAGGTGCAGGTGGGAATAGGAAGTACTTTAACATACACCAACTAGATCAGTGATTGGCAGCCTTTCAGAAGTGGTGTGCCAAGTCTTCATTTATTCACTCTAATTTAAGGTTTTGCATGCCAGTAATACAATGTAATGTTTTTAGAAGGCCTCTTTCTATAAGTCTTTAATATATAACTAAACTATTGTTGTATGTAAAGTAAATAAGATTTTAAAAATATTTAAGAAGCTTCATTTAAAATTAAATTAAAATGCAGAGCCCCCCGGACCGGTGGCTAGGACCCGGGCAGTGTGAGTGCCACTGAAAATCAGCTCGCATGCCATAGGTTGCCTACCCCTGAACTAGACATTCAGTAGCTGTGCAAAATGAGTGTAATTTACCACTATGAGTAAAATCCTGGTTTCCCTGATTTCAGTGGGGCCAGGATTTCATCCCATGTGTGTGGGGAATAGCAGGAAAAACAACTAACGTGAGTGTGTAAATTAAAGGAGGTCCTTTTGTCTGCACCACCCCTACTATTCCTGCAGCCAAATGCAGCCCTGTTCTGAGGACAGCTCCTATTGACTTCAATGGGATTCATGTCCACTTACGCCAGTACTAAATTTGGTTCCCAAAGAAATCCAGAAGAGTGTAAGATACTTGTTTCGAATCCACTGAAAGCCAAAACCGTATACAGAATACTACTTTGCATTTTATGATTAACTTATTTACTCCATTGCTTGCATCCCCACTGAATCTAGACTCATCTTTATTCTCAATGTTTACTTTTTATGGCAACACTGTCAGTGACCACAAAGAAATGTAATATTACACAGCTTTGTTTTTATGTTTTCTGATTTGGAGTTCTTATGGTGCAGGTTGCTAATATTTTGCTGAATGGTATGAAGTATGAGAGTGAGTTGAATGGATCAGGTGAGATGTCTGAGCAATCACTTTCCATGAAACTTCTTTGTTCAACCATCTGCCACATGCCCAAGACTCTGCGTAACCTCTGCATCAACCACTTCCTAGGTAAACCTGCACAATGTCATGTTTTCACCATGAAAGTAATCATATTTTCCTTCAGAAGAAAATGGTTTAAGAATCAGTTTAGATTAATATTTTAAAGTGTTTGATCTATTGTGGTTGTCCCTTGCTGAGGACTACTGAGTAACTGAGTCCTAATTTTCTCCATGAAGGTGACTGATAGTATTCCAAACTCCAGAAAGTCTCTTATGGTTCTTCTATAACTAGATTATTTTCTACCAGAAATGAATACAAATTTATTTTTAGTAAAAAAATAATTCCTTGTTTATATCGGCACTAAGGAAATCTACCTCTGATTAGGTGGAGTATATGTACTAGGACACAAGAAACTGAACTAGGAGCAGAAATTATAAATTGAAAATTTTATCATTAAAATTTTACAAATCAGCCTCCTTTGACATTGTCCTCTGGTATTGGACTTCTTATTGAATGAGTGTTTATTTGCTCAGAGGCCTCTAAGGGCATTTCTAGATGAAACTCACTGCTCAGTAAACTGGGGTGTAAATCTTCAGAGCTCCAGTGTGCCATCCACTAACTGTCCGTTCCAAAGGGAACTCTTCATGTGGACCCTGCACATACACTCTTAGTGTGCAGTATGCTGGAGCTCTGTAGATTTATCCCGCAGTTTGCCACACAATGTGTGTTCATTTAGACATGTTGTAAGGATAATGATGGGTGATATTCTCTTTTATTTGTGCCAGGGACACTCCCATGTGAGGCAACACAGGGTTCAACTCTCTTTCTACTCATGTTCCATGTGTACATGAGGCTCCGTAAGAAAGATTGTAAGAGACATGGGCTGTGGAGTTTTCAGTATTCTGATGGCAGCCAGCTCTACACCACCATCACTTTCCATCTGTTAATACAGTGGCCAAGTGACTGTAGAAGGCTCGATAGGTCAGGCTCAGTCGAGAGAAGACTGAGTTAATATTAATAAGTTGGCAGAAAGAATCAGATGAACTGTTGCATCAGCATCCTTGAGTGAGGGAGCACAGCCACCATTTGCAACATACATTTGCTGCTATGGAATTTTATTGAACTAGAGGATGCTGCTGGAGTCCCAGGTAGTCGCCATAACTAAAAGCACTTTTCCCATCTGATTTTGGAAAGATCAGTGGAGTCATCTCTCTCAGACCTTGCTACACTAATACATGCCTTTGTCATCTCAAGATTAGACTACTATGATGTGCTCTATGTGAAAGCTAGATCTTGAATCCATTTAGAAACTGAAGCTAGTTCAGAATTCTGTAACCCATTTGTGGTTTCTCTTGCTCTGATCAGTGCTCTGACCAGTGCAGTCTGCCTTTGGGGATTCCAGGTGGTGTTCAAAGGGTAGGTTTTAACCTTTAAAATGCTAACTGACTTTGATACAGATTACAGTGTAGTATATAAAGAGAGAGGTCTCAGGTAACTCCCATGATGATGATAAGGGCAAGCTGTGGAGTGTATTATAGAATGTTACACAGTTTGTTTACTGCTGGGACTTCTAAAATATGCAAGAGTACCCAGAGCTTGGAGTGGGAGCTTAAAGATGCCATTCAAATTTAAATAAATAAATATTGCTTCTGGCTTCTTCTAGGTTGGCTCTCGTTTGAGGGAATGTTGCTGTTCTACACAGACTTCATGGGAGAAGTGGTGTTTCAAGGCAATCCTAAAGCCCCTCACAACTCTGATGAATATCAAAAATACAATGCTGGGGTCACCATGGGGTGTTGGGGAATGTGTATCTATGCATTCAGTGCTGCATTCTATTCAGGTATTAAGCAGAGCTTTCTCCCATAATGCTGAGAGGAGAACGAACTGCCTCTGAAAAGCTGCTTCTGCAGTATAGAATGTTGTTTTAGGCTTGGCATTTATATTGCAGATTAGAGTGCTACTTGATGGTTTTTCTGCCCTAAAATCTTTTTTTTTTATTAGCAGTTCTTGTCTGTCTGTTTGTTAATACTGGTTAGCATTGACAGCACAGACACCCAACAGTCTCGTCACAATAAAACAAATTGCCATTGTATAGCACTGTTCATAAAGTAATCCACAGCTTCACAAAACTCTTGTGAGGTAGGTGAACTGAGGTATGGGGGAATTGCACACTTCATAGCTTGTGTAAGCCGGATATTTTGCATGCACCAAGGGTTCCTTGCATCCCACAATTTTCCCACATAGCTCCCTGCCATCCCACCTGCCTCTATTGCAGGGGCTTCCTGTAACTCCCCTGCGACTGCTAAGGATTCTGTATGCCCTGCATTCACACACCCTATGCACACACAAACCCCATGCACAGGGAGCATGCATCCCTCCACCCATATGCACAGGGACACAGTCCTACTTGCAAAGTGGGAAATGTGGCTATGAAATTACTGTAATGTGCGTGCACAACTGACTACTCTGAGTACAGTTTTTCAGTTATCAATGGTTTTCTGCCAAACTGGAAGGACATTAATAGTGGGGCTCCACAGAGGTCTGTCCTGAGTCTGGTTCTATTCACTATTTTCATTAATGACTTCGATAATGAAGTGGAGAATATACTTATAAAATCTGCAGGTGACATCAAGCTGGGAGGGGTTGCAAACAATTTGGAGGACAAGATTATAATTCAAAATGACCATGACAAATTGGGGAACTGGTCTGAAATCAACAAGATGAAATTCATTAAAACAAGTGGAACCTACTGCACTTAGGAAAGAAATGTCAAATGCACAAATATAAAATTGGGAATAACTGTCTAGGCAGCAGTGCTGCAGAAAAGGAACTGGGAGTTATAGTGGGTCACAAGTTTAATATGAACCAACTGTATGGTGCAGTTGTGAAATAGGCTAATATAATTCTGGGGTGCATTAACAGGAGTACTTTGTGTAGGACTGAGGGGGAAACCTAATAATAGTCTTCAAATATGTAAAGAGGATGGTGGTAAATTGTTCTCAATGTCCATTGGAGGTAGAACAAGAAATGTAATCAGTTAAATCTGCAGCAAGGGAGATTTAGGGTAGATATTAGTAAAACCTTTTTAACTATAAAGGATAGTTAAGTACTGGAATAAGTTACTAAGGAAGGTGTGGAATCCCTATCATTAGAGGTTTTTAAGGACATGTTAGACAAACACTCTCAGAGATGGTGTATGATTGCTTGGTTCTGCCTCAGCATAGGGGGGAAAATTATATGACCTCTTGCAGTCCCTTCCAGCCCTACATTTATATGATTCAATGTATTGGTAGGATAGACAGAGATGAGTCAGGACTACTGTTATGCTAGAAGACATTAATGGGTACTATCAACCAGTTGTTTGAGCTAAAACAATTGCAGAGGGGTTTAAAATTATGGCTGTACTAAAGAGCTGGTAAAGCTTCGTGGGGTCCCCCCCATTTCCCACCTTTCAGCTTCCTGATTTTCCAAAAATCCAATAGTATTCTGGCCCTTGATACCTTGAATGTTTACTGAAATTTTGAAATTGAATAGTTGTAGCATTCAAAGGTTATTGTGTTACAGACAGAGGCAAATAGAAATGGTATCAAGTTGAGTGTAACGTCTTTGCAAGCTCAGGCAACCATTGTGCAATTCCTTCACTCACCACTGACAGGCAGCCTCTTCTGGGTAGAATTCTGTTTTTTTGGCAAATAGTAACACTGCACAAGTTATGCATATTGCAAGCATTTGGACTCACCCAGCAGCACCTCCTACTGGTCATCCTTGGGAATTAGCTCAATTTCCAGCCCAGAGCACCCTCTGCAGGCCAGTGATCTACCTTACCACTAGCCCCCATGTCCGGTGCCCTTGCCTTGGGTGCTGCCCCCTGGCAGTACCCCCACTCCCTAGGAACCCTCACCCACTATCCCCACATCACCTCAGTCATGGCTACTGCCAGTTACCATCAAGCCCCCACACCCTGGGGCAGACTGCAGTGTAAAAGCCAATCACCACAGGCAACAAGGGATTTGGACTGGCTGCCCTTACCCACCCTCAGACTGCCCCTTTGCAACCCCAATACCTATAAGGGCCTGGGACCAGGCCCTGCAGCCTGGGGAGTTGCTGGCCTAGGGCTTCCCAGCCCTGCCTTACTCTAGGTCCCCAGGTGAGTTCCCCTGCAACCAGGCCTATCTATCTCTCTCTAGCCAGAGAGAGACTGCCTGAGTTTCTGGCTCCCAGCCTTTGTAAGGGCCAGCTGGGCCCTGATTGGGGCATGGCCCAGCTGCGGCTATTTCCCCTATCAGCCCAGCTTCTAGCCCACAGCCCGCTCAAAGGGCTGGCTTTTCAGTCCTTCAGGGCAAGAGCGGGTAGCCACCCCGCTACACATACACACTGAGAAGAAAACATATAGTACCCCTAAGATATATTCATTTTTTTCCACATGACAACTTATTTTGTTCTAGAAGTAGCAGTCCTTCAAGAAATGTGCAGTTGGCGGAATCTGGCCCTTATTTATCAATCATTTCTCCACTAAAGATCTTACATTTCATTCATAGTCCTGTTAAAGTTGTATCCATAAACCATAGATTAATAATAGACAGGGTTCAGAAAACATGGGGATGTACACCTAAAAAGCCTTAATGTGGGTAAAGGAAGGATAGACAGGCCATTCTTCAGTTCATAATTACCTTCTTAACATGCTCTGTGTGAAAGATCTTATTCTGCATGACCTGAAAAGCTGACAGTACCAGAAGCTGATCACTCCAACCTTATACAGTATCACATATGCTAACTTTACAAGTATTTGCATTAAAGTATACTTCAAAACAATTGGCAAAAGTAAAAATTATGACATCAGATTAAGAAAAAGAAATATAATATCTCACAAATTCCCTTTATTGTTTGTGGAAAGTTATTTCCCATAATTAAATAAACCAATAATTCTAATGCTTTGAGAAGGTTAAAGACCAGGGCAACTAGGATGTAGTCACAGCAGAAAGTTAAAAAAATACACAGAATCTGTTTATATGTTTCTGTGCAATTTATTCTCTTAAATTCTATTTTACAGCTGCACTAGAAAAGCTGGAAGAATACTTCAGTATTCGCACCCTGTATTTCATAGCATACCTTGCTTTTGGACTTGGTACAGGCCTGGCTACAGTCTCCAGAAATATCTATGTGGTTTTATCTTTATGCATAACTTATGGTATTTTGTTTTCAACGCTCTGCACACTCCCTTATTCTCTGTTGTGTGATTACTACCAGAGTAAAAAGGTAAGTTTCCCACTACTACATGTTTTTAAACCATAAAGTGCAGAAGTTTCTACACTACCCACAGCTAAGACAAACTTCTGCCAAGACAGATCATGTTCAACTAGAATTTTTTGCTCCTTTTCTTTTTCTGCTGCACATACAATCAGTTAGAATTAACTTGTTTAAAAATCTCTTTCTACTATGTGGCCAGCCACGGGTAGAAAGGGAACTGAATCTTCTTCATCTCTATTGATTTTCCTTTGCCCTCCTCCCCTTCCCAGCCTCTCTAATGCTTACTTCTTTTTCCTTGTCCCTTGCCCTCCGCTGCATATTGCTGAGAAGCTGAATATTTATTTTAAGTTATTTTTTCATAGCTCAGTCTGTGCTGGCCAGGACACTATTAATGGTCCTATACTCATGTTTGGCAGAATCTGATCAGGAAGCATAAGAAAATAAGAATAGCTATAGTGGGTCAGACCAATGGTCCATCCAGCCCAGTATCCTGTCTTCCGACAGTGGCCGATGCCAGATGCTGCAGAAGGAATGAACAGAACATGGCAATCACTGAGTGATCCATCCTCTGTTGTCCAGTCCCAGTTTCTGGCAGTCAGAGAATTTGGGACACCCAGAGCATGGGGTTGCATCCATGACCATCTTGGCTAGCAACCACTGATGGACCTATCCTCCATGAACTTATCTAATGCTTTGTTTAACCCAGTTATACTTTTGGCCTTCAGAACATTGCTTAGCACTGAGTTCCACAGGTTATTGATTTGTTGTGTGAAGTACTTCCTTATGTTTGTTTTAAACCTGCTGCCTATTAATTTCATTGGGTAACCCTAGTTCTTGTGTTATGTGAAGGGATAAATAACATTTCCTTATTCATTTTCTCCTCCCACTTATGATTTTACAGACCTCTATCATATCCCTGCCTAGTTGTCTCTTTTCCATGCTGAACAGTCCCAGACTTTTTAATCTCTCCTCTTCTGGAAGCTGTTCTATACCCTTAATAATTTCGGTTGCCCTTCTCAGTACTTTTTCCAGTTCTAATACATCTTTTTTGGGATGGGGCAACCAGAACTGCACACAGTATTCAAGGTGTGGACGTACCATGGATTTATATAGTGGCATTAAGATATTTTCTGTCTTATTATTTATCCCTTTCCTAATGGTTCCTAATAGTGTTAGCTTTTTTGACTGCCACTGCACATTCAGCAGATGTTTTCAGAGAACTATCCATGATGACATCAAGATCTCTCTCAAGCGGTAACAGCTAGTTTAGATTCCATCATTTTGTATGTATAGTTGGGATTATTTTTCTAATATGCATTCATTACTTATCAACATTGAATTTCCAAAGCCACACTGAGCACAGGGGGATGGATGAGCTAGAAATACCACAAGCAGTCAAGACTGAGCGAGAACTAAAGGTGGGATCAAAGAAGGTACATATGCACCTAATCCTGTTTTTAGGTGCCTGAGTCCCCTTTTTAGGCACAGTTGTGATTCACAACCTCCTACTCAGCTGCCGCCTAACTTTGTAGTACCTAAACTTGCTTGTTGCATAAGTTTTGGCAGTAAGAGTTCCATAGGTGCCCGTGTTTCTGCTACTGAGCATGCACATTGCGGCATCACTCTTGGTGTCCAGGTGCATGTCTCTTGCCTATGCTCTGGAATGATTCACACACTGAAGAAGATGGGTATTAGAGTGCGTAAGTCATGTGTGGGGCCCAATCTGGTAGGCAGTCTCTTAGCACACCTACTGGATCAGGCCCCACATGTGAGTTCACACAAAACAGCTGGGGGGAGGAGAGGAGGACAACCTCCATTCTAACTTTTAGCCTAGTGGTTAGGGTATTTATGCAGGATGTGGAAGACCCACCCTTCAAATCCCCCTCTGTCTGATGAGAAGAGATTTGAACAATGTGCTATAGGATATTCTGACATGGGGCTCCCTCAGTATCTCCTTTTGAAGTTGGCCCACTTTAATTAAATGATTGAATAATTAAATATCAATTGGACTGAGAAAGAGTTAGAATGACTCTATAGCTTAGTGGTTAGGACTGTGGCAACTCCCTGTTCAAGTCCATTCTCCCCTTCAGGTAGAATCATAGAAGTATAGGACTGGAAAGGACCTTGAGAAGTAATCTAGTCCAGTCTTCTGCACTCATTGCAGGACTACATAATAATTAGACCATTTCTGACAGGTGTTTGTCTAACCTGCTCTTAAAAACCTACAATGATGGAGATTCCACAACTTCCCTAAGGAATTTATTTCAGTGCTTAACTACCCTAACAATTAGGAATTTTTTCCTAATGTCCTACCTAAACCTCCCTTGCTGTAATTTAAGCCCATTACTTCTTACCCTATCCTCAAAGGTTAACAAGAACAATTTTCCCCTCTCCTCCTTGTAACAACCTTTTATGTACTTGAAAACTGTTATCATGTCCCCTCTCTCAGTCTTCTCTTCTCCAGACTAAACAAACCCATTTTTTTCAATCTTCCCTCATAGGTCATGTTTTCTAGACCTTTAATCCTTTTTGTTGCTCTTCTCTGGACTTTCCCCAATTTATCCACATCTTTCCTGTAATGTGGCACCCAGAACTGGACACAATACTCCAGTTGAGGCCTTATTAGCATGGAGTAGAGTGGAAGAATTACTTCTCATGTCTTGCTTACAACACACCTGCTAATACATCATAGAATGATGTTCACTGTTTTTGCAAGTGTTACACTGTTGACTCATATTTACCTTACGAGCTACTGTGACACCCCAGATCTCTTTCTGCAGTACTCCTTCCTGGGCAGTCATTTCCCATTTTGTATGTGTGCAACTGATTGTTCTTTCCTAAATGGAGTACTTTGCATTTGTCCTCATTGAATTTCATCCTGTGTATTTCAGATAATTTCTCCTGTTTGTCCAGATCATTTTAAATTTGAATCCTATCCTCCAAAATCCAAAGCACATCCTGGGTTAGTACCTTAACTGATCAGCTAAAGGTTATAAGGAAGTGCCTTCTTGGGCTGTTTTGTGTGAACTCGCATGCAGGTTTAAATTAAATTTATCCTGGCAAAAGTAGGTGTGCTGACAGGCCAACTATTGGATTGGGCCCCCACATTCAATCTAGACAGCTGAATGCCTATCTTCCCCTGATTAATTAATCACAAACAGAGATAGGTGCCTTCCTACAGACCAGACTTAGGCACCAAACATCAAGAGTGGTTCAGGGCTTGGCATGCATCCTTCTCATAGACATCTCCCATTGGCTAGCTTAGGTGGCTCCCTGCCTAGCAGGGCTAGCTTTGTTGATTGCTTCTATGTCTCTCCCCATTCGTTGTGTAGGAGTCTGGGTGCCCAACTCAGGCTTTGTGGACCACAGTGATGTTCCTGTGACTTTCTAGGTGCCTAAAAGTTAGGAGCATCACAACACCTAAATCCCTTTTGTGGATCTGGGCTAAGGAATCTCTAAAAATGTTTTAGGACACCCCAGCACTATACAGCAAAAGGGAAATACCATGTCTCAACAGAATACTGTTCATGCAGGTGATATACACTGGCTGAATGGCAACCCTAAATCTCAGGCAAACTTCATTACTGCTGGAGCACTTACTACAGCTGTCAACAAGGTTGCCTAAGCATTTCCATCATAAATCACTTTTCAGTTACTCATACTTCTCAGATTTGCATGATTAAGGGTGAATTTTTCCAAGTCTAATTTCTGCCCAAGGATAAACTTGTTCTATTGTCTGCACAAAAGCAGTTCATTTTTGAGAATGGGGGGGACCTATTATTTTAAAAAAATCTAAAATATGTAAGTTTTATATGAATAGTTTTAGCAATGTCTGGAAGCAAAATAGGAAATTTGGTAGGTAAGAGCTGTGAGGAAGGAGAAGTGTCTTACAGTATCCTTGTGAAAATCCATTTGCCTTGTCACCAAGTTGTGAAGGTTTGAAAATAGTAGCTTGTACATGCCTGATAGCTTTTGAACTATGGCTGAAATTTTAACGTTGACGTTTGCTGACTTTTGAGTGCTTAACTGTATAACCCTAACATTATTGTGATGCTATACAATATTCTACATGAATTATATTTGCCCAATTGTGACCCTTGCCGCATACTCATACAGGGGATAGACAATGTAAGGAGTCCTGGCTCCTCACATAACAGGGAGGAAAGCAGTTTCTACAGGGCTGCTACTTTCTCTTTTCCCCTGCACATGTGATGGGCCAGGACAGGGAGTAAAGAGAACCTTGGATATGAAATGTCCTCCAATATGCTTGCCAAGTGAACTGATGTGCCAGGAAAGTAATCTGTACTATCTGTAGTGCTAGCACAGATTATTTCCTCCCCTAGAACAAGGGGATACCCAAATTATGATTCTCTGAGTCACAATCAGTTTCCTGGCTTCAGCATTTCCAACCCCAAACATTTAAAACAAAAATCATAAGATTGGCTTTAAAATCATGTTTTTTTAAAAAATAATTAATTTGTGATGAGTTCTATTTGCCTTCTGGGTTTTTAGACTCTAGGATACACTAGGATCACATTTTCAAGATATTCTCCACAACCATGAGGGCTAGAAACTTCCTTTATCTATATACAAAAGCTCAGATTCTCACATATTAATATCACTCCAGGAGCTTGGGAAACACTTTTTGTCACAAGACTCCCAGTAAAATTGTGAGAGTTGGCAAGATTGTTGTGTGCTTCTGTGGCAGACAACAATGCATTGCCTCTTCCGCAGGGCTTGAGGCAAAGCCACAAATTGGCCCTAAATTATTAGATCCTGGTTGCACAAAGGATTGTATGCAGGCATACAGGATCGCAAAGCACTAAAGTAATGGAGCTCCATAGGTGTAACTCTTTGCAGGATCAGGCCTTATTTAGTAGTATTGACATATCTTGGAACCACTTGCACACTCGATAAACAGACCTACCCAATTAAAGCTCACACAAATCCTTGTGTCAAATACTCTAAACAGATGGAATTTAATCTCAGTAAACTTTCTCCTGCATTAATTTTACAAGTGACATTAACTGAACAGCACACACCTGTATTCACCTCTTTGGATACAAATATTTTTCCAAAATTCTTAGCATGTAAATAAAGATGCAAACATGACATAGAAAAAGGAAAATGTAAAAATTTAAGGAAAGGGGGGAAATCGGCATCTTGCATTAACTCAAGCAGAATGTAGTATTAAATAAGGACATTAGACAGTTTCACAATTTAAATTATTTTACGCAAAAATAGCTATTGTGTTTTTTTAGAATCCCTCTGTTAAATTCTTTTGTTTCCCCATTTACGCTTAAACGATAACTGAGTAAAACATGGGTCACTATATACAATGGGAACTGAGACGTCACAAAACCTGTGTTTATTGGCATCATCTGCTAGGGCAATTGTCAAATTCAGATTCTGGGGTAACTGGAATTAAATTAGCTTTTTATACATTGTAAATTGTAAATCTTGTTTCTTTTTTATATATTCCTATTATTATTACATTAAGTATTTCAAACCTTGTTAATATTGACCAGAGACCTATCAGAAAATTCATAGCTTTCCTAAGCATCTGTAGAGCAAAAATGACATGATTATGGTAGCTTCTTTGTGAGTACAGGGTTCTGCATAACATCAGTGAAAACAGACCAGTCTTATTAATTTAATTCTACTGCTTGTTAGAAAAGATAGGAATGGTAGCAGAGACACTGGAGCTGTTGATTTGCAGGTTCAGGAAGATAGCAAATGCATCAGTTTACATGTGGAAGTTGTTTTCTCCACTGCAAGAGTTAAAAGCTAGTTTTATTAAATGAAGGCTTAAAATCTGCAAAAAATGGATGGCTGTAGCTCCCTCACACTGGTGAGTGGATTTCTGCTTGTTACTGGTGAATGGATTTCAAGTAACGAGTATTAACATTATCAGTCACTGTTCTAGTTAATGGGCTAGAAGTGTCTGTTGGAATAGTTGTGTATTTATCCTTCTCTTGTTTAGCTAGTAAGTGTTTGGCTGTACATATTGGGCCAAATCTTACTCCTATTGGTATCAGTGGGACTTTTATAAAATGATTTCTGTGGTAGCAGGATCAACCTCACATTCAGAATTTCCAATGGAAGATTTATCACATTAAGAATTCTATTCTCCAATTGATGTTGACCAGAAAGAAACAACTTTTAGGAGCATTAATGGTATATACTTGTATTAAGGGGAGAAAAGATTCCCCAGCAGACAAATTCAGGAAATATTGGAGTTTCAAAAGGTAGAGAAGATCATTTGCCTTTCTGCTGAGCTGTTTCCTTTATGCACAACTGCTTTTTCCTATGGCGTTGCCTTGGTAGTCCAGCATTAAGGGAATAGTCCAGAGAAGAGATTAGTTTGCTAATTAGGGCTGTCAATTAATCACAGTTAACTCATGCGATTAACTCAAAAATTAATTGTGATTAATCACACTGTAAAACAATAGAATAGCAATTGAAATTTATTAAATATTTTGGATGTTTTTCAATTATTGTTTTTCAATTGGATGTTTTCAATTATAACGCAGCATACAAAGTGTACAGTGCACACTTTATATTATTTTTATTACCAATATTTGCACTGTAAAAGTAACAGAAATAGTATTTTTCAATTCACCTCATACAAGTACTGTAGTGCAATCCCTTTATCATGAAAGTGCAACTTACAAATGTAGGGTGTTTTGTTACATAACTGCACTCAAAAACAAAACAACGTAAAACTTTAGAGCCTACATGTCCACTCAGTCCTACTTCTTGTTCAGCCAAATGCTAAGAGAAACAAGTTTGTTTACATTTACAGGAGATAATGCTGCCCACTTCTTAATTACAACTTCACCTGAAAGTGAGAACAGGTGTTCGCATGTCACTGTTGTAGCTGGCATCGCAAGATATTTACATGCCAGATGCGCTAAAGATTCATATGTCTCTTCATGCTTCGGCCATCGTTCCAGAGGATGTATTTCCATGATGATGATGCTTGTTAAAAAAATAATGCATTAATTAAATTTGTGACTGAACTCCTTGGGGGGAGAATTGTATGTCTCCTGCTCTGTTTTACCCACATTCTGCCATATATTTCAAGTTATAGCAGTCTCAGATGATGACCCAGCACATGTTGTTTGTTTTAAGAACACTTTCACTGCAAATTTGACAAAATGCAAACAAGATACCAATGTGAAAGTTCTAAAGATAGCTACAGCACTCAACCCAAGATTTAAGAATCTGAAGTGCCTTCCAAAATTTGAGAGGGATGAAGTGTAGAGCATGCTTTCAGAAGTCTTAAAAGAGCAACACTCTGATGCAGAAACTACAGAACCCAAACCACCAAAAAAGAAAATGAACCTTCTGCCGGTGGTATCTGACTCAGATGATGTAAATGAACATGCATCAGTGCACACTGCTTTGGATCATTATCGAGCAGAACCCGTCATCAGCACGAACACGTATCCTCTGGGAATGGTGGTTGAAGCATGAAGGGACATATGAATCTTTAGCGCATCTGGCATGTAAATATATTGTGATGCCGGCTACAACATTGCCATGCAAATGCCTGTTCTCTTTTTCAGGTGACATTGTAAACAAGAAGCAGGCAGCATTATCTTCTGCAAATATAAACAAATTTGTTTGTCTGAGCAATTGGCTGAACAAGAAGTAGGACTGAGTGGACTTGTAGGTTTTAAAGTTTTATATTGTTTTATTTTTGAATGCAGGGATTTTTTTACATAATTCTACGTTTGAATGTTCAACTTTCATGATAAAGAGATTGCACTGTGTAAGGTGAATTGAAAAATACTGTCTTGTTTTTTACAGTGCAAATATTGATAATAAAAATAAATATAAACTAGAACTGTACGCTTTATATTCTGTGTTGTAATTGAAATATATTGGAAAATGTAGAAAACATCAAAAATATTTAAGTAAATGGTATTCTATTATTAACAGCTCATCGCGATTAATTTTTTTAATTGCTTGACAGCCCTAGTGCTAACCCTCAAACCAGTGGTTTTCAACTTCTGGTCCTTGGACCCGTGAGGGTCTGCAGATCCTAAGATTTCCAAAGGGGTCCACACCTCTATTGGAAAAAATTTAGGGGTCCTCAGATGAAGAAAGGTTGAAAACCACTGCTACAAACCACTACTACATTCTCAACAATACTGGTGTAAATTCAGCAACTACTGGGGACAGTAATTCCTTACGCTGCTAGGTTTGGGAAATCAATGTGTCCTCCTCTATTAAATGTAGTGAATGCTGCATATGGATGTTAATTATTGAAAGTCTCATCTTGCAGGTTTGCATTTAGCATATTGTTTTACCATGTTAACAATTTGCATATTTTGCTCTGGTTTGCTAAACTACTCTCTAGTTCTCATATGATTTTCTTTCCCTTTGAACAGTTCACAGGATCGACTATCGATGGTACCAAGAGGGGGATGGGCGTGGATATCTCTCTTCTGAGCTGCCAGTATTTCCTAGCTCAGCTTCTTGTTTCTATAGTGATGGGACCCATAACTTCCATGGTGGGCAGCGCTAACGGGGTGATGTATTTTGCCAGCCTCGTGTCTTTCATTGGCTGCTTGTTTTCCTCTCTGTGTGTCATATATGAGATTCCAGCCAACGAGGAGACGGCTGAGGAGCAGCAGCCGTTGGTGCTGAGCGTGTGAAGGGGCCCCAGCTCCGCAGTGCGGGATCTCTGGTGCGGCTCCATCAGCCGCCGGAGAGGGGCTGGCGTCTGCCGGGGAAGAAGAGGCACCAATCCGTACGAGGCCCGCTGGACGCTGCAATAAAAGCGACTCAAACAAACTGTACTTGTGCCTCCTTATTACTCCGGACGGCAAGTGCTGCGTGCCCCG